>NC_069795.1:22780000-23405000 GCF_027406575.1 Nycticebus coucang
AGCTGAATAATATTCCATGGTAGACATATGTAGATAACATCTTAATGCAAATGTTATTATAGTTCTTAATAAAGTGTTTTTAATGCATAAATAATAAGCAGTATTTATATAGCTACCCTTTCCCTGTTCTGAATATTAGATATAGTCAGAAATATTTTATTTAAATTTTCTCCACTTGTTAGTGATCAATTAAAGAATAATTAATTTGCAATGAATTTTTTTCCCACAACTTCATGCTTTCCAACATCCCTGCTAAAAACCTTTCCATCCTTTTGTCCCTCTTAGACTTTTGGAAATCAGATTCTCCTTTACCTTGGTTCCTTTTAGAAACTAGAACAGTGTCAGACACATGGCAGAAACTTAAAAAAATATGTGTTCAACTAAATTAAATTTTGACTAGTCTTAGATGGTCCTACAATATCAAAATCAAAATGGCGGCTGTGAAATATTCAGGTACTCCCTTTATATTGTGAAAATAGCAAAACTGTAACAAGTCTGCCTGAATATTATTTTATCTTGTTTCTTGGCATTTTATCTTGTATAAGACTTGAAATAATGACTCGGTGGCCTGTAGATGTTGGGAAAGGCCTTAAGCAACAGTGGAGGGTAGGAAGACAGAGAGAAAAGGAGGAATTGTATCATAAAGAGGGAGGGAAGGAAAAGTATAGTAAAGGAGGAATGACTGATATTGTTATGAGTGTGAGTGTCTGGGATTCTCCTCTTACCTCTCAGCTTATCTATCAGCTCCCATCCCCAGTGAAAGACATTATTACTCATGGCTTTAACATTGCTCAACTCCCAAGCAGAACCTTCAGCCAGGCTGAATGGTCCTGCACAGTTTTAGAAAAAGGTAGCAGGCAAAAACGCCAAGAAACTTCACACAACACTTTACAGGTGGGACACAGCCTACAAGGCAGTTCCACCACAGTTGTGCAGAAATAAAAAAATGTGCTGAGGTGATGCAATATGGGGTACAAGCATCACTTCCTCTCAATATTCTATTTTTAAAATGTTATAGGATATATTAATGGAAAGATAGTGACAGTAGATTTGAATACTCCATAGTATTTATAATATGCTAAAGTACCATTTCTATGAATGGAGAAATATCAAATGTATTCCCTATGTCCTTCACACATAGCATGTTTCATAAGTTACTCAGTGTATTTTATTTAGTCTTTTATTTATTCATTATGCGTATATATACACACATACACACACACACTGAGAGATAATTATGGTCAAGCACTGTCTCGGACAGAGGAAACATTTATCTGTTGCAGGAAGACAAGGCCCAATGGAGAGAAAGAGCACCCAAACACCACGTTTATAAGAGGAAGGGCTTTATTCAGCTGCCAGGAGCTTACAGCAAAGAAGAATTCCAAATGTCCGTGCTCCTCATCTGCCTTGCTCTTTCCCTTTTTGTTGACAGTCAAAAAGTTCCACCCCACAGGTACCCTTCTCATTGGTCAGTTTGAATCAAGCGGGAGATGCTATTCCAGACCCTAAAGAACTACAGGATTTCACAGAACTTGGAAATTTCGAAGTTTCAGGAAATTAAGTTTACAAATTTCCAAGAGCTGAGTCACCATGGAGAGGACCCTGCAGGTGTATTCTTGTGGTCTCCTCGAGAAGACCTGTTCTCCTAGACCTCACCCTTCTCGGTATCCTCCCTCATATTGACAAGACAAATAAGGAACTACTGTCTTTATGCTTTTATTTTATAGGGTAGATATTCTAGGTATTTATATTATGCAAGAGCAAAGGTAAATTGAGTTCCAACCGTTTATACAACTTAGTGAGCGTTCATAGACTGGCAAAGCCTTGGGAAATTTTGTTTTCCTACTTAAAATTTAGTATGTCTCATAGCATATTTTCTGTATGAACCTGTAAGTAAAGCACACTGAGTGTCCAAGTTATGAAAATATATGTGAAAGTTTGGACTACCTTTCAGTTTTAATTATTCCCTAAAGTAAATCAAATTAAATGCTTAACTTAAATATACATATAGTAGCAAAAAAAATGTATACACATTTTAAGAAAAGAAAAGACTTTTGTATATTATGCCTGTAGTTTGAATCCATTTGAATGAAGGCTACTTGAATTAAGTTTAAATATTCCTTGGAGTAGTAACAATAATAATAGGATCACCATATTATGACTGAAGCTTGTTCAACAGACAGCCAGGATAATAAAACTTACATAATGAGAACTTTGGAAGAGGTTAGGTGAAATGAAGTAGAGAAAAAAGTTAATACCATCAATAATGAAGTTAAAAAAATAAAAACAGCTACATTGTATAACTCCCTAGGTTGTTAGGTTATACACCAGGTTTCCTCTGTCTGAATATGTTGTTGCCCAGACATGATTTCATTTTCAAGGATTTAATTATGATTGTTATACACTAAGAATCTGCCTCCCAGTGGGGGCTCTGTCACTGTAAGTGTGGGATCTATGCAGGAGTCATTTCACTGTGCTGTGCATCAAGTAAGTATTTAATTTGAACACTTACTATGTTCTCAAAAATGTTACAATTAACATGTTCTCCAGAAGTTTACTCATTCCATAAATAATAATTCGTGGGGAAGGTAAAAGTAAACTGACCCAACCATGGTTTTATATTATTGGAAATGTATCTGCTTGAATGTTGGACAGTAACTGTTACCTTTCGATGAATTGCACATTTTTAAACTAAAAATATCACTTTAACCTCTTTTTTGTTATTTACTTACACAATGCTTATGACTCAAAATTTAGAAAAAAAAAAAGTCCGGATTAGAAATCCTCATGAGGCGAACACAAGAACTAGTCCTTATGTGCTCTATTAAAATATATTGCACTTTTCAGGATGAACATCCATGTTCATAAACTTAAGAGCATTAGAAAAGTGAAAAAAGTATGTCTATGTCTTTAATGCATAGATTTCTAATGTCTTTACTGCATAGATTTAAATAGATAAAAACCATGGCAATTCATACACGGACTGTATTAGCAAAAGAAACACGTGGCGGTCATTTCTTGATTGTTTTTCCTGTGGCTATAATAACTCTTGAGTTTGGAAAAGGAAAGAAATGTTAAACCTCAATAACGGAGTTTTATGCTTCAATGATTGAATCAAAAAGAGCATGCTAATCTTTTTTCTTTAAGGTACCATCATTCAGCTCCAAACAGGGAACATTCGAGTACTGAGTCTTGTTGCGACTGTGTCTTAACAAGGTACAGCTTTTCTTCTGTCTTTCTAACAGGTTCTGTTAATAAGGAAAATGGGGAGGAGACTTGAAGCAGGAGGGAAGGGAAAAAACTAAATCTGTTCTATTTGCAAGGTGTTTTCAACAGCTTCACCTCAGACATTAATGTAAAAGCAGACAGCAGTAAAGAAGCCATCAGTTTCTGTTCTAGCCTCTTTCTTTCACTTTTGTACAGTCCTTTATAGAAATTCCGGCAACAGCAGGCAACGCCATGTTCCAGGAGTCTCAACCTCACGTCAGGGATCCCTTCTTTGTTGTTAGAGATTCCAGAATCCCGACTTCCTCTTGTTATCTGTGCTACCCGATCCTCTTTGGCTTTACTAGCTGTCCAGCGTCCATATAACAAATTACTCCATACTAAATTACTTCTGTGGAATAAATCATCTGGCTTCTATTTTCCTGAAACACTCGTTACTGCTACAAAATATTTTCAATAATGGATTCTCCTAGAATATTTTGCATGCACAATGAGTTTCACAAACTTAAACTAATTACAGGAATTGAAAGTCCACATCAAAAAGACTTGATCCTTAATATTTCTTTAGTTTTATGACCCTAATTATGGAGAAAATAACAGACCAAAATATTATAAGAACTTATAATAAACATTTTTCCAGTATTGTGGTATTTTGGCTAATAACATCTCTGTGACTATTGATTGGCAGGTTGTTATGAAAAGTTTGTACACACAGACTTATATACATATACTGTATTAAGGTAATTTTCCTCTAGATTTGAAAGTTGATTCGTTTTGAATAATCACCAATATCTTGACAATAGTTTGTAAGGCTTTGAATAAAAATAAGTCGCCCAGACACAATTTTCAGTAACTTTTTAGCTTTAAAAAGAAGGAAATTATACTTCTACTCAAATTGTCAGAAAAATGTGTTTAACAACCTTCAAAAATAACACAGAAAGTATTATTATAATGTAGCAGTTATTTTTCTTTAATGCACACTTAAATGTCTTTTAAGTAAGGCCAGGTAATTCTGAATCCCTAGGTGCAGTTTGGAGAACATCATGTTATTTTAACAGCTATTGTAAGATCTATGGAGAAAATGAGGAATGTGTGAATTTAAATTGTGCTTTTCACTTTCTAAAATAAAAGAAACTGTGAGTACTTATGCCAGATTGGGGGAGGGAGAAATGGAGAACTAAAAACAGAGACCATATCATATATGGTCTAATATCCTAATATGATAGAAATATGAGTTACTCAAAATTTGACTGAAAAATGTTTTGATATCCATCCAAACCAAATTGGATAAAATAATACATTGTAGTGCCATTGAACAATTTTTATCAACTACTGCAGATACAGAATTGCAAAAGAGATAATATGGCTATTACAGCCATCCCCCCTTAGCCTCCCAGGACACAGTCCAAGACCCCCCAGTGAGTGCCTGCAACTGCAGGTAGTCCTGAACTCTACTCTACTATTTTTATATGTATAGGTAACTATGATAAAGTTAAATTTATAAAATAGATGTCATAATAGATAAAAACAATAACTAATGATAAAATGGGACAATTATAACAATATTTTCAGGTGGTGCCTGTGGCTCAAAGGAGTAGGGTGCCGGCCCCATATACCGGAGTTGGCAGGTTCAAACCCAGCCCCAGCCAAAAAGTGCAAAAAAAAAATTTTTTTTTTTTTTATTTTCTCTATACATATCCATGTGTTTATTTGGTTTCCACTTTTGGCCTTAAAAAGACTTAAAATTTAATAACAATAACAATGTTTAAGATGAGGACTAGAAACAAATTAAGATTGTAATATAACAATATTTTCTAATAAAAGTCATGTGAATGTCGTTTCTTTCTGTTTCCCTCTGTCTATCTGCTGTAATCCACTCACGCTTCTTCTTGTGATGTAGAAGGGTCAAATGACAAATGTGGTCCTAGACTAAGATTTCAACATGGTACTCAGAGAGGCATGAAATTTAAAACTATGTACTGTTTATTTCCATAATTTTACATTTCGTCATTTTAGACTGTGACTGACAATAGGTAATAGAAACTGCAGAAAACGAAACTGTGGACCAGGAGAAACTACTGTAACCCCTGCAGGAATTTCCTTACAGTATATGAAAGGACTGCTGGATTTATAGGACTAACTCGCAACAAGACAACTAGAAATAAGTGTTATGGAAATGCATACAGGTGATTGAATGATCTCAAATTATTATGTGTTTGGAAAGGTACTGCGGTAGGTAACATAGGTAAATGCTGCAGGGAAGAATACTCTATTATGTTTCTCCAGAAAGCTTTAGAAGAGTAAAATTTTCTGCAACAAGTATGTGTGTCTATACTGGAGGGTTTGCCGTGGACACAGGATAGCATTGTCTATGAGCAGGGAAAGGCATTAATAGAATACAATGGATAATTTAAAAGCCATTTTAACAGAGAGAGAAGAATATACCCAAGGTAACTCCTTAAGTTTTCTGACCTCTGGTTTCAAAATGCAATTTGTTCGATAATGCTTTCACCATTCCATTTTAAAATTTGCTTTTGGTTTGTAGGATAACCTATATAGATTAATGAACTAATTAGAATCACAAATATGTTTTATAAACAACAAATTCCTAACTACATTATTTAGTTCTATAATTCCCCTTCAAAAGAAAAGTTCTAGACAGAATAATCTACTCATTGAACACCATTTGTACATTTCTACAAAACAGAAATTCAGATTTCAGGAAGTATATTGCATTTTACAAGGGTAGATGTGAAAAAAAACTTAGTAAATGTAGAATGTAAATGTCTTAACACAATAACTAAGAAAATGCCAGTAAGGCTATGTTAACCAGTGTGATGAAAATGTGTCAAACAGTGTATAAAATCAGTGTATGGTGCCCCATGATCGCATTAATGTACACAGCTATGATTTAATAAAAATAAATAAATAAATAAATAAATAAAAATCAATTCTTCCTGGTGTCTTGTTGATACATTTTCAGTTCAGTTAATTAAGTAAATTCCTTGTCTATTATATTATGATCCTCAAAACCAAGATAATTAAACATCTCCCTACAAGTTCTCTCACAATGTACAAAAATGATATACATTAGAGACTTCACTATTATTTTTCATTAAATATCATAGAATTTTTTCTCTCATAATAATAGAAAATCACAGTGCTGGAAGATGGAGAAAGAGCAACATAATAACATGATAACAGGAGGAAGAGAAGAAAGGAAAAGGGGAAAACTCTGTATTATTGCACCACTTTTTCTTACCAATTTTGAATTTCTTTTCTTCTTAACCCTAACTTTTAGGAGACACAATTGCTTCACTAAACTTTCTGCATGCATAATTTTCTCAGTTTATTTCTGATAGAATAAGAGGTATTTCAATTTTTTATTATGCCTTTAGTCACAAATATGGACCGTTAGACTTTTACTCTTTGAGAAATTAAGGCTGAGAGCAATGAATATTCGCAGTGTGAATCAAAGATGGTATTTGCATGTTCATTAGAGCAATGATAATGCTCACAATTTCAATATTCATAGCACATTTTTGCAGCAATTTATGAAGTGGGCACTGATAAATTTTCTTTTAGTCTGTCACTAATACACTGAAATTTATTCTGCTCAGTCTAACTCATTCCACCAAAATTTGTTCAACAGAATTACATGGGGCGGAGGGGGTTGGAGCAAAATTTAATTTGAAACAATGTTTTCATATTATATGTGAGATAATAAAATTTTTGATTGATGTATTATTTCAATAGTAAATTTCAATGAAATAAATGTATTAAAAGAATGCCTAAATCTACTGTTTATTGAATTCCTGCAAGGTATAATATACAAGGTTCTATAAAATGTTTTATGGATGAGATATTTAAAAATACATATATAGTTTATTATAAGACTAATTTATACATCTGAAGCCTTAATATCACTCATACTGTTTTCCTTGCATAAGCGTGCTTTATTGATTGATTGATTGATTGCTTTCCTTACTTCACTCACCTTTCTTGCCCATGCTCAACTATCCCTGTGATAACCCATATTGGCACCAGGAAAATGAATAGTGAAAGCAGCAGCTCTGCCATCTCCCCTTAATCATGGAAGAGATTGACATCTCCAGAAAAGAAGAACTACAGGGCATTGCTAAAGCCTCATTTTCTGTCAAACAGGTTATTGGCATTTACTAAGCATGGCTTCCTAAAACATGTAAGCTTTGTAATCATCTAAGTAAAATGGAGATGGTCCATGACTGAGATGGGATTTTATTTTTTTGCTATCATTTATGTGGACACAGTCTTACTTAAAAACCACACATTTAATCTTGGCCATAATATATTCAATGTTATAAGAAATCACCTGATGAATTGTGTTCCTGTCCCTATGCATCCCTGCATTGCTTTTGCCTTGTGAATTCTTATACAATTAAGTTTATAGAAAAACTTAAACTTGCTCAAAATGTCTAATTTTGAGGCCAGGTACAGTGTGTAATCCTAGCACTCTGGGAGGCTGAGGCAGGTGGATTGACTGAAGTCAGGAGTTCAAGACCAGCCTGAGCTAGAGTAAGACCCCGTCTCTAAAAACTTCAGGGCATCATGGTGGGCGCCTATAGTCCCAGCTGCTTAGGAAGCTTGAAGCAAAGGATCACTTGAGCTCAAAAATTTGAGGTTGCTGTAAGCTATGATACCATGGCATTCTACTATGGGTGACAAAACGAGACTCTGTCTCAAAACAAACAAACAAACAAATAAAAAAAGTCTAATTTTTGTGAATCTGACTTAACAGCTGGATGTTTTTGGTTATTAAATCAACTTTGTATTAGTATGGATTATACAGAGAAACAGAACCAGTAAGTAGTACAAAATACGAAAATGAGAAGTCTCAGATAGTGCAGTTGGAAAGCAGGCGTGTCGGGAGAGTCAATGGCGCGGTTCACCTTCCAGTGCCAGCAAGCCGGTCCCAGCAAAACTGATCTATCAGTTTGACTCTTTGTATTAGTATGGATTATACAGAGAAACAGAACCAGTAAGTAGTACAAAATACGAAAATGAGAAGTCTCAGATAGTGCAGTTGGAAAGCAGGCGTGTCGGGAGAGTCAATGGCGCGGTTCACCTTCCAGTGCCAGCAAGCCGGTCCCAGCAAAACTGATCTATCAGTTTGACTCTTAAGTCAGAAGGGAGTTGAAGTCACCACTCAGGACAGTCAGTCATCTGGAGTTCCTTCTTCCTCATGCATGGGAGGGTCAGCCATTATATTCTATTTCAGACGTCAATAGATTGGGTGAGTCCCACCCACATTAGCCAAGGGAATCTGTTTTACCCCGTCTATCAATTCAAATGTTATTTTCATCTAGAAAAACCTTCACAGAAACATCTAGAATAATTTTTGACCAAATGGCTGGCAACCCTATAGTTCAGCGACATTGACACATAACCGTTATACATGCTATGCATTCTTCCTTATAAAAAAAAAATCAGCAATTTGCTTTTTCTTTTAACTTAAGTACGTCTGACTTAGGGAATGCTCCCAGCTACACTGGAGTAATAAATATTTACTATTTACTATTCTTAAGGCCTATGTAATTTTCCATGGTGTATATTTCCATAGTATACACACAAGTATTTTGTATATTTTTATGAATATCTAGAACTCTATTTCTAATATTTTCTACTTAAAATAATGTTGGAATAATTATTGTTGTGCATACATTTTTTTATAAAATTTCATTTGTATTTATTTTATATAGCTTTTCCAGGAGTCAGAATGCTCTGTTTAAAGATGTTAAGTATTTTTTTCTACTTTAATAATTGTTCCCAGAAAAAATTACAAATATACATGTGGACAACTGTTGTACTTCAAGTTACAAAATAATGATGAACTTTCACACATTAATTTTACTATAAATTTCTATACAGAATGGATCAATGTTCTATTAGTTTAGGAAGTAGGAAAATTGCCTGTCACTCTTTGTTCCAACCAATGGAATTGTTCAAGAAAGATTTCAATGAAAAAGTGCTCCTTTGGTTGTTCTTATATTTATAAACCCTAGCTATCTGGGGTTTATAAATATAAGAATTTGACCTCATCAAATTATCACCTAAGGCCAAATGACTAACATGGGGCACATACTATCTTAAAAATCACCCTCACTTAGGACTCTGAATATTTAAGTAGACGATCCTGTCTTGAAGTCAATGGACTTCACTTCTCTCTTTCTTTAGTTAGTGATTTACCAGTAGTAGTTTATAGAACGTGACTTCCATTAGCAATTCTCCACATTTCCCAACCCTGTGTAAGATACTATAGTTCTAGAAAAGTGGAATCTTTTAAAAAGGAGGTTGAATAGTTGAGGAGGAAGAGGCTTATGGAAATGCTATGAAAGTTGCCATTGTGAAGTATTGCTGTAATGTTAAAAGAATAATGAGATGAAAAAAGACTAGCAAAGAGTTAAAGGACAGGCAGAGAAATTTGATGTCAATTATAATGAAAGAGAGAAGACAGTATATTAGAGTGGTGGCAAGGGAAAAGGGTTTTAAAGGCTAGAAAATCATAAGCATTTTTGTAGTTAAAAAGGATTCCATGGAGAAAGTTTCGAGAAGCATGACAGAGTAAGGAAATAATAGAACAAAATCCCCAAAGATATAGAAATAGATTGAATTGAGGACACAATTGAAGGGATTTACTTTGATGAAAATGAAAGTGACTTTTCACTGAAAGATAGATTAGGTTAAAGTAAAGGTGGATGAAAATAAAGGGAATTTTGCTGCGTAAAGGAAGTAAATTCTGAAAGTTCATATTGAAAATAACTTACATCTTTCAATTAATTAGGAATCTGAGCCAACTTTTGATAATAAGAGGATGGAATGATGAAGTAGCGTAACTGATCGCCAAAACAAAGAGTCTTAGCCTCTTCCACTGAGCCTAGGAAGAAAGAGTATGATGTTTCATTGACATGGCCTGGGTAAAGAGGGAGGGAAGGACGTCCTGGGCAGCTGTGTGTGGTGTCAAAGGAACAATCTGAGAAACAGAAAAGTCAACTTATAAATCCAGGGATATAGTCTAACAAAGGTGAATTAAAAAGATATTGGGATGATAGAATGTAATAAGAGAGAATCTTGGGAAAATTCTATTATAGATAGGACGTGAAATGTATAGAATTTCTGTGAATGCTGTGAACAAGTTCACAACTGGTGTGTGTGTGGGCGTATCTACATCCTTATGCACATTTAATAAAGAAGCTATTGCCACATGCAATGTGTTTAGAAAGCTATTAGAAAAACTAGCTCAAGTCTATCCAGGGAGCTTAAGGAAAGTGAAAAAGACTGCAAAATGTATGAATTGTGTATCAAGGAAAATAATTTAAATGTGTGAAAAGCCACAGTAAGAAATCATCAAAGTTTGGATGACAAAAATTTCAGTAGACAATCATTTATTTTTTATGACTTTATATTTCAACCCTTAGTAATGATGTAGTGATGTCATAAAACAGGCTTATCCAAACATTGCGAGTTTTATGACTGATAAAATGAAAGAATAGAGAAAAACTAAGGATGTTAGCAATAGGATGAGTGACATATTTAAATGTGGGCTGGATAAGAAGAAAATTAAGACTAAAAGGGTGATTAAGGTCTCAGATAAATGGAAGCATTTAAAGAATACATGGTCACAAGGAAGGAAAATGTTAGATGCACTTAACATGAATATACGATAAAGGGGGAGGGGACACAGATACATAGGGGCAGAAATTTTGAAGGACTAAGTTAGGAAACAGTGCAGTTCTGTTTTGTAAAGAATCATTGTACTTGTTTGCTGGGGCTACCATCAGAAAACACCACAGACAGGGTGAATTAAATAACCACAGTTTATTTTCTCACAGTTCTGGATGCCGGAGGCCCAAGATCAAGGTGTCAGCATGGTTAGTTTTCTGGAGGCTTCTCTCCTTGCCTTGCAAATGGTCACCTGCTCTTTGTGTCCTTGCGTGGCCTTCTCTCTGTGAGTGAGCATCACGGATGTTTCCTCCTTTTCTTATAATAATACCAGTTGTATTAGGTTAGGGCCCACATATATCAGCTCATTTAACATCATCTCTTTAAAAGCCTTATCTCCACATACAGTCACCTTCTAAAGAATATTTGGGGTTAGGACTTCAACCTGTAAATTTGAGAGGGCAACAAGCCAGTCAATAGAAATCATGGGATAGCCCTGCCTTTGGGAATCGGTACAACAGAGGAGAAAAGGATCAAGAAAATCTTGTAAAAAACAAAACATCGAAATTAACCAAATGTGAGCATAAGTAAGCAGTAATTACTCTGGGAAAGTAAATATATTATTTACTTCATTATATCATCATATTATTTACTTTAGTATATTATCCAATACTATAATTTGGGAATATATTTGGGCGTAGGTAAGTCAGTATTTCCCATATGTTGTATCTTTCTCTCCTTTAAAAAATTATTAAAGCTATATTAAAAAATTTATTTAGAATATTTCCTGTCAGACATTGGAATAACTGCTTTATATCCATTTATTATGTACTATTCATAATGTCTGCATGAGATTGGTGCTACCTCTAAGCCTCTTGTACAAATGAAAAGCTGATTCTTTCTCAAAGGGACATCCGGAAAGAAAAAATTTTTTAAAGAAAAAGAAAATGTTTCAGCAATTTTGATGTTCCACCATCAAAATAATAGTACTAGACTAAACTGAGATTCAAGTTGAGGCTTATCTTATTTTATAGTCTTTCCACTTAATTATTGCACACAAACCTAGATTGACTTATTAAGATTGTCAGTGTCTACTTAAAGATTTATTTAATATTTACAGTTTTACTTGGTATTTTAATTACCTATACCCTGTTCTTTCCCACCTGTTATATAACTGGATGCAACAAAGTTTAAGTCTGAGTTAGGTAGGTAAAGTTTTATTTTGACATTCTCTTTCCATATCCATTCTTTCCCCTCTGATCTTCATCTTCTATGTTTTTTGTTCTTGATGATAACTAATGTTACCAGAGAGTTCAAATAGTTCACCATACTACTGATTTTTTTTAAATGACCTTTTAAAAAAATGTGAATTGAAGGCTAGCCACAGTTCAAATTCAGATATCCATAAAAAACTAAGTAAGATTATGTTATACATATAAATATATGTATTTATACTTATATACATATATATGCCGACAAATGTATTTTTAAAAGAATAACAAAAATTTTAGTATCTTCATACTTTTTTCAGACTTCTCACATTTCAAAAGCACATATATACTCATATTTGAAATACATATGGTATATACTTTAAATTTATGGACGCTTATTGTAATAATATTTCTAAAGAAGGTAGCTTTAAGTAATGCAAAAAAACACAAGAGAAGCATATGCAAGTCAGTATTCCCCATATTTTGTATCGTCTCTTTAAATTTCCAAATTTCCATTCCATAAAAAAATTGACAATTTTCCAGTCATTTAATGTGATTTTCATCCTGTTTAATTATTGATTTTCTCCAGGCCCTATTTCCATATTCACATAAAATCCTGTTAATGTATCAGAGTATCATACCATTTTGAATAGAACAGAAAATGTAGCATGATTCACACAATAATGAATTGTGCTAATTCATGACAATATTCTATTGTAAATTATATGAAATTCAATAAAGAATGGACTAAATTCTAACATAAATATTTTCGATTCATTACCTGTTAAGTTAGATTTGTATATGTCTTATCTTAAAGGTTTTTTGTTAAAAGAAATCAGAATATTTCAGAATAATAATTTATATTGCAATATCACCACTGATCCTTCAATATCAGTAACAAGGAACAAAATGTTAGCCTCCTCTGCCAAGTGGAGACCCATAAACTTTCTTTATCAATATAAGATCATTCAGCGAAGACCTTAACATATTATAGGTTTTGAATTCTAATCAAAACTCTAAATGTTTGCTCTTTCCAAGAATTCTGAATAACCAGCCAGCTGATATCCAGTGTTTGTTCTTGTTTACTAACTTGTATAAAAGAACTTATAATGACAGTTCAGTTCAAAGCACAGAACGTACCAAATTTTAGTTTTCATTTCTACTTCTATCTGCTACAATTACAGTGAAGCATTAAATCAAAGGGTTGATAGAGGTCTGAGCAAATCAGTTTGCCACATAGTTTTGTTTACTTACTCGAGAAAAGAATTTTTTTTCTTTTTTCTTATTAAATCATAGCTGTGTACATTGATATGATCATGGGGCATCATTCACTAGCTTCACAGACCATTTACCAAGTTTCAACATATACCCTTGTAAGATGCACTGCTGGTGTAATCCCAACAATCCCCTTCCCTCTACCCCTCCCTTTCCCCCTTCCCCCTATTCTTAGGTTGTAACTGGGTTATAGCTTTCATGTGAAAACCCTAAATTAGTTTCATAGTAGGGCTGAGTACATTGGGTACTTTCTCTTCCATTCTTGAGATACTTTACTAAGAAGAATATGTTCCAGCTCCATCCATGTAAACATGAAAGAGGTAAAGTCTCCATTTTTCTTTAAGGCTGCATAATATTCCTTGGTGTACATATACCACAATTTATTAATCCATTCGTGGATCAATGGGCACTTGTGCTTCTTCCATGACTTAGCAATTATGAATTGGGGTGCAATAAACATTCTGCTATAAATATCTTTGTTATGATGTGATTTTTGGTCTTCTGAGTATATGCCCAGTAGAGGGATTACAGGATTGAATGGTAGATCTATTTTTAGATCTCTAAGTGCTCTCCATATCTCTTTCCAAAAGGAATGTATTAATTTGCATTCCCACCAGCAGTGCAAAAGTGTTCCCTTTTCTCCACATCTGCACCAACATCTCTGGTCTTGGGATTTTGTGATATAGGCTAGTCTCACTGCAGTTAGATGGTATCTCAAAGTTGTTTTGATTTGCATTTCTCTGATGATTAAAGATGATGAGCATTTTTTCATATGTCTGAAGGCTGTGTGCCTGCCTTCTTCAGAGAAGTTTCTCTTCAAATCCCTTGCCCAGCCTGTGATAGGATCCCTTGTTCTATTCTTGCTAATGCATTTGAGTTCTCTGTGAATTCTGGTTATTAAACCTTTGTTGGAGACATAACCTGCAAATATCTTCTCCCATTCTGAGGGCTGTTTGCTTGCTTTACTTACTGTGTTCTTGGCTGTGCAGAAGCTTTTTAGTTTGATCAGGTCCCAGTCATGTATTTTTGAAGCTGCTTCAATTGCCCGGTGGGGAGGGTCCTTCTCATAAAATACTCACCCATCCCGATTTCTTCAAGGGTTTTCCCTGCACTCTCCTCTAGTATTTTTATAGTTTCATGTCTTAAGTTTAAATCTTTGATCCAGTGAGAGTCTATCTTCGTTAATTGTGAAAGGTATGGGTCCAGTTTCAGTCTTCTACAGGTTGCCAGCCAGTTCACCCAGCACCATTTGTTAAATAGGGAATCTTTTCCCCACTGAATGTTTTTAATTGGCTTATCAAAGATTAAATAACAGTAAGTAGCTAGATTCATCTCTTGGTTCTCTATTCTGTTCCAGACATCTACTTCTCTGTTTTTGTGCCAATACCATGCTGTTTTGATCACTATCGATTTGTAGTATAGTCTGAGTTCTGGTAGTGTAATTCCTCCTGCTTTGTTTTTATTTCTGAGTAATGATCCCCAAACCAGGAAAAGACCCAACAAGAAAAGAAAATTATAGACCGATATCACTAATGAATATAGATGCAAAAATATTCAACAAGATCCTAACAAACAGAATCCAGCAACACATCAAACAAATTATACTGACCAAGTCAGTTTTATCCCAGGGTCTCAAGGCTGGTTCAATACATGTAAATCTATAAATGTAATCCAGCACATAAACAAATTAAAAAACAAAGACCATATGATTCTCTCAATTGATGCAGAAAAAGCTTTTGATAATATCCAGCATCCCTTCATGATCAGAACACTTAAGAAAATTGGTATAGAAGGGACATTTCTTAAACTGATAGAGACCATCTACAGCAAACCCACAGCCAATATCATATTGAATGGAGTTAAATTGGAATCATTTCCACTCAGATCAGGAACCAGACAAGGCTGCCCATTGTCTCCATTGCTTTTTAACATTGTAATGGAAGTTTTAGCCACTGCAATTAGGGAAGAATAGGTGATCAAGGGTATCCATATAGGGTCAGAAGAGATCAAACTTTCACTCTTTGCAGATGATATGATAGTATATCTGGAAAACACTAGGGACTCTACTACAAAACTCTTAGAAGTGATCAAGGAATACAGCAGTGTCTCAGGTTACAAAATCAACATTCATAAATCTGTAGCCTTTATATATACCAACAATAGTCAAGTTGAAAAAACAGTTAAGGATTCCATCCCATTCACAGTAGTGCCAAAGAAGATGAAATATTTGGGAATTTAGCTAACAAAGGACGTGAAAGATCTCTATAAAGAGAACTATGAAACTCTAAGAAAAGAAATAGCTGAAAATATTAACAAATGGAAAAACATACCATGCTCATGGCTGGGAAGAATCAACATAGTTAAAATGTCCATACAACCCAAAGCAATATACAATTTCAATGCAATCCCTATTAAAGCTCCACTGTCATACTTTAAAGATCTTGAAAAAACAATACTTCCTTTTATATGGAATCAGAAAAAACCTCAAATAGCCAAGACATTATTCAGAAATAAAAAAAAAAGGCAGGAGGAATTAAGCTACCAGACCTCAGACTATACCAAAAAAAAAAAAAAAAAATTTAATCCACTTCTGAGTTGTTCACCCATTATAAGCATAGTTATAGAATTTTTTAGAGGCTTATGGATTTTTTCCTATAGCCAAATTTTAAATAACTCATGAAACAAAGAGATGGTATTGATCTATTTTTAATTTTTATTTTCCAATCAAAGTCTTAAGACATTAAGTTAACTTTTATTGTCCCTTAATGGACCAAATACATTTGTTTAAAAGTGAACATTTTATATTTTAAGAAATTGGGATTGTACTTTTAAGTTGACTATATTAATTCTATTTTCTAATATTTTTTATTCACCCAGTACATCATTGGTAGAAGCTTAGCATGAGTTGTGATTGACAGATGTCCAATCTGTTAATGGGAATGGACCACAAGGATTCTTTTGAGAGACTGAGGAAACTCCTGGGAAAGATCTCATTTCAAAGGATAAGGAAACTATACACAGGGAACTTGACTTAACTGAGCCCTTTATGTGGGAGGAAAAGGTCATCAGTTCCACCTGCTGATCCTTCTCTGGGCATTAGATCAAATTTAACTAAATTCAAAAAGAACTATTTCTCTAAACCATTGGAAGCTATTGAGGCAGAAGAGCAATGCTTTATTATATCTTAAGCCAGAAGAAATGGTCTATTCTGTCAAAGGTGGCTGAGATTTCTAATATAATAAAGACTAAAGAGTAGTCTTTGGGAACGTAGAAACCAGACACTTTATTTTTGACCCTGGACAAGCTTTTTTGGAATAAAGTATCCAGAGAAAACAAATGGTGATAACTCTTGTAGACATTTTTGTAGGGAAACTCAGGAGATAAGTAGGATTACACCCTCATGAGTATTGAATGGGTACAATGAAGAGAGAGAAGTTTATGCTTTGTTTTGATGAAGTCTGCTTGTTTGTTTTAGCAATGGGAGCAAATTGAGCCATGTCATGAGAACAGAAAATTAAGTAGTAGAAAGAAGAATGTCAAAGAGCTTGTAGAAAAACAGTTCAGTGACATGACAATGTTCCAAGAAGGAATAGGAAATGAAATCCATAGGAGATAAGAAGTGTTGAGACTTTTTTAGAAGATCCTCCCTCATTTGTGAGAGGGGAGAAAAAGACACAAATGCAGGTTCAGAAACCCTTACAGAATTGGCTGCAGACATTTGAGATGGCATCCACCTTATGACTTCAGTGGTCACTGTCACCTAAGAAGTCAGATCATTTATAAGAATTATAGTATACCAAGGAGGAAGAAAGGTTCAGAAATCTGAAATAATAGTAATAATTAAAACATGTTGTAATTTTCAAAGAGGAAGCCTGTCCAGGTTCTCTTGGACCCCAACCCAGAATGGTGGTTGACAAGGGAGATAGTGCTGGAAAAAGCAAATGAGACTTTACCACAAACTTAGTGCATAAAAGCCTAAGATGCCTAAAAAGCATACACAGTCCTTCATGCCTGCTGGTAGCTCAAGACAATGCACCACTGGTCCTGCTTCTCAGGGGTCTTTGATTTGGTACAGCAACAGAGTAGATGTGCTGGAATGCACAGCAGTTAAAGATAAAATAAAGGGGTGCTTGAGGCCCCCAGGAAGGTTGAGTAAAGGGAAGAAGTTGGGTAAACAGAACACAGGGTAATGGAACATCTGTAATGGCCAGATAACATGTATGGGGAGCAGGGAAGTGAGCTATCTTAACATGCCTAATTTAAACTACTGATCAAGAATCTAAAGGTCTTAACTCACCTGCAGTGTGGAATCCCCCCACAGGGATAGTCACATAGACATTCTCTTGACTGGGCATTTTACCTGAATCTGAAGGTCCATGAGGAATTCAGCATGCCTGCCTCCCACAGGAGACAATGATATTTCCCATCACATAGGCTCTTTAGCATTTTTGCATTAACACTTTCCAAGCAAGAATTTAAGTCCATTTTTTAGTCTTCCTGAATCTGACCAGCCCTAGTGACTGTTTTCACCAAAAAATACTGCCTAAGTGTCTCTGCAAATCTCAGATACAGCCTGTAATTGGACATTCTGTTTCTGATTCTTCTTCTTGGAAGCCAGGTCCATATTAGAAGTGGTTGTGCTGAGTCCATCATGTTATAAGAACCCAAAGCAGTAAGAAGTAGTTGTGGGGACCAGATGCCACACAGAGAGCTAGAAGAAGGAGCACTCGCATACCAAATTCTCAGTAAGAAAGTCATGTTGAATATCCAACACACTTAAGAATTCAGATTATGCCAGAAATATCTTTTGACAATGGAAAGAGATAACCACTAGACTGAACAGACACAACCCACAGAACCATAAGATGTATAGTTTATAACATGTTGCTTGAAACCATGAAGTTTGGAGTGGTTTGTATACAACAATAAATAAGTAGAAGATAACATTGAATTGGAGGATTACTGATTTGGAGGATACTCGTGCAAGCTCACTGGAGAAATAAATAGGATATGTAAAGTAATGCTGAATGCCTAAACAAAATGTTTACCTTAATTTATTTCGGTGAATTCCACATGCAGTTGTGTAAATCCACTCAGTAGTAATGATTAGCTACATATGAACACTGAACATAAAGAAATATACTAAGGCTTAATCTAAGGTTAATGTTTAGCCAGAACAGGTGGAAGAAAATGAAAATCAGTCAGGAGAGTAGAAGACTGTGACAAAGAATTATTTGAATCACCATTTCAACTTAAAATGAATGTTTCATTGTCTTTAGTTTTTATCATTTTTATTCAAACTGTGTTCTGGTGTGCTCTGAGTCACCACCCTCATCCCCCTCATCATCTCCAAACCTGCTTTTTCACTGAATCTAATCACAGTTTCTCTCCATCAGAAGTGTGGGTGGAAATCACTACATTTTTCATTTGGGCTGCTGTACATAGTTTCTAATCTTTCTCAAATGATTGGCATTAATTATAGATCATCATTCTTGGGAGGATATGTGCTTTTCCAGTGTCTGATTTGGCACTGAAGTTTCTCTTTGTTCCTCCTCAAGTTGATGCTTATAATATAAAATCTAGGAAATTATATTGAATCTTGAAATAGCAGGCAGACTCTCCTTTCCAACATTTTCCACCTAAATAAAGTTCTTTCTTTTCCTCTTCTACTTTTTCTTTTAAAGAAATACGAATTCTAGTGTGTCTACAATGTTACTTAGGATTATACCAGAAGGTTTTATCAGAGATTATAGAAATTATTTGGAATAGGAAATGAACATCCTCAATGTTTATATTTAAAGAAATTCTAAGTATATGAAATTGTTAATGGTCTTCAGCAAGGGACTCTACAATGATAAGTCACACCTATATTTTCACCACTCTCCTGCACTGTGAGTCACAGTTACAATTTCCAAGGGAGAAAGAGGGCTTTAAATTTTAATAACTGATTTGCTGTGTTTTTTATTTTGCTGGCTGCCAGAAAAGAGCTGCTAGTCCTTTTTTATGCCAATGTAAACTGAAATAGAGTAAGAAGCATTTACACTGATGGTGCCAAACGAAAAGGAAGTGAGAAGCTGATATAATGGATTTGAAGTGTTCTTTCTAGTTTTATTTCTTCTTAGGAAAGGGAATTTTCTAAAATTAAAAAATAATAATAAAATAAAATACAAGAATCTGATAACAATAATTTATTTTGAATTCATTTTTAAATTAAAATTGTAATTGATCCCAAACATATTCCCTGTGCACAGAGATAAATATCTGATGAAAATTTTAGTTATTTATTTCAATAGATTTACCAGGGTACAAATGATTTGTTACATGGATAAACCACATACATTGGTAATGTCTGAGCTTTTAATGTACATCTCACTCAAATAATGTACATTGCACCCAATAGGTAATTTTTCATCTCTCGCTCTAAGTGGGAGCTAAGCTATGGGTATGCATTATAGTATAGAGTGTCATAATAGATACTGGAAAAATCTTAACAGCCTCAGTAACAACACAGTATATACTTTTTTTTTTTTTTTGAGACAGAGTTTCACTATGTCACCCTCGGTAGAGTGCTGTGATGTCACAGCTCACAGCAACCTCAAACTCTCGAGGTTGGTCTTAAGCAACTCTCTTGCCTCAGCCTCCCAAGTAGCACAATACATACTTCTTGGACAATAAAGATGTGACCCCACTTGTTCTGTTAAACCGTTCTGCCTACATGCAATTATCTACTTTAACCATTCTATTATGTAGTGGGGTCATGTCCAAGAAAGAATAGAATAGAAGGGAAGCTATTTGTCTTCTCAGGTAGCTTAGCTAGTAGAATTTATTCTCCTCCTTTTTCTAACACAATCCCCACCGGTATTTAATTTTGCCTTTATTTACATAATCAGGGATTAGACAAGTTCAAATTTATATATTTTTTCTTTTTTCAAATGCCATATCCATTCATCTGAAATTGTGTGATTATTTTTCATAAGACAAAGACTCCACACATTATGACTATATGATTTTAGCACTTGGTTCTCTGACCTGTAAAGAGTTACATCATAGATGGAAAAACAATAGATCCACAGTAACTATAGTAAACCCCGGGACACTTGACATCCCATTCCTTTCCGTAACTAAGCAAGCTTTGAAATATTCAGGACAAACAGATGGACATTCATGCTGATGTTGATAATCCTCATTTTCAAAGTTAGTACCATATTGTCCAGTATTTATCCTTCAAGACTTTGGATTTCTGTCCATTGGATATACCTGAGCTTCTCCTTGAATAAACTCTCCCTCTAAGTTTGGGATATTTCTCAAGTAAAGGATCTCTGCTTAGGCAGTGGAATGGCTGTCTGAATTGCCACCTGCAATTATTCCCCATGCCATAAAGGAGACACAGAGCAGGGCTGACTGAGGCTTTCACAGACAGTCCCCAAAGAATTTCCCTCTTGCTACTTGAAATGACTTCACCATAGCCTACTATAAAACAGCTGCTTGAGGATTCTGCTTGCTCCCTTCCATTCTTCATACAAGCTTATCTCTACATTGTTGTGCAAGCATAGTTCATACTCTGGCAGAATTGCTGCATGCTGGAACTTTTTAACAGTGACCTTTGCCTCCTGAGGAAGTACCAGACACAGAGGTAAAGCCTCTGACATTTTGGAAACCGTCAAAGTCTTAAAGTCTAATAGTCGGTTATACCATAGCATTGTCTTAAAATCATCAGTTTTGTTTGAGGTTGGAGGTCACAGTTGACAAAATATTCTGTCTCTCAGATTCACATATTTCTAACGAACCACAATAGATAACGTTATACTGCTGTTTTGTAGCTGGTCAGAACCTGGACCCAGAAGGTCAAGGAACTTGCATGGAATAGATAAATGTAGTTAGAATTTAGACTCAGTTAGGGGCACAAGTAACACAACCTCTGTGCAAAGAAAAGTAGACAGAAAGAAAGTAATAAAAAGTAAAATGAATTATATCCTTTTTGAGAGAAGGGAATAAGAATTAATATTTTTTAATTACATGATTCAATACATGTAGTACATGATTCAATATGAAGTGGTAAGTGTAAGTCAATTCACGGAAATTATTTTATGTAAATTAATTATCTGTAGGAATGGCTTCCAAAGGGTCCTTTTTTAAATAATAAAATAAATTGATAAGAACAATGCATTGTTTCTACCTAAATTTATAAGTTTTGCATTAATGCATTTCCAAATTAGCTCTGAAATTTTTTATGAGAATAAAATTTACTGAGAAATAAATTCTTATCTTAAATGATGTAGCGTTGTTGTCAGATGACATCTTGACAAAATATTACCCACAGATGAATTATTTTTTAATGATTCAATACTAAACATTTAAACATAAACCTGGAATATTTTGAAATTATCATTTTCACAATGATTCTCTGAAGTATAATAAAGCTTTACCTGTTACAATTGTCATTATTAACAATAACAAGTATTTATAAATAATATGCAACAAAAATATTTCTGATGTTCTATACTTAATCAATTTAATGACAATTTAGGAAATCAGACAATAGCAGATATTTATTTCATTTTGACTTCTGAATTTTTTTATTTTATATATTTTTTATTTTATTTATATTATGTAGCTGACTAAATAATATTTTAATTGTTATTAATGTTTTCTTGATTGCTTAAATGTCTTAACCAGTTATAACCGTCTGCACATTTAAAGTCAAGTACATTTCCACATTAGAGGTCAGTTTTAAAATGTTCCTAGGACCCTCCTAGACCTCTGTAAGAGCTGCACCAGGACCCATGATCCGCACCCGCACGGACTTCTGGAAGAGCTGTGAAAGGACCCACAATCAGCACCTGCCCAGACATCCAGAAGAGCTGCAACGGGACCATGATCGGCACCCACCCGGACCTCTGGAAGAGCTGCCCTGTGACCTGTGATTGGCACCCTCCTGGACCTCTGTAAGAGCTGTGCCCACCCAGACCCTGGTATGAGCTGGCCCCACCCACCAGGACTCCCCACACCCTGACCAGGAACTCCAGAAGCCTCACAACCCCACATCCTCCCTCCTATACCCTCCCTGCCTCCACACCGCCCACTGGTCTGGCCAAAGACTCTGGTAGCCCTGTGCCCTCCAGAGCCCTCCCTGACTCTCTGTGGAGCCCTTCTCCTGGCCAGAGGCTGCTGGAGCCTTGGGAACTCTGTGCACAGGGCACCAGGCACAACCAGAACCGTGTGCACACCCCCCACCCTGTCGGTGGATCAGGGATGTCACACTCCGGAGCTGTTCTAACAACCAGAACAGCCTGGCTGGGGCAGCCCCAGAAGAGCTACACAGGGTCACTCCCTACAAAGAGCCAGCAACAGTAGAGTGATCTCGCTGGGGTATAATCTTGGAAAGACACCTCCAAGATTAGGTGTCCACCTCCAAGATGAGGACGCCCAGAGGCAATGGTGAAAAAGAATCATGAGGCAAAATCAATGGAAAAACTCTGGCAATATCAATAATCAGAGTACATCAACTACCCCAAGGAACAATGTGGCAGATACAGCACAAGATCCCATGCATAAACAAATAGCTGAGATGTCAGAAATCAAATTCAGAATCTGGATAGCAAATAAGATCTAATTAGAATTCCAAGCAGTGAGCCAAAAGATGTCTCAAGAATTCAATGAATTCTAAGACCAAATGACCAAAGATTTTGACACATTGAGACAAGAAGGTGCAGCCCTCAAAGATCTGAGAAACACAATAGAATCCCTCTTAACAGAATGGAGCAAGCAGAAGAAAGGATTTCTGACATCGAAGACAAAGCTTTCGAATGCTCCCAAACTCTCAAAGAGGAAGAGAAATAGTGGGCAAAAACAAGTCACTCGCTGAAAGAGCTCTGGGATAATTAGAAGAAAACCAATATTCATCTTATAGGGATCCCCAAAAGCAATAAAGTGGCTTCACAAGGTAGTCTCTTCTCCATGAGATTATGAAAGACAACTTTCCAGATATGCCAAGAGATTCTGAAATTCAGATCCCGCAGACTCATCATAATCAATTGCACTGAAGTTAATATGAAGGAGAAAGAAAGCCAATGAAAGAAAACCATTACCTACAAGGGAAAGAATATTAGAATAACTGCAGATCTCTCTGCTGAAACCTTTCAAGCTAGAATAGGATGGTCATCGACTTTTAATCTCCTAAAACAAAATAACTTTCAACCCAGGATCATCTGCCTAGCTAAACTGAGTTTCACTTATGATGGAGAAATTAAATACTTTAATGACATTCACACATTGAAAAAATTTGCCACAACTAAACCAGCTCTCCAGGATATTCTCAGACTTATCATCCATAAAGACCAGCATAATCCTCCACCACAAAAGTAAACCCACCCAGAAAATTTTGATCAAATTCCAATTTCCACAGTCACGAATGGTTTAAAAATGTCCACCAGACCATCGAAAGGCTTATCAATATTTTCAATTATTGTGAATGGTTTAAATTGTCCTCTAAAGACGCAAGACTGGATACAAAAACTCAAGCCAGATATCTGCGGCATACAAGAATCTCATCTTACATTAAAAGACAAGTACAGACTCAAGTTGAAGGGATGGTCATCTATACTCTAGGCAAATGGAAAGCAGAAAAAAGCAGGCATTGCAATCCTATTCACAGATGCAATAGGCTTTAAACCAACCAAAATAAGGAAGGATAAGGATGAACACTTTATATTTGTTAAAGTTAATACTCAATATGATGAGATTTCAATTACTAATATTTATGCACCCAACCAGAATGCACCTCAATTTATAAGAGCAATTCTAACAGACATGAGCAACTTGATTTCCTCCAGTTCCATAGTAGTTGGAGATTTTAACGCCCCTTTAGCAGTGCTGGATAGATCCTCCAAAAAGAAGCTAAGCAAAGAAATCTTAGATTTAAACTTAACGATTCAACATCTGTACTTAACAGAAATCTACAGAACATTTCATCCCAACAAAACTGAATACACATTCTTCTCATCAGCCCATGGAACATACTCCAAAATCGACCACATCCTGGGCCACAAATCTAACCTCAGCAAATTTTGAAAAATAGAAATTATTCCTTGCATCTTCTCAGACCATCATGGAATAAAAGTTGAATTCAATAACAACAGGAATCTGCATACCCATACAAAACATGGAAGCTAAATAACCTTATGCTGAAGGACAGATGGCTTATAGATGAGATTAAGAAGGAAATCACCAAATTTTTGGAACAAAATAACAATGAAGACACGAATTATCAGAACCTCTCGGATATGGCAAAGGCAGTTCTAAGAGGGAAATTTATAGCACTGCAAGCTTTCCTTAAGAAAATGGAAAGAGAGGAAGTTAATAACTTAATGGGACATCTCAAGCAACTGTAGAAGGAAGAACATTCAAACCTCAAACCCAGCAGAAGAAAAGAAATAACCGAACTCAGAGCAGAATTAAATGAAATTGAAAACAAAAGAATTATACAACAGATCAATAAATCCAAAAGTTGGTTTTTTGAAATGGTCAATTAAGTAGATAAACCTTTAGCCAACCTAACAAGGAAAAAAAGAGTAAAATCTCTAATTTCTTCAATCAGAAATGGTAAAGATGAAATAACAATAGACCCCTCAGAAATTCAAAAAATCCTTAACGAATACTACAAGAAACTTTACCCTCAGAAATATGAAAATCTGAAAGAAATCGACCACCTATCAAGACTTAGCCAGAACAAAGTGGAAATGTTGAACAGGACTATATCAAGTTCTTAAATAGCATCAACTATACAAAATCTCCCTAAAAAGAAAAGCCCAGGACCAGATGGCTTTATGTCAGAATTCTACCAAACCTTTAAAGAAGAACTAGTACCTATATTACTAAACCTCTTCCAAAATACAGAAAAAGAAGGAAGACTACCCAACACATTCTATGAAGCAAACATCACCTTGATCCCTAAATCAGGGAAAGACCAACAAGAAAAGAAAATTAGAAAATTATAGATCAATATCACTAATGAATATTGATGCAAAAATACTCGATAACATCCTAACAAACAGAATCCAACAACACATCAAAAAAATTATACACCATGACCAAGTCGGATTTATCCCAGGGTCTCAAAGCTGGTTCAATATACATAAATCTATAAATGTAATTCAGCACATAAACAAACTAAAAAATAAATATCATATGATTCTCTCAATTGATGCAGAAAAAGCTTTTGATAATATCCAGCATCCCTTCATGATCAGAACACTCAAGAAAATTGGTATAGAAGGGACATTTCTTAAACTAATAGAGACCATCTACAGCAAACCCACAGCCAATATCATATTGAATAGAGTTAAATTGAAATCATTTCCACTTAGATTAGGAGGAACTAAGCAAGGTTGCCCATTGTCTCCATTGCTCTTTAACATCGTAATGGAAGTTTTAGCTATTGAAATTAGGGAAGAAAAGGTTATCCACATAGGGTCAGAAGAGATCAAACTTTCACTCTTCACAGATGACATGATCGTATATCTGGAAGACACTAGGCATTCTGCTACAAAACTTTTAGAAGTGATCAAGGAAGCAGCAATGTCTCAGGCTACAAAATCAACACCCATAAATCTGCAGCTTTTATATATACCAACAATAACCAAGCCAAAAAAACAGTCAAGGATTCTATTCCTTTCAAAGTAGTGCCAAAGAAAATGAAATATTTGGGAGTTTATCTAACAAAGGACGTGAAAGATCTCTATAAAGAGAACTATGAAACTCTAAGAAAAGAAATAGCTGAAGATGTTAACAAATGGAAAAACATACCATGCTCATGGCTGGGAAGAATCAACATTGTTAAAATAGCTATACTACCCAAAGCAATATATAATTTTAATACAATTCCTATTAAAGCTCCATTGTCATATTTTAAAGATCTTGAAAAAAGAATACTTCGTTTTATATGGAATCAGAAAAAACCTAGAATAGCCAAAACATTACTCAGAAATTAAAACAAAGCAGGAGGAATCATGCTACCAGACCTGAGACTGTACTATAAATTGATAGTGATCAAAACAGCATGGTACTGGCACAAAAACAGAGAATTAGATGTCTGGAACAGAATAGAGAACCAAAATATGAATCCAGCTACTTACCGTTATTTGATCTTTGACAAGCCAATTAAAAACATTTAGGGGGGAAATGATTCTCTATTTAACAAATGCTGCTGGGTGAACTGGCTGGCAATCTGTGAAAGACTGAAACTGGATCCACACCATTCACCATTAACTAAGATAGACTCTCACTGGATAAAAGATTTAAACTTAAGACATGAAACTATAAAAATACTTGAATAAAGTTCAGGGAAAACTTTTGAAGGAATCGGCCTGGGTGAATATTTTATGAAGAGGACTCCCTAAGCAATTGAAGCAGTATCAAAAATACATTACTGGGACCTGATCAAACTAAAAAGCTTCTGCACAGCCAAGAACATAGTAAGTAAAGCAAGCAGACAGCCCTCAGAATGGGAGAAAATATTTGCAGATTTTACCTCCAATAAAGGTTTAATAACCAGAATCCACAGAGAACACAAATGTATTAGCAAGAAAAGAATAAGTGATCCCATCTTAGGGTGGGCAAAGGACTTGAAGAGAAACTTCTCTAAAGGAGACAGACGTACAATCTACAGACACATTTAAAAAAGCTCATCATCCTTAATCATCAGAGAAATGGAAATCAAAACTACTTTGAGATATCACCTAACCCCAGTAAGAGTAGCCCACATAACAAATCCCAAAACCAGAGATATTGTCGTGGATGTGGAGAAAAGGGCACACTTCTACACTACTGGTGGGAATGCACACTATTATGTTCCTTGTGGAAGGATGTTTGGAGAATACTTAGAGATCTAAAAATAGACCTGCCATTCGATCCTATAATTCCTTTACTAGGTATATACCCAGAAGACCAAAAATCACAATGTAACAAAGACATCTGTACCAGAATATTTATTGCAGCTCAATTCATAATTGCTAAGTCATGGAAGAAGCTCAAGTGTCCATCGACCCACAAATGGACTAGCAAATTGTGGTACATGTATACCATGGAATATTATGCAGCCTTAAAGAAAGATGGAGACTTTAACCTCTTTCAGGTTTACATGGATGGAGCTGTAACATATTCTTCTTAGCAAAATATCTCAAGAATGTAAGAAAAAGTATCCAATGTACTCAGCCCTACTATGAAGCTAATTTATAGCTTTCATATGAAGGCTATAACCCAACTATAGTATGAGAATATGGGGAAGGAGCCAAGGGAGGGGGGAGGTTAAGGCGGAAGGAGGGTAATGGGTGGGACCCCACCTATGGTGCATCTTAGAATGGGTGCAGGCGAAACCTACTAAATGCAGAACACAATTGTCCACATACAATAACAATTGTGCAATACAATAAGAAAATGCCATGAAGGCTACGTTGAAAAGTTTGATAAGAATATTTCAGATTATATATGAAACCAGCACATTGTACCCCTAATTGGACAAATGTACACAGCTATGATTTAACAATAAATAAAAAAATAAATAAAATAAAATGTTCCTAGTGGCATCCTTAACTTGTCTTCCTATATTATCTGTAACAGTACCATTCAGTATAATGCAGTGATATACATAATGTTAAATTTTATAATACATTAGTTACCACAAAACACATTTCATATGTTGTCCTGTCCATAGCTAGAAAAAGTTATTTCTTCTCAATTCCCTGGCACTAGGTAAAAGTGTTACTACTTGGGGAAAATCATATAGTTTCTAGGTCTTTATAGTAGAAAGTGCTAGAAAACTTTTGCTGTTTTTGTTTGCTAGTTTTGAAGATAAATTATAATGAGTTCATGATATTTCTAAGTTAAAATGCAGATTGTATGATTTATACCCAATCCATTTGGATCTCCTTTAGCCATCCTGAAAAGTTCATTTCTCTAGGACATTGGCAATGACAGATTTCAAATGGATCACTTAGTCAATCCTACTTGCTCAGGTTTGAACAGAAAACCTGATTTATGATTTATGACTTTACCTGTGTTGACTTATGACCTTACCTGTCTCCTGAAATGAATACAACTAAACTATAACCCAACCACAGCAAATCTACTTGTTTTTTTGGCAATGGCCATCAGAGCTGTCCTGAATATTATCAAAATGTCTTCCTTTTCATATTTCCTTTATGTTTGGGTAAATAAAAAAGTTATCAGGTGAGTAGGGAGGGTGTAACAATACAATTACTGGGTAAGAACTCTCTCGCACACTGTGCCATGGGACCTGGTGCATTGTGATGATGAAGAGCCCATTTTTGCAAATCCTCTTCTCATGCCAAGATTTTTGGTTAAGATTTTTCTAATTGTTTCTCTATCCAAGTTTACTTAGTCTGCTATGCTCCTCACAGTTAGCCAAACATTTTGACACACAATTCAATGAATTTTTGCAATATTTTCATTAATTCTATACATCATGACAACTTTATGTAATTAATTTTCAGACGACGTAGTGCTTTTGAGATGCGGCCTTTCTATGGGCAGCATAAACCATACCCTAACTTACTACACTAGATTGTTGGAAAGTCACCTGATGGAATGAGTTCAAAAGAGCTGGAGTAAGGTGTAAAAGCAAGCATCGTGGCCGAAAGTGTGTGCATAGGATAGGCAATTGGGCATTGGAAAGAACCTCTGCATTCAATTTTATCACAAAATGTATTTACCTATTCTACCATTTTATAATTTCCAAATTATATATATTTTCTCCCATTACTGTGAATAATTCAGAGTTGCATTTAATTTATTTCAGTTTTATAGTCCCCAGCAGAAGATTAAAGTTTTTATGATTTAGAAAGAAAAAAGATTCCAAGATTAATAATAACCATGACAAAAGAAATTCATTGAAATTGGGGGAAAATAAATGACCGAAGTATCTTATTCCTCTGCATCGCCACCTTCATGTTGCCCTTCGGGCAATTAAACTCTTTTTTAATTCAGCTCTTGAAGATATTGAATCCTAAATATTGAAGAAACCACATTTCATTGAAATATGCAACACTTTCATTTTGGAATAAAAGATTTAGTTCATAAGAGATGAGACTCTAATCTGAATTTCCCATTTAAGGGTATTACATTTCATTATCTGGTAGCTCTACATACATATAAATGAGAATGATAGATTATTTTTTCCAAACTCATGATATTTAGAGATTCCTTCAAAAATGTTCATTTTCTTTTTACATATGGAGATTTGGGTTCTGAATTAATGAACTGCTATTTTAAGACTGAAAATAGTGTGTTAGTCAATCTAAAGTTTCACTCCACATCTTCAAATGTGTCATCTGCTTCTTTCATAACCATTATTTCCAGATGTATGGTAGGTGTCCAAATTCTTAATTATAATTATAAGAACTTCACTATGCCTCACTCAAGGAATAAGAAATAATTGGCAAATTTATTTCAGCGCCCAGCTTTTTCTACAAAACTAACTTGGAAATGCCTGGGGTTTATTGGTGACCCAACACTCATCTCTACACAGTCTTTAAAAGTTTTAAGGTCAGGGGAAAAGTAGTTTCCAGTGAAATCATTGCATAAGAGCGGTATTTTTGAATTCCTAATTAAGTGCTTACATAAAATACAATACTAATATTTAAACTAGTAAGGAAGGACAGATATTATTTTCACTTTACATAATGAAACTCAAGTCTGAGAAGAGGTTGTAAATCATGCTTAAGAAGCAGCTGCTGGTAAGATAGAAAAGAAAAGAATTTTAACCTATAATCATTTAGCTCCAAATATATAAGTGTCTTTGCATAGGGTCTTTGTGCAATATTTCAGAGCCAGGCTTAATAAAAAGTAAATGCTTTGTAAGACGTCGGCATTTGATTCCACATTCCCTTTTTACACCCTAGTGTTGAGTATGTTGGGATTAATTTTAGGTCATTTTTGTCATGCTCATTTCCATTAATTCCCTTGGCCACTTCACCCCTCCAGTAATAATGTTAAAGAAAAAATATATTCTGACACTTATTAAAGATGGTAAGGAGGACTTTATTCAAAGAATTACCGCAATAGGACTCAACCCTGAATATAACATGGACAAGTGGGGATTCATCATCAGGGAAGAGAAAGCATAAGGGAATGAAAGGTTACTAAAAGGAAGTATCAGGGGTCAGTGTGCATTTGGATTTTAACAGACTTAGGATTCTTGCTGAAGACAGGCCAGGGTGATTAGATATTATCTGGGGGATGATGGAGGTTGAGGAGTTAGGGTGACCACATGTTATGGGTGTGAATTCTCACAAACTGATAGGGCTCTTGCTACATCTGGCCTCTTGGGGACAAACCCCAAGAATGAGGACCAGCTGAAAAGAGCTCAGGGGGGTATGTCCGTATGTTTTTGCTAATATCAGCAATTATCTCTAAGATAGGAATGATGTGGAGATAATATTATTGTGGAATAATAATATTATTTCCACATCAGTTCTGTCTTTGAAATCTAATGTGTCCAACTCTACCTACTCTTTATAGGTAACCTACTTGTGTCTTAAAAATAAATTCTTAATTTTTGATTTTCCTCCCAACCTCCTAAAATACCCAGTATTTCCACCACTGTCATTAAACCTCTGTGAGTTCTCTTTTCCCAGAATGTTCCAAGTTAACTAGATTTGGGGTTATAGGCCTTGTTGGCACCTTCCCACCAGTCCCTTTCTCCCCCTCTCACTGTGATCCCCATGCTAGTACTTGAAGAAATGTGTGAAATATGGAATAGAGACATTTACCACTGATAAAAATATACACATTTCAAGGAACTTTTTAAAAATAACTTGAATATTTCTATGAAACATTTTTGCCAAAAATCATTATGAAAATATTTCCTTGTGCTACAATATTAAAAAGTAAAACACTGTGAATGCTCAACTGAGTATGTTGCTAACCCAACTGCATTTTATTAAAGATCCTAATCTGTAAGACATCATATCCAGATCTTCTAGAGTTTTCAGATGTTTCTATCATATATGGACCCTCCTTGAGTAACATTTGAATTCCTAAGACCTTATGCAAAACAGCCTCCCTCCTTTAACAAAGAACAAAGAAGAATAAAGGAGTTCTAATTATTAGTTACTATAACACATTTTATTTCTCGTAACCTCATCACTTTCATTTCTCATTCTGTGTATTTTACTATTTACTTGGGTATACATGATTATAAAGTGGTGTACTGGACATTAGAAATAAAGAAGAGAGAAGTCAGAAGCAAAATGAGGGATAAAAACTGACCTATCTGGTATAATGTATACTATTTTGAGATGGGCACAGTAGAAGTCGTGACTTCAGTATTACACAGTTTTCCCATGTAACAAAAATACTTGTACCCCTTTATATTCTGAAATAAAAATTATTAAAGAAAATTATGAATTGGCAAAATTTGAAGAAAATAAGTTAGTTACTGAATTTATGTTAGCTAATGATATTATGGGCATTTTTGTACTTTTCTAGTATTTGAATTTTATCTAATGTGATTATATTGCTTCAATAGTGAAAAATATCAAAATTATAATTACATACAAATCATAGATAAAATACCAGAAATGATATGCAGCAGACTATGAATGACGTTTACCTTGTTCAGAGAAATGAAATTTAAGAGGAAGATACGAGTATAATAATTTAGTTTCCTACATGCTTTTGTATTATTTACAATTTTTATACAGAACTTTTTTCATGTATTATTTATATACTTACAATGAATTAATTCAATTTTTAAATGAATTATTTAAAAATCCTTTCTTTTTACTGCTGTAATCATCTTCCTAATTTGTAGTCAATTATCCAATATCTGTATTTGCCATCAGCTGTTGATTCTGCTATTGGCTCCCTTTTGTATCACTATGTTATAGTAAATTTACTGAGTTTTCTTATCTTCGAAAAAAAATTCCTTGGGTTATACTGTATATATTTTTCTATTGTACTTAATTTAAGTTAGGATTTTCTCAATTTGTTTTCAAGTTTTCTTCTTCCCCAGTATTATCCTCTTAGTCATTTCTTCTTGACTTTGTTATTAACTGCCGCACCCTCGGCATCAAGCCGCAGCGAGGTGGCGCTGTCCGCGTTGTAAAACGCATGGGTAGGTGGTCTGTGCTCCCCGGAGCGATACCCCCAGCACCCCTGGTATGCGACAGCAGCGCATAAGTTGCCTAGCATGCCTTTGTTTGAACATAATGACTCACGAGGTGCGGCATAAAAGCCTAAGAAACCTTTGCTCTGAAACCTGTTTGTTGAGTTGAATGCCTGCTTGTCTTGAGAAACTAAGAATAAACATAATGACTTACTGATCCACAAAACACAGCAAGAATGGCCGTGCCGGACCCAGTGGCTCCAAGTAAGCCTGGTCAACAGCACGTCCCTACCATAAATGTCAGTGACTTGAGACAATGCAGGCACAGCAAACAAGATGTTCCAACATGACATACACTATCACCACCTGCAGTAAAACTTTACTTAGAAAAACATCTTGCTTCACTAATTTTCATATGTAATACAAATCAATAGAGTAGTTTAATGTTTGACAAACAATTAATTATGAATCAAAGTATAGTTACTAATAAGAGTAAAAATATATAGAAAATATATATAGAAGTAGTCAAGCATTATACGTAAAAGAATATGTTCAGCTATTTTTAAAAGAAATTATAAGAAACTGAAAACAATTACAGAGCTAAGAGAAGTCACAAGCCTTGACATTCCTAGATAAGAGAAAGTAAGCAGGTGTTACTGATAAACCACCTCCCTAGAGCAAAAACCTTGAAAACATGTAATGCATGATAAACCGCATATGCAGACACAAAGATAATTTGTAAGCATAAGCAAAATAACGATTACATTGTTTGAACCCTGGAAAGAAAATGTATAAATACCAACTTCTGAACTCAATAAAATTTACAGCTGCTTTCTTCATCACTCGTGGTGTGTGGCAGTTTGTCATTTCATCCTGCGTCGACCTTTTCAACCAACCTGTACCGTTCACCCTGAGCACCCTCGGACTGAGGCCCATCGACCGGCGGTCCGCGGCAATTAACAAGTGAATTTGGGCAACTCTGGTTAGTATCAGTCCTTTTAGAAAGGGTTCTTAAGATTATCAATATCTTTTTCAAATCACTATTTCTCTCTAGGTGTTATTAAAATGGAAGAGTATGTCTCTGTACGTGGTATACCCAATAGCCCATTGTGATAAGACACTGACGTTGAACACTACTAAGGATTTACCCAAAGGAAAAGAAATCAACGTATTAAAAAGATAGCTGCATTTGCATGTTTATCACAACACAATTCACAATCACAAAGGTATGAAATCAACATAAGTGCTCAACAACTGAATAGTGAATAAAAAGATTGTATATAAAATGAAATGCTACTCATCAATAAGAAATAATAAGATAATGTCATTTGCAGCAACTTTGGATAGAATTGGAAGTCATCTTGAGTGAAGTAACTCAGGAACAGAAAAATAAATGCTACATGCTTTTACTTACAAATGAAGCCATAATTAAGCTTTGGCTATGCGAAGACACACACAGTGATCTGATGGACATTGGAGACTTAAAAGGGGGAAGGGTGAGAAGGATGAGTGAACAAAAAATGACTCGTTGTGTACAATGTGTACTATTCAAGTTATGGAGACACTAAAAGCCTAGACTACACTACCATACAATATGTACCTGTACTGGAATTCAATTTGCGCTCTCTAAATCTATTGAAATTTAAAAAGTAAAGTAAAAACATTGAGTAAATATGAGTGAATAAATCAATAATACATAATAATAAATAAATAATAAATGTAAATAAATGTAATAAATCAGGAATTATTTGTTTCCTTTGTAAAGAAGATAATTTTAAAATATAATTAAGCTATAATTTATAATACATGGTGGAACTAATGTTCATGTGCCATTTACTATGTTAAATTATTTTAAATTGCACATGAACTTAATGTTCACCCTATTTATTAGATGCTGACTACTATAAATGAGTTAATAGATGAAAGTTTGCTTTTTGAGGTAGAATTTACAGGAGGAAGGTATCCTTATATGTGTTCTTTATTCATAGCCTCATGTAAAAACAATACTGCAAGCAGCATTCCAAAAAAAGTTATTGATAAACAACAGAAAAGTCAGTTTCAGACAGCACACATATCTTAAAGCTTAAAAAAAAAAAAAACTCTTTATTGAACAATCAAAAAAATATTCCCTTTATAACTATAAGGTGAAGGGAAACTTACCCTTTACCCGTGAAAGTTTGCTGAAAGATCAACTCACAATTAAGGCAGATTAAAAAGATAAAAGAATTATTTACTGTGCACACAGGGAGAAAACACAGAGTCAAAACTCAAATCATTCTCCAATGGAGTTCAGATATTTTTATACTTGTGTTTTTTAAGGGAAAGGGGGAAATTAAGAAGTATATAGGGCAATAAATGGTTGTTGGGGAGTTGTCAAGGACGGTTGCTAAGAGGATGGATAGACGGAGGAAACATAATAATTTGAAGATTAATCTGAGAGATAGGTATTTATGACTTGAAATAATGATTTGGGTCAGTTCTGCTTATATTCTTGACTTTCATTCCTGCAATATATTGAGATAACAGGACGACAAAAGGGAAGTCAATTGTCCACTGATCTTCCAATCATGTCAGGCTCATTTTCCCAAGTAGAGGGAATGCCCCTTCCAGTGTTTCTTGACCTTGAATGGCCTTCAATTCAAAATATTCTTTACATCAGGGAGTCCTATTTTGGGATGAAATTTCTTGAGTTACCTCATTGCAAATACGAAATTATTTCAAATACTAATCTCTTTTCTTTGAAGCTATTTTAAAAATTGATTTCCAAAGTCCTTTTTTATTTTAATGTCATGTTAATCAATATTTTAACATCTAATGTATTTAAAATATTAATTCTTTATTATTAATGTTTGCTTTTCTAGATTTTATAATATAAAAGAATTCTACTGCTCTTATTTCATAGATTGACATAGCTTGGTGAATTAAACGTACAGAAAATTTAGGTAAGTCACATATTTTTCCTACAGAAATCCATGTAGCAACTGTTATTTTTTTGTTTCAGAATTTGGTAATCAATGTGGTTATAAGGATGAAAGAGAACCATTCTGTGCCTTAAAGTAATTTATATGCAAATGAAATTTGAAGGAAGTAAACAGGAAATTATAGTATCTTTTGTTAAGTGTAACAATTAAAACGGAGGTAAGAAACAAAAAGAGAGACACCTATCCCAGGCTTGGAGACAAGAGATCAGAATCTTACTTAAAAATGACAAGAAAACTAGCTATGGTATGAATAATTTGTATTACACGGGAGTTTTTGTAGCAGACGACTAATGTTTTCTGCCTGCCTAGTAATGTGGAAAACTTCCCATCCATAATCAACAGAACATTATACCTGTTATAAAACATATTCTTAATAATTTTACTTCTTCCATATTCCATTCCTTTAACAGTTTTTACTTCCATATTCTATTCCTTCTCTCCATATAATTAGTGTGATTTAGTTCAAATATGTAGTTGAATTTTCTTTCAGATAGAAACTTTGCCTTATTTGCTGAGTTTCTATTTTTTTTTTAGTTTTGTTTTAATTAAATCATAGCTGTGTACAATAATGCATTTATGGGATACAATGTGCTTGTTTTTTATACAATTTGAAATACTTATAACAAACTAGTTAACATAGCCTTCACCAAATTGTGCTGAGCTTCTTTTTAAGTGAATTAAATACATTTATTTAGATGTAGATTTATCTTTTTGACTTGTTTCCCTCTTTCCAAAATGTATACTTGTATAACTTTTCAAATGTGTATTATTAGGCATGGAAAGAAATATCCTTTACTGAGAGTGCAAGGCCTTTTCTTTTTCTTTCCGATCTCAAAACAATTGTTAGATACATGGAAAAATTTGGAAATGCAGTTATACAAATTATGTTAAAACTGGTGAGAAAATATCCTGTTTCGGGCTGGTGGTCAACAGCCTCATTTTTTCACTCAGCAGCTACACATTAACCAAGATGCATGCCTTACTATACGCACTATCATATTTTAAAAGTTTGTATTTTTATATTTTTTAAACCTACCTATATTGGGAAAATTTTTAGCCTTATAAATCCCATCAACTTAAGATGAAACTCAAAAAAACCCTGAAAATATCAGCCTCTGTTGGAGTCAAGATGCAGAAATAGAGCATTGGCTTTGCCAATTAGATGAACTCAACAGATACTTCAATTTGTAGGGGGTCTATCTGGTAAAGGAAATGATTGTAGGCTTCAGAGGTGTTAGGTATTGTTAGGTTAAGCTTCAGCTGTGGCTATAGGAGTTTCCCCATCTACAGCTTAGTCAGGGCAGCAGGAGCTAGAAAGGTTTCATTAGCATCCTGCTTCATATTTTAGAAAGCATTGTTTCAAGCCTGGCTTTCCTCAGACGTCCATTGGCTATCAAAGGAACAAGCAAACAAAAACAACACCCCCCAAAAACTTTCCTTCTGCTTAATTAATAAGAATTTATATCTGCTCCAAACAAAACTGATATCATTGTACTAATCAAACATAAGGTGAAGAGCATCAGAAGCAACCACCCAAAGTTCTAATTGATATATAAGTTTTTGAGTTACTGATAATTGAATGACAAAGTACCCCCAAATTTGGTACTTTAAACAACACATAGCTACAAGGATAGACAATTAAGTTCATGAACTTGTCCTAGAAAAAGTGCTACATACCTCTTTGCTGAATATCACTTTTTTCACCCCTATACAGTGATGCCACTGCCAAGTCCACCCTTCTGGCAATTTTAGAACTTTTTCTAGAACAGCAATGACAGCTATCTTTGTACAGGGTCTGACAAACAGTTCATGAACTCATCCTAGGAAAAGTGCTAAAAAGCTCAGGGCTAAATATCACTACTGTCACCTTTAAAGTACTCTCCTTGACCATCTGGTGACCACAGCGGTGAGAAAAATTTTTAAATGTTTTGTACAATTTTATAAACTTTTTAATTTAATTACTTTATTTAATCATTACACAAATATTTATGAGGCACTTATTACATACCAATATAGAGTTAAGGAAACCAAAATAAAGAAAATCTGTCTCCTGCAATTGAGAAATTTCTAGTCTAGCAAAAGAGATAGATGTGTCAAAAAAAAATTATACTGCTGTATGAGATAAGAGGAGGGGCTGAACAGTAACCTTTTGGAAGGGTTTCTCCAAAGAATTGAATTTGAAATGGCCTTGAATTTTGTTACCACCGTGAAGAAAGGAAAAAAGAATTCAAGCAGAGAAAGCAAAATAGCAACATTACTCTGGCATAAGATCATAAAGTGTAAAAAAAAAAAAAGAAGAAGAACATGAAGTGATAAGGAAATGAAGGGAAGTATGAGAACAAAGTGGCAGATAGGATTGACGGGTATCTTAGGTTGGGTTCCCTGCAAACAAACCCCATGATGAGGATTTATGTACAAATTATTTATTGTTTCCAGGAGAAACCGTAAGACACAGAATCAGGGACGAGAAAATGAAGAAGGCATGCGAAGGTCTAATTTCAGGCAATTTCCCATACAAGGTAGCTTCAGCCTTGTCCTTAGGATAATTCTCAAATAAAGTCATCCCTAAAAATTGTCTGACTTGAAGACAAAGACCTAGGATTTCCTCCTTCTGCACATCATCCCTTTGTCCAAGGATGAGCCCAGGGGATGTCAACTCCCAGCTACTTCTTTTTCTGTGTTTTTGAAAGAAATGCAATTCTAGTAGCTGGATAGGTCCCTTAAGCAGTGTTGAAGGTAGAGGTCTTTGGAGGGCAAAAACACACCTAAGCTGGAAGAGGAGTGCCTAGAAATAATAAAGGAATGCAAAGGGCGTAGGGCTCTCACATGAGCAGTATCTGCTATAGTTTGGGTTTACTAAGATAGTCTTAACTAGATTCGTGGATAATCTTACAAGCCAGTGGTCTCCAAAAATGTTTCCTTCACATGCCTGCTAAAATATTTTTTATAAGTAACATGTACTTCCTCAGTGACTTTTAAATTATCTTAATCAAATTAAGATGACATCTAATATTAAGCCAGCATTATTCTAATACCCAAACCAGACATAGACATTACAAGAAAGGAAGACTATACACCACTATCTCTCTGATCTTAGATGCAAAAATACTCATTCAATTATTAACAAATCAAACCAAACAATATATTAAATGGATAATGCATCATGACAAAGTAGGGTCATGCAACTTTTTGTAAATGTAAATGTAAACTAAAACATTTGCATGTAACTTTTTCTGTGACAATTAATTTTCAGTTCGTTTAGAAAAATACCTAGGACAGTGCTGAAGCCTTTGGTAAATTTCTGCTTATTTTCATAAGAAACTGCCAAACTGTCTTCCAAAATGAGTACACTGTTTTATATCCCCATGAGCAATGAATAAGAGTTCAGGTTGCTCTGCATTCTTTTTTTTTTTTTTTTTTTTTTTTGTAGAGACAGTGTCTCACTTTACCGCCCTCGGTAGACTGTCATGACGTCACAGGACTCACAGCAACCTGCAACTCTTGGGCTTCCCCGATTCTCTTGCCTCAGCCTCCCGAGCAGCTGGGACTACAGGCGCCCGCCACAACGCCCGGCTATTTTTTTGTTGCAGTTTGGCCGGGGCTGGGTTTGAACCCGCCACCCTGGGTATATGGGACTGGCGCCCTACTCACTGAGCCACAGCTGCATCTTGCCAGATTTTCTTATTGTCATTTTTTGGAGGTATTTATCTATCGATCTCTAAATAGATGTATATCTATCTGAGGGATTGATTACAAGAAATTGGCTTATGTAATTATAATACCTGGTCCAACAGGATAAACCTTCATAGGCATGAGTTAAACTGTTGTACACAAGTAGAATTTCTTCCTCCTCCTCGTCTGTTTCTCTTATCTCTCTTCTTTCTTTTTCTCTCTCAATCCTCTTAGGCTAGCTTTTAAGGACTTTCAACTGATTAAGTCAGGCCCACAACAGTAGTCTGGGATTATCTCCTTATTTAAAATCAACTGATTAGGGACTTATATCTGAAAAGTTCTTTCACAGCAACACCTAGATTGAATGACCAGGGACTATAGCCTAAGCAAGCGGACACATCAGAAAACCAATCACAATACTTAAGTACTTCATGTTATTATAAATAGTATCATGATTTTAATTTCAATTTTGAATTTCTGGTTTATAAAAATATGACCGGCATTGTTATATTGACCTTGTGCCCTGTAACCTTGCTAAATTTACTCATTATTTATTTTATAGATTCTTTGAATTTTTCTACATTGACAATAATATTGTCTCACATAAAGATAGTCTTATTTTTTCCTATCCAATCTCTACAGTTTTATTTTTCTTTTCTGCCTTTTTATATTGTGTAGACCTCCCAGTACTTTGTTGAATAGGAGTGGTTGGAGAGAAAATCTTTGCCTTATTTCTTACTTTAAGGGGACTGCATTTAGTCTCTCACTATAAAGTATGAAAAACTATCGGTATAGTTTTTTTCTCTATACACTCTTTGTTAGATTAAGGAAGTTGCCTTGTTTACCTGGTTTTCCAAGAGTATTTTTTTTTTTTTTTTTGTAGAGACAGAGTCTCACTTTATGGCCCTTGGTAGAGTGCCGTGGCCTCACACAGCTCACAGAAACCTCCAACTCCTGGGCTTAAGCAATTCTCTTGCCTCAGCCTCCCAAGTAGCTGGGACTACAGGCACCCGCCACAAGGCCCGGCTATTTTTTGGTTGCAGTTTGGCCGGGGCCGGGTTTGAACCTGCCACCCTCGGTATATGGGGCCAGTGCCTTACCGACTGAGCCACAGGCACAGCCCCCAAGAGTATTTTTATGAACTGATGTTGTATGTTATCAAATACTTTTCTCTATATATTAATATAATCCCATGGCTTTTTTATTTGACCTCTTAAGATGTTAATTACCTTGATTGGTTTTCAACTGTTAACCCAGACTTGCATTTGTGAAATTTTATACAATTTTGAATAATTTCCTTACATATAGTGACTTTACTGTAACTTTTTGGGTACCCTCTATATACCCAATAGGTTGCTGCTATGGACTAAAACATTTGTATCTCCACCCATATTTATATGTTGAACACCTACCCCCGAAGTGGTGGTTTTAAGAGGTGAGTTCTTTTAGAGGTGATTTTATCATGAGGGAGAAGCCCTCTGAATGAAGAGAACCCAAAGAACTCCTTTAACCTTTCTACCATGTGAGGACACAACAAAAAGACATCAATCTATGAATCAGAAAGAAGGCCGTCGCCAGACACCAACTCTTCCAGTACCTTGGTTTTAGATTTACAAGTCTCTGGACCTACAGCAAATACATTTCTGTTGTTTATAAGTTAACCAGTTATGGTATTTTGTGGCAGCAGCCTGAGTGGACTAAGAAAAATTCTGATATATACTTGATGAGCAAATATATGTGTTATGTTGTCTCTAGATTACTCCTCACTAATTTGCTTTATCCATTTATTATATATATATATGCATATATACATAAAGGAGGCCAAATATTCCAGCTTATTTTATAACTTGTGATATCATTAGATATTCTGATGATATAAAATCATTTCTTTTCTCAACTCTATTTTTTTTTAGAAAGTAGAAATGAAAGAATTTTTTAAGTTTTTCTTAAAGAATACTCTGTATTGAATATTTGTTCTAATTTTATTTTTTCAGCTTCATTTAAATGTTACTAGATAAACACAATAATTGTGAATTTTTTTCACAAGAATGAATATCATTAAGACTATATACAGTGAAAGATATCACACTGTCATTTATTTATGTATTTATGAATTATATATTTATTAATTACCATAGATCAGACACAGTTATAAGTGTTGGGTATATAGTGTCAACAACAACATAGTCTTAATTCCAGAAACCTTATATTAGCATAGTGCCAATGGAAAGTCTTAGAGAAAACAAGTTGTAGTGAAATCATGTATGAACACACTTGCTTTTGTTATACATATGTATACATAGAGAAATTTGCATTACACATCTATATATACATATATAGGCATATGCATATAATTTGTTTTCCATTAAGAAGTCTGGAAAATACTCTTTACCTCTGAACACTAATATTCAAAAAATGGGCAAAGTGTCTTGTTTTTTATTTTCATTTTGAGTAGAATATTTGGAATAATTTTACTTTTGTAAAAAGCATATATTAATTCATAATTAAAACTAAAATTTAATTTTATCACTGAGAAAAATTATAATTTAGCAAGATCATTAAAAATGTTAAAAATAACACTGTAACAAGCATCAAGGTAACTATATCTAATATTATATGTAAATAACTTCTAATTAAATTACTTAAAATAAGTCATTACTTTTAAAGTACAAGCCACATCTTTTTTTATTCAGGTTCCTCACATGTAACTGAAGCATTTATTTGCATCATCATTATAAATGTTACTTCTGGTTCTAATGTCTTCTTATATCAAACAATAATAAATCAGAATATCTATGAGGGGAAAAAAGACAAAGAATAGGGATGATGACACAATAAACTGTTAACATAATGGATACCCACTAAAGTTTACATGCAAAAGAAGAATACACAGATTTAAAAGTTTGCTTTCAGTTTCCTCTCTGATTGCACAATATCTGTTGGATATATCTGCTGATTGCAATTCACACAAAGAGTAGGGAAAAGAGACAACCTCTGAGGTGAGAGACTCAATTTAAATTCTCAATCAGTTTTCTCAACCCGGGGTCTTCAGAGAACCATAAGCAGAATCATTAGGGGAATTTATTTTTTTAAAATATGCAGGTTCCTGGACTGCATCCAAGATCTACTGAATTAGAAACTGGAAGTGGATTCCAATAATAATCACTTAGGATAAATTGCTCAAGCTTTACTGATAACATCTGAGAACCACTTGAAATTAGAATTAGGGGGGAAAAAAACAGCAGCCAGTAATGACTATGAAACAGAAATAACAGATTAATTGCAGATTTCATCTTATCTGATTTGTTTTTTCCACAGACCGGCCAAGGGTCATCCATTCTGTATCTGGATGGCCACTCTTGCCAAGTTATGGGGATTTGAATTGATAACCTTGGGAATAATATGGTGGCAATATGGCTAATGCAAAATTTGCAAGTTAGTATAAAACTAGTTTTTAAGGAATAGTAACATGGTAAGCAAGGTGGGAGGGAGTCTGTTCAAGTAGTTTTGTGAGACCATAGGAAGCTTATTTTCTTAGAATCATTAGAAAGTTCTCAAAGGCAATGCTCTCCCATCAACGTTTTGATTATTATCTCTAGGAGGAAATGAGGATGCACCATCACTATCCTAGCAAATGTTTTCAAGGACAAAGTCAGTTTTCCCAAATGCACCATAGTGAACCAATAAATGGGTGATGATTTTCCATCTACTGAATCAGAAATGACAAAAGTACAAATGCAAAACTAAATTTAATGAATATTTTTAGTGGCCCACATAAAGCAAAATGTTTGAAAGGATTTCATGTCAATAAACACATCCAACAATTGTAAGAAATGCAAGTGAGCTAGAAAGAGATATTTTGGGAGAAAAATAAGAGGAATATTTCCATGAGATTCTTTCATTGGAACAATAAATTTGTTGTGTTTTTAATAAGGTTATTTGTTATTTGATTCACAATGTTTTAAATTCCATTGAGAGTAATGACTACAACTTCACTAGGGTCACAAACTCAAAACATAATAAGACACTTGGATTCATCACAAGCAAAATGTAGATATACAAGAAATGTCCACGTTTTCCAGAATATCTTAAATCTTACCCACGGATCATAAATTTTTATTTCAGAGGGTGTTTCTGGAAAAATAGTGAACAGGTATAAATTGATCTTATTTAAGATTTAGCTTTTCAAATCTGGCAAAGTAAAAGGTGCTTTATGATTTTTTTTAACTGTCAATCACACCAAAGCATGAAGTAGGTTGTTCCACATATTAGTCATTTAATTTTATCTGTCAAAATGGAAAATATGTGGGTAGTCACTTGAAAGTTCAAGCAAATTTGAATGAATTAAAGGTTCAAATAAGTAATTAGTGTCATTGAATAAAGGTTACTTAGGACTAAACCTGACCACTTCATCTATTTTATAGTCTCCAGTCAAAGTTAGGTGGCTGTATATCACTGCCACTCTTTTTAAAAAGCTGACATAGGCATTAGTATGCTGACATTGAAACTAATTTTATAAGATATTGTGCATGTAACTAAATGTGAGACTTGAGGTCTAAAGATATCCCACTCCTCTTTAATTCTAAGGACATATCTCTAACAAACTAAGCAGTATAAATCTCTTACAGACACTGTCAGAGTGCCTCCAAATGCCAAGAAATGTCCCCACAACTCTTTCAGAAAAGAAAACGAAATTATAAGTAAACATACAGGGATGGTGGCAGGAAAATCTAATTTTTTTCTCAAAGAATTGTGATGCTGATCAGAAATTCATAAAATATTAGTCAAATTGATGATAAAGGATGTAAATCACAAGCTTTAAATATATGCTTTGTGAGTAAAATATTAAAAAAAGAAGAATAATATAAATATAAGGCGAAAAATAATTAAAATTTTAAATTATTAAAATTAAATAAATTAAATTAAATAATTATTAAAATTAAATAAATTAAACTAAAGTAAATCATGTCTAAATAATAACATGTATTTAATAAAATTATATAGTTTGTTAAGCATATACTATGTGCTAAGTTTCTTATATTTATAATGTTTTTCATCCTCAAAGTTTTACAAGTTTGCAACCCCATTTTATTCTTATGGCAAAACTGAAGAGACGCAGAATGAAGAAATTAAGGGACACAAAGAGAAAGTGTCAAGGTCCAGATTCAAAGTCAGGGCCTGCGTGTCTCAAAGCATCTGCTGTTTTCTAATTAAACAGAGATTTTGTAATCATTCAGATTATGTTATCCATGTAGGTAACTACATAATTATCCTTGTTGGAATTTATATCAACTTACCTTTACTACATCACAATATGCCCCTCCTTGTCCCCAGAAACAATTAGTGGATTGAAACAAATTATTTTTTTGTTTGTTGCTGAGCCAGGTGATTTGTTTGATCTGGGGTGGGTGATCCAGAATGGTTTATCTCTAGTATCTGGAGCAGGCACTGGTATAATGAGGTGGGCTCCACAGGTGGGCTCTCATGCTCCAATATACTTTGCTGGAATTGCCAGTGGGGTCTGCTTCAGAGCATCTTCCCCCAGGCCAATATCATTAAGAGTTTTTCTTCTAGAGTTTTTATAGTTTCATGTCTTAGATTTAAATCATTTATCCAGCATGAGTTAATTTTTGCAAGTGGTAATAAATGGGACCTGATCAAGCTTAAAAGCTTCTGCATAGCTACGGAGACAATAAACAAAAGCAAATAGACATCCTTCCCAATGGGAGAAGATATTTGCATGATATGAATCTGACAAAGGGCTAATAACTTGGACAAAGGACTCAAGTAAATCAACAAGAAAAAAACAAACAACTCAACTAAAGACTGAAAGAGACATAGAACATTCTCCAAAGAATATAGACAAATGGCAACAGACATAGGAAAAAATGCTCATAGTCCCTAGACATCAGGGAAATACAAAGCAAGACCACTTTGAGATATCACCTAATGCCAGCGAGCACAGCCCACATCACAAAGTCCCAAAGCTGCAGATGCTGGTAGGGGTGTGGAGAGAAGACACTTACACACTGTTGGTGGGAATGCAAACTGGAACAGTCTTCTTGCAAAGAATTATGGAGAATCCTCAAAGAGCTAATAGTAGACCTTTCATGTGATTCTGCAATCCCATTAATAGGTATTTACCCAGATAAAAGAAATCATTTTATCGTAAGGATATTTGTGCTTAAATGTTCATAGCAGCTTAATTCACAATCACAAAGATGTGGAAATAACTCAAGTGCTCATCAACTCATGGATGAATTAATAAACTGTGCTGTATGTATACCACGGAACACTATTCAACCATAAAAAAGATGGACACTTTGCATCTTTTACCTGGATGGATTTGGAAAACTCTCTTTAGTAAAATATCTCAAGAATGGAAAAGCATCCCATGTACTCAATACTAATTTGAAACTAATAGATGAAAAACTACAGGCTTATATGAGAGAAAAATACAATTAAATTAAAGAAGAGGGGAGGGGAAAGAGGGAAGAGTTTGGTAAGCCCCCACCTATCAGGTACAACATAGGGGTATGTGGATAAAGGACTTAATTATAGCTGCAGCAGCATCTAACAAACACAATAATGTAACCCAATCATATGTACCCTTTTATTAATCCAAAATAAATAAAATAAAATAAATAAAATGAAATAATAAAATACTATATTGTGCGACTCTAATCACACAACAACAATAGAGTCCCAGGCAAAAGGGTAGGCAATTGTCACCAGGAAAGCACTTTTTAAGCGATAGGTTTCTTTACCTTTGCTTCTATTAGCCAAAGCAGGTCACATGGCTAATTCTGTGTTCATTACAATGCTGTAGTATAATGAGAGCAATCCTACTAAACAAAAATTTCTAAAAAATCAATGTTAGCCTCTAAAAACAAACAAAATATTTTTGAAAGAACAAAAACCTTCAAATAGCCAATGAGTATACATACTAACTAGGAACAGAACTCTTGATACTCCCCAGTCCACTCTGCTGCAGTCTTCTGTACATCCAGCTGATGGCATCACCACCCTTCCAATTATTCAGTTAAAAACATAGGCCTCCTTCTTGACTTTTCTCTTTCCTTTCTCTCACATCCTTTTTCCAGTCCATCAGGAAATTCTGTGGCATTTACCTTGCAAATAGATACAAAAAAACGGCACTGCTCATCCCCTTTGTTCCTAACATGCCTGTCCCGGATGCTATCATCTCGTTTGTGTTTCTACAATGGCTTCACCATTGTTTTCCCTAACTACTCTTACAGACCTACAGTTAACCCAGTAATCAGAATGACTGTCTCAGATCATGTGAAAACCTAAGTTTGGCTCCATGTTTTAGTCAAAGTAACAGCAAGTCTTTACAGTAGGCCACAGGTCCCCACATAATTGGCACACTGCACCATCTTCTCTCTCTCTCAACACCCTTCCCTTGAAAATTTTAATTCAGCTTTTCTGACATTTCAACAGTTCCACAGAAAGGGAAGGTACAATTTTGCCTTCTTCAATTTCTTTTCAAATGTCATTTTGCCAAATGAGGCCTACATTGATTTTAATGAATCTTTTTATAATTAAAGGCATGATATTCATCCCTAATTCTCCAAGTATCCTTACTTGGCACCATTTTTTTCCTTGTAAGATTTATCACATATAAATACATCATAATTTACCTATTCACTTTATGTTTGTTTTGTGAGAAGGAAGTTTGGTTATGTTTAGTGACATAGTCCAAGCATCGAATAGGTCAGCGGTTGTCAACCTGTGCGTGGCAACCTCTTTTTAACCATGAAAATACATTGTGGCATTAGGAAGGTTGAGAACCACTGTAAATAGGTGCTCAATAAATTTTGAGTTAATGAATGAATCCTATTAATCCTGAGGATTAAGATATTTGAACAGAGAATTACCATATTTGAGTATTTATATTGACTCAAATTATTTCTGTTCAAAGACAACAGAAATTTACATTTTTTACATTCTGTACATATTCTCAGGTAAGCTCCCAGGCTATGCTTATTCACTTAAATTCTGCTTTTCCAGAAAATAATTACTCTGATGAATAATCTGTGCAAATATCATACTTATTTTTTTTAATTTCTGGAATCAATAATGAGGATGAATATGCAGTTAAGTTTTAACTAAATATGGTGATAAATGAATTTAATATTAGTAGATAAAAATAAACTTCTAATTGATTTTTTATTGTTCATACCTTTCATTTCCTAACAATTTGGAAGTGACACTTACCAACACATTAGTCAATTCCATTAAAAAACTGACTCTTTAATCAGTTTGAACACCCTTTTTTCCCCTAAATGCTAATTGCCTTATATTTATGTCATAAATTTTGACTTTTTTGAAGAAGAGAATATTTCATTAATGTTATTTCTATGATGAATGATTTTTGAATAATTTATGATGATTCTGAGTCATTTTAAGTGAAGTAATAATAAAATTCCTCCCTAAATTATTCAAAATGAAAATATTTTCTGAAACCATTAACTAGAGTAAAACTAGAGTTGACAATCTCCCTACATTGACCCCTGCTTAAGACATTCACCACATATATGTTTCAGTAAGTACAGTATGCCCATTTCCTTTTGTTGACAACACATAGGTTGACCAATGTGTTATAGACCCTTGGGTGGTCAACTTACAAATGTTCTACTGTAATTGAGGTTAAAAACTCTCCCTTGTTTATTTACCTATTCATTCATTTATTTTATTTTTCATATTCAATGTGTAGATACATGCATTAATTCTATGTTCATTTAGCATTTGCCTGGGAAGCTTCAAAATAACAAGGAATTATTAAGCAAATTGCCAAAATAATTTATGTATTTGCATTTAAAAAGGGTTACAATGATGCTGTCATTAACAGTAAAATAAATATTTTCCCATTTTTGTCAATTGTACTACATGGTGTCAAATCAAGCTAAAAATGGAGAGTTTATCTACATCTTCATTACTTTTCTCTTAAACATTCTGCTTCTCGTATCTTCACCGTAGGATATGACTACTTTGTATATATAGTCTATTTATTTTAAATATGTGAGGTACTACTTAAGATTTTTTTTCTCCTGGTCTATTTAGGGAGCCATTTCTGACTTTCTTCTTTCTTCTACTCTCATCTACTCCTCACTAGATCCAGATGGCAGTTTTAAAACATGGCTCCAAATTTTGTGACATTCGTGCTATCAAGAGTAGTATTTCTAAACCCTTCCTTTAAAACCTGTTGGTTTCTGTGAGCCCCAACGAATAACATGTGGAGGAAGTGATGCTATAACAGATCAGGCATCCACCACTTAGTTATCTTAGAACAGTTGCTCTCCGGATGACCCCTTTTTCGTACTGGTCTTAGTAATAATTTTGGATATCACACCAAAAGTTCAGACAACAAAAGCAGAAGTATATTAATGGGACTATGACCAAAATGCTTCTGCACAGCAAAGGAAATGACCAACAAGGACAACATATGGCTTGGGAGAAAATATTTGCAAACCGTACATCTGATAAGAGTTTAATATCCAAGATACATAGGGAACATACACCAATCAATAGCAAAAAAAAAAAAAAAAAAAAAAAAAAAATTAAATGACCAAAGGACCAGAATAGACAATTCTCTGAAAAAGGAAAAATGGCCAACAATTATGGAAAAGGTGCTCAACATCACTAATCATCATGGAAATTCCAGTCAAACCACAGAGAGCTATCGCCTGTTAGGATGGCTAATTAAGAAAAAAATAAGAGATACCAGGTGTTAGAAGGATATGGAGAAAAGAGAACGCCTATGTACTGTTGGTGGGAGTTCATGTGAGTGCAGCCGGTTAGGGAAACCTGAAGGTTCTTCCAAAAACTAAAACCAGAATTTCCCTGTGATGCAGTAATTCCTTTCCTGGGTACATCCCCAAAGGAAGAAAACTAGCACTTCGTAGAGACAGTCATGCTCCTATCCTCGCTGCAGCATTATACGCAATAGTCAATATATGGAAATAATCTAAGTGTTAATTGACAAATGGATAAAGAAATTGTGGTGTGCATGCATGTGTATATGTGTGAGTACTTATGTACACAGGATACAATATTATTCAGCCTCATGAAACAAAGAGATCCTGCCTGTGTAACAACATGGATGAATCTGAAGGATATCACACTAAATGAAATAAGGCAGATGCAGAAGGAAAAATACTGCATAATCTCAGTCAGATACTTTCCAACTTAACTATACTTTGTCATGCTATCAAATATTGTTCATTCTATCTAACGATCTACCTATATTTTTTATAGCCACTAACCATTCCCATTTTATACCTTCTTTCCACTACCCTTCTCAGCCTCTGGTAGCTATCATTCCACTCCCATAATAATTATAAATAAGACTTTTTAAATAAAATATATAGGAACAGAGAAAAAATATTTGGTACCAAGGTCAGGGAGGTGGGAAAATGAATCCAAAGTTGCAATTGCATAGGATGCATAAGTCTAGAGACATAACATACAATATAGGAATATAGTTTTAGTAATAATTTATCATATACTGGAAATTTGCTAAGAGAATAGTCATTGATCCTATTACCATACAACACACACACACATACACACACACTCAGTAACTATCTGAGGTGATGGAGCTGTTAATTTGCTTGACTGTAATAATCACTTCACTATGTAAATGTACATCAAAATGTCATTATGTGTACCTTAACTATAAGCAATAGTGGTAACTTTTGATCAAGTTAAAGATAAACTTTATACATTCAAATTATTCTTTTGGAGCCTTTCCACTATAAACAAACATCCCCACTGTGTCTACTCTGAATTCTTCCCTCAGAGAATGGGATATAATAATGAAATGGTGATTATTTTAAGCCTTTAAGTTTTAGGTAGTTTTCTATAGCACAAAAAATAGTTGGAACACTTAGTACTCACCTCAAGGAGTGATGAGGTTGATTGTATGATTGAATGAATGAGGGTAACTTTAGGTTTTTTTTAACTAATCAATATGCATCTACATGAACAATTCAAAAATTTGAGTAGAGCTTTCTTTGGTTACTTCATCATGAATAGAGAACTAGATACTGGTCATCTTTCAAGGAACCAACTACAAAATTGTAAGGTCTCCTTAACAACTTCACTGAACATGCTCACCAAAGCTGACCCTAACAAGCACTTTCAAGACCAGTTGTCAGGAAAGAAAGAAAAAGTAATTTAATAAAGTAAATTGTGCAGTCATACGAATCAGGAAAATCCTGAACTCATCTTGTGGCTATTATACAAACAATCTGGTTAATTAAAGAGGAAGAAGAAGAAAAATAAGAATCATTGCTACTGTCAATAGATACAGTGAAAGCTGACAAGATTTAGTTGGTAAGCTCAAATCGTAATTTTCACTGTAAGAACTATTTCGTAAACTAAATGTAATTTAAATTCAGTATCAACAAACATGCTTATAGCTGAAACAAAAATGTTGAGCAAAATTTGGACACAGTAATTTTTCAAATGGCTTACAATTTAATCTATAATATAAAAATTTCAAAAATGTAATTGAATTTCCTGCTGTGTAAGTTTTTTACATAAAAAGAACAATCTGTGACTAAAATTTCTACAGCTGTGTTTTAACCAGTAAAATCAAATTATGGCAGTAATTAAGTAGACCATCAGTAAATATTTTGATTTAAATTCGTTTTACCTACATTATTAGTGGCTGAGGGATTCTTAATCAGTTTTGTCAATAGCGCATTTCAGTACTATTTGTTTGCTTGTAATTTTATTTACATTTATATTGAATTATATATCTAGATAGTCCTGTATGTGCATAATTACATAAATACAGTTGTGCTTGATAAAATCTAAAATCTCTGTTTAAGAATTAAAATGTTAAAAATATATTTACATTAAAATGTATTACATTCTGATTTTCTCATTTATTATCAGTTTTTTTTTTGTTTGTTTGTTTTTTGTAGAGACAGAGTCTCACTTTACTGCCCTCGGTGGCGTCACACGGCTCACAGCAACCTCCAGCTCTTGGGCTTCCGCGATTCTCTTGCCTCAGCCTCCCGAGCAGCTGGGACTACAGGCGCCCGCCACAACGCCCGGCTATTTTTTTGTTTTTGTTGCAGTTTGGCCGGGGCTGGGTTTGAACCCATCACCTTCGGCATATGGGTCCGGCGCCCTACTCACTGAGCCACAGGCACCGCCCTTATTATCAGTTTTTTCATTGATCTGTCTGCTGTGATGATTAGTGTGAAAAAAAGACTAGAATTATGGTATTATTTCTGTAAAAGTGAAGCAACTATGAAGATAACACCTACTTGCCAAAAAATATGTCACGGCTAGACAACTTTGTTTTTGTGATTCTTTGGCACTACCTGAAAAATGCGATTGTTTATTCGCATGCAGTTCATTGTACATTTTCTCTGCTCAGAGATTTGTTAAGAGTTACCTTGTCAGGAGAAGTTTTAGAAAGTGAAAGAAGATTGAGGAAAGTGTGAAATGATCAAAGAGAGGATTTAGGAGAATGAAGTAGAGGAATGCAATTCCCACATAGCAGCAAGGTCCAAGAACTACCAATGAACGCATCTTCTTAAGGGAATAAGTTGTGTATTATCTCCCTTTGGGTTAAACAACACTGAAGGAGCATCCACCACATAACATTTATATAAGTTAAATTAAAATTAATGCTGTATAATTATGATTTATTTCTGATATAATATATGAGTTCTCATTCTTTTGAATAATTCTATGTTACAGGAAGAAGGAATTTTCCACATGCTTCTTGATTGCCCTACTGCTGGACAGTTTAGAGGTCCTGGTGTTTGCGAATGTTCCAATCTTGCTCTTTCTCTCTCTTGCACATGATTTTTGTTGTTATTATTATTATTATTATTGCTCATTCTCTGGAAGAGATGCACAAGCTCTGAGTAATGTAAAACTGTCTTTGTTTGGATCATCTCTACGGGCACCACAGGGATTGTAGGAAAGAAAGCCCATGAGTTTATTGCGAACTTTCTTCCAGAGCTTCCTCCTGTGATTGCACTGCTGGACTCAATTTTCTATGCCTTACCAATCTGCTACTTCTTTCCTCTTTAAAATGTTCTTCTTCTCCAAATCTCTTTGGAAATTGAATTGTCCCAGGAGCAGCTTGCCTCAGGTTAGGGTATAATAATTATTCTTTATAAGTACCCCTGCTTTTTTTTTTTTTTCTAAGCATCCCAATGACACTAGCTTATGAGCACTGAATTGAATTAAATTGTAATTTTAAACATCACACTGAACCTAATTTAATGTAGTGATTAAAATGACTTATAGCTCTATCTTTTCTCACTTTTTGATTTGGACACCGTTCCTTGCTCTCCTTTCGCTGAACACCCCCCGTACTATATTGTGTTTAGCAGAGGAGAAGAACAATGTTGAGAGGTATCATGTGAGTTCCTTTTCCTCAGGACATTTACCATGTTAACAGGAAGACAAGAAATGTATGCATAAGATTTTTTAAAATGACTGTCAAATTTTGGTATAATAATGAAGTCTAGAGAATTACATTTTTCATATAGATGAATTTAGTTTAAATGGTGTCAGTTAAATGGTGTCAGATGATGGAAATGCATTCAAGTGGAAAAGTCCTGCAGGCAGTTGAAAATACAAGTCCTAAGCGCAGAGAATGGTGAACTAGAGATTAAGGTAAATTATTCTATTGCATAGAAGTGGTGGGTTTTTAAAAGCACTTCATTTCTATGGGAAAAAAAATTACCATGGAGATGTATTTAATGAGGTGAATGAACACTGTTGAGATAGTTGAGTCAAACTATGGCCTAGAACTTGGTTCTACATATTTTTTAACCTGTGTAATATGGCATAAATCACTTGACTTCTTTGATACTCCATTTCTCATTAACTGGTATCATGTAACATATATACATTTACAGTGTATAAAATAGGCGAAACTTGTTCAGCTATCAAATAGTTGCTGACTGCAGGCACCATCAAAGGAGAATAGAATAATACGTTAATCAAACAAAGATAAGTTTATTGGTCCCACAGCAAAAAAAAAAAAGAAAAGAAAGAAAGAAAGAAAAAAAATTCTTGAGTCTTTTCAGGGATTTAGAATGAAATGGCCAGAGGAAGACATTTCCAGGATGTCAGGGTCTAAGATAAAGCATATTTTTTCCAGTTCTCTCAAAGAAGGAAATTAATTGGATTTGAGCAAAGATTATGACACAATTAAGATTAGTGGATAGAATGAGATAAGTGTCTTGATAAGTTGGTGTTGTTAATAAGAAAGCTCCTTGGACAGGTTAGAAATGTATTGTCTGAGGGAACACTTGCTTCCCTCAATGAGCTAACAGTATGTGTTTAAAAAAAATAACTTACAAGAATTTCCTGAATAAAAAATAAATTTTTTTATTGATTTACCATCTTATATTTCTGAGTAAAAATATCTATACCAAGTAGCTAAGTCATGCCAACACAGGTGATCTTACTTCTCAGTCCTCAGTCCTGAGTTAGGGATAGAGACACAGGAAGTCTCAATTTTCACAGATAAACAAACAATGTAACTAATGTATTGTGGTTATTTTCTGAGAGAATTTTACTTTCTACTGTGAGCCATCTATTCTGATAAACGCAGAAAATTTATTCATAGCAATTCAGGGTTAATTATATAATTGTATACATTTTCTAAATAGAATCAAGATAAACCATCAGTTTGGTAATCCCCCTATGAGATGACCTGTTTGACAGTGAACATTTACAGAGCATCAGGTAGAATGGGGCGCCATCGGTCTGCGGAAATAGATGATAGAGGTGTCAGTTTCACAGCCAGATTCCCAGGGTTGAACATCTCTGTCATGCAAGTTATGTCACCCAAATGCTTTTTGAGTTAGGTTTTTATAATCAGCAAAATGGCTTAATAGATTATTGTTCAAATGTTGCAGCAAATTAATAAAAATTACTTAGAACAATGGCTGATTCAGGAAGAGTGTAATGAATGCCATGTATAGTAAGAGTAACAAAACTTTTATAAACAAAAATATGGTATTTATCTTGCTTGCTCTTTGAGCTTTTTGCATTCATGGTTTTATGTTATCTATCATTAATTTGGGGTCATTCTCAAACATTATTACTTACAATATTTCTTCTATTCTTTTGTCTCTCCTAGCTCTGATGTCCCAACATGTTTATGTAACATCTTTTGAAAGAATCCCACAGTTCCTGGGTGTTCTTGCCTATCTTTAAATTTTACTTTGAGAAGTCTCCTTGAAATTTCAAACTCACTGATTTATTTCTCAGTTTTGGTGAGTCCACTGTAGAGCCCATAGAACAGATGCTTCAGTTTTGCCAGAATGTGTTTTGTTTCTAGCATTTTCCTTTGATTCTTTTTTAAACTTTCTATCACTCTGTTTCAATTTCCCATCTGATTTTGCATTTTTTTAACTTTCTCCTAAATCCTTTAAGATATTAACTGTTATTTCAATGCAATGTCTGATGATCACGTCTGTATCATCTCTTAGTCTTATTCTGATGATTGTGTTGTATCTTCCGAGTATATTTTTGTTGCCTTTTGATTCCCCTGTAATTTTGATTAAAAGTTTGACATTTTGTACCATGTTATATGAACTGAAGTGAAGAAGCTTTTCATGTGAGTTTTGCCATAAATCTTGCTAGAGGGATGGCTGTGCTTAAGTCTTGCTACAGCCATAGGTACCAGAGGCTTATAATTCTTCAAATGTCCTCTTTTTTATCTCTTCTGTTGATTTTGGACTTCCATAAGTACTCCTCAGTGAGAGTACATGCCTTTCATCTCTTCTAGCTTCAACTGATTGTTATTATGCTATATTTATGTGGTGCAAAATTGTGAGGAAGTCCTTCATAATCTTAATTCCACAGTCTTTAAATGGGCCTATGCCTGCTTCTTAACTCCTCTCATTGTTAGCAGTATTCACTATCAATTTCCTTGAAATTCTCACTCCTATGGACTAATTGATTTTGTTTGTTTTTTTCGCCCATAGGTGAGATAGGAAGTCTAGATGGTATTAGAATGGGAGGAATTCCTTCTGTCAGCCTGAAAAAGACCTTGGAGAAGTGTTTTTCCACAGGGAGTAGGCCTTTGTTGTAGGGAAGACTCCAGGCAAGTTTCATAATGACTATTTTTCCTCACCTGCCTGAGTCACAAAGGCATCTTTCTCAGACCTTGTCCGTGAGAACCTGGTGAGATTATTAGAGATGAATCCTACAAAATGTAGGTCCCCCTGGAACTGTGGCCCTCAGGAGTTTCTTGCTCTCACACTGGCCGGGCTCATTTTCAGCAGTTCATAAAAATTGCCATTCAAGTGCTTCTGTCAAGTTTATGCACCAGTGGATTTTTGCTTTAGTAAGCATACCTCACCTGTGACTCTGTGGGTAAACACGTGTCTCCAGACTTTGGGGGGCATTTTTGCTCTGCAGCCTACATTTTATTATGGATCTAGAATATTGTTGAATTACAATTTCTCTATTTTGTTGTTGTAATGATAGGAGTGGCCACTTCTTTGGTAGACTGAAAATAGTCCCCCAAAGATGTCCATGTTCTAATTCCAAGGATCTCTGAATGTGAGCACATATGGCAGAGGAATTTTAAACATAAGATTATGTTAAGGATTTTGAGATGCTGAGATAATCTTGGGTTCATCATGTAGGTATGATATAATCACAAGGGGGCTTAGAAGCAGGAGGCAGGAATGCAGAGTCAGTCATAGGAAATGTGAAGATGGAAGCAGCAAGTTGGAGTGATGTGAGGAACAAGCCAATGAGTTCAGGCAGACACTAGAGGGTGAATGGACAAGGAAATGAATGCTCCCTTCAAAGCCTGAAACTACCCTGTTAAAACTTGCCTTTAGCTCAGTGAGACTGATTTTTGACTTCTAACTTCTAGATACATAAGATAGCCTTTGTGTTGTTTTAAACACTGTGTTTGTGGAAATTTTTTTCATAGCAATAATAGGAAAGTAATATGACTTTTGAAGTTCTTTATATATGATAATTGAAAAATGAAACTGACGAGAAAATTTTTTGTTTATTTCCATATTGAGTGTATTTGATGCTTGTCAAGGGAAGGATGGCAGTAGAAGAGATTGGGTAGCAGGACAGAAGGAAGACATTCATAGAAAATACTTTTCAAACATAAATGCACATTAGAACTACTCAGAGAGCCTAAACAAACGGCAGTAGGCAGAATTGTACAGATCTTCCCACAAAATTTCCATCTCTTGGCTATTCAATCAAAAATGGATCTAGGCACATCGTCAAAGGTACTTCACATGTGAAAATTAGAAATAATGATCAGCTCACCTTAAAATAAGGAGAAGGCCTTAGATAACCCAGACCCAATATAATCCCCTGGGCCTGAAACAAGCAGAAGAGGAAGAAAAAGAATCAGACAGATGTGGAGGAAAGGGCAGGAGAGATGAGGAAGGAGGGCAGTTCACGAGATTTGATGAATGAGAAGGGTTCAACCCAGCATTGTGGGCTTTGAAGATGAGTAATTGGTCACGTTCTAGAGAATGTGGGTAGACTCTAGGATCCAGAGCAGCCTGTGCCTTATATTCAGCAAACACCACAAGGACTTGATTCCTACCATTTCAAGGAATTAAATTCTGCAACTTTAAGTGAGCAAGGACAAGAATTTATCCCCCAAACCTCAAATCCTACATGCCAACACCAGCTTTTGTCACTACAAGGCTAACCAAAGAAACCATCTGAGCCACACTGCATACGTACCTCCAACTTACAGAACTGTGAGATAATAAGTTTGTTTTATGTTAAACTACTAAGTTGTGACAATCTGTTATGGTAGCAATAGAAAACTAAAACACAAACAAATAAATAATACAACATCTGAGCCCAGAGCAGTTCATATTGAATCTGCCAGTAGGAACTTGGGCATGGATTTCTTTTCTTTCACAAAATTCTCAGATAACTTGTATTAAGAGTAGGTGGTTTATATGACCAGCTTATCTTGTTTGGGCTATGCATTTTCTTGGTTTTACCATTCCTGGGAAAGTTCTGTGTCCTGTGTAAATTAAGACACTTGATCAGCCTATAACCTCTGCCCTAAGTGAAGCTGAAAGTATATAGAATATATGAAAGGCTATTACATTGTATCCTGGAAATCACTTTTAAATATCTATAAAATTCTTCTGAAAAAAGTTTATTTTACAACTGGTCATATAATTCTTTCCTGCCTTCATAATGATCATTTGTTTCTTGAAGTTTACTTCTGTTTCTTTAAGAATTTCTTATGTGTGTGTGTAACCATGTAAATGCTAGAACCTAACTAAAATTTTACCAAAGACCTTTGTTTCCTTGTAGGAAGTCCAGCTGTGTCATTTCCACATTTTAAAACAGCCATTATGGGTCAGAATTTTTACTGAAACTCACTATTTATAAATACAACATGATGAGTGCTTTCACATACAACATCTCAATTGAATAAAAAGTAATCCCACTTATAGTGCATTGATTCCTTATTCACACTTTTATGTTTTTACTTGTTTTGAATGAAAAGCAGTATTCAGTCTTAGTATTTCTATATATGGAATATTTATACACTATAAAGTGAACATATTTCTCTTTTTAATTTCTAGTGACTAAACACTTAAAGTTTATCTCATATATGAATACTTATTCATTTGTATGTGACCACTTCTTAAAAAATAATTTTCTATAATGAACAACATAATTTCATAAAAGCAAATATCTCTAGTTATCTATACCATAAGGTTTCCCCTCAGTGATAATATCATTCTCCACATTTCTATTATCTGCTAACCTGTATTCAAAGAGGCATGAGGTGAAATTATTTCATATTCCTGCATACATCCTTAGCATAAAAATGAAAAATATATTGATTTGAAACAGCTTACACATTTATATACTAGAACAAAATTTAGGAGAAAAAATCACAAATCAGAGTAATTAATATATCAGATGGCAGAATTTGAGCTATATAATCTAAAATAAATAAATACATAAATGTGAATTCTATAAATAAATGTCATTAGTATTTTTCCATTTATTTATGACAATTATTATATAAAGAATATTAGAGAGTCATGTTGCTTTTGTTAAAGCCATCAAATACAACTTTTGATTAGAGGGGATATAGGTCCTACAATTACTACAGCAAACCCTTATTTTTTCATTGAGGATACCTTAATCCTTCTTTGCTTTGTCATCTTCTCCAGCTGAATCTCAATACTCATTAGGCTTTATTTCATACAAATAATCTTTGAAACAGAATACCTACTTTAAAAATTCTTATATTTCATATTAAATATTAACTGTCACAAATTTATGTTCTATTTGTATATTTTATGCTTACTCATTGAGAAAGTTTTGAGCTCAGGAATTATATTTGCCTTTATATCATATCCTTTTTCATATAAAAATAAACATGATGATTTGGGCTCAATTGATTTTTAGCTTGGGGAAATGTAAATATAGAATGGATATGAATATCCTGTATTATTTTAACCAAAATATCCTTGTAGTCCCATTTTAGAGTGATTGAATCTTATCTTTTTTAAAACTACTTCCAAAAATATGTTAAAATTTCTTTTTCTGAAGGACATTTATTTATGTCACATTCAAATCAAGTATTTTCTAAATAGTTCAAGACTCCCCCCCTACCCAAGGGAGAACTTGAGACTCATCTCAAGTTACATTATTAGAACAACATGGTTCACACTTTTGACCACTTTATAAATTTAGCACTTTTCACTAAATTGGATTTCCCATGGTTTCCACAGTGGTACATTCAAGTGACCTGAAAATATTAAATTTGTTTATTGTGGTAGGCTTGATCAAATCAGGATGCTGAATCTAATATGAAAAGATTAGTCTTTGTTAAGCTAACCCCCTTCAATTTGGTTATCTTAAAAATTGGGGTATAAATGATGTTGAAACAAAGGATTACAGAGCAAAACCATTGTGGTGGGTACATACAAGGTGACCCCTATGTATCATACCTTTGAAAAGTCTCCTCCCTTTGAGTTTGGGTGAAACCTCTTATTTTTGCCAATGGAATATAGCAAAGGAGACAGGATAGTCACTCCTGCGATTCTTATGTTACTTACGACCCTATCTTTGCAGAGTAGAGCCAGAAAGACTCTTGCTAGTGTTGAAGAATTAAGCTGTCACGTTGTCAGAGGTTGTGGAAGACTTGAGAAATCTCATGGTGAGACAGAGGAAACAGCATATATCTCTCAGCTGATATCCAACAAGAAGATTAAGACCGTGCTCCTGTAGTATCAGGGAGATAAATTCTATCAATAATTAGGTGAGCATAGAAAGAGGACCCCAAGTTTGAAAAAGGACTGTAACCTAGTGAGACTCTGAGAAGATGACCAAGCTGTGTCATGGAATTAAGACGCACACAAACTATGAGATAACTGATTCTTGTTATTCTAAACCTCCACATTTATTATAATGTGTGACACAACAGTAGATACCTATCATAGGAATGCACTTTGGTTCATTAAAGTACTCCTACATTTTTAGTAATATCTTAGAACTTTATTATGTTTTATATAATATTGAGTTGGTTTCAAATGGATCTTTAAAAGTTTTTGCAGTTATTTTTTTAATATAAAAATTTGCTATTTTCAATTTTCCCATCTGAAGGATAATAATATAACAGATTCCAATTTGTAAATAGTTAATAAGCAAAAATAGCAATAATGATAACTGTCATATCATAATATCTAACATATCTACATTTTGTTTGAAAAGATTTTATATGTAATATTTTAGTTGCTGTGCGTGAAGCTTATAATCAAGCTTTGACTGTTACTAAGTGACCAATAGAAAAAAATTAAACAGGAATACTACCTTTTGTAAAATCCATGCAATCATCCTTCATACTAAGAGAATGGCAAAGATGAAGTAGAGAAGGGAGACATTCAACAATGTCAAATGAGGGAGTGGATCCAGCTGGGGCTGGCAATAAAGACAGCATCCTGCCAGGGATGACAGAGCCAACCACAGCTGGAGGCCATTTTGATTGCTCTACAATGTGCCTGAGTGAGTCAACCTCTATAACTAGAGAGAAAGACAGTGATAATGGCATATCCTTCCTTACATGGGGAAAAAAAATTATCCCCATAATAGAGAGGGAAAGTCTTTCTGTCCAGAAGTTTTAGTGGGGTAAATTTGACTTCTTATTAAAAAAAAAAAAAAAAAACTAGGATGAGAATAAATACTTATTACAGGAGTTTCTGGTTAGTTCCTATTGGAGAAATTTCTTTTCATTTAATACTCATATCTTCCTACATTTTGTCTAATGATCTGCTCTCTTCTTATAAAATAACATGCATTTTGGAAAATTAAAATAATATTCCATAAATAGTTGAATAAGATAAAATTAAAGATAATCATATTAATAATTTGTATAAATCTGTTTGTATTTTTTGTATATATAAATACATTTTACAACAATGGAATTTGTGATACCTATTTAATAATCTCAATATCTGTTTTTGACATAACTCCAGCACATGGAACTGGTAATAATATTTATGTATAATATTAAAAGTGATTTTCCTTAAATCCAGAAATATGTATATTCAATAGTTACTTTTTTATCCTTCCAGAAATCTTTCATGCATTGCAAGCACATATATTTGTAAATATTCACAATTATATTTTGCATGATAGAAACACATAGCAATCACTCTTCCATACATTTTCTTTAAATGGTTAAAAAGGAGAGGAATGAGCACAAGCACACAGGGTAGAAGTAAGCCCTATGGTATCAGCTGATGACATGGTGAGCTCTGGCCATTCCAAATTGTCCCAAGTTGGCTCAAAGTGTCCAAATCTTTATAATCCAGCATTAATCAACCTTTGGATTAGGGCCAGCATGAAAGAAGGGAGTAGCCTTTGACCAAATGGCTTTCTGTAGTTTTAGGGCAATCTCCAAGGGCCTGACATCTAAAGGACATCTCTGTTGAGAGCACTCCCAAAGGCTGAAGCAACCAGTCCTTCATAGTAGAGAGGATTGGGTGGTGTAACATAGACCTCAGTTTTTTATTTGCAATATAAGTTCATAAATAGATAGTATTCTCAGCTTCTGGAAGAAAAGCTAAATGCAAAAATATATTTAATTGTCTTAGTATCCATCTTGGCACATAGAATTATTTCAATTATTTGTACTAGAGTTATCACCATTGTTATAATTAATTTAACAATTTATTAACCTAACAATACAGTGTTTAACAAAAATGATTGGATAGCCATCATTTTTGTTATTAATTATAGTAACATATATTCAAATTAGTATCTTATCTCATTCAACAGTACACAGTATTGAAGTATAAAATTTTATTTACTAGCTCTTATAAATGAACATTTAGACATATTCATGATTTTAATTGTAGCAAAATGTAAATATAAATGTACCACTGTACATAAATTTATGTGGACATATAGAAATATACATGAAGACAAGGAATTGCAAGGTCACCAATTATTGCCATGTAAAATTTGCAACAGCTAAGGACAGAGAAAGATGGCAGACTAGAGACATCTTCTTGTATCCCCTCTCAGTGAGACAGGTGACAGAGAATTATGGCCACCTGTGACTGAGGAAACCTTCCCAGAGGCATCTCTCTGAGGGCACAGGACAGCAGTAGGAGACTCCAAGGGCCAAGGAGGAGGTCTAGAGTTGAGAAGGACCAGCACAGAGGGCAGGTGTCAGGGTACAGGCAGAGGTCAGCCTCCCATGGAGCAATGGAAAAGGGAAAAGGTTGTCCTGCAGTTTTTGTTTTTAGACTAGACTGCTCCCTGGACTGCCATGGAGGGGGTTGGATGAGAAAGGGAAGTTGAGCAGCTTGGATGGGTGAGATTGAGGGTTGTGCAGGGTGAAGCTCCCATAAGCTTGGCTACAGACAGTCCATCAATGCAGGAAAACTGCATGGGAGAGAGAATCAGCAGGGGTCCTAGTGCATGTCCACCTCTGGCTCACCTGCTGAGCTCTGAGCAGCCATCCTTGCAGAGAGTTGACATCCCCTCCACACACTAAAAAACCCCTTTGTTATCAAGGGGCACTGTGTGAAAGGTCAAGATTTGACCCGAGAGATTTGATGAGAGCTTTAGGATCCTAATCCTGTGGGTACTGAGTGCTGGTGACATGACCAGGCTATGATTGGGGCCAAACAGCTCAGAAGGATAAGTCCAGATTTCCTCTGAAATTGGAGAGGGGCTTCTAGTCTCCAGCATTATACAACAAAAAACAGTATATGTATTCTCCATGTCCTAACACCATAGTAAACCTGGTGCCCAGGTAATATATTGCAATGTATATATACACATAGGTGTGTATATATACATATGTGTATGAGTATATATATGTAATAATAAATATATTTATATATTTTCTCTGTCTTTTTTCTTTTTTTTTCCCCTATTTTTCACTTAGATTTTTTTTTCTTTTTTTGTTATTGTTGTTGTTTTTCGTTTTGGTTGGTTTTGTTTTGGTGTATTTTTATCTTTTCACTTTTACTTTCTTCAATAGCAAAGGATTTTCCATTTTGATTATGGTCTTTTAGACTTTATTTATTTTTGGGGGGTTGATTTTTTTTTTTTTTTTGATTAATTGAGGGTACAAGTAACCAGGTTACACTGATTACATTTATTAGGTAAAGTCCCTTTTATAACTGTGCCTTGCCCCGAAAAGGTGTGTCACATGCTGAGATCCCACCCCTCCCCTTCCCTCTCTCTGCTCTTTCCTTCCCCACACCTCCCTCCTTCTCTTTCTATCTTCCTTCCCTTTACCACCTCCCACACCATGTACTAGGTCATTAATTGTCCTCATATCAAAATTGAGTACATAGGATTCATGCTTCTCCATTCTTGTGATGCTTTACTAAGAAGAATGCATTCCACTTCCATTCAGGTTAATACAAAGGATGTAAAGTCTCCATCTTTTTAAATGTCTGGTTAGTACTTCATGATATACATATACCACAGCTTGTTAATTCATTCCTGGGTTGGTGGGCATTTAGACTGTTTCCACATTTTGGCGATTGTAAATTCAGCTGTGGTAAACAGTCTAGTGCAAGTATCCTTGTGGTAAAAGGATTTCTTTCCTTCTGGGTAGATTCCAAGTAATGGTGTTACAGGATCAAATAGGAGGTCTACCTTGAGTTCTTTGAGGGTTCTACATACTGCCTTCCAAAAAGGTTGTATTAGTTTTCAGTCCCACCAGCAATGTAAAAGTGTTAGGAATAAAAACAAACCCAGGGGCATCAGCATATAAGATTTTAGGCTGTATTTTTTATTTACTTTCTTTTATTTCTTTTTTTTTATTATTAGTATTAGATCATAGCTGTGTACATTAATGAGATCATGGGGCACCATGCACTGGTTTTATAAACAGTTTGACACATTTTCATCACACATGTTAACATAGCATTCCTGGCATTTTCTTAGTTATTGTGTTAAGTTATCTGCATTCACTAAGTTTCACATGTACCCTTGTAAGATGTACTGCAGGTGTAATCCCAACAATCTCCCTCCCTCTTACCAACATCCCCCCTTCCTCCCCCCTTCCCCATATTCTTAGGTTATAACTGGGTTATAGCTTTCCTATGAAAGCCATAAATTAGTTTAATAGTAGGGCTGAGTACATTGGATACATTTTCTTCCATTCTTGAGATACTTTACTAACAAGAATATGTTCCAGCTCCATCCACGTAAAGAATAAAGAGGTAAAGTCTCCATATTTCTTTAAAGCTGCATAATATTCCATGGTGTACATATACCACAATTTATTGATCCATCCGTGGATCGATGGGCACCTGGGCTTCTCTTATCCATGTAAACCTTTTCATAAACAACTAAACTATCCCTTTGTTCTTTCTTCAGTTTCAATAATTGTATTTTAAATTTTCTTTAATTAATTTATTATTTTTTTTTCTTTTCTGAGGGGTATAGATCATATTATTTGTCTGGTTGTGGGGCATCATCACATTGGTCTTGTTCTAGGGTATCCTTCTAGCTTTGTTCTTTGGAAAGATGGTATTGGTAGGTCCCCACCATGACTTCCTGCAGATTTTTTTTTTTCAAATTTGGTAGAGGTTGGGGTCTTCTTTACAACCAGGCTGGTAAAGAGATCCTGACCTTGGGGACCCACCCAGCCTGACCCCCCAAAGTACTGAAGTTGTGGGTGAGGGTCAAGAAACCTTGCCAAATACCACAATTTCTTCTGTCTCTCTTTTTCTGTCAGTTATCTCTCCTTTTCTTCAACTTTTTTCCTTTTAGACCTTTATTTTTTATTTCTATATCTTTTTTTTTCCTTTGTCCCTTCTTGCTCTTTACTCTTATCTTCCTTTTGGCCTTATACCTAAAGCTTGGGTCACTTCAACACCTAAGCTCAGAGACAAGGTAATTTAATGTGAAACAGCCAGTGAGAGAAAAAGGTAGGACAAGTAAGTAACAAGACAAAAACACACATGAGGATAAACCAACAGAAAAATTCTGGCAACATGAAAACCCAGAACAGAGCAGCCCCTCCAAGGGATCATGAGGTAGCCACTGGAGATGATTCCCCTTATAAAGATTTAATGGAAATGACAGAAAGGAATTTTAAAATATGGATGAAAAGGCAATAGAAAAAAATGACAAAAAAGTGGAAAAACAGAACTAAAAAATGCATGAAAGATGTGAAGAATATTGACAGGGTATGGTAGACCTTAAGGAATTGAAGGAGTCAATCAGGGAACTCAAAGATGCAGTAGACAGTATCAATAAAGATTAGAACACAGAGAAGAAAGAATCTCAGAAAGTGAGCATAAAGCTCTTGAACTAACCCAGGTAGTTAAAAAAGAAAGAAGAAAGAGAAAGCAGAATAGTAAGTCAGAGAATTATGACACTTCCTGAAATGTTCAAACATATGAATTATAGGGATGCCTGAAGGGAAAGAAGAATGTGCCAAAGAAATGGAGTCCCTACTACAGGATATCATAAAAGAAATATTTCCCAAGTTTCAATAAATATTCTGAAACACTCTTTTTAGAGGGATATAGAACCCTAGGTCATCTCAACATGAATAGAGCATCTCCAAGACCCATTGTAATGAACTTGTCCAAAGTCAAGATGAAAAAGAAAATTCTGCAAGCTGCCAGGAGTAGACACCAATTGACCTACCGGCCTCAGATCCAGCAGGGTGACAGCAGACTTTTTAGCTGAAACTTTCCATGCCAGTAGAGAATGGTCATCTACCTTTAACCTTATTAAATAAAACAATTTTCATCCCAGAGTTCTGTAGCTAGACGTAGCTGAAAAATAATTTAAGAAATTAAATCTTCTGCTGTATTGTAAATATTGAGGAAATTCACCATAACAGGAGCAGCTCTACAGGAAGTACCTAGACCTACTCTCCTCACTGCCCATTATGATGAAACATTAGCAAAGTAAATACCCAGAAACTAAAGGACATAAACCTGGCATCCATAATGGTGCAAAAGATAAAATTAATCAATAAGTTTTCACAAAATAAGAAGAATAGACCTCTACCACACTTATTAATTCTTTTAATTAACGTTAATGACTTGAATTCCCCACTGAAGAGGCACAGGCTGGCCAATTGTATAAAAAAGCACCAGCCATCCATATTATGTCTCCAGGAAACAAAAATAACCTCAAAGGACAAAACAAGACTCAGAGTAAAGGTTTGGAAAACAATATTTTAGGCAAATGGAAGAAAGGAGGGGTCGCAATCTTATTTTCAGAAACCAGTGGATTTAAAGCAACTAAAGTTAAGAAAGATATGGTCACTTCATACTGATCAGGGAAAAATACAAAAGAAGACATTTAATTTCTAAATATTTATGGACCCAAATTAAACACTCTGAGATTTATGAAACATCTTAAATTTCAGACCAGTATGATATCCTATAAACACCGTAATAGTTGGGGACTTTAACACTGCTCTGACAGAACTGGATAAACCATCTGAACAGATACTAAACAAAGACACAGGGACCTAAGTACAACCCTAAAATAAATGAGTTTAGTAGAAATATATAGAACACACCATCTCAAAGCTCAGAACATACACTCTTCTTATGGGCCCATGGAACATACTCCAAAATAGATCATATACTAGTACACAAACAAAACCTCAATAAAATTAAAAGAATTGAAATTATACTGTGAATCTTCTCTCCTCACAAGGCAATAGAGATGGAAATCAACTTCAATACATTTTTGTCCCCACACAAAGGCATGGAAACTAAACAAGTTTATGTTGAATGATAGTTAGGTCATAGGAGAAATAAAATAGGCAATTCTTAAATCTCTACAACATAACAACAATGAAGCTACAAGCTACCAAAACCTGTGGAATACTGTAAAAGAAGTCATAAGAGGTAAATTTATTGTTTATATGTCTCCATCCAAAAAAAAAAGAAAGAGAGCCCATCAGCAACCTAATGAATCATCTTAAGGAAATGGAAAAGGAAGAACAATCAAATACCAAACCTAGCAGAAGAAATGAACTAATCAAAATTAAATAAGAAATAAATGAAATTGAAAACAAAAGAACCCTTTAGAAAATTAATGTATTAATTCAGAAAATTAAAGAAAACAACAAAAACTTATTCTTTGAAAAGATATATAAAATTGATAAAATTTTGGCCAGATTAACTAGTAATAGAAAAGCAAAATCTATAATAACCTCAATCAGAAATGAAAAAGGGATGGGTGGCACCTGTGGCTAGGTGGGTAGGGCATCGGCCCCATATACTGAGGGTGATGGGTTCAAACCCAGCCCTGGCCAAACTGCAAAAACAACAACAACAAAAAATAGCCAGGCTTGGGCGGCACCTGTGGCTCAGTCGGTAGGGCGCCGGCCCCATATACCGAGGGTGGCGGGTTCAAACCTGGCCCCGGCCAAACTGCAACCAAATAGCCGGGCGTTGTGGCGGGCGCCTGTAGTCCCAGCTACTCGGGAGGTTGAGGCAAGAGAATCACTTAGGCCCAGGAGTTGGAGGTTGCTGTGAGCTGTGTGAGGCCACGGCACTCTACCGAGGGCCATAAAGTAAGACTCTGTCTCTACAAAAAAAAAAAAAAATAGCCAGGCTTTGTGGCAGGTGCCTGGAGTCCCAGCTACTCGGGAGGCTGAGGCAAGCCCAGGAGTTGGAGGTTGCTGTGAGCTATGATACCATGGCACTCTACCGAGGGTGATAAAGTGAGACTCTGTCTCTAAAATAAACAAAAAAACAAAATAAAACAGAAAGAAAGAAATGAAAAGGGGGAAATAACAACTGATACCACAGAGATAAAAGAGATTATCTCTGACTACTGCAAGAAACTCTATGCCCAGAAATATGGAAGAAATGGACCAATTCCCAGAATCACACTATCTCCCTAGACTTAATTGAGATGAAATAGCTCTCTTGAACAGACCAATATCAAGAAAGAGATTGAAAAAACAATAAAAATAACTTTCAACAAAAAATAGTCCTGGATTCGATAGATGGCTTCACATGAGATATCTATCAAACCTTCAAGGATGAGCTTGTACCTATACTGCAGAACCTATTCCAAAACACTGAGCAGAAAGGAGGCTTTTCCAACATGTTCTATGAAGCAAACATTACCCTGATACTAAAACCAGAAGAAGACACAACTTAAAAAAGGAAACTACAGACCAATTTCACTAATAAATATTTATGCAAAAATACTCAACAAAAATCTTAGCTAATTGATTACATTAAAAAATATGCCTCATAATCAATTAGGTTTCATCCAAGCAATGAAGGCCGGTTTAACATACACAAATACATAAATGTAATTCACAGTATCAATAGAAGCAAAAACAAAGACCATATGATCCTCTCAATGGATACAGAAAAAGAATTGGATAAAATTCAGCATCCTTTTCTAAGAAGAAAGAACACATAAGAATATAGGCATAGGGGGCAAACTTCTGAAATGGATTGAAGCCATCTATGACAAACCTTCAGCTAATATTACAATGGATGGAGTGGAACTGAAAGCTTTTCCACTTAGAACTGGAATCAGACAAGGAAGTCCAGGATTGCCATTATTATTTAACATAGTGCTGGATGTTCTAGCTAATATAATCAGGCAAGAGGCATTCATATAAGGATATAAAGGGCATCCATATCAGGGCAGAGGAAGTTAAACTCTCACTCTTTGCTGATGATGTGATCTTACACTTAGAGAACTCCAGAGACTCAACCACAAGACTTTTAGAAGTGATCAAGAAATATGGTGACATATCAGGATATAAATTTAACATCCACAAATTAGTAGCCCTTTTATACATCAATAACAGCCAAGTCAAGAAGCTAATAAAATGTTTAATTCCCTTCATAGTACCTTGAAAGAAAATGAAATACCTAGGAATATACCTAACAAAAGAGGGAAGGATCTTTATAAGGGAAGACATAAGGGAATAAAGTCACTTAAAAATGGAGGAACACACTTTATGGGGGCAAGACATGATTGCAAGAGGGACTTTACCTAACAATTGTAATCAGTGTAACCTGGCTTATTGTACCCTCAATGAATCCCCAACAATAGAAAAAAAAAAATAAAAATAAATAAATAAATAAATAAAAATGGAGGAACACACTATGCTCTTGGCTGGGAAGAATAAACATTGCTAAAATTTCTAGACTTCCCAGAGCAATCTATAGATTCAATGCAATACCCATTAAAATATAAATATTATACTTTGAAGAACTGGAAAAATTAATTCTTTGTTTCTTATGGAACCAGAAAAACGCTGTATTGCTCAGGCAATTCTCAGTGTTAAAACAAAGCTGGAGGCATCACTCCATCAGACTTCAGGCTGTATTGCAAGCCCACAGTGATTAAAACAGCATGGTATTTGTGCAAAAACAGAGACATAGACATATGAAACTGAATAAAAGACCGAGAAATGAAACCAGTCTCTTATAGCCATCTGATTTTGATAAAACAAGCAAAAGCATACACTGGGGAAAAGAATATTCAATAAATTCACTATTCAAAAAATGGTGCTAGGAGAACTGGATAACCAAATGCACATGACTGAAACTGAAACCACACCTTTCACCACCTACAAAAATTGACTCAAAATGGATGAAAGATTTAAATCTAAGGCATGAAATGATAAAAATCCTAGAAGAAAGTGTGGAGGAAAAATCTCTTGGGGATGTCAGCCTGGGGAAAGATTTTATGTGAAGAGTTCTTTGGCTATTACAAGATCAAAAATAAACAAATGAGACTTAATTAAACTGAAAATTTTAAATGGGAAAAGAGCAAAACTGAATTCAATTCAAGTTGGTAGGAGGGAGAAAAGGGGACAGGGAGAGGGGAAGTGGGTAGAGGATTGGTGTGCTCCCACTTTTGGACACAATGTAGGGGTATTGAAGTACCTTTTGGGTGTGGGACACAACTGCAAGAGGGACTCTACCTAAAAAGTGCAAATATTGTAACCTGGTTCTTTGTACCCTCACATTAACCTAAAAAAAATTCAATAGCTATTATGAAATTATCCTGTGATCAGTGTCCTAACTTGCGAGAGTAACAGTAGTATGAGGCTTATTTTCATTATACCCTCGCTAACTGCAGGTTTCGAACTTTATCATTTTATCTATCTATTATGTGTAATAAGGTTTCTATTTTAACTTGGATTTCTCTATAAATGAAACATTTTTCATATGCTTATAAGGCATTTTAATTAAAATTTGTTCTATGACCATTGTGGATTCAAATGTACTCATTGTATACTAAAGCTTTTCAGGCTAAACATTAAAAAACATTGCTATTTGTATTATTTTTATTCGTTAATATTAATAAAAGACATGTTTGTTCATGTTGGAGAGCAAACAAGCACACTAAGAACAATGGTGTGTAAATTATAATTATGTAATACCAAATAGGTTGTGTTGTGGCTGTCTTTTTATAATTGCCAATATTTGGTAACCACTTTTTTCTTGGTAAATAATTCAAATTATCTCGTTGCAAGCAACAGAAGCAACAAGAGGGTCTTTACATAAGCAAACAATCTTATATGAATTGACTATCTCATAAAATCTACAGATAGCCAAAAAATTGTATTATATGCAAAATAGAAATTGGATGAGCTCCAAGGAAATAACAGAGTCCAAGAAACAATTTCTGATGCCTCTGTTGGGATTATTCAGTTCTAAATGGTATATGTGACTATGTAGTTCCACTCAAGATCCAGGAGAAGCTGCTACAACAGATGCCCCATACATGTGTCATGTAATTTTAACATCTTGTTAGTAGTTCACTTAATAGATTATTCAATCACACTTTCTACTGGACATGAACTGATTTTTAATTTTTGGCACTTCATACAATATTGTAATTATTATACTATTAGTTGAGGCTTTTTAATATATCTCAATGCAATGTAAACTATTTTCAATTAATTGCTAAACAGAACATTTGTACCAATTTAAACTTCAACCACTAAACACGAGACATTTGTTTGCTTTATTTCATTGCTATTTCATTTGCATTCCTTGAATCTTCAATTAGATCAAACATTTGGTTATGCTAGTCATGATGAATTTTTCCTTTGTGTGTTGTCTGGCCTAGCCATAATTCAATTTCTGCACTAGAAATTTTACTTTTTATTATTAATTTAGAAGAGGTCTTTAAATGTTTTGCTTTTCAATCTTTGTATTTCATATAGATTTCAACTATTTAAAAACTAGTTGCTCATAATTTGCCACTTATTTTACATTACCTTCCATTACCCAGAGGTTTTGCATTTATGTATAGTTAAATTATTTAGCTTTGCCTTTATAATTAATTTATGGTCTTTTCTAATTGTTTCTGGCATGAAATACTGTTGTCTTTATTTTATTTTTAATGGTTGATCAGTTTGTACCTGCATGATAACAGTGATTAATTTACCCGTACACTGCTGAGTTGAAATATTATTTTCATCATGTTATATTTTTAAAAAATGTCTATACTTAGCGTTAGTAATGGGAACTGTTAAGTCGGTGAATACATATAGAATTCAGAATATACATCTTGGCACTTCTTCTTCCACCCGAATTATTTGAAAAGAGGGTTTCCCCTGGAAGGATTTTTTTTCTTATAGCCCTCATGGCCGTGGTTATAATTCCTTCCTACTTCCACTTTGAAATGCAGGGGATCTCTGGTCCTTTACATCCTCCATAGCTGGGTGTCTGAAAAATGCAGACATTACCTCATATCTGATAGGAATTTTAAAATAGAACTCTTAATTCACCAACATCTCACTGTTTGCAAAATCACTTTTTCCCAAGTTTTCTTTATTTGTTCCAAATATAGTTATCTAGGAACCATTTGTTTATAATTCTCTGCCCAGTTCTCTGACCCATAATCTAACTCTAAAATTCTATTTTGAATCTCTATAACGCATTTTAAATTTCCTACTCTAATAGACGTGCTGTCTGCAGGGAAGATTCTCAGTAGTACTAACAAGGCCAACTGCGTTCAGAAACTGATTATAAACACTAGAAGTACTTAAAGCACAACAGCCATAGCCAAACAAACATGTGAACTCCTAATTTTTGTTGATGAAATAAACCTTTTGATATTTAAATATTGATGGAAGTCTCTCATACAGAGTTTATGAAAGCCTTCTATGAAAGGCACAGCTTACTGAGTTCCAGGTATTAACAACTATATTTTTTTAAAAAATGTATTGATTCTCTAATGTGAAAATAATAGACAGTGTTTTTTAAATGTTTCTTCAAAAGATAATTTAAACATAGTAAATTTAGACTTATTAACAAAATTTATTGCACTATATTTGCACAAATGCATGAGATTAACTACAAAAGTTAATACAAAATATGTATTTTATATAGATGTTTTTATAAACACAAAAGTATAATTTTTATTTCACAAATCCCCATTAATGCCACTCAATTTTTTAAAATATATTATTTTTCCCCCTTGGAACCAATCTAATAACTACATTGTCTTAAAGTTTGGAAATTTCATTATATAAATCACTGTCTTACTGTAGCTAGTGGTTGGCTTTGACTTTTGGGGTTTCACATGGTTATAAAAGCACTGATACTTTTTTCATCTTACACTCCAGAGTCTTGATAACAAGAAAAGTTGCTTTGCTTTTTTTTTTTTAAAGCCTGATTGTCTTTTTCTTCTTTTACTATCACATAACACAGCAGCACATGATTCAGTGTGTGAACTGTAAGGCAGTAGGTGAATCAGGTTTTGGATTCAGATCTTGATTTATGCCTCAGTGCTTTTTTGCTAAAGATGTGACCTATGTTGGAAGGAGCAGAGTATAGTGGTTTGAATGTGGACCTGGAAGACATAGAAATGAAATGAGGTTAAACCCAAGTCATATCTTCTTGGCTGACTACTTAATTTCCTTGATCTTGGTATTTTGTAAATAGAGTGATTGCAGAAGAGTGATTGACATTTTGACTTTCTTTTTTTTTTTTTTTTTTTTTGTTTTTTGGCCGGGGCTGGGTTTGAACCCACCACCTCCGGCATATGGGACCGGCGCCCTACTCCTTGAGCCACAGATGCCGCCCAAGAGTGATTGACATTTTATGCACGGTATTACTCTTTGTCTTAACCAGAAATACCTTTTGAGGGATCTGATCCAAAAAGACTTCTTAAAAAATGCTAGGTGTTTACCACTTGTCTTTCTCCCTGTGCCTCAGTTGCTATTGGTATGTAATCCTTCTTTACACTCTGATCAGTACATCTAACTGTCCCTTGATACACCCTACTTACAGCTCCAATCTTGTCCCCTCTACCAGAGGTAGTAGCACTTGAATTCTCATTTTTTTAAGGTGACATTTGCCTTTCCATTTGTATCTCTGAAAAACTTTCTTAATTACAGCTCTCATATTCAATCGCCTGTGCACTCCCATTTTTCTTCATCAAGTTTGATAGGATTTATATTCTTTATTAAAGCCACAGTAATAGTTTCGAGACTGTATCCATTAAGTGATTCTAAAACATGCGTACCATCACAAAACACATGCCCATGACTATGACTATTCTTCATAGTTGAGCAAAAGGTCAGTAAAACTTTGACCTGTTATACTATCTGTTCAATGTCATGGTTCTGTGCTGCTCATGGAGAGTGTTGATGACACCAAGTTTCAGGTATACATCTGCTTTTATAACGCACACATACCATTCATCTATCCTCAAAATCGTCACTGTTTATCTATGTATATTTCTAAAGATGACCCATTTTTACTAAGGGATTCTTTTCCCTCTAACATTGAGTCCCAATGGACACAAGCAGGGACTTCCTTGCTCTACTTTCATGGGATTTTTATTAATTATTTTCATTTTCTTCATAAAATACAAGGTCTGACAATTAAGTTCATAAATTTCCTCCATGCACCTACCTTGGCAGCACTGTACAAATAACGTGCTAAAGTTTCATAATTTTGTTGCATCTGTGACTCACAGTTGTGTTAGTGTTGATGTGTGATGTCACAGTTGTGTTAGTGATGTGTGGTGTTGCCTTGCTGAGTGTCATTCGTTATGGTTGTGTGTTTTTGTGTGCTCTTGCAAGAATGTCAGAGTTTGAATTAGAGCATTGAACAGATATTTATAAATTTCTTGTTAAACTTTGCAAGAGTAGAAGCAAAATCACGCATGTGTTAGTCCAAGTTCATGGGGATAATGCCATGAAGAAAACAGCAGTGTACAAATGGATTAAATGTTTGTCTGAGGGGAGAGAAAGTATCACTAATCAACGGAGGTCAGGGTGGCCAGTAAGGAGCAGAACTGATGAAATGTACAGAAATAGCTATTCTTTTCGGAGATCTTCAGAGGCTTTTCTTTATTCTCATCTGGCCTCTGCTATTACTGATGAGGTAACTAGTATCAATTTAATTATCAGCTAAGTTCTTTGGTTTCCTTTGTGGGTACTGCAACTATTCTCCTACTCTTAATTAGCTGGAAATTTCACAATGTTATCTGATGACTAGGTTTTTTGTTTTTACAGTAATTGTTTTGAATAATCAGTAAGTTTTTTCAATTAGAATCATAAATCCTTATTTTGCAGTGGAAATATTTCTTCTATTAATTCTTGATATTTTTCTCTTTTCTATTCCCATTCTTTGGGTAACTCTTTTAAGTTTGATACTGAACCTCTGTATTTGATCTCTTCTATTTTAGCTCTTTTATTTTCTATTTCTCAAGTCCTTTTTGTTTCTAAAACTAGGGTATGTTCTTACTTTCTCTTTCAATCTTGCTGTTATTATTCATTTTAGCAAATTCAAAGTGACCTTTGTCCCTATTGCTCTTGGCTTCATTTTGGGCAGTTCCTATTTTTGTTTGTTGCTTGCAATGTCTCTTTTAATTTTTGTCAGAACAGAATTTAGCTTTTCTTCCCTTAGTTCTCTACTGTTCCTCAATTACTTTTAGACAATAAACAAATAATTAGTAAATTTTACCCTCTTTATTCTTTCCATTTTTTCCTTCAATGTTCTAAAATATGTGTACCTCCTATTTGCCAACTTTGTAAAATAAAATTATAGATTTGTTTCAGAGCTGTTTTGATGACAGCAAATGGTTAGCAATGATGGATGGATAGCAAGCCATTTTGCTGAGTGACATTTTTTCCTTTCTTCTAGAAGATTGAGCTGTGGAGTAAAAAAGAGGGAGATAAACTTTTTGTGTAAAGTTTTTTCATTAATTCCTATGTTTTGGGTCTCACTTTCCATTTCCACCATACATAGCATTTGCTTCCACGTCATCAAGAATACATATTTTGTATTAAGAAGTTGATATTTACAAAACATTTTCTTAGTACACAAATAATTCATGAACCCCTTGACTTCACTATCTCATATCAAAATACTTAGGAAATGGGGTTATTTGTTGTTTTCTTATTGATTAGTTTGAGTTCTCTATAGAGTCTAGTTATATTTGTCAGAAACATAACCTGTAAAATCTTCTCCCATTCTGAGAGCTGTCTGTTTGCTTTACTTTTTGGGCTCTCAGCTGTGCAGAAGCTTTTTAGTTTGATCAGATCCCAGTAATATATTTTTAATGTTGCTTCAATTGCCAGAGGAGTCCTCCACATAAAATATTTTCCCAGGCCAAATATTTTCAAGCATTTTCCCAGCACTCTTTTCTAGTATTTTTATACTTTCATGTCCTAAGTTTAAATCTTTTGTCCAGTGAGAATCAGTTTTTTTAATGGTGAAAGGTGGAGGTCAAGTTTCAGTCTTCTATAGTTCAGCATCCAGTTTACCCAACACCACTTATTAAATAGGGAATCTTTCCCACAATGAAAGTTTTTGATAGGCTTATCAAAGGTTAAATGACAATAAGTGATTAGCTTGGTTCTGTATTCTGTTCCATAAATCTACCTCTCTGTTTTTGTGCCAGTATCATGCTGTTTTGATCACTAAGTTTCTTTGAAGAAGACAGGTGCATGGCCTACAAACACAAGAAAAAATGCTCATCATCTTTAATCATCAAAGAAATGCAAATAAAAAACACTTTGAGATATCATCTGACTCCAGTAAGATTAGCTCACATCACACAATACCAAAACTACAAATGCTGGCATAGAAAGGAACACTTCTATACTGCTGGTAGGAATGCAAACTGATATGGCCCTTTTGAAAAGAAGTTTGGACAAGGAACTAAAAATAGACCTACCATTCTATCCTACAACTCCTCTACTAGATATATACCCAAATGACCAAAAATCATTTTACAACAAATACATTTGCACCAGAATGTTTGTTGCTTCATTTCATAATTGCCAAGTCATAATTGCCAATTCATAATTGCCAAGTCATGGAAGCAGCCCAAGTACCCATCGACTCATGAATGGATTAACAAATTGTGGTATATGTACACCATGGACTACTATGCAGTCATAAAAAGATGGATATTTTGCATCTTTTATGTTTACTTGGATGGAGCTGCAACATATTCTTCTTAGTAAAGTATCTCAAGAACGGAAGAAAAAATATCTAATGTACTCAATACTACTATGAAATTAACATATAATCACCAACACATTCATACAAATGATAAAATATAACTATAGTCCAGAAAGAAAGAGAGAAGAAGAGGGAGATGAGAGGGGGGAGGTCCAAAAGGGGAGGAATATTTCATGGGACCTCACCTAATGTACATAGTACAGTGGTACATTTCAAAACTATTAAGAATAGAGTATAAATGTCTTACTACAACAAATAAGCAAGCAAGGTGATGATTATATGAATCAGTTCAATGTAAGCATTCCACATTGTTTATCAATTCAGCACATTGCACCCCTTAAATGCATTAATGTACATAGTCATGATTCAATAAAGAAAAAGAAATAAAACAAACCAATTATTTACATAAAAGATTAAAAAAAAAGTAGGTGGGAGGGATCAGGAGAGGAGGGGAGTAAATTCATTTCTGATGGGTATAGTACACACTGTTAGAATGATGGCCCACTTGTAACTTTGACTCAAACTGTACAGAAGCAATTCATGTCACCAAAACATTTGTATGCCCACAAAATTCTGAAATTTATAAAACAAGAAAATACACTGTCATTTTTTTTCCCAAAACAAACAAACAAAAAAACGCTTAGGAAAGAGCCTGTTTTCTTTTTTTTTTTTTTTTTTAATTGAAGACAGAGTCTCACTACGGCGTTGCCCTTGTGCCCTCGTGCTGTGATGTCACAGCTCGCAGCAACCTCAAACTCTTAGACATAAGCGATTCTCTTGACTCAGCCTCACAAGTAGCTGGGACTACAGGTGCCCACCACAATGCCTGGCTATTTTTTCTTGCAGTTGTCATTGTTGTTTAGCTGGTGCAGGCCGGGTTCGAACCCACCAGCCTCTGTGCATGTGGCTGGCGCCCTAACCACTGTGCTACAGGCGCTGAGCCAAGAACCTGTTTTCTAATATGTTTAGGAACTTGCAAAAGGCAAAGCCAATAGTGAGCTTAGTGTTTCTGAACTACTAAATAGTTCTTATGTACAAACTTAGAAATATCAAAGCAGTGAGTCTGGAAACCCAAAAATGTTAAGTTTGAATGACAAGCAAAAATGGGAGGCCAAAAGAGAGAAAGGAAGCAGGTACATAGGCAATGGTGAGGGGAGACATGACAGAGGAGCATGGGCTTTGCCTGCCAGGTTTAAAGCAAATCATGAACACATACTAAACTCGGAAACTGGATTTGGATGTTTTCTTTCCTCATGTTGCTCATACTACCTTTTAAAACCCCATTCTTTAAGACCCATTTAAGTATCTTTTTTTCTACAGAATCTCTCTTAATTATTCTCAATTTAAAATATGTTCTCTGAACAACTATAATTCTCATTCAACTCTTTGTGTAATCTACTTATTTTTGTATGTGTGCCATATTTACAGAATCATATATCTGCAATTTTACAAACTGAATTACAGATTCACTAATGGGCACTCTTTCTCCAAGTATTGTTTGCTACTAATATGAGTAATATGGACTGATAATGTTAAAGACTCATAAATGCATTACATCCAATTACTTCTCATAATCTTCAGCCTATTACTAGTACTTGATAAACTACAGTTGTATAAAAAGTGAAAGTTCAACTTTAAACTCTTCCTTTTGTTTTTTCTGCAAACTTTTTTAAGGCCCTGGTTTTCTTTATACCCTGTGCCTTCCTTCACAGAATTTCAAAAGATTGTACAATATGCCCAGTTTAAACTTATTTAATAAAAAGTGAGAAATACTATAGGCTTTGGAAACACGTATAAAAAGAAAATTATGTGTGGTTAGGCCCAAACTTGAAGGCTCAATTATTGCCCTTCTGTCCATTGTTATCTATGATTATTCCAGGAGAAAACACATTTTGGGGCTGCAATTCTGACTTCCTGAATATAGACTCCAAATCCATATCTACATCACTTCTTTCCCTAAACCTATTCTATATTCCTAATTCCTTTAATAATTGTTTGTATCATCTCAGAGTCACACATAATGTAAAATGTAATTCACTATCTCTACACATTAATTGCTTGATTTCATCTTTTTACATACTTCTTTAAAACTTGGCCATACAAGTTTTTAAATCCTTTACCTTTTTTACAAATAAGATTCTTCACGAATTAGCCTGTATTCTGAGACTGTGAGGAATAGCATAATACATGATACAATAAAATTCTGTGGCCCATAATACTCTTTCTGAATTTAGTAATATTTCTTCAATTTTAATTATTTATTTCCCTTCCTCTCCTAGCTTATTGAATATATGGGTACACATGACCCTCGAACAACATGGGGATTATGGGTGCCAACCCTATGAAATCAAAAACACATGCACAACTTTCAACTCCTCACAAACTTAACTGCAAATAGCCCACTCTTGACCTTACCAATAACATAAAGTAAATTAACACATTACTGTGTAGGTTTTATGAATATTACATACAAACTTATATGAATTTCCCTGGTCTTATTAGAGATTTAGTCATCCAAATACAAGAAGGCCATCAAATCACAAATGCACATGGTCATCGGTCAGACCAAATTAATGTGAAAAAGAGAATCCTAAAAGTTGCAACATGAAGGCATCAATTAATTCTTCTTTAATATTGTTAAACAGAATAACTGTCATCAAGAATTTTACATCCTATAAAAGTAAATGCCCACTTTCACTGCTCTAATTCAACATGGTATTGAAAAGTCCTATGCAGGGCATTCAGTCAAGAGAAAAACATAAAGTGCATCCAAATTAGAAAAAAAGAGGTCAAACTACCGCTGTTTGCCATGATAAGATTTTATGTACAGAAAACCCTAAGGACTCCAAAAGACTTCTAGAATTGAGACCCAAATTCTTTGCTAACAAGATTAATGTGCAAAAATCAATAGCTTTTCTATACTCCAATAACAACTAAAATAAGGACAAAAGTCATGAATTCAGTTCCATTCACAATAGCTTTGGAAAAATTAAATAACTAAGGGTATATTTAAGCAAGGATCTGAAAGATCTCTAAAAGGAAATATACAAATCACTGATGAAAGAAATTATGGCGACACAAACAAAGGAACAACATCTCGTGCTTATGGAAGAATCCGTATTGGTGAAGTGTTCATACTGCACAAGGTGATTTACAGATTCAACGCTATTCCCATGAAAATACCAACATCACCTTAGAGAATTGGAAAACCAATCCTAAATGTCTTATGAAATCAAAAAGGAACCTGAATTGCTAAAGCACTCTTAAGCAAAAAGAGCAAATCGGTAGGCATCATATTACCTGACTTCAAATTATACTATAAGGCTATAGTAACCAAAAAAGCATAATACTTTCATACTATTCTATCATCGATGTAGACATAGAGATTAATGGAACAGAAAAGAAAACCCTGACCCAAAACCATATACCTACAACTGATTTTTGGTAAAGCAGCACAAAACTAGCCCTTCAGATAGGTTATCCTATTCAATAAATGGTGCTGGAAACACTGAAGACTCACATTCAGAAGAATGAAACTATATCCTCATACCTCACCAGATACAAAAATTAAGGCAGGATGCATTCAAGACATACACGTGAGGTCTGACACCGTAAAATTTCTAAATGAAAACTTAGGGTGAACTCTTTTGGACATCGGCCTAGGCAAAGTATTTTTGACTAAATTCAGTAAGACTAAGACTGCAAAACTAAACACAACAAAAACAAAAATAAATAAATAGGACTTAATTAAACTAAGAAATTTCTGCATGGCAAATAACAAAATTAATAGAGTAAATAGACGTACAGTACTAGATTTTGCCTTTCATAGTTTACTAATTCCTTGCACTAATCTTCCTATAACATTGCTTTAGTTATCTCTTCTTGTGTATTCCACATGTTCACTGTCAAAATACTTCTACCTTGGAGTCAATGCCTTGAGATTCCAATCACTAATTTATTATGATAACGTATTTTTTGCTATTATCCAGTAAGCTACTGTCAGATTAACACATTTTCTCTATGTACCTAGAGATAGGATAGCAAAAACAAGAGGGAAGTGACTTCAAACTTATTCTTACTTTCTTAGGAACAGGTTGGAATTATTTAAAAAGTTACTAACACTGTTATGAAAAAGATTTGCTATGGTTGCAAAGATGGATGAGAAAAATTATGAGCAAGTTTTGAAGGTCAGCCCTATTGGACACTGAAAGTAAGAACGAACTAGGAAAAGCAAGTATTTTATAGCTATTTGTAACTGTTAAAAAATATTATCTTTTCAAAAATTCTATATAACCTCCTTTTTAATAATCTTTTTCACTCAAAACTTTACTTGAGTTTTCCAGCACCAATTGTATACATGAATAAAAACTACAGAAAAATGCCATAATTTAATAAATTATCTCTAAAACATCTCTCGAAATTCTTAGACAATTAGTAAATGCTTAATGACTCACCTGTATCTGGATTTTTTACAAGGAAATAAATCGCTTAGCTAATCAATTATGTAAAGATTTAAGTGTATCAATTTAAAACTCTCTGGAAAAATCAAGTTAGTTTCCAATACAATTATACACTTACAGCATTTCTTTCTTGTTGGTATAACCTATAATTTTAGCAGCCATATTCTGTACTATAACATTTTTTTTTCTGTGAATCACTTACAGCAAAAATGGTACAGTGTAAAGGGTGTTATTAATCTTTATAGCATTGTTTCCTCCTATGTCAACTCATGTTAATTTCCTCACACTTCTGTTAAATCAGCTACTGAGTTGAAGAACAGCCCTGAAGGATTCTGTTTGATTTATAGGTATGAAAGACAAGTTTAATCTATATGTTCCTATAGCCTCATGATTTCGATAAAGAATAAAATACATGGTTTCTATGTCTTTTTTTTTTTCAGATTAATATGAGGGTACATGCAATTAGGTTACATTGCATTTGTAAGGTCAAGTCCAATTTGGCCCATAAATGTGCCATACACCAGCACGTTGTTCCCTCTGGGTAGGAAGTTCTTATTAAGGATATTCATATCACAAACCCTTGTTTCTCTTAATAACTTTAAATATTTGTTAAAATACGATTTAATGTTTTTTTGTGATAGCCTGTGTGGTTTCACAACACAGGGTTTCTGTCCAAATTTACCTTTTAGTTTATTCTTTTCCCAGAGGCAGCTCCTATAAAACCATTCTTCCCCAAGAAGCCAGCCTACATAATTTGAGACAATTGATGTAAATAATTTTCCCAGTAAAAGTAAAATGAAAAGAGTATACTAAATACTTTTAGTTTCAATTACCAGGTAACAGTGCTATTAAATTATTGAGCTCACAGTTTCTGGAATATGTATAGAGGTATATTTGGTATGGAATACTATTTTTGTATTGTGGAAATTAAGTTATTATTCTGTCAAGATTAGGTTTGGTGATTAAACATGTATATGATCAATTTCTTGCTCTAGCTGAACTTCAGCCTTATGAGTACTATAATATTGGCTCAGATTTCTTCTAGAAATTTAATGTGAGAATTTGGGCCAAAAGTAATAATCACTCTAATTTTTAACTTCTCCACAGAGTCATCCATCTTATCAATGTATGGAGCACCTTTTAACTTCAAAAGATATTCAAAGTTTAGAAAAGATATGTGGGTGTAAAATGGATTTTAGGGACTGAATGACACGCTGTGTCAATGTAGCATTCTGAATTAAAATAACTTTTTTCGTTTTCAATAATATCTTGACATATTCATGCTTATTTAAGAGAAACTGGAGATAAAATGAATGAATGCAGATTTCTTATAATGGTTGCATAGTCAAACGATTGAGCCTCAGGCAGAAGCCAACGTCCATGGTTATATGTTATTTTTCTGCATACAAGGAGAATATTTGAATAATAATAATTCAAATGTCCTATAATTTTCTATTAGAGATGGATTAATTAATATGTTATAGTACCATGGAGGAGGAGAATGTATTCTGAATTTAAACATAGGTGTGATTATTGGATGCATCAATACTAGATTTTTATAAAACTTATTAAGCATTTTGAAACCCAACTTTACTTTTAAAAACAGAGCTAAAACATAACTCACAGGCATCATGGACATTAGGGTAGATTTTAACTATAATTTTTTTTCTTTCCTGCTAAATTTTCCTTTGATGAATGATAATTGTCAGTTACCAATAAAGCAACAGGGCTAACAATTCATTCAAAAATCAATTACAGGGACTTACTTAGTATCCAATCTTTTTTATTTTATATGTTTAAAAGTTTGTAAGTATTGTAGGTATATAGTAATATCGGATCTTACTTACGAGTATAGTCTGGTCTTAAATATCAATAGCTCTTACTAGGTATCCATTTCTGAAGTCAATTTGAACATGACTTAATATTTGGCATCAAAAACTCACAAAGAAATAGCTGTTAATATTATGTTATCGGATTAACAAAATAAAATAAGTTTCCTTAGGAAAGAAATACTGGGCGTGTTTTTACTATAAACATTTATCTGACTACTCGCATACAATATTATTACACAGACAATTTCACTTTCAATGTTTGAAGGACAATAAAATACCCACATGTAAACATATTGTCTTCATAAATAGAGTCCCTGCCTCGGACTAGATGTTTGAGAGGGCAGAGCTTTTACTTATATCTTTGCCTTACACGATACTCAGGAAATACCAATTATGTGATTGACTATCCTGGTTAGAGAACTAAATGAAGATAGATGGTTTGGGTGAGACGTGGGCACTGGCCTATGCGGTTCTCATTTGGTTTTCAGTGTTAATAGATTTCCACAGTGTCTGTTTCTCTAAGTCTTCTCATCATCAAGCACAGTACTTATGTGCTGTAGTTTGAGTGTGTTCTTCAGAATTCATAAATTTGGTTCTTGGTGGTAGTAGCTTGGGCCTTTACACATGGTTAGGTCATTAGAAGATCAATGCCCTTGTACCAGGATTGGAATAGTGACTCAGAGAACAGGCTGCTATGGAACGTAACTAAGCTTCGTGTTCTGCCTGTTTCACATGCATGTTCCTGCCCTCTTGCCATGTGCTGCCTTCACCCACACCTTCACCAGACCCTGGTGCCACGCTCTTGGACCTGCTCTCCAGAACTATAAGAAATAAATTTATTTTTTACAATTTCCAAGTCTATATTCAGTTTCTATAACTGAATATAGAAAGAGATAACAGACTAAGACCTTATGTAAAAGTCTTGTAAAAGGGGAAAGATTGCTTTCTGTGAATACAGCTCTCCTCAGTCACACGTAGAGTCCTAACCTTGTTAGGACTTGTGCCTTCATAATTCTACAGAACTGTCGACCTCATCCCAACCAGGGATTCTGGAATATAATAGAAATACGCCAAAATGATCACCCAAACAAGTAAGATTGGAATTTGATGACTGACCTTCAAATAAATACCCCAAAGAATTGTCTTTGTTGAGAATCAACAAATTTTTTGGTGGGTTGTAGGATGATTTCAAGGAGGAATCATTCATTTGTGTTGTGTGTGTGTGTGTGTGTGTGTGTGAGTGTGTGGTGTGTGTGTTTGAAAGGAATGCCATTTTATTTCTCCTATTCATCAGGGTTGACTTAAACGTTCAAAAATGTAGCCTCACCTTGAATCAGTATGACATTGAATTTATGATGAAGAAAGTTCTCCCAAGACCCAAAATGCCCTGCTCCTGAAAGGCCAGCTAACAACTGAGGCAAAAACTGGTATCTTCATCAGATAAATGTGGAAAGAAAATTGCTTCTGCCATTTTACCTGTCCAGCTTTCTATTTATCTTCTTTTTGATTACTAAGCAGTCTAAAAGAATAAGCTATGCATTCTTTTCAGAGAGAAGTAAATTGATACTCTTGACCTATATGACTCAAAAGTAAATGTTCAAACACTGCTCTTAGAGTCATGTTAGCTAACAATGTCAGTCCTGGATTTATGTGTATCTTTTCAGGCTCAATTTACACTTTTATCAAATTCCAATAAAAAGTCTGCACCTCGTGGCTCAAAGAGGTAGGGCACTGGCCCCATATGCTGGAGGTGGCGGGTTCAAACCCAGCCCTGGCCAAAGAAAAAAAAAACTGCAAAAAAAAAAAAAAAAAAGTCTACATCTCATGGAGTTATAATGATTAAATAGTATAAAATAGATAAGGTTCTTAGCCCAGAGAGCAGCATAAAATAAATGCTGGGTGAATCCTAATTATTTTTAATTATTATTCCATAATATGCATGAAAAGTGAAAACTCAATTATTCAGATTTCTGCTGATATGGGCATTTTCTTCATGATTTGATATGATTAACGGAACTTTTGCATAATAAATATTCCATGATTTAAAAATGAATATGATTGCTTAAAGTTTTTTTCTTATCAGTTACAATAATAAAAATCACCATTACTTAATCTATAAATCTGAGATATTTTAAACATACGTGAAAATCATCATAATATAATTTCTCAAACCAGTAAGGCAATCTAAGATGTATTTGTATTTATTTATGTTCTTAGAGATAGGATCTGTTTTTTTCATGTAGGCTATAGGGCCCTGGCTTGATCACAGCACATTTTAACCTGAAATTCCTGGGTGCAGGGGATCCCCCACCTCAGCTTCACAAGTAGCATGTACTGCCACATTTTGCTAATTTTTTAAATTATGTTTTCTAGTGACAAAGTCTCACTATGTTGCCCTGGCTGGTCTTGAATGCCTGCCTCACGGATTCCTCCCACTTTGTCTTCCCCAAGTGCTGGGACTTTCCCAAGTGTGGGCCATCACACCCAGCCTCTGAGTTTTATTTTTAATAGTGGAGGTTTGGGGCCTGTGGTATTTTGGTTACTACCTGCCTTTTTGATAGATACCCATTTAAATGGAGAGCTATTCTGCCTAAGGATGTAGTTCATCTTACAGGACGGAGAAACTACCTCTCTAGCGGACGGACCATGGATCTTTGCTTTTATCAGCTTTGTGCACCTACCACTTGATGGCAAAGATCACAGCTGATGTTTAAAAATTGCCTCAGATGAAAGGTGTTAGGGTGGGCAAGGTGAAAATCAAGAGCTTGTGAATACATTACAGGCTGAAAGAATTTTTGGAAACTATTTCCAAGTATGTATAATGCACATCTTCTAAAATGAGTAAAAGTTTGAAATAGCTTTAAATAAAATGTCGAAAAGACGTAAGTGTAGCTACTTTAATCTTAATCAATGCAACTTGTGATGAGGTAATGAAGAGCAGGCAATCAGTCAGAACCCAATCTACCCAAATGAAATCTCAAACAACAACAGAGTTCTCTCTTTTTTCTCTTTCTCTCTCTCTCTTTACTTTAGTTTGTGTTAAGAGACATGGGCAATGTAAGTGCTATGCAGATTTAATGTGCTAATGAAATCAATTCATCAAGTTTTAAATTATATACAAAATAAAAATAAGAACCTGTTCCGTACACAAAAGAGACTATGCCCCCTGGAGGCTATGCAGCTTGGTGAAAACAACCTTACCAAATTTTAGGTCCAGTGTTTAAAAATATTACAGATCAACTGTATTTAAAGATTCTATTGTTTAAACACGTTTCTCTAGTGAATCTCTAGAACCTAGGAACGGAAGTCTGTGATGGGCAGCTGGGTCTATCGTGGGGCTGTTTGCCCAGCCTTGTTTCTCAGATCAGAGCCCACCAATTGGGATCTGGGCGCTCACTGAAATATAAGCACAGAAAATAAATTAGACTCACAATTTCTGACGTAGAGTCTGTAACTTCAGCTAACATCATGCATAAAAATTCATGAAAAAATAAACATTGGTTGGGTACATAAGTTCAGAGCCTATTAAAGAAAATAAGTTCTAGATGTTATTTCACCTTTCAGAAATTATTGGCCCAGTTGGTCTCTGAAATCTATTTCCTCATGCAATATATTCCTAGAAAATACTAGATTACTAAGGAAGACCGAGATAGTTTAGACGATACTATGCTGATATATAGGTGTGTGTGTAGGCATGTGCACAGATGTGTATATATGTGTACATATCCAGATATATATTATATATACTTTTATATGTGTGCATTGCACACTCATACATGAACACATACACATGGGAGGACTAATGGACAGAAATGTGAGTATTGTAATTTGTCTAGACTTGCCTTTAGAGAAAAGAACAATGCATTGATCAGCTCAGGAATCATTTTTTAGTAAAGGACAGCTACCGTTCTTTGAACATCCTCAGACTAACTTCCCACTCACCACCATATTCCAATAGCCACCAAGAAAAATACTAAAAAATCAATTACTTAGGTAACTCATTTTCACTTCTGTTACAATTTACACCAACTCAATTCACCTCAACTGAGAGTCTTTCTGCAACCCAGAGGCTTCCCTGCTGCCAGATAGCTTTCTACTATAGACCTGGTAACCACATTCATCTGTACATGTCTGGCTGTCCAATGGCCTTAGCATTACCCTTTGTAATATCAACTACATGTGTTGAGTGTAAAAACTTAATTTAAAGGAGGTAAAGGTGGGCTTAGTGAAACCAGTTAGTAAGCAACCTCAGTAGTCTAGGCAAGAAGTGATGACATGAACTAGGAAGGGCATGAAACATAAAATAGCCAACATATTCCACACTTAGTGAATGAGTAAAACAAATATAGCTTGATGATGGACTAGGTGGTCCTCAACCTTCCTAATGCTGGACCCTTTAATACAGTTCCTCATGTTGTGGTGACCCCAACCATAAAATTATTTTTGTTGCTACTTCATAACTGTAATTTTGCTACTGTTATGAATTGTAATGTAAATATCTGACATGCAGGATCTATTTAGGTGACCCCTGTGAAAGGGTCATTTGACCCCCAAAGGGGTCACGACCCACAGTTTGAGAACTGCTGGACTAGATGAAGGAAGAGGTCAGTTGAACTTTATTATTGGAAGAACTTTTGTAACATTTGCTATGAAATGCTATAAAAAGTTTCACGGATTCACTTTCATAGGGTTTTAATTCAAGGCTCTCCTGCAAAAATATGTGGAGATGTGAAGTAAGCAATTGAACAAATCACTATGCATATTCAAGGAGAAGTCAATGTTCGCAGTCATAGGAGTAGAGGAAGAAAGGGAGCAGCTCATGTGGGAAAAGGGCTTTGAAATTATTAGTTAACAGACTAAAGCTCCAAGCTTGAAGCAACTTGAATGTTTGATGTTCAGGCAGAGATATGAGACTCTATGAGAAAAGTTTAAAAAGCAGGAGGACTGAAAATGTCGTGTCAAAAAAAGCCACAGGAAAAGAGTCTTTGCAAAAGGAAGACTTTAATTAAGATCAAAACTGAGGGTTTAGGGGCAGCGCCTGTGGGTCAAAGGAGTAGGGCGCCAGCCTCATAGGCCCGAGGTGGTAGTAGGTTCAAAACCCAGCCCCAGCTAAAAACTGCAAAAAAAAAACAAACAAACCAAAAAAAAAAAAAAAAACTGAGGGTCTATCTTCAACATTTGCTAACAGTTGTGACAATATTTTCTGTAGAATGGTGAAAATGTAATCTCTGTTGAAATAGATTGTTTAGAATGGAGATAGTGATTACGTGTACCTTTTCAAGTGTTTGACTTTTAAAAGAAAGATAAGATAAAGAAAATGAGAAAGACCAAGGTATATAAAAATACCCATCATATTGAGCTGGTTAGGATGGATAAGTTACTGATGACCTCGAGATCAAAATTGAAATAAAACAAGCAATTAACAGACTTTTGGCAGTGGATCAAATTTCACTTTCCTACATTTTACTTCTCCTTTTTAGTTCCAACATTTTGTTTCCATGGAAGAGCATGAAATAAATGTGCACACCTTTACAAGGTGGAAGGCAATTTGAAGAGCACTCTGAGTAATCTGCAGATATTCCAAATCAAATAGAATATAGCAGAAACCCAAGGACAGGAACTGTTTTGCATCATAGCGATAGAATTGAGGTCAAGTGGTATAGAACACAGGTAAATAATTGATGGTTTTTTTTGTGCTAACTACTCATTTTTACTCTTGCCTATTAATTACATGCGTACACAAACACCAACATAGTATTTGTGTATGAGATGTGTTATAGGTGTGTGAGTATCTGCCAGCTTCTCCAGCAACAAAATGGTAAAACAATGAAAGTGATACATAAGCATATTGTGAAACAGATTTCTGTAGTGTCTGACATTTACATTCAGACTTTCATTCTAAATGATTGGTATGTTCTTTACATAATGTATGAATAGCAGGTGTTCCAAACTCCAAAAAAGAAGCTCCTTTGAAGAGGAAATAAAGTAATTGTTCTGCTTCAGCAACTGGGAGGAATTTTTTTAAATGAGGTAAGAATAATTTTTGAAACAAAAATAGAAATGTAGAAGGCAAGACAAGGTCAATCTTATCTTAATTATTGATAATGCACCTACAAGGTTGGCTCGCAAAGGTCCAAAGTTGGCAAGAGTCATTTGCATGTATCATTAAGAGAGAGAGAGACACTGATTTGAATGTATCCAAGTACATGAATATTTAAAGTTATGGGCAAAATAAATCCAAACGATTTTCTAAATCATTAACTTATTATCCATGTAATAGCCCATAGTTTATTTTGCTGAAGCTGTGATTCTTAGTGAGGAAAAAAAATCGGAACTTATAATAATAATTTGAATTTTTCAGTTGTAGCTTAATTTATTTTAACTTATACCATCACTTGATTATTTCAGATGAATTATGATTAATGCACTCAGAGTTTTGAAGCATTAGAGCAAATTAATAATGTTGCATATATATTTTTGCTTTGTTTTGAGAGAGTCTCACTGAGTTGCCCCCAGTAGAGTGCTGTAGCATCACAGCTCACAGCAACCTCAGACTCTTTGCCTCAGCCTCCTGAGGAGCTAGGACTACAGGTGCTCGCCACAACGCCAGGCTATTTTTAGAGGTGGGGTCTTGCTCAGGCTGGTCTCGAACTTGTGAGCCCAGGCGATCTACCCGTCTCCATCTCCCAGAGTGCTGGAAATACAGGTGTGAGTCACTGAGCCTGGCTTAATACTGTTATTTATTTCTTTATTTTAAATATTTTTTGTTGTTTTTGGGGATTCATTGAGGGTACAAGAAACCAGGTTACACTGATTGCATTTGTTAGGTAAAGTCCCCCTTGCAATCATGTCTTGCCCCCATAAAGTGTGACACACACCAAGGCCCCACCCCCTCCCTCCTTCCCTCTCTCTGCTCTTTCTTTACCCACCCCTCCCTCCTTCTTCTCTTTCAAAAAGTAGAAATTATTTTATTGTATTATAGCACTTAAAATGAAACCCTTAGAATTTTTGAAGTAAAATTGTATTTCAAGAAATTGCATTTTCTGTGTGCATGCACACACACATGCATGCACATTACACATACAAAGACTACTGGATGACAAAGAGAGTATTGTACTTTTTCAGACTTACCTGTAGAGATAAGAAAAATCTACTCAGCAATCATTTTTAAGCAAAAGACAGAGACTGTTCTTTGTACTTCTTCATACTGCCTGGATTCCCACAATTACTTGTTCTATAAAATCTGGGCTTTCATCTCCAGCTGGATGACAAAGAATATATTTGTCAGAGTGGGTTTCAATTGGGTTTGCCACCAATTGAAAAGTAGCTCAGAATCTCTCACTAAAGCAGGTAAACAACATGTTCAGATATTGCTACCATTACAAGTATCAAGAAAATAGGAAAAACAATTTTTTTTAAAGTTAATAAAGATTTTTTTAGTTTTTTAAGTTTTAATAGAATTAGAGGGTAAAAGTTGAACTCTTTTGCATTGTATATTGTACAGGAGTGAAGTCTGAGAATAAAGATGATATTAAGAATATGTACACATTAATGCTGTACATAATGGCAAAACACAGCTTCATTTTAACATAAAACTTGGATAATTCCTCTTTTTCATGATCCATGAAAGTTAACAAATATAAAGGAAAATAAAACAATTAAATTAGCTTGAATCTTAGGATAATAAAAATTAGGGAAACCACTTGATTCAACTTTTACTAAAACAGTAAATCTACATCGTAGTTTGTCAGAATAGATAGGCTAGGACTGCTGGCTGATGCCTGTAATCCCAGCACTCTGCAAGGCTGAAGTGGGTGGATTGTTTGAGCTCAAGAGTTCCAGACCAGTCTGAAAAAGAGCAAGATCCTGTGTTTATAAACAGCCTGGCCTTGTGAAGGGCACCTGTTATCCCAGCTACTCAGGAGGCTGAGGCAAGAGGATTACTTAACTCAAGAGTTGAGGTTGCTGTGAGCTACAACGCCATGGCACTATACTGAGAGTGACAAAGTGAGAATCTGTCTCAAAAACAAAGTATCAAATCAGAAAAGACATCTGTACAGTTAATATGTAAATGCAAACTTTTCTCACTATTCACCACAGTTATGTTTTATACAGTGACTGGGAACATGGCTACACCAAATACGTGTCCTGGACCATTGCTCTTAGAGAAGATGCAGTGGCGGGTTCAGGGAGACGCTGGTCACACCATTTTCATCAAGCTTGTATACATCCTTGTTTTATGTATGTTTCTATTTAAAGGCAACTTATTTGCATATATTGCTGATTTATGAACATTGACCTCATGACCAAGAGCACCGTAACTCACACCTGAAAGAAGCTGATCTCACATACACATTTTCTCCAGCTTATCATAGCCCTCCTATAATCAGACAATACTTTGGCAGTATACTTGGAGAACATTTTAAATAGTAAAATCAAAAACAACAACAAAAAACACAAAAATTAAGAAACCATGACACCGATTAGATCACAAGAAGGATAAAATATTTATAGTGTGATTGCTGAAATGAGAAGCCAAGGAGTGGTCTTGTTTGACCTCAGCCGTAGACATGAATTTTGGCTTCCCAGGATATGTCTGTGAGTGATAATGAACAATCAGGAAGTATTGATTTAGGGGTTGCAAATGCATGTTAGCAAGGCGGAAAATTTATAAATATTCTGTCTGTAAATAAAGAGGATTTCCCTGCAGCTCTCCTTCGGTGCCACCAGTCCCCAGTGATAGGGTTCCAATGGACATGTCCAGCTAGAATTTAGGTAATTCTCAAAAGCACTTGAAATACCTCAAATACAAAACTAGATGTAGACAGGTTAAGAGTAAATTAGTCAGAGTTTCTATTATTTAACACACACAGGAAAGAAGATAAAAAGACATCTATAAACTTTTTTTCCTCAGTTAAATTAAAGATTGGGAGGACTTTTTGTTTCATTTGCTTTTCTTTCTTTGTGTGTGTGTGTGCGCACACGCGCACGCGTGTGTGTGTGTGTGTGTGTGTGCTGTTGTGAGGGCACTAAGGGAAAATATATGGAATAATTGGTGTGAAACTTGAGTTTCTAGAGCAAGTCTGTGGTGAAAGTAATTACTTGCTTTACGGAATCTGGACTTCTATCTCTAGCTGATTGACAAAGGATATAATTGGTGGTGCAGGAGCATCTGGGAGATTACAAAATGCTTTAGAAGCCGTGATTTCTCAAGTTTTCCTTTTCCAAACTGACAACTAAAGTTGCCATTTGCCACAGCCTTCTGCGGAGAGTGTTTCCCAAAAGTAAATACTGACTATCAAGGTGCTTGTGTAGATTGCAGGCCACTGATTTTAAGGACATTCTTAAAGTATAGGCATAAATCTAAAATCGGTTTAGAAGAGACTGATGTACTGTTATGTGTGAGCATAAAACAAGTGAGGGACAGTACTAAAATCCATTAACAGAAGCATAGGGACCTTCTGAAGTTCATTTCTGAGTTACTTTTAATCCTTAATAAAAATTTAGTGAATCCCAGGGGTCTAGGGGATGTAAACGGTGTTTGCAAGGGACAAAAATGAATACATTTTGGGACAACATTCCATACCAAAAAGTTACTAAAAAAAGAATCAGTAAAACATACAAAAATTAGAAAAATATTTTCTATTCTGAAGACAATGTAGAATATGAAATTCAGAGATCGCATAGTGTAAACAACAGAGAATAAAGTGAAAAGTGAGAATATCCAGGCAATCTACATATGTGTACCTGGACCACATGTCATTACTTTATTTCTTATTCAAAATTAAAATACAGAAAATACATTTTTTTTAAAAAGTAGAAGTTAATGTGTATAGCTGACCACTGAACAACATGGAGGTTAAAAGATCCATCCCCTGAGCACTCAAAAGTCCATGTATAAATTTTGACTCCTACAAAACACAATTGCTAATGGTCTACTGTTGACTGGATAACACTTAATTATCACTAACAATCAATTAGCACATATCTTGTAGGTTATATACACTGTATACTGTACTCTTGCAATGAAGTAAGGTGAAAAAAAATGAAATGTTATTAAGAAAGTCATAGGGAAGAGAAAATACATTTACTATGTATTAAGTGAAAGTGGGTCTTCATAAGCATCTTCATCCTCATCATCATCATATTGAATAGAATGATGAAGAAGAAGAGTCGGGGTTGGTCTTGCTGTCTCAGGGATGGCAGAGGCAGAAAAGGGCGAGGAGATGAAAAGGGGGCCAAGAGAACAAGGCACTGCCAGGAAAATTTTCACTTAAAATATCTATGTGTAAGTGGACCTGCACGGTTCAACCCTGTGTTCAGTTCCACTTTGCAAATCCTAATGTGATTTCAATATATTTTTGTAAAACTGAGAAAATAGAGAAGAAGTAGCAGCCTTAGTAGAGTAATTGAGAAGTAAACTGACGTTAAACTGTCCCCATCAGAGCTCAGGAATGTTCTGCACTTAGGGCTTCAGATAACTTGAAAACAGAAATGAGGATGGGAACTTGAAGTCGAGATAGGAAACAGGATTGGAGGGGAGATGATCCAGAAAGAACAAGCAGGAAAATTGAAATTTAGAGATTGTCTGATACATTTGAGCACTTGGAAAATAATATTTTTAAAAAGTATTTGATGGGTTCCATACAGCAGATGATAAAAACTATTTAATTAGAAAATGAATCTTAATCATAGCCTCCCCTTCACTTTTAGGCTTAGTGACTCATTGTTGAAAATATTAACACAGTCTAAATATTGACATAGTCCACATAAATACTGACTCATGCTTTGACCAAAAATCAAGTTTCTATTTGAGGGTATGGAATGAAAGAAGGTGGGTAGTATTCTCAACTAACTTGACAGAAAGCCAATAGATGTATAAAATTAAAAAATTAAGATAGAACAGTGAAAATTTTACTTAGAAATATGGAGTTAATATATGAAAAAGAATTAAAAGGCCTGAAAGTATTTTTCTTTTGTGCTACAGGGATGAGTACGAGACAGGCAAGAGTGGAATAAGCCAGAAAAAAAAAATTAAGCTAATTTTCGGTATAAACTATAGTGTATTTAACCACACACTTGAATTTGTTGCTTTTGCTAAAATAGATACAAACCCCCACCACCACCACAAAAACAAATAATGTTGCCAAGGGGAGTTGAGCAATTCCTTATGAGTGGTTCATGGTTTCACTCATAAGTTTTATTTTCTTCTTCTTTTAATTGTTTTCTTTTTTTCTTTATCTTTCTTTTTTAATTTATACATTTTTCTTTTCTTTTCTTTCTTTCTTTTCTTATTTTCTTTTGTTATTTTTTTTTTTCTTATTTTCTTTTGAGAGAGTCTGATTCTGTCGTCCTGGGTAGAGTGCTGTGGTGTCATAGCTCACAATAACTTCAAACTCTTAGCCTCAGCCTCCCATGTAGCTGGGACTACAGATACCTGCCACAATGCCGGGATAGTTTGTTTCTATTTTATTTATTTATTTATTTATTTATTTATTTTAACTAAAAACAGGGTCTAGGGTGGCACCTGTGGCTCAAAGGAGTAGGGTGCTGTCCCTATATGCCGGAGGTGATGGGTTCAAACCCAGCCCTGGCCAAAAACTGAAAAAACAAACAGGGTCTAGTTCTTGCTCAGCCTGGTCTTGCACAGGCAGGAGACACCAAGCCCAGCTCACTCACCTATGAATATTATAGGGCCAGTGATCTGACAAAACCCATGTTCTTGAGATAGATAATAGATAAATGATAGATAGATAATAAATGGTAAGCAATCTTTTCCACTGTACGTTTCCTGGATTCTTCTTCTTAGACTCTTTTCATTAATTTTAGCTCCTGGCTGCATTTCTTACACATCCGTGCACCTACAGCCATCTATGTGCTATCACCTTGAAAAACTGAGTCTTTCTCTTTTGCAAAAATTTACATCTAATTCCATGCAAAGAGCTTATATTATATAAAATTAGGCCGTTAAGTTTCCCACTTGGACATTTCTTCCCTCTGTGTTGGCCCCGCCTTAAATATTCTTTTTAATCCTTCCCTCTTAATTGAGTCTTGTTATAATAAACTAAATTTAGCCCGAGGATATATCCATGCTTTGAGTTCCTACATAGCAAACTGCAACCTATTAATAACTTGGCAATTAAGCTAACTGACTGCCTAATTTGGCACTATAGTTTTATAACAAATAGCTGAGCCTCAGTCAATCACAGCAGGTAAAATTTAGTCAGTCACAAGTGGCCAACTGATCAGACCATGTTGAAATAAGGCAAACACTGAGCTGTCACCCACCGAACTGTTACTGTACCTCACTTCCATTTTTGGTCCATAAACGCTGCCTGGCCACAATGCAGAGCAGAGCTCTCCGAACCTCTATTCTTCAGAAAGCTTCTCATTCACAAACCTTTCTTTGCTCAAATAAACTCTATTGAATTTAGTATCTGAAATTTTTCTTTCAACACTCTTAAAGGCACTCAAGATTCTGCTTAAATCATTTCTAGAGGCCCTTTTGGGCCATTGCAGTCCTCAAGTAATTGTTGTTCCTGTGTCCATCAGAACCCATTAGCAACTAGTGCCATGAACCCCAGTCGAACTGGCTTACCAATAAAAGAAATGTATCAGCTCACATGGCTGGAAAAGACCAGAAGTGGAAGAGACTCTAGGCATAACCAATCCAGGAAACCCTCCCTCTGTGTCTTTCAGCATTGCTTTCTTCAGTCTGAGATTTATTCTTAGAAGACTCTTCTGAGAGGTAAAAATGACCATGACCACCACCCATGATATCATTCTACCAGCCTATAACCCACACAGAAATAATTCCTTCTCTATTGTTCTAGCAAATCAGGAAGCAGATTATCACTGGTCTAGCTTTAGGCAGTGTGGCTAGGGAAAGAGCCTGCTCCTCAACCAGCCAGAAGTCATGTACAAATTCCTGGATTTGTGGGATCATTTTACTCACATAGTCTGTACATGTTCAAAGGAATACTCAATGGAGAAAAGACAAATTTCCACCACAAACCTCTCCTCTTCTCTCCTACATCCCCTGTGGAATTAGCATTTACCTTTTATCACTGTAGCTACATGGCATTTTTTTCATTTTTATTTATAAAAGCATATTTGTTTTTCCATATAGACCACAAGCCTTTATAGAAGGGTACTTTCAATAATTATTTTTTACACTCAACAACTAGTCCAGTGATCTTTGCCTAGTAAGAGTTCAGTAAACACTTGCTGATAAATAGAATTGTAAGAAAGGGTAACTAGTAATGAATCAGGATATGTTAAACCATCTTGTGTGTGAAAGCCTATGATAGGGAGATATTTTAATAAATATTATGTCACCTAGTATTGATATAGGAAGGTGGGCACCACAATGGGGGTCTGACTTGGAGACCATATGGGTTCTTATGTTCATGCAAGAAATAATTTGAGAGTGAACTGACAGAGTAAAGCAAAAGCAAGTTAATTAAAGTTAAAAAAGAGGGGTTCCCCTTTTGTTGTGATAGAAATCACAAGATTTCTGGGTAAGGAGTAGGGATTTTCTGGAACTGAAGGTGCCTCTGTTTTCTAAACGTATCCGGTAACTTCCAGGAGTTGCCATGGCCTTAGTAAACTCTCATGGTGTTATGGAAGTTTCTTTCCCTACGGCTTTCTAAGCAGAGTACAATGAGCAGTGAAGGTAACTGAGGTCATTTTTTATCACCATCTGGGCTCCAGCTGATTTGGTTGGTTTCTCTGCTGCCTCCTGTTTTATCAAAGGCCTTGGTTTGGGTCTTATGCTTCCTTATGTGTAGGGCCTGCCTTTACCCTACCTCTATTTAAGGGTCCATTACAAAAAAAACGTTACATACAGGAAAGTCTAAGCTATAAGCTGTGGCTCTATTCTCCTAAAGACTAAACATTGATTTAGTTGGTAAAACTGCATATAAACAGGCAGAAAATAATACTGACCTTATGCAACAAGAGACCACGGTATTTGTGAAACCAAAAGTTTTAAAGAAACACGTTATTTAATCAACTAGAAATACTGGTGACATTTTACAGCTTAGAGGTGAATTGAAAGGGTATTTCATCAACATTCATGATGTTGTAAAAACAAAGGAAATTACATTCTATAAACTGCATTAAGTAGCCAACCACCGTTTCTCCACTTTGTTGATTATTCATGAGGCATCTGGATTGGTCTCTGCTGGCTCATATGGTGCCCTGCCTGGCACCTTTCTCTGTGGCCTCCACCCACTAGGTCATATCCAAAGCTGCCACCTCATCTTCCAGCTTGGCCTGGGCCACCTCTGTGGCTTCTGAAGCCAGCTCACAACTCAACTTCTGAGGCTCTGCATCCAGCTGAGATCCAAGCTGTCATTTCTCGTCCCAGGTTCTGCTGTGCATGAACTGATCCAAGAGCTTGGTATAGACGGGAAGCTCTTACATTCTTTGGCCTGTTCTCTCCCATTTACTTCTAAAGGAGCATATTCCTGTAGAAAACCATCAATGGTCCTGCATAGGACAAGGACTTAGAAGCTGTCTCATGTGCGAAACTTGGTAAATGTAGAATGTAAATGTTTTGGCACAGTAACTGAGATAACGCCAGAAAGGCTATGTTAACCACTGTGATAAAAATGTGTCAAATGGTTTATGAAGCGAGTGTATGATGCCCCATGATCATATCAATGTATACAGTTATGATTTAATAAAAAATAAAAAAAATAAAAAAAAAGTTATAAAATGATTGGGAGAATGAGGGAAAGCTACAGCTGAAGATGGGGAAATCAACAGCGAGTAGAAGGACAGGGTGAAGGGCAACCAGTCACACATGGCTTTGATGTAGCTGTTATCCTTGAAGTGTGGACTACAGATGCCTGGGTTTTCCAAGACCCTTTCACAACCACAATATGTACTTACCTTTATAACAATTCTGTTAGCTGTCTTTTTTTCCCACTCATTCTCTTAGGAGTTTGTAGTAGATTTTTCCAGAGACTCATGACATGAGTTTAAAGACTAATAGACTGTGTGCCCATGTGTCTTGGGTTTAAAATTGTTTTAATTTAAATATATATGACATTGACAACCAGAAATATGAGCTACATATACTAAAGTTCTTTGGGGTATTTAATACAGTCATTTCTTACTTTGCCAGGTTTTAATATTAATGATTTGCCACTAACAGGGTACTGGGCAAAGTGAAGGTAGCCTACATTTTTAAGAGTATAAGGAGGTTTTTAGATAAGCATCTGTAATGAAAAGCAGGTTTGTTCTAGGTATCATGGGCCTACTTCCAAATATGACTAATAATCCAACAGCATTCATTTGAAGGTACCCTTTTGTTTCCTGACATAAAGGACTAAATATTTCTGTTCAATCGATTTCAGAGATCAATTGTGGGGGGTCAACGACCCTTAAGATTACAGAAATGAAAAAAAAAATTTACAGAAATGAAAAAGACTTCCACAACAGTAAATCTTAATGATATACTTCCTCTGACAACAACTAATGTGAATACATCTTATGTAATAAGCACTATCCTATGCAAATGATATCTTAAAACTGACTTAGCCATACAACTATTATATTAAATAGATAACTATTATTACCTACATCTTAGATTTGATGAAACTGAATTCCAGGGATGTAAAGTAACTGTTCAAAAAATCAATGCACTTTATTTTCAGAGTAGCTTAGGGTTCACAGAAAACGTCCAAAGATCTTCCATGTAACTCCTATCCCCAAACAACCACAGCCTCTTCTGCTATCAATTTCCCCCACCAGGAGGGTACATTAATTATAGACTATGATAATAACAACACATTATTATTCCCTAGTGTTCACAGTCAATATTCGAATTCAGTGTTGGTGTTATACATTCCACGTGCTTGGACAAATGTGTAATGGCATGTGTCCACACTGCAGAATCAGGCAGAAGAGTTTCCCTGCCCTGAAAATCCTCTGGGCTCTGCTTTTTCAGTCCTCTCCCTCAGAACCCCTGGTGATTATCAATCTTTTTATTGCTTCCAGTCATCCTTTTCCAGAATGTTTCACATAGTTGGAATCATACATTATGTGGCCTTTTCAGATTGGTTGATTTTACTTAGTAATACACATTTAAGATTCCTCAATGATCTTTTCAGGGTTTGATAGCTTACTTTTTTTTTTTTTTTGTAGAGATTTTACTTTTTACCATTGAATAATATTCCATTCTCTAGATGTACATAAATTTTATTTCACAATTCACTCACTGAATTCACTCACAGCTTATTTTTTAGCATTGAATGATATTCTATTCTCTAGATGTACACAAACTTTATTTACGATTCACTCACTGAATGGTATCTTTATTTCTTCCAACTTTTGGCAATTATAATACATCTACTATAAACAACACTGTACAGATTTTTGTGTGGACATCACTTTTCAATTCATTTTGTAAAATACCAATGACTGCTGAATTATTTGTTAAGAGTATACTTGTTTTTGTAAGAAACTACCAAACTTGTCTTGGAAAGTGGCTGTACCATTTCATTTCTATCTGCAATAAGTGAGAGTTTCTGTTCTTAAATAACTTTCCATGTGTCTAATAATGATGCAGGATTCATCTGCAATAAATGAGAGTTTCTGTTCTTAAATAACTTTCTATGTGTCTAATAATGATGCAGGATTCATCTGCAATAAATGAGAGTTTCTGTTCTTAAATAACTTTCCATGTGTCTAATAATGATTCAGGATTCAACCTACTAGTAGGCAAATGGCTTCAGGGTTCAAGATTCCTTAAGGAAATAGGAAGAAGAAAGAGGCGGAGGGAGAAGGAAAGAGGAAAGGGAGTGAAGGAGGGAGGGAGAAAAACAGAGAGCGGGTGAGAAAAGAAAAAGAAAGGAAACTATGTATCTCAAACCCTCTCTCCTTCCCTCATACATAAGCAGGCATGCAAGCTTGACTTATACTCAGAGACTTCTGGTAATTTTTTTTTTTTTTTGTACTTTCTGGCCAGGGCTGGGTTTGAACCCGCCACCTCCGGCATGTGGGGCTGGCGCCCTACTCCTTTGAGCCACAGGCACTTCCGACTTCTGGTAATTTTTGAAACTACTGTCTTGTCTAATAGGCACAGCCCAGGATACCCTGGAGTTGCATTCCACAGACAGTGTAAGAGAAAGTCACTTACAAAATACCACTAAACCAAATTACTGCAGTTTTTTATATATTTGCACATACCTGGGAAACAAGATTATAACTCCCACTTGTCCACCAATTACATAAAAAGGTTTTGTTAAATGCACTAATAATCAAGGAGAAATTTCACATAAAGTAACTTAAAGAAGTAAAAGCTTTCACGCACATAATAATGATTTATGACTTCTATACAGCAGATTAGAAGTAATGGGAGAAAGTGGAAACATTCAAACTGCCTTTCTTTGGTCTATAAAGTAAAATTTATGCATTTTGTAAAGATGCCTCAAATTATTTTTTCAAAGGCTGACCATATATATTCTACAAAGCCATTTTCACTCACTTTCATTTTTTTCATTTTATATTCTTGTGCTTTTGATTTGTCAACAATATTTTCCAACGGATATTGAGAAAAGACTGTAAATAGGACACTATATTCTCTCTCTTCTTCTCTTTCCCAACACAGATACAGAGACAAAAATTGCTGAAAATAAATAAAAAATGTGTTTCTGTTCTGATGTTTGAGGGGAAAAAAATGATATATTTCAAAAGTGGTCCCTCTGGGCCCCACACCCTGTCATTTATTGCTTTCTACTCCAACACAGAAAATAGACCAAATTTGGAGGATCCCAGCCACAGGATGCTTGTGTGTGTCTAAGGGCTTTTCCAGCCTTTGCTGCATGATAACTGAGTCCTCTACTGGCCTCCCACTCTCTACCAGAATTGAGAGCTAAGAGGCAATGACACATTTCCATGATTTCTTTTCTACTTTACATACTTTGCTTGGGGCACTTCTGGTTTCCACCTTCCCCCCAGCTTTTGTCCTGGGTTTTTCACATTTTAATGAGTTATATTCCTAGCTACTGCATTTGCCAGAGATTTTCTGGCAAAGTTCCACTTGTTTTCAAGTTCCTGCCAAGGTCTCTGTTAGTGATATGTGAGATGCACTGTCCGGTGAGTGAAATTAACAGGCAGGTACATTTCTCATCACCAGCAGTAACCTACCACTTTTTCCCCAGCACTTTCCCATGGCACCATCCTTAAGGCTGGCCCACTTTTTAAGATGGAAAGCAACAAATTCCTCTGTAAGTTGTCTAAGACAAATTATACTGTAAAACAGAAAAGGAAGACTATTGGGAAGAGAGTCAAGTGAACCCTACTTCAACAAAACACAAACTGTGACACCAAACGCTGCCTCCTGGTGGCCTTCTCTTCAGCTTTGAATGTGTCTGCAGATGGCCCATCCTTCCTGGTAAACTTTCTGAATTTCAGGCCTCTGTTTCTGTTTCATCCCAACTACTTTCAGTTGGCCAGATACTTTTTAATTTCAACTATTGACTTTAAAATATAAATACATACATATATACATATGTACCAGACATCAGGCTATACTACTGATGTAACACTGAAATAAACAAGTAGCTTGCCATCAAAAGATAAAATAAAGTCCAATAATTATCAGAGGAAGACGAGAAACTTAACTACCTCATTGTCAAAGTATTTTTCCAAATGCTTCTATCAGGCACAATATTTCTGTAAAAGGCAATAAAAATATTTAGCCGGTCACTAATTGCTCCCACAGTCCAAAATTCCAGAGTTATTAAAGTTCCTAAAGTTGGTTTTTAGGGAAACTTATGGAACTCTTATCATTTCTATCACCCAAGAAACCTGGCTAGTAGGTTCAGGTGCAACAGACACCACAGGACACATCACTGCTTTAAAGAACGGTGAGTCTCCTGGGATACAAATTTAAGGCATTATCAAAATGTCATACCTGTAACTTATAAATCATGAGTTGTGAAATATGTCCTCAAATACACTTTAGATTCACTTGAAGTTGTTTTCTTCCACATAAAAATGCATATTCAAACATTTATATTCAAGCACAAGTTTAATGAACTCAGGCAATGTTGAAATATGACTTTGATAACCAAGCTGATAGGCATATTAAAAAAGAATCACTGTGTTGTGTTTTCCTTAAAAAAAATGTGCATTTAGAATATTGATTACTGATGGCATTAAAACATTTCTACATATCTATTGAAACTACATGTTCCTAGTGTCTTCACTGAAATCAATAATGAGAGTTTCTGAGAGGTCCACACTGTTTCTTCCCTATACCTTTGTCAGTTTAATAGTGCTTGACATGACTTTAGCACATAAAATTTGTGCCTTGCACTTAGGTAATGAGATTGCACGACTACAGCTCAATTTGGATGTGTAGTGATGTTTACAAATATTCTAAGACTAAAGGTGTAATAGTGTTTTGAGCTTCTATTAATGGCATGTATCCAAGCCATTTCTAATTCCAATAAAGTGACACAGGTCTGTATTTGTATTATACACCCAGTTCTAATCAAAATATTTTATCCACCTGTGCATGAGATCATAGCAATGGTCTGAAAGCTGATAGTAAGGTATGTTTCATATTTCCTCAATAAATTCGGAACCATCATAAAAATAGATTAGAGTCTGTATATTACATAATTTAAATTTTACAATCTGCTCTACTCTGTATTCAGAAGACAAGATAGAGGTGACGTGAGATTGAAAGTTCTTGTGCTTACTAGATTGTAAGTCTCTGAAAGCCTGCTGTACATCACTGATCTTATATCAAGCACTGAAGAATAGTATTTTTTTTTAATTTCAGATTAATATAAGGGTAGGAATGATTAGGGTTTCTAAGGTAAAGTTCAAGTTGCAGTTGACCCTTCACTCAGGGGTGTGCTGTATACCCTTACATCGTGCACATTAGATGAGATTATACCAACCCCCTTCCTCCTCCTTTTTCCCTTTTTCCTCCTGCCCCCTTTCCTCCACTGGAATAGTATGTTCTTTAAACCCAGTTTAAGTCAGGACTTTTTTTAGTCCTTTAAATAGTGTGTTTTAATTCTGAATATTAATAGGCTTGCACTTACCTGCAATTATTCCTATACCTTTGGCCATCATTGTGTGTGATCTTTAAACTGTGTTTTAGCTCATGTTAGGACTCTTATATAAAATGTTGCCCTCCACATCTATACAGTCAGAGGACAGTGGACCTTTCCACATTCTCAGTCCAAACTTGAGACAGTTCATCTCCAGTTTGTGTGGTTTCAAAGGTTGGGCTTTTGCACAATTGCTAAGGAGGGAGGGAGGGAGGCAGGAAGGGAGGAAGGAAAGAAGGAAGGAAGGGAGGGAGGGAGGAAGGAAAAAGAAAGGGATTCTGCTAATACCAAAGTTTGCAATACAATTTTCTGGATCATAGTTTCTAAATGGCTAATTGAAGAAGTTGAATATATATTAACTTTACCTGAATGGTTTGTTCCTATCACCTTAAGAGCCAAAATGGTTTTGATTTATTCTAAACCATGAAATTATAGCCAGTACAAAATGAAACTGTCTAAATACCTTGTTCAAATGAGAACTTCCGGACAGTGATAGCAGAACATAAAACCATGCAGAGGGTCCTTCTAAGCATGTGGTCCTTGACATTGCACAGGCTGCAAGGAACCCTCCCACCCTGACCACAGGAAAAAGTCTATATATTATTATTATATTATAAATTACAACTATTTGAGACTATTTAAAAGTCTTTTCCTATTGATGAATTATAAAGGAGATAGTCTTTAGTAAAAATTGAAGTCAGCTATTCAAGTAGAATTTCTTATAGAGAGCTATAACCCTGAAATTCATGTAGAAAAACGTGAACCACATCATGTATCTTGGAGTGTCAGCACAGCACTGTGTTGAAAATAAACTCGAAGGAGAATGAGGTCATTTTTCAACCAGCTTTGGCAAATTGCCTCTTTAAAATTCTTAGTTCCTTAACTGCAATAAATATTCATATTTCCAATCTCTAGACCTATAAAAGAGAGTTGTAGCCCACTGGAGGTGATTTTTTGTTAAAAGTAGGGTGAGCAGTAGATAGTCCTAGCAGGATTTAAAAAAAAATTGAAATGAGTAGGATGACCACTACTTGTTCCACAAGGATCACCTTGTACTCTGAAATCAAATGTATCAAAAGGACTTAAATAAAGCTGAAGTTATTTCTACTTAAGTTCATGTCCAGCTAGAGAAAGATCACCCCAGGACAACTCTGAATGTGTTTAATAACCAGGAAGGGTGTAAGAAGACCTTCATTTGTTTCTGCACAGGTAGTTTTTATATATTTGTTTTTTTGTTTTTTTTTCTGTTTTTGTTACTGATCTAGTGGTCATAATACATAAGAAATTATATATAAAATATAGTTTTATAAAATAAATATAAACTACAGTAACTTTAACATTTTTTAATTAAACAAAAGAATATGGGTAAGAACTAATATTAAAATGCCATTATAATTAAACTGAGGTCTTATCATGAAAGTTAGAGACTTTGAGACCATTTTCTGAGTAGTAAATTATTTTTGTTGAACACTAGATTCAATTAAGTCAAGGTTTTTATGCAGTTGTTTGTTCAAAGCATTTTACTTTCCAAGGAGATAAAAAACTGATAAAGTTATGTTCTCAGACCTCAAAGAAGTAAAGCTTTATTGGGAGAGGCAGCGTATATTAGTGAGTCCATTCTGTTTGTATCAGCTTGTTTGCAATGTAATTCACATTAGTGTTATACTCCTAATAGTATTATAGATAAAATGTTATGAAGGAGATCATAAAGAAGTGATGGATTCTTAATTGTGGATAAGATAATCTGGGTAGGTGACCTCACGGGTTTTGAAAGATAAATGAAATTTAAACATAAAAATGTAGGGAGCCAGCCCCCACATAACCTGTGAGTGTCCCCAATGCTCTGCAGTGACAGGGGAATAAGACAAATAAAGAAAATAGTAGGGTGGTGCCTGTGGCTCAAGGAGTAGGGCGCCAGTCCCACATGCCGGAGGTGGTGGGTTCAAAACCCAGCCCCGGCCAAAAAAAACACAAAAAAAAAAAAAAAAAGAAAGAAAGAAAATAGTAATATAGTAGAGTTTAGAGTGGCCTGGGGATCAATGCCCTTTGTGCGAGAAACAGCAGAGACCCCAAACTCCAGATGCACTCAATTTTTATCACTTTCTCTTGATCAGCCAGTGGGTGTTTGCAACAACATCCGTCATCCTTGCAGTTTCTTATGCCCTAATCCTCCATTACCCACCCAATTACCCTTTAGCTGTTTTCCTACTTTTACTTCTTAAGATACTTATCAATCACTAGCAGGATTTCATAAAATAAAAGGGAACATGGACTTGGGAGCTCCATGCCAACCTGTTAAACCTCTATGTTCCTGTGGGGTAGATGAATTGAGGCCTACTTCTTTCAGGAGCTAGGAGGGAAAGCTGAATCTTCTTATCTCACACCCATAAGAACTGGTCTTTCTTATTCAATGAGGCAGCTGCATTTGCTGTCATAAAATGGCTTCCCCAGCCATTTCAGGCCCCAGCCAGGCCCTTCTGAACCTTTCCCCTGGGGTCCTTTCTGGCTTCAACTAGGCCCTTGAAGTCCTTTTCCCTGAAGCCCTTTGATGTTCATGCCAAGCTGTCTCATGAAGCCTGCAGTATACTATGAAATTGGTGTAAGCTCATGTCCTCTCCCATTATCCTGCATACCTGACCCTGATCACAAAGCTTTTCATACAATCAATCATTTCATTATTATATCAGTTTCACTCTATTCCAATAATCCTAATTCCCTAATATTCACCCACCTACAAAAAGGAAAGCAAATTCTACACAGAGAAAAGATGAACAAAAGCACAGCCGCAAAGATGTCTTTGACACATGTAGAGATGGATACACTGCTTCAAAGACTCAGTTGCTTTTGCTATAGGCATGAGTGAGTTATTAAAGATTCCTTCCCTGTTACTTTTTTCTTCATTTCTCATAGTCATCATGTAATTCATTTTGTATGAAAAGACATAAAGAAATCTAAAGAGAGAAAAATGTGGGTAATCAATCAGGTCACAAAATAGATGGCTTTGGGATGAGTGTGTGAATTTATAATACAACTTACATTGTTTAAACCTGAACCTTTCTCTTTATCAGATGTCCAAGGGGTAAAGGTCATACAACATGGAATAGTTAGCTACAATGACTTTATAAATTATTCATTAATCAAACCACTTAAGATGCTTTAAAATCCATTCTTCAGCAGTTATATGGTTTCATAAAAGATTTCATTCTTGTAAAATCATGTTGTTTGCATTTATTCACTCTTCAGTGTCATTTTAAAACGATGTAATGGGGCCTCAGAAAGAATCACTTAAGGATTATTTCCAGAAGTTCAAACATACTGCCTTCATATAGCTTTTTTGTTTATTAAGCTTGTAATTGGTTATTCTACATATTCTATATGAATTTACAAGTAAAGACTCTAAGGCCTAAGATATTTGAAATTTCTAATGAAACTTTTAGACACTAATCAAGTTCTAATTATTTAAGTGAGAATTTGGGGCTAAAATTTTACACATTCCTAATAACATAATGATTCTGTTTCTTAGTGCCTTAGTGATTCAAATTAATTTTAATACTTGTTTATGGTAAATATATCTCTTCCATAAAGCAAATATATTACTTTTACTTCTTTTTACTTTAAAGTAGTGAGAAAAATGATGATGGAAATTCTCTGGAATGGAGACTTGCGCTATATCTACACTGATTCAATTTAGCATGAGAAGGGAATAATTTAGGATTTTAGGATGAGTGACTCATAGGCCCATCAGTATCAGAAATGAGGAAAACTGACAGAGGAGTGGCCTAGAAATGTAGAAAATGAAGCAGAATGGGACCCATGGAATGTACGCTTTTTATGGAAATTAAATTGGAAATACTAAAGAGATACAGTTGAAGAGGGTGCTTTGTGAATAGTTTTTAAATGAATATGCAATGTGAACGAATGAGTGGTTGAATAAATACAGTTTTAAATCTTGGGGAATGCTTTATGAAGTTTATTATGAAGATCATGGTTAAAACTCTCAGATTATAAACTGGATCATGAAAAGAGAGATGAGAAGGCTAAGATAAATCACCTGAAGTATATCAACAAGTTCAAGTCTGTGAGAGGAAGAAATGTCAGTGATTGATCCTGAGAATGGGTAGCAAGAAGTAAAGAAGGGGAATCAAAGTAGAGAAAGGTTCAGAAGCCAAGTGGCAACAAATAAAATAAGAATGTGAAAAGGCCCTAAATTTGCCCCTTATAAAGTAGACGATTTCAGTCTTAGAATATTGAAAGCAAAAAATATTATAGATTATTTTATGTTAATGCATATATTATACATATATATACATATATATGTATATATAAAATATATATATATATATATTTTTAAAGACAGACTCTTGTTCTGTGCCCCAGGTAGAGTGCCGTGGTGTCATAGCCCATACCAACCTCAAACTCTTGGTCTCAAGTGATCCTCTTGTCTCAGCCTCCCAAGAAGCTGAGTCTACAGGTGTCCACCACAACACCCAGCTAGTTTTTCTATTTTTAGTAAAGACGGGATCTCACTCTTGCTCAGGCTGGTCTCCAACTCCTGGGCTCAGGCAGTCCACTGACCTTGGCCTCCCAGAATACTAGGATTACAGGTGTGACCAACTGCGTCCAGCTAGCATGTTCACTCCTGTGTTGAGTAGTGGAAAAAAAATACATACGATAAGTCAATGTTGTATACCTAAAGGTTTTTATTTATTAGGTTTAGTCTAATCATTTTTTGGCCTATCTTTATTCACCCTTTTCCCAAGTCAAATTGAATCCATTAGTTCAGCTAAGGGTAAAGCCTGGTCAAAACTGAGAGCTGGCTTTCTGCTAAAATTGAGCAGAAACCTGGGGGATTTATGGTGCTGATCTTTGACTAGATGTAGGCAACAAGAACTTAATTTTAAACGACCCACAAACAGTACTTATACTTCCATATTTTATCTATTTAATTTTTATTTCAGAATATTACTGGGGTACAAATGTTTCTCTTACATAAATTGCTTTTGTATAGTTTAAGTCAAAGTTATAAAAGTGTACCCCTCCCCCAGACAGTGTGCATTGTACCTGCTAGGTGAGAATTTACCTCTCTCCCACTTGCGTGCTTTCCACTGAGTTTTACTCTCAAATATGCACATGGGTGTTGATCAATTAGTTCAAATTTCTTTTTTCTTTCTTTTTTCTTCTCTTCTCTTCTCTTCTCTTCTCTTCTCTTCTCTTCTCTTCTCTTCTCTTCTCTTCTCTTCTCTTCTCTTCTCTTCTCTTCTCTTCTCTTTTCAGACAGAGTCTCACTACGTGACCCTCAGTAGAGTGCCATCATATCACAGCTCACAGCAACCTCAAACTCTCGGGCTTAAATAATTCTCTTCCCTCTGCCTCCCAAGTAGCTGGGACTACAAGCAACTGTAGACTACAGACTATTTTTTTGTTGCAGTTGTCATTGTTGTTTAGCTGGCCTGGGCTGGGTTCAAACCCACCACCCTCGGCGAATGTGCCTGGCGCCATAACCACTGTGCTACAGACACCAGGCCTAGTTCAAATTTCTTAGTGAGTACCTATGGAGTTTGTTTTTTCCATTCTTGCATAACTTCGCTTGGAAGAATGGTCTCCAGCTCCATCCAGGTTGTTATAAAAGGCATTAAATCACCATTTTCATTTTATGGCTGAGTAGTACTCTATGGGATATATATACCACATTTTATTAATCCACTTATCGATTGATGGGCACTTGAGTTGGTTCCACATCTTTGCAATTGTGAGTTGTGCTGCAATAAACAGTTGAGTTCCTGTGTCTTTTTCATAAAAAACACTTTTTGCCACTGGGCAAATATCCAGTAATGGGGCTGATATCTGTCCAGGAAGACCAAGAAGATTATATATAAAAGGTTATAGTCCTATGCCTGCTTTCATAAAAATTGCCAGAAAAGTTTTGATTAAACTTTTGAGTCTATAAATTAAAATAAACAATGCCAATTAAAGAAGGTTGACAAAGATAAATCGCACAATGTATGCTCAAGTTTTCCATTCACTATTTTAGAGTTATGTAAATTACTTTTTGTCATCAAGACTAAATTCTGTTTTTTTATGATGTGGTGATAATCACTCCTTACCCTCCTGTCTTATGCTGTTGCTGTACAAAAAAAGCAGGTGATATTATTTTAGTATACCAGAAATTTTTCCAGAGTATGAACAGCCTACTAAACTTATATCTATGTACCATGAATATCATTATGAATTTATTTGTGAAGTGTAAGATAAATTGTTTTCTATATCAGAATTTTCAATTATTAGCATAAAAAAGTTTAAAACTTCAAAGTTATTTCGAGGAGCAAAATTACTGACTAAAAAGCTTGAAGAGGGCAGCACCTGTGGCTCAAAGGGGTAGGGCGCCGGTCCCATATGCCGGAGGTGGCGGGTTCAAACCCAGCCCCGGCCAAAACCCACAAAAATAAATAAATAAATAAAAATAAAAAGCTTGAAGACCTCATTCCCCTACAGAAACCTTACAAATATAACCTGAAGCTGGCTGAACTAGGTTTCTAAGAAATTTGGAAGACAGTTACAGGCCAATAGCAACCAAGAAAATACTTAATCAAAAACAAGAAAAAAAGGAAAGTAAAGAAACCCACCTTTAAAACATTAAAAAAATTTCAGGATGTGGGGTGGTGCCTGTGGCTCAAAGGAGTAGGGCACTGGCCTGACATGCCGGAGGTGGTAGGTTCAAACCCAGTTCTGGCCAAAAACAAAAATAAAAACAAAAGAATTTCATGATGTGTTTACTCACCCTGGCTCACAGATATTTGCACACCAACGTTCATAGCATCACCTTTCACAACAGTCAGAAAGTATGAACAATCTTAACAGCAATCAATGGATTAATAAACAAGACATGGTTACAAGCATATTATTTTCCTTGAAAATAAATGAAATTCTGTACATACTACATCATGGATGAACCTAAATAAACTTTATGCTGAGTTGCTGAAGCCAGATACAAAATGACAAATACTGTATGATTCCATTTGAATGAGATATGTTAAAAATAATTGAATTCAAAAAGGCAGAGGGTGCAATAGCAATTACTGGGTAGGAGGAAATGAGGATTTTGTTTAATGGTTACTATTCGGTTTGGAATAATAGAATAGCTCTGGAGATGGATGGTGGTGATGGTTGCACAACAGTGTAAATGCACTTAATGTAACAGAATTATAGACTCAAAGGTGGAAAATAGTAAGTTTTAAGATATGTATTTTTATTACATGATAGAAAAAGTATTTCCAGCACTATTTTGTTTTTAAGTGTCAGTGAGATTAACCCCTGCTCAGAGTACAGCAGGGGTTATTCTTGTAGGCCTATTAATAACCAGTAAAAAAGCCATCAATCATTCTGAATTCACTGAGGAGAAATCAATTATTTCCATTGAAAGGAAATATGGGTTTTTAGGGAAAGAGAGGTAGATGGTATATCAGTACACGTTTTATTCTATTTTTAATGCCCTTGAGTATAATTTTCAATATTGAAAATAGTATTCAGATGTTATCCTCTAAGTTTATAAGTTCATATTTATTAAATTTATGAATATAAAATCTTGATTCCAAAATCTTTTAATTTTAGCTTAGAAATATTCCATTTACACATTTGCCATGTTTTAACCTTTCCCCTACTTTTAAATGTTAGTCACATTTTTTTAAAGAGGGAAATTCAATTGTTACTTGAACTTTATATAAGATTTATATAAAATAGAAATAAATGATGGCAATAGAAAAACTGTAGAAATATTTTAATATAATTCTTAAGAGTATAACTATGGCCAAATGGGAATGACAAGCCTCTTATGTCATAAATATCATCAATAGTAACATAGGAAATTGTGAATATTATTAAAATTTGTATTTCTCTAGGCTGCTTAAAATTTAAACAAGTTTTAAGGATTCTAACACTCATTGAAATAAACTTGATTTGAAAAAATCATTTAGAGATGAACGTGGTATTTAAAACATGAATATTGTCATAAAATAGAGTTTGTCTTACTGTAGCTTACTTAAAATTTGTTTTAAAAGTTTTAATGTTTAGAACATTCATTTGAATAAACTTGTTTTGGAAAAATCACTTGGAGATGAGAGTAGTATTAAAATGTCATAAAATATTGTTATAGAATATAGATATATTCGAATAATAATGTATTTTAATTTTTTAATGATACTTTTGAATATATTAGATAAATGGCTTAAAAGCCTAGGACAAATTAAAATGCACAAATACCCTCTGTTGATTAAAGGTACTATCACACGAATGCCAAATCCTTAACATATCATTAAGTATTTTATTTTGACCAATTATTGTTTTGATCAATTTCTTTCTACCTAATTGTTTTCCACAAATTTAGGTTCTGCCAGTTCTGGAATTAGTAAATGTAGAAGAGGCAAGGTATTTTAGCAACTAGTTGTGGTAAGGTGGTGGGAGTTGAGCTATTTCATAATTCATAGTTATTTTCTAGTGAAATTTTCACTCTTTTTTATAAATTACTTACACAGTTTGGTGTATTACGATGGACCTGTGTCCTTTTGGCTTATCCAGTCAACTCTGAGTCCATACAAGTGTTGAAAGTGGAGATTGCTAAAATTTGCAATTGTTAATTTTAATTTTTTATTTGAGAATGTATGGCTCTGTGTAAGATACTACTAAAAGCTCTATGATTTTATTTATTTATTTATTTATTTTTTGAGACAGAGTCTCACTTTGTCACCTTTGGTAGAGTGCTGTGGCATCATAGCTCAGAGCAACCTCAAACTCTTGAGTTCCAGTGATCCTCTTGCCTCAGCCTCCCAAATAGGTGGGACTACAGGCGCCCAACAAACTGCCCAGTTATTTTTAGCTTGTCTCCAAATCCTGAGCTCAGGCAATCTAACCTCCTCAGCCTCCCCCATGTGCTAGGAGTTCCAGGCAGGAGCTATTGTGCCCGGAGCTTTGAAATTTTTGGAATTATATCTTTCTTGATATTAAATTGTCATTTAAACTTAAGCCAAAATATAGTTTTTAAAATTTATTTTATGAGAGTTTATTCTGAGATAAAATTAAGCTTGTAAAGCCAGCGTTCTTACAATTGATTTCCTGATTTGTGAATTGAAATCTCTTTGATGGGAAATTCTAGGATAATGTTACAGTTAATAAAAGGGTTTGAGGACTTAAAAAGCATGAAGGTAACCAAATTAGAAATTTCAGATCAAAAAAAAAAGGTCAGCCTTAGATGCAATCAGAAACTCTTAGGAAAATTTTCGAGGATATGAAAATGTGCCAATATATTACTAGGTTTTCTTTCACTGCATTTCAATACATTGTCTACAGGACCCTGAAGGTTTATCTTGTTTTAAGGTTGTTTTCACTTTTAAATGTCTTTACATTCACTAAGGCTATTTTAAAACTCTGTAGGGGTAGAAGTTAATGCAGAAAATAGGCAGAAATGAAAATAATTCTTACACATAGCAATTAAAATTATTTTTTTCTAGTGGAGATACAATACATTTTTGCGCTATAGAAAATACAATTCCACGTATTGTATTTTATTTCCCTTGAAACTATTAAGTAATTTTTTATCTATTAGCCAATTTGTTTCCTGATTGTGCATCTGTGTACATGTGTTTATACACACACACTATACCTATATAATGTTCTTCAGCTTCTCTGAGCTGCTTTTAACATCTCACTTGTTCCTACATTAATCAATGAGTTAAAAGTTTTGACACAATTTAATTTTTTAGTTAGATCAGAATTATGGTTTTATCTTTTTTGATAATTATAGTTTAGCAGCACAGATAATTTACAGGTAGGAGCTTTCTTGACCCTTCCTTCACAAGACTCGATCCACATAAAAAGGGTTCCGTAGGTATGCATTCCTCAAAGGAAAGAGTTTTAGACTACCACTTCCAATAAACGGTGGGTCTTCCGAGGGATTGTTCAAATGGAAACAACAGTAGAGCTACTCAGGGGGGTAGCTCCCATAGTTCATTGATCATGGAAGGAGGATCTAGTCCTCTCCACTGCAAGTCCAGTGCCCTGGGTTGTTTACTAAAATTAAATGGTATTTTATGAGCTTCAGATGTTTATAATCACCTATAGTATGGTAAAATACAGTATCTAGTTTTAAATCACTTAAATAGGTTCTGTTCTCAAACAAAAGTTCACTTTTACATATTTTAAAAAAATCTCTCTGAAATCAAAATTCATACTAAAATTAAAGGGTTTTCTCCTTTTTAAGGTAAATTTTTCAATTTTTTAAAAAAGGTTACATTATCCATAGATGTTTAGCAAATAATTGGTTTTCCGTAATTGGTGGTTTTGTACTTTTGACAAACTCCAAATTTAGATATGGCTTAAGTAAGAATTTTTTTTATTTTTTGTTTATAATTAACTATCTTTTACTATTGCCTATCTATTCTGAAGTTTACCTTTGAATTGGAAAACTTAGAATTTTCTTTATTCTGTTCTTAATATCATAAAAGATCCTGTTTTCCACATAACTAGTTTTCTACAAATATCAAATATTTTCTTACTCTTTTACAACATAGTGAAAAATATATGTTGTTATGTTCCACGTTTTGGATTTTTTTATTTGTATTTCAAAATATTACAGGGGTACAAACAATTTTGGTTACTTCATTGCTTTTTAATGCTTGAGTCAGGATTATCATAGGCTCTCCAAGTGCCATCCTCTGGATAGTGGTTAGGTATGTTTCGACCATCTCCTCAGACCTCCCTCCATCTGCCTGAGTTCCGTTGAGTTTTACTACAACCTATGCACATGTGTGCCTGCTGGTTAGTTTCAATTTAATAGTGTGTGCTCATACTATATGTATGTGGTGTTTGTTTTTCCATTTGTTAGATGCTTCATTTAGGATAATTGTCTCTAGTTTTATCCACATCTTGCAAAAGGAAATAAGTCATCCTTCTTCGTGGCTGATTAGGATTCTGTGGTATGCAGATACCATGTTCTGTTACCCACTCATGAATTGATGGACACTGGGTGAATTGTGCTGCAATGGACATTCAAGAGCAGGTGAAAATGACTTGTTTTTCTTTAGGCAAATACCGGTACCAAGTAGTGGAATTGCTTGATCACATGGGAGGTCTATTTTTAGATCTTCGAGGAATCTCAATACTATTTTCCAGAGAGGTTGTACTAACTGACAGTCCCACCAACCGTGTGTTAGCATTCCTTTCCTTCTTCCTCCTGGCCGGCATCTATCGTTTTTTGGCTTTTTTTTTTTTTTTTTTTTGGCCGGGGGCTGGGTTTGAACCCGCCACCTCCGGCATATGGGACGGGCGCCCTACCCGCTGAGCCACAGGCGCCGCCCCGTTTTTTGGCTTTTTAATAAAAGCTATTCTCACTGGAGTAAGATGGGATCTCATTGTAGTTTTATTTTGCATTTTCTTTATTATTAGTGATATTGAACATTGTTTTTTCTTGCTGATTTGCTTGGGTTCTGTGTAGATTCTGGTTATTAGCCCTTTATCAAATGTATAATATAGATAAATTTGCTCTTATTCTGTAGTTTATTTATTTGCTCTGTTAACCATCTCTCTGGCTGGACAGACACTTTTGAATTTAACCAAGTTGCACTTACTTATTTTGTTGTTGCTGTTATTGCCATGGGTGTCTTCTTTGTAAATTCTTTGCCAAGCCTGTTATCTAGAAGAGTTTTATCAACATTTTTTTTTCCTGGAATTCTTATGGTTTTATGCCTTTCATTTACATTTTTTATTCATCATGAATTAATTTTTGTGAGGGGTGATAGAGCTGGATCCTTTTTAATTCTTATTTGAATTAATTTTTATGCAAGGTGAGAGATATGAATTCAATTTTGCTAGCACCCATTATCAAATACAGATTCCTTTCCAAGTGTGAATCGTTATTTGCTTTGTCCAAAATCAGTTAGTTGTATGTGGATGATTTTATGTCTGGGCTTTCTCTCTGATCTATTGGTCTATCTCTCTATTTTTGTGAAATACTATACTGTTTCTGTTAATATTACCTTGTAGTGTGGTTTAAGCCTGGGAATGTGATGCTTCCAGTTTTTGTTTTTTTTTTTCCTGTTATTTAAGAATGCTTTGGCTATTCAGGTTCTTTTCTGGTTATAAACAAAGCACAAAGTTATGTTTTTCCAGATCTGTGAAATATGCTGTTGGTATTTTGATGGGGATTTCATTGAATCTATAAATCACTTTCTGTAGTATCTGGCAGAGTCAGCGGTGTTATTATTTCCGTACTACACGAGAGTGCTGTGTTTTTCCATTTGTTTGTATCACCTGTGATTTCCTTCCTCAGTGATTCCTTGTTCTCTTTGCAGAGTTTTTTCACTTCCTTGGTCAAGTACAGTTGCAGTTATTTTGTTTTCTCTGTGAATGGTATTGAGTCTTTGATCTTATTCACAGTTTGGCTGTTGCTAATGTATAGAAATACTACTGATTTGTGCACATTAGTTTTGTAGCTTGAGACTTTACTGAATTTATGTATCAATTCTAGGACTCTCTTGGTGGAATCTCTGGGGTTTTCTAGATATAAGATTGTATTATCAGTAAACAACAATGATTTTACCTCTTCTCTCCCAATTTAAATATCTTTCATTTCTTTTTTTTGCCTAATTACTGTGGCTGGGGCTTCCAACACAGTCTTGAATAGTAATGGTGGTCATTCTTGTCTTGCTGTTGTTCTAAGTGGGAATGTTTGCAACTTTAATCCATTCAGTATAATGTTGGCTATGGTTTGTCATATGTAGCTTTTAAAATTTTGTGCTACATTCCTTCCATGGCTAGTTTGTTGAGAGTTTTTATCACAAAATGGTATTGAATTTTGTCAATTGCTTTTTCTGCATCTACTGAGATAATTCTATGAATTTTTTTTTTGCTACTGTTTATATGGTGAAATATATTTATGAATTTACTAATGTTGAACCATCTTTGCATCTGTGGGATAAAACCTCGTTGATTGTGGTGAATTATTCTTTTGATGCGCTGTTGAATTTGGTTTGCTAGATTTTTATTGAAGACTTTTTCATCTATATTCATAAAGGATATTGGTCTTTCTTTAATTTTTTTCCTTGTTTCTTTTCCTGGTTTGGGTATCTAAGATGCTGGCTTGGTGGAACAGCCTGATGAGGATTCCCTCCTTCTTGATGTTGTGGAATAGTTTCTGCAGTATGGGTACCACTCTTCTTTGTAAGTGTGGCAGAATTCAGCTGTGAAACTACCTGGTGCAGGGCTTTAATTTTTGGAAGAGTTTTCTGTTGTTGCTTCTATATAATTCCTTGTTATTTATATATTCCTATATAACCCTTGTTCAAGGGTTCTGTTTTTTCCTAATTAAGCCTTAGGGGGCTGTGTCTTTCCAGGAATTTGTCCATTTTTTAGTTTATGTGCACAGAGATTTGCATAGTATTCACAGATGACATTCTGTATTTCTGGATGTCAGTTGTAATGTCTCTTTCATTTCTGTTTGAGCTTATTCAGATCCTTTCTCTTTCATTCCTGATTAATACAGTGAAAATTCTATAGATTTTGTTTATCTTTACAAACAATAGTCTTTTCGTTGATCTTCTATATTATTTTCCTGTTTTCAATTTTATTTTGTTCTGCTTTGACATTAGTTATTTATTTTCTTTTGCTGGCTTTGTGCTTGTATTGCTATTCATTTTCTGGTTCTTTGAAATGTGCCATTAGATTGATAACTTGTGCTTTTTTGTCTTTTTCATGTAGGCATTTAAGGCTACTAATTTTCCCCTTAAGGCTATTAATTTTCCCCTTAAGACTATTTTTGCTGAATCTTAAAGATTTTGACATTCAATGATCATATTTGTCTTTTTTTACCATTGTTGATTTAATGTCAATTTTATCTGAATTGTGAATGGCCACACTGTGCTTTCTTTTGATTTCCATTTTTCATAGAATATTATTTTCCATCTCTTCACTGCGAATCTAAATGAGTCCTTGTGGGTTAGATGATTTCCCAGAGGTTGTAGGTACTTGGCACTTCCCACCCTAATACAATGGCCCGGTTTTCTTGGGAATAGAACTCTTCCAGATGTTTGGAGCCCAGCAGAACTTTTCTGTTACTTTGGTCCACACGGGCTTCCTTGTCACCTAAATACAGCTCTTAAATCTCTCCTCAGCTGCGTGTAGGATCTACTCGTGTGCATCTCTGGGAAGTGCTGGTGGGAAGGGAGCTCCCAGATGAGGTAACTCGTCAATTTATAGAACTCAAGGGAAGAAGCATGGGCCACGCTCTCCATGCGGTTCACAGCCTGTAGTATGTGACCCCGAGAGAGAAGCAGCTAGAAGCAGCTGCTTTCCAAATTCTCAGCTCAAACTGCTGTCTGATTTGTAATGGGTGGGGGATGGACTGTAGTTCCTGGTCATTCTGAGGTCCTGAAGCTATGCCATTTGGTTGCTCTGTATCCTGGGGCTGAGTTCATCTTCTCTGGATGACACACCCTAATCCCACATGGTGGTTCTTCTAGGGAAGTGTCCTTTCCCAGATCCCAGTGTCTCAGGAACCCTACAGCACTGCTCCTTTGTCCATTCTGGCTTCCTTGCTATGTGAGTAGAGCTTTCAGACCTCCTCTATAGTCTGCAGAGTACTGGTTCTGACCTGCTTATCTGGACTTCTGGTATGTGATCCCACAAAATACCAGTAGGCAGGGAGCTCCCCAATTGGGTACCTGAGACCACTGCAGGTCCCCAGTGGAAAAGAAGTGAGCCCCACCCTCTGAGGGGCCTATAGCGTACACCTACAGGGCTGCTCTCCAAAATCTCAGCTCGAACTGATTTCTGGTTGCAACAGATAGGAGAGGGCTGGGAAGGAAGCATCCAAATGGAGGCAAGCTGGTTCTCTAGTATCACTGTCCTAAGAAGGGATCACCACATGCACTGTCCAAGATTAGGGATCACACATGGTCTGTGTTTGCCACCATGCCTGGGCTTGGGGTAAGGGGGTGGAAAAGCCTCCAAGAAACATCATGGTCTGCTGGTCACTGAAGGTGCTTAGAAGGAAGAGAGGGATCCCCCTTGACCTTTCATGCTCTAAGCTCCTCTGGGTTTGATGTTTGCCAATACTCTTCTTTATCTTTCTTTTCTACTTTGCAATTTTCCTCTGTGAAGTCCCCAGCAGACTCTGTCTCCTATCGCTGTGACACACACCTGAGAAGATATCCGACCATCCTGCCTGGACAGTCCAGAAAGCTACAGCCTTTCCAATTGACCTTCTTTACCTTCCTGAGCTAGATTAATTTTTAGCAGACTCCCTAAATAGATTCATTTCTCTGAAATAAAAAAATATCCCTAATATAGTATCAGAATGGTTAACCAATTAAAGCTCTTTATATTTTGAAGAAATCCCAATATCATTATCTTTCATTTAACAAAAGAAACACGAAGGCACTTTCACTTACTGATATCTTATGGGAAAATAACAACATACGAGACTAGCCAAGTTTATGTAAGATAATATGAATGTTAGCATTTTAATATAAAATGCACTTTGAATTATTTAATGAACATTCTACCTGTTGTATTTATTTTGAATTCTAAAATAGTCATACCCCTGAATAGACAATGACTTATTGACTCATTTTTTTAAACAAGTATGTAGAAAGAAAATGTTGAAGAACATTACATTTAAGGCAAGCAAGCACAGAGATATAATGGAGTTTTAATTATTCACACTACCTTGGTGAAAACAAATGTGACAGATACACAGTATGAATTAGAATTTTTCTATTGGCTTCTGTGGAAATTTTACTAATTCCATAAACATGACAACACAGCCATTTAATTTAGTTCATATAAAAATTGAAGAACAACATTGAAAATAAAGAAAACTGCCTTATCATTCAAATATATGTGTCTTGTTTCATTAATACACTTTTATTTGAGAGATATCTCATATTGGTAGGTGGTTCAAAACACGTTGTTCATTCAATCATCTAGGGAAAAAATGTGATTATTAGACCAACAGGTAAACAAGATCAAATGAAATAATTTTCTACAAAACATTTACTACTTATTGTACTTAAACATACCTAAGATAATGTGCTATCCAATTTAATATCATTCCAAAATAATTCTTCAGAATTTTAATATTAACATCTAAATGACATTAAGAATAATGGTAATGCTGTGGTCCCAGCTACTCAGGAGGCTGAGGCAAGAGAATCGCTTAAGCCCAGGAGTTGGAGGTTGCTGTGAGCTGTGTGAGGCCACGGCACTCTACCGAGGGCCATAAAGTGAGACTCTGTCTCTACAAAAAAAAAAAAAAAGAATAATGGTAATGCTAAAACACTTTATAACAGGATAGGAATTAAATGTACAGGATTTGAAAAGGATTTTATAGACTACGAAATATGAGCAAAATAACTAGCTCTGAACCATTCTCATCATTGCCAGACAAATAACCTGCAAAGATGTGAGAATTAAACCTGTAAAATGCTATTACATTATCAGATGTATTTGAATCAGGCTACAAAAAGAGTCTTTATTTTGAGTTTGAGTTTTCCACAAAGTTCTATATTTTTTGCCAGTTCTAGTTACCTTTCTGGAAATAATGACACTTTTGTGTCTTTCATGAACTAGAGACAACTTTAAAACACATGCTGAAAAGCCACTCAGGGAATACAGCCAAACAATTGACTTTGGAGTAGGATTATTCAAGCTAGCCCTTCACACTGCCCTCTATACTCACATTATACTCTGTTAAGGCTCTGCAGACATCTTTTATTGTGTACAGAGAAACAGCATTAAATGATCTCTTCCATCTACATTTTGAATAACAACAATAACCAGGAGTATGAACTAGGGTCAAGGTGGGGAGTAAATCCCAAGGGCACATACCTGCAGAAGAGAGTGCACTTCTTTCCTTACCTATTTCTTTAAGAGTTTGACCTTTTCACTGAACATATCTATTTTTCAGACTTTTCTTAGTTCAGCTAGATCAGTAAGGTAATCTTAACATCCAAGTCAACGATTCTTCTAATTTTTCATACTTCTCTAATTTTCTGCAATGTTGACATTACAGGTCCTTCACCTATAGTTCCGAAATCTGGAAAGCCTTAAAAACTAGAACGTTTCTTATGACATTGGAAGCCAAATGTGAGTTTAACTGATATGGATTTTATAGTCTTTATTTATTTTACTTAATGAAAACTTCATTCGTTTTTCTTCGGAGCAAAGTATTATGGAGTATTGTCCCAGAACCTCCTGATGAAGAATGCTAAATATACCATTTACTCATTCTAATAACTTTATAAAATCTAAAAATATCTATATTGCAAACATTTATGGCCCTAAGAGATTTGGGTAGTAGTTAATGGAACTGCTTTGGTAATCTCCTAACTTTTGATCTCCATTATTGCTTAAGCTAGCAATCTGTTACCCTCCATCTCTCTCTTCTTATTACAATAGCGCCTCCTTATTCATGGAGGACACATTCTAAGACCATCAGTGGATGCAGAAACTATGTCCTAGGCAGGATAAAGTAAAGCAGGGAGAGATTTCATAATGAATAGCATACTATTTAAACCTTAAGAATGTTTTATTTCTGAAATTTTCTTTTCTTTTCTTTTTTTAAAGACAGAGTCTTACTCTGTCACCCTGGATAGAGTGCTATGGTGTCATAGCTCACAACAACCTCACACTTTGAGGCTTAAGAAATCTTGCCTCAGCCTCCTGAGTAGCTGGGACTACAAGCATGTGTCACCAGGCCTGGCTAGTTTTTCTACTCTTTTTTAGCAGAGACAGGATCTTGCTCTTGCTCAGGCTGGTCTCTAACTCCCAAGCTCAAGTAATCCACCCACTTCGGCCTCCAGAATGTTAGGATTACAAGGGTGATAAGGGTGAGCCACTGCCCTCAGTCTTAGAATTTTCTGTTTTTGGCTTATGGTTGAACACAGGTAACTAAAATCCCAGAAAGTGAAATCATGAATAACCCCTAACCTGTGGGGGGATGGGGAGGATATTGTAGTCTTCCTTTGTTTCTTCTAGCGACATCCTTACCTGTATCAGTTCTGCATCTGGCGTCTGTCCCTTTTCTCCTATATATGTTAGCTATAGCCACATAACTACCACAAACCTCAGGGATTTAAAGCAATAATTCCATGTGATCACTGTCGTCTGCAAGCTGGCTGAGTGCTCAGAGGCCTATGACTGACGTCTTCTCATTGCGGCTTTCAGGAAGCCATGGCAGCACAGATTGCAGCTGCCCTGTGTGTGCCACAGAGCCACCAGGGGTTTTCCGCCTAAGGGCCTTTATTCCCCACACAGAGAGCCAATTACTGAAATAGCTGAAATAGCTAGGATTGCCAAGTAAGAAAGGAACTTTTCATATGAAAGACATCTGTGGAGAGATCAGGGAATCAGCCTCAAATCCATCTCCTGGACTAACAGAGAGTGCAGGGTTTTTTGGGGGGGGGTTGTTTGTTTGTTTTAAAGAGGGGCTGCACACAACGGAGCAGGGTATGTTGTAACGAACAAGAGGCTCTGTGTGCAGTTTGGGGCAGGTTGTGGCAGGTGGTGAGTTTTGGTTTCAGGCAGTCTGTGTAGGGGCCTTTATAATCTCAACTCCTTTATCTTGCAGAAATTCTGCCATTTCCACAACCCAAAAAAGTCATATAATTAGTTAAAAATTACAGGGTTTTGGTTATCAATCCCTCCCAGCCCCAGAATCTAAAATATGAAAATGAGATGATTATAATACACATAACTGAGATGTTTTCCTGGAGCCTGTGATGAGACAACTCAGTTCCCAAGTCCCTTATCTTCCCCATGAAACCAAAAGGTTAACCAGCCATGCTCTTTTCATGGTGATGCTCCAGATCAAAAGAGCAAAGATTTATTATTAAACTTGAGAAATGGAAGAAGTGGGAGGAAGGAAGAGAAAACGGTAGAAATGATGGGAGCAAATGACTGTGTCAGATAGATTTTTAAAATATATTTCTGCTGTTTTGTTTCCTCCCTGTGTCACCATATGCCTTTGAGCACAGAGGAGATCATAATGGCCGATATGGCCACTGTGATGGGTATAAGCACCAAAAAATTAGAACATAAATAAAAACTGGAGAATAAATTACCCTATTTTGTTATAGCCCACCCCCCACTTCTAGAAAACAAAAAGAGGTTTATACCATTGAAAATAAATATGATCCTTGTATGGATTACTCCCAAGTTTATACACTATAAATGTTTTCTACATTAAAATCCTTCCAAGTAGGAAACAGGTTTTGATCATCATTTGAGATTCAACTTTATATATTATATAAAAATTTGAGGTAAAAACAGTTATCGAACATATGAAAAGACCCCCCCCACCCTATTAATGTCTCATTCAAAGAGTCCTCTATTTGTGATGTATTTAAATATTTTACTTACATACTTGCTACTTAACAATTAGCAATTTTTCACAACTCTGTGGAACTTAATCTTTGTATCTGAAAACACAAAGTAATATGAATTTTTAATTAGAATTACTCAGAAACTGCAAACAGTTCTTTGGCATGGAAAAAGTTTTTACAGATTTCAAGTGATAGAAGAATCACATTTTGAGGTTTTGAAAAACAAGCTTTTTCTTTCCATTTTCTGGGTTTCAAAACTATATTTCTCTGAATGCAATTCCTGAAAGCTGCAGCTTTGGGCATTTGTAAAGGAGTCTCCTATCCTTCTTATCATGGATGGAGTTCTAATGGTGTGACCTGGGATTTTTCATTGTCATGAGCTTTGGAAACTTAAATCACATTTGTGTTATAGGGCTCTGGAAGCTTTATAAAGCAAAGAGCTTTCGCTTAATGGTACATACATGTATTTGCCGGCTGGATAAAGTTTATCAATGATGCTTCAAAATAAAACAAAAGCTGATTAAATCAAGGAAAGATTGCATAATTATTTATATTTATGGAAATTAACTTTCTACAAACATATAACTATAATAAGAACAAAATAGAATAGAAATTAATTAATTAATTCTACCATCATAATCCATCACAGCTGTGTCTACAGAAGTTGTCATTCAGGAGCAATTTTTTCTGATATAGAGAAAGGGGAAAAAAGCAATTTTTCTATAGGAGAAAGCATCTAGTACCATTTTAACAAAAATATAAAGATTCTAAGAACTATGTAAGGAAAAGAATACTTTTTATCTTTAGATTTTTATATTTTATAAATAAACCACCTCATACGAGAGAGAGGGGGAGAGAACAAAACTCCCAGACTTTCATTAATGAAATTGGAACCTCTGATAAGTTTCGTTAACTGAAAAAGTAACAGTGTTCATTTGTTCATTCAAGGACGTACCAGTTCTTCCACTCTTTGATTTTGTGAAAGTGGGTAAAGACACTCTTTCTGTTTAAGATACCTAGATTAGTTATTTATGCAATAGTGGCAAAATGATTAAGAGCAACTTGTGCAGAGAAAATCTTAAGAAAATGGGTTTAACCCACAGACCCTTGGAGGCCACCGGAAATGATGGTTTTTGCTCTGCAGTTAAATACAGTGAGCCATGACCAGCAGTTCCGTATTTTCACAGGAAACTCAAAGAATAATCCTTTCCCTCATAGCATTTCTTCTCATTTTATTTCACATTTCAAACAGCAAAAATTCTCTCAGAAAATATTTACTAAATGTTCCTCAATGTTTTATTAAAGTTTTATTATTAATGCTCTCTTAATTTGCTGTTTCATGCACATATACATAATATTGTTTGAATTCCTTTATTACAAAGATCAACTAAATATTTAGTATTTAAAAAAAATCTGGATATATATCGTCATCATTGCCAAATACCACATACAAAATTAAGGAGTCTATTTTCTGATGTGAACGAGTAATAGATATATGAACTGGAGTTGACTCTGACCTCTCCTCAGCCACTGCCCTTTCTTTTCCTCACATTCCTTCCTCTCCTAAGCCTAAGTCCGCAGAGATATATGAACAGAATGTGATTGCTGGTGAGATGGGGAAACCAAGGCCATAGAACTGAGGGAATTTATTTAAAGGTATGGCACAGTTTGATCCTTCCTAGAAATTTAGTTTCACTTATACTTTGCTTATTCTACAGAAGCTAAAAAAATGAGAAATGGTGAGGAAAGAATATATGAAACCTCACTTAAAATATATATTATTTTTCCAAATATCTTCTTAATTTCAAATACCATCTTCCTTTTGTATTTTAATTTTGAAAGCACTCCGTTTTCATGCTGGTGCTTTACGTGGTTTCTAAAATATAAAGTACGAACATTGCACTGGAATTTCGTATTCTAGAGATTTGCTACTATCTTGTATGGCAATGGGTTATGAGGTGACAACGATGGCTAATTGGAAACAGATGGAACCCAAAATGCATGTTCTGATAAATGCAAAGTGATTGAAGCAAAGATACCTGTTCTGAAGCCTAAGGATCATTTCTAATCTTGCTTTATGAACAGGAATGTGGTAGTAAGGGTTTGTGAGTCTCTTCACTGTAAGAGTTTGAAAAAAATCTTAAGAAGTCCAAATTATTCTTTAGAATATAGACAGGCAATTACAGACCAAAAAAGATGACTTTTAACAATTTTGTACAGTGTCTTCTTTTTATTTCTTATGTTTTAAATTTTATTATGTCAATAATTTTAAATTTCATACTTTTCCATAAGGATTAACAAAAATGCTCTAAGCTAAATCAGTCTGAATGTTTGCTTTTTTTTAACAGCAGAAAATAGCAACTGGAATTCTTGAGACCAAAACAACAGCTAGAATTGGGCAACAGCAGCTATTAAACAAAGATAGCAAACAACAGAGACTCAGAGGCCTCCCGTAGAGGCAAAATGAAACTACAGGCAGCAGGTGATTGAGAAGAGAAATAGAGGAAGGAGGAAGAGAGGAAAGGAAAAGAGGGAAGGAGGGAGGGAGGAGAGAAGGAAAAGAAGGAAAGAAGGAAAAAAAGGGATTCTACTGCTAACACGAAAGTTTGCAATACAATTTTCTGGATCATAGCCTCTAAATGGCTAATTTAAGAAGTTGAATATATATTAACTTTACCTAAATGGTTTGTACCTATCACTTTTAGGAGCCAAAATCTTTTGATTTATTCTAAACCATGACATTATAGGCAGTACAAAATGAAACTTTCTTAAAGAAAGTATGAGATCCAATGTGAAAATTCCATCTTCTTTTCATTGTGTTATTTCATTCCACAAATATTTATGGAGTACCATGTATTACAGCTACTTTGGATCATTGCTGAACCAAAGACCAATTCCCTGCCTTAGGAAGCTTATTTTCTAGTGGAAGGAAATGCTTGATAACCTAATAAGTAAGCCTAATAAGTAAATTATGTAGCCCATTAAAATTGACAAGTGTGATTCGAAATGGAAAAAGTAGAGCAGAATGAGGGAAGATTGGCAGTGAGGTTGTGCAGTTGGAGATGAAGTTATAGCACTAAAGTACGTGATTTAGGTAGACCCCTTTGAGAAAGTCAGAATTGAGGGAAGAGATGAAGAAGGTAAGGCTAAAGCACATATCTTTGTAAATAGTGTTCTAAGCTGAATGGTTACTTAGCCCAACACGCCTAGGATATTCTCCTGGATTTGTGATCAGCAGACTAGCAGAGATAAAGACAGAGAAAAACAGGAGTCTTATGGCTGTGGTAAGAGACTTTTTGCTCTAATTGAAGTAGAAATCAAATGTAAGTTTCTGAGCAGAAAAAATGTAGTGCTATGCACTAGGGACAGAGTAATCTGGGGAAAAAAACAAGCATTCCTGCTGGCCCCAAGTACTAAAAACAATACCCACTTGGACACAGCATTCTGTCCCAACCCTAAGTCAGACATCCACAGTGATAAGATTAAGGCAAGATAGAAACGCAGTAGACAGGGTGTGTTAGGAGTTCAATCAGGCAGCTAAAGAAAAGCTAATTGTGCTACGACCTTCCCTCTGTCTTTGAAGCTTTCTGCTGTGCTGTATTTTCTCTGCCTGAGACTCAATAAAAGCCGGTGAGAAATGTTGGCAGGGGCCACCCCCTTGTTTCTCCTGTGGGCCTTGTTTCTCCTGCTTGCTGGTGTGGGCCTCCCCAGATCCCTCAGCTCAATGCAAGTGGACAAGTGTTATTAATTTTGTGTCGAGTCGCACCAACAAAAAATGACATGATCTGACTCAAATATTTAAAGACCAGATACTAATTTTCAAAAGTAAAACAGACGGTACAGGGTAGAAGGAAGGAGAGTATTTAGCCCTCAACTGCAGTAATACTGACAAGGGATTGTGGAGGTTTCAATTAGACAGTTAACAGTGAAAAGCGGTTAGACCCAATTCACTTTCTTCCTTTCATTTATTGGAAGAAAAAAATAAATATCAGAGAATAAAGTAGAATCACCTCTATATAATCTGCATTTTATTTTTAGTCATTAAGGTATTCCAACTAGAAAGCTGTATTTTATTTATAAATTGAGTTCATATTTACAAACACCTATGAGTATTTTATTTATAAACTATTTCAGAATCACATGACATCTTGTGCAACCCCACCAATGACAGCCACTTACCACTGTTCCCCAAAGGTACCATCTTTGCTATTATTGGGGCAAAGGTAAAACGTCCCCATTGCCCTTTGAAAGTTCTCAGGAAATGGACTGAAAAAAAGATTAATAAGAGAAAAGTCATACAAATTTTTATTGATGTACATGGGGGGAAATCACAGAACAAAGACCTCTTCTGTCCTCAGGGGATATGGAGTCCAGATGCGTTTACATCTTTTTTTTTTTAAGAGTAAGAGTGATGTGTAGGCGTGAATGATTTTAATGGGGGGATCAAATAAGTTTGGGGAGAACTTAATGGGCTTGAAGAACATATTATACAATAGCTTGAAGAAAAGTCTGTTAGGTCCACAGAGCAGACAGTGATTTGTGACAAAAGTCTGTCCAGGAGTGTTGACAGATTTCAGTCTTGCCTCTGCCACATGAGTTCAGTTCATGAAAACTCAGGAAAGGGGCATGGGTGATTATTTTCTTCTCTGGAGAGTTTGAACTCTAGACAGATAAGAAAACTTCAGAGAACATCATCATCCCGTGCTTCGGGAGAGGTGGTGGATTGAGAGCTGGGGAAGGCGGGAGGTTAGTGAGGCCTTGAATCCTCTTCTTCATCTTAGCATGTCCAAGTGCCGTATTTGGGGATCTTGGTTTCTGAGCCTCCACATTACAAGGGCAACCGTAAACTATACATAAGCCTGATTTGCTGAACTTCAGGTTTTATGTAAATGGCATCATATGATGTATGTAGTAGATGATAAACAGATGCAGATTTTATTCCACTATACTTTTTAAAATAAAAATTTTATTATTTAAGATTACTCATAATAACATAGTTCTAGTTTTCTATGTTTTAAATACTTTATTCCATTGCGTGAATAAAAATTTGTCTATTCATAGATAGAAAGGTCCCTGGTGTTTAGACAAATGCAACTAGAACCACAATAAGATCCACAGTGTTTCAGGCAGAGCTCTCCAGAGAAAAACAGAACCCTGTAGGGAATATGTGGAATATGAAGATTCGTATAAGGTGCTGCCTTGTGTGATCAGAAAGGCTGTGAAGTCCCATCATCTGTAAGCTTTCACAGTTGGAGAGCTGGCATTACAGATTCCCGTGCAAATCTCAAGGCCTGAGCACTAGGAATGCCAAGGACAAGACTGGTGTAGCTGAAGCAGTCAAGCCCAGAGAAAATTCAACCTTTCTTCATCTTTTGGTTATGTCCAGGCCCTCAAGGATTAAATGATGCTTGTCCACACTGTGGAAGGCCATCTGCTTTACTCCGTCTACCACTTCCAACGCTAATCTCAACACATCTGAACAGACTTTTGACATACCCGGCTGTCTGAACATCTCTTCAACAAGAGAAATTGATTATAAAAGTTATCTTCACGCATGACATCTCTTACCTGAACACCTCTTGGACAAGACAAATCCATTCATAAGATTTATCTTCACGCACGGTACCACAGTTTTTGAAATGTTTGAGAAATACAGACATTTAAAAATTTAGAAAAATTAAAATCTAGCCTAATCAAACATTGGATATTGAGCCATGGGGACCATCATTACTGTTAGAGGAGAATGTACATTCATTGAACAACTTAAGAACAAATTTGGCATAACTTATAAAATTGAGGCTTTCCATGCTATAATTCCATACGACATATGGGTGTGAGTATGTCTCAAATGAAAGTCTCGCACTTAAACACCGGAGACATACACAATATTGTCCACTACAGATTGTCTGTTATAGTAAAACTCTTCTAGATGTCTATAGACAAAAAATACCATCTGCAATTGCTTTAAAGTTGGAACTCATAGAACTATGAGAAAAAGGTGCCTATCATAGGGGAACACACAATAAGCAAAGGCCTTTCTAAAGCTAGGAACATGGAGGCATGTGTCTTGAAAAGAACCTACTTCAGCTACCATGTGAGATTTAAAAGGACATAATACATGGTATAGACTGAACATCCCTAGTCTGAAAATCTAAAATATGAAATAATTCAAATTCCTGAATATTTTAAGTGCCAACATGAAGTCAAAAGTGAAAAATTCCACATCTGAACCCGTGTGATCGGTCATAGTCAAAATGTAATCAAAACTTTTTTCCATGAAAAACATTATTTTAAAACCTTTTATAACACTAATGTCAGGCTATGCGTGTAAGGTGTATATGAAACAAAAATGAATTTCATGCTAAAATTTTGTCCCATCACCAAGATGGCCTATTTTACACACACACACAAATGTTACAATACCTGAACAATTCTGAAATCCAAAACATTTCTGGTCCTAAGCATTTCAGATCACAGATAATCTATATTTCTAAAAAGGCTGGTTAACATCAAATAATGGATTTGCAAAATATGGGAATAAATATATACTTTAGTCTGTGGAAAGTGGATAATAAAATCAGTAATAATAAAAATCACAGACAATAAGAAAACGTGAATGTTCACGACTTAAAGCAGAAAGTGATAACAAATATGAGTGAACAACTTTATTTCCAATGTAGAACAGCAGATACCATAAAACCCAAGAAAGAGACACATATTAGTATCAAGTGACAACTAAATTTTATTGCAAGTTTTATGCAACATTCCACGATGTAGAAGACATGAAAATCGAAAGGAGCAGGTCGCCACTGTGGTTGCCGAGCTGATAAGGTACCAAGGAGTACCGGCTGAATCTTGGGGCTGCTCCTCCTGTGATTAGCGCTCTGTTCCTGGTGTGGTGGGCTTGTGTCCAGGGCCTGATCATCCCCCGCTTAGCAAGATGCAAAGACTCTCAAATAAGAGACATCTGCTGAAATCATGAATACCTTGTTTACCAAACCCGGTAATGGGAAAGCCTGCCACAGCTCAGCTGTTATTGCTTTATCATAATTAGAAAATAATATCTGATTTCATGGGAAATCAAGAAAACAAGGGCAGCATGAAACACCAAAATGGAAAGCCTCAATAGAAAGTGATTTCAAGCTTAATTGTTCTAGCTTTTTCTCTTTTATTTAAAGCAATGACAAAAGGGCCATAACCAGAGAGGTGGACACTGTTTTTATATTCTTAGGGACAAAGTAGTTTAAATCTGCATGAAACTATTATGCCAACGGTAAGCTTCACCAAAAATGATATTAAACATTGAGGAACATCTACTAAGATATTCCCAATACATTTTAAAATATTTTCTTTGACATTTGGCCAAATATGTCTTTCTTTCCTTTGGTATTTTTTTGTAAGCTGACTCAGAGCCAATATTTATGTAATTAACAAATGTGTCCTCATATGCTTTTCAGAGGGCTGTGCTTCTTCAGTGGGATGTTACATAAACTCAGTAATACTGCAAATGATTTGGGAAGGTATAACCCACTCTGATGACTATTGTTAAAACCATTTACGTTTCTATATGCACAGCTGCTCTTCTGTGCGCTGCATAAAGTACATTAGCATAAACATTCTTTTGGCATCTGATGTTTAACCACACAAACAAAAGCGACCCCCCTTTGTAAAAAAAAAATATATATATATGTATATATGTGAAGGTGGTGAAATTAACCTTTGTTGAACGTGTCTTTTCATGATTAAATTTAATCCTCCCCGTCTTTCTGTGAGTTCATCATCATGCTCCTTTTTGTCAAGATAGCAAAAAACCTGTAGCTTGCAAAATTGAAATAACATAGCCAATGTAGGTAATGGAGGATTGATCTCTTTTACCACAAATGTTACTATTTTATTAATATATAAATGTCAAAATATACCAATCTAGAGATGTTTGAAGCCACTATATCTGGACCTCTGAGTCTTTTGGGCCGGGAACACTAATCCATAAACTGTTGTACTTCTGGGACTTTGAACAAACATCTTCCCACATCCATCTCTTCACTCTCTCAGTTTACATTCCTAGAAGGTTTGTTCGCCGTTTCCTGAATCAAATATTTTGATTCAATCAATTTGGCAGTTTCAATTATCAGCAGGTTCCTCGAATGCAGATGATCTATGAAGCACACCTTGGAAAATATTGTTTATGAGAAGCCCACTTTGATCACTTACTCCTGGCAAAGACATCCTCTTGCGTCTAGTTACGATGACTTTCACCTAGTGCTCTCTGGGTATTTATTTAAAGTGCTCATCCCACCACTACTGTGATTGTCCATTTACATTGCAGATTTAAATATTAAAACAAAGATACATGTTATCAATCTTTCCCTATCCTACATCTATGTCAGTTTTGGGGATATAACAGGTGCTAAATCAGTGTCCATCTAAATATCTTCTGATTGAATGATAAAGGTCACTTACAAATACCATGGATAAACAACTGACTGTATGACTGAATGAAGGTTTCTGCCAACTTTATCAGTTAGATTCTTTGCTCTAAAGAATAGAATCGATTGCTGTGGCTGTCCAGGGCACCAGATGCCTCCACACCCTTGCTTCACAGGAAGGATGGCTTATTGAAGCTTTGTTTTCACATTGCTCACATCAATCAAAGTCTCACAGGGGTGAATCTGGTTGGGGGAACACAGGTTGCATGCCCACATCCGAGCGCTAAGGAAGACCTAGAATTTGAGTTACTTCTCTTCTATGCAGGGGGCTTAACCAAATATAAGAAGACCATCAGAAAATGATGGGCAAATGGCACATATACACTGTTCCAGTCAAGTATTTTCTGCACCTGTTACATGCAAGACATTGAACCAGGCCTTGGATGGGGGAGAATCCTCTTTACCTTCAAAAAGCCTGAGATCCACTTCAGTTCAATAACTACAATGTTACAATGACTTTAATGTGGTATTCCTGGTGCTGAATTTTTAGAACATTTATGCATTACTGAATTGGATATGCATTTGGATAATCACAAGGGAAAATAAATCCTCCAAAACTTTTTGATTAACTTTAGAAAATAAATTTGAGTGGCACATTGGTATATAAGGGGAAAGCTCTTTCTTGTCTCCTGATAGTATTCATAAAAAGGTGAAAATAAAAACTTGGAAAGACTGACAATAAAATTTTATTGCTAGACTGAACTTATTGGTATGGAAATGAAAGTCAGGTGAAAGTTATTTAAAATGAGGGAAAGTAGAATACCAGATCTTAACCAGGACAAGAAACTGCCTATCTCCTGACACACAAAAAAGCATGCAAAACGTTCTCTAAGTATTTCTGGATAAAATTCAAAATGTGGTCCCAGGCGGACACACAATTTCTGATGTTATATTTTAGTTCACGTGTGCATCTATATGATTGGTATCTGTTAAATTGATATGGAATGTATTTCTAAATATTCACGCCAGTTTTTAAGAATTCATCCAGGAAGTTTTATAGCCTGTTGTTGAGTTCAATATTTTTTCTTTTTTTAATGATAAAATACATAAGAAAACAATTACCATTTTAACCAATTTCAGCATAAAGTTCAGTGGTATAGATGAATTCCCATTTTTAAGCAATTATCACCACTGTCCATCTCCAGAGTTTTTCATGGTCTCCAACTGAAACATTATGCCCGTGAAACACCATTCCTCCCAGCTCCTAGCCCTTGGCCATTACGTCTTTAATTTCTGACTCCAGCTACCTCATTAAAGTGCCATTCTTTCATAACTGGCTTGTTTCACCTAGTGTATCACCTTTGAAGTTCATCCATTCTGTAGGAAGTGTCCTGAGTTGAATTCTTATCACATCTATCCATCACATTTTTCTTAGGAATCTTGGGAAATACTGAAATAAAAGATATGCTTAATATTCAACATAGAAAGGCATAAGTCATGTTTGGCATAAATGTTTCTGAACTTTTATATGTAATCTCTTACTTTGTATTGTTCTACCCTCAAATAATTAAAAATTGTGTATCGTTCATCTTCATGGTCCTCCATTAGGACAAATGAACAAAATGTCTTTTCTATGGTAGTACAGTAACTTTTCCACTTTCTCCCCATTTCCATTGACCTAGTGCAGTCATATAACAGCCCTGACAATCTGTTAAAAACTCATCATTTGTACCCTCGTATTAATCTGAAATTTAAAAAAACACTAGATCATGTCATTCTTCAGCTTACAATCTGAGCAATTTTCAATGCACTTGGAGTAAAGCTGAGCTCCTTCTTTTGGTCTTGGAGGTATGCTCTGGCTTTTCCCATCATCCCAAATTAACCTCTGGGGAGGTTTGGATTCTCTCACTACCTTCCAGCAGCCCCTCAGGGCTTCAAACTTTCATCTTTTAAACTTACACCTAACACATATAAAACCATGAGTTAAGACTAGAAAAGTTGGCTCATACTTACCTGGCAGGGGAGATACCATGATCACGAAGGTGGTTTTCCCAGGGCGAAGCTTATCCATTGCACTCTGGATGTGCTGACCCTTGCGATTTCCCCAAATGTGGGAAACTCGACTGCATAATTTGTGGTAGTGGGGGACTGCATTTGCCCTTTCCCACGTTCAAAAAAAAAAGAAAGAAAAGAAAAAAAGAAAAGTTTGCTCTTCAGTTTCCCGGTATGTGCTTCCCTCAATTCTGTCTAAATCCATACCCTTCTCTGTTTTCTTAAGAACAGTTTGATTCTTTTACATAACACAATGTATTATAATCAAAATTTATAGTGCTATTTTTCAAAAATATTCATCTGCTACTGGAGTGTAATCTCCATGAGGCCAAGCACAACATGTTCTTTTTTTTTTTTTTTACTGTCACCATCACTTAGCCAGTACTGAGCGTAGCACCAAAGATGGGAGACAATCCACGGATGGTGATTAAATGGATGAACAAATAATGTGATGCTATGCAGTTGAGGAATAATTATTTTCTAATACATATATCTAATAATGAGAGGGTAAAAATTCATATAGTTATTGGGAACTCCAGCCACCTCAGGCTGCAAACTCTGTTAGAATTTATGTACTTGTGAAACCAAGAGATGTGTACTCTTGTGATCCCTGCTGCAAAGATTTCCCCAGCTGTTGGGTAATGGCTTCCTTACCATCCACATAGTTGCCACAGTGAGAAATCAGGGTTAGATGTTTCTGTGATTCTCTTTGATGCCTTGAATGTAAAACCATGAGTTAAACAATTAACCTAAGGCTCAGAGGTAGAAGAAAAAAGAAAGCAGAAAGATAATATAAGAATTTTTTTTTTCCCTGAAATTGGATAACATCAAATTTTTTTTGTTCAGACAAGGACAGTGATTTTGAAGTAAACATTGTTTCCAACCCTGAGGACTCACTACTTTGTTACATTTAATGCTTTAATAACTTTGTAGGTTTTCTGTCTCTATTTCATTTTAATTTTTTAGAGATGGAGTTTTCCTCTATCTCCCAAGCTCCAAGAGCATGTTCCTTTATTTATTTATTTATTTTTTTTCAGTTTTTGTAGACACTAGATCTTCCTGTGTTGTCCAGGCCAGTCTTGAACGCCCAGCTCAACCCATCCTTCTTTCTAGGCCTTCCGAATTGCTGAGATTACAAGCAGGAGCGCACTCCTGGCCCAATCTCTCTAATATTAAATTCCCTTAGTAATTCTTGCTCCAGTTACCTACTTGAATTGTTGAACATCATTAAAACAAAAACGACATCTCACACTCTTTAAAGCACTTTACAAATATATTATGATAATTGTATATGTGGATGTGGTTAAGCATGAGTTCCTATAGGATATTAATGACTTTAACGTACAATGTTCTTTAATCATAATTGGTTTATGCTTTCCTAACAAGTAAGGAACAGAGAAGAATGCGTATGTTTTGATTTTTAATAGAATAGCATTGTAAAATAATGGAATCCTTACAGGTTTTTTTAAGTGATAACTAGGTCAAGTCATTGATTTTGCTGCTGATTTATTCCAAAGATAGTAGCTGGGAGCAATGGTCGTGTTCTGCTTGACATGCTCTATTTCACAATATAATTCCCAGTTTTCCACTTCTACTGAGAGTTATACAGACTGTTTTTCATTAAAACTATGGCATATTTTGATTTTTCTCCTTCAGTTTCCCAGGGAGAGAATGTCTCCGAGACCAGTCATTTGTCTTGCATTTCCCCTTGAGAAACACCACTATTAATTGGAATAAAAATGCTTGAATAGCAAATGTCATTGAATCTCTCATGATGTTTCAAGTCTCTGCAGCTATGAGAAAACACGAAACAAGCCATCACTGCATTGTCTGGATGGGCTAAGGAATAAGAGAAAACATAAATTGTATCAACATGTTACAAACAGCTTGAGAACTTTGAAGGAATTCAGCAGTGAATGTCATTTACTATGTATCACCACACAGCTATTACAGTCAGGATTGAACTAGTTATAAGGTTCCAGAGAAATCAGGAAAGTACCTCTGTCTCTGTTGGGTATCTGATCCACAGAAGGTGAAAGACAAGTTGATGCAAAGAATAATGTGGGAAGTGGTGTGCAACGTGTTCTTGGTACACTGGGGGCAATTAAATCTGTGTTAGAGATTTAGGACATGTGGACTAGTTAGTCATTGTGGTGAACCTAATCACTCCAAAAGTTAATGGCTTAAAACAATAGGCATCTAGTTAGCATTGAAGATTGCAGAACAGTGAGCAACTGGTCTTGTAATGTGGCTATCACATGTCCGTGTCCTCAGCTGAGGGTCCATGTGATAAATGTCTGTCAGCACATAATCCAAGTCTTGTTAACATTAAAGACTCAGGGGAGTCGTAGAAAATACAAAAATGTGAAAGAGCTCTTGAAAGCAGACATAGAACTTGCATTTTGTCATGTTCACAACATCCTCCAAGTCAATGTTAGTTCAGGTTTTGCTAAGATTCAAGGGATAGAAAAATGGTCTCTATCTCTTGATGGGAAGAGCTCCAAAGACATGTTGCAAAAGGGCATGGATACAGAAAAAGGGTATTTTTATAAAATTCCTGCTGTGGCAGATAATGAAGCACAAGTGATTTTGACCTGTGTCTTGAAGTTTGCCGATGAATTAGAGGATAAAAGGACATTTTTTGATAATATTAAGTAAGGGCAGGATGATTCTGAGTTTAATATGTTTTATAAATTCTTCCATTTCATCTGTATTCCAAACTGTTTACAGAAAATTAAAGAGTTATAGCTAAGGAAACTGAAACTCAAAGAAAGAGTAAGTTACTCCAGAGAACTCACACAGATAGGAAATAGTAAACAGTAAATTGGCCCAAATTTATTTGATTCCAAAGGTGATATCAATTAGTTTCTGTTGCACCATCTGTTTACAAACAGTACAAAAATCTCCTAAGATATAATGTGATCCATTATTGGTTTGTTTTGAACCATCTAATGTTTTAACCAATTTCCTTCTTATTTATGTTTAGTTATCTGTGGGACTGGGGGGACCCCCACAGTGGGCAGGCACTGGGGGTGATGACCCAAGACTCAGATTCAGCCATCTAAAGCAGAATACCCAATGAGGGCCTGTAGAGGCACCTACTATCTCTAGCATCAGGAGCTTCCAGGACATGCTGTACCCAGCAGACTTCTCAAAGGTCTTCTATGAAATGAGTGTGCCTGGCAAACATAAACATTAAGCAATGGGGAAATAAAAGGCAAAAAAATTTTAGGGGTACATGATGTGATTTCAAACTGTAGTCACAAGGTAAAGGGGTCAACTATAACCCTCCAGACCTGCTTTGGTGATTCCCATCTATACTTGGCATAGTAATCTTTAGTGTGTAGGCATTATTTTCTCACCCCATGATGCCTATCAGGCCATTTATGGCACCAGGTGGTGGAAGCCCTAGACTTCCTGGCCTTCTGTAATGTTAGCCCTGAGCCCCCCCGGGGCCAAGTGTTCCATTTAAACCATTGCTAGCCTGTGTGCACTGTGTCAGCACGGTGGGGAGGTGGTGTCTGAGAAACCTGGACTTTGTCAAATAGGTTCTCTGGAATGCCTAGCCTAAACTACACTGTGCTCTTAACACTGAAAATTCACCATTTTTTTCTTATCTTAAAACAATCAATCACTATGATTTGCCATATGGGAAGGGAAGCAGGGGGATTTGAGGGATTTGTGGACACTGCCTTGGCCAGGATTGTAATACATCTGATCAGCCAACATGGCTTTGGCTTGAGCAGTTCTTCTGAGCAAGTAGAAGATGACATTTAACACTATAAGAAAACAAATAACCAAAAGAATTGATAAAACAGAAAAAATCCAGATTCTTAAACTGCCAGAAAACCATGTTTGAGGGTTAAGCTAATTAGCCACAAGGTCAAGATGTTCTACAGTTCGCCTCTGAATGTTATCTTGTAAAAGTTTTAATTGACCGGCAAGTTGGTCTTGAAGATCTGAAAAATCTTGAGCCAAAAGTTTCTCAAAGGCTCCTTGTGAATGTAGTTTACCATATTCCAGTTTTGAGAGCCATTAAAAGTGACAGGAGTGACCCAAGAAGCTCAGTATCTAGAATCACATATGAGCTTTTGCCTTGTCCGCAGGCTTTCTGTATTTCACCCATACAAACCCCAGTTTCCTCAGAGCATTAGGGGGCTTTAAAATTTCTTGATCAATGGTTGCTAAAGACTGCAGTTGGCTGGTGGTATTCTGTAAGTAAACATCCACTTGCTGAGCAGTGTGAATAGTTTCTACAAAGTGACTGCTGTCATGGCCCTGGTGGCTTCCAGAGCAGTGTGACAGTGACAGAAGCTATTAAGATTCCAAGGAAGAGCTTCTGGCAAAGCTTGCACAGAGCAGATGTTACTTGCTCTATAGCATTAGTTTTCATCCATTGGTGAGTGAGATTTATTAGAATCCAAGCCTCTGCCCATTGCCTGAGTAAGGAGACATGAGTCAAATACAGTCGTGTGGCATTTTTGATAAGTGGAACAAAGAGTTAAAGTATTGTGAGCTTGGAGAGTTAAATCAATATGCCTGATCTGTAAATTAGGTGTTTTTTTTTTTTTGTTTGTTTGTTTGTTTAACTCCTTGGATAGAGACAGCTTGAGAAGTTTAGAAGTATACACCATGACTTCATCAATTTTATCTTCCGCTGTTCACCCTGAAGGTTTTCCTTGAACTTGGGAGTAATTTCCATGCCAAATTTGTCATGGGAAAAAAGGCAAAGTGATTATCCAAACTTCCTTTTTCAGGGGAGTGTAACGAGGTTGTAAAGAAGACCTCTGAATCCTTAAGAGAGAACAAGCTAGACAAGGATTCTTGTCTTTGAGGGCTTCATAATACAAATAAGGCATATCACGTCCCAAGTTTGACCAGGCCAAAGGAGATATAAGCCTTTGATCTTCAGTTTTCTAGAATCCAATTATTAGGTAAATAGGATTTTGTGATGTTCGGAGAGGAACAGCAAATCCAAGTTAAATCTGGAGGAGGAATATCTTGGTTACTTATCCATGGATTGTCACAATAGGAATAGATAGTTTATGAATTCTTTTACCTGAATCTAAATTTCCTTATACTCCCACAACATGAATAAATATTTGATGAGAAATATCAGCAAGTTTAGAGTTAGAATGGTATATGTAATTCACATACCATTGTGGTTTAAAAGGAATGCAATAAGTAGGATTAGATGGGTTATATTCCTGGAAGTATAAAGGCAATCCTTCAGTAAAAAAAGACCAATCTTGGGTTAATTTATGCCAACCATTGCTAAATGGATGACTATCACATTCATCTACACTGCAACCTCAGAAAGAGCCAGAAGGTGGCAGCCAAATTCGCTAAATTCCCCCAGTGACCTTAGAATCATTTGTGGAAATGGGGTGGGGCCCAGATTCTCCCATGTGATTGGAGAAAAAACACGTAGTTCTTATATATTAGCCCACTATAAATGATTTAGTTCACTTACTGTTGACCCACAAGTAAAACCAAAGTAAGTAAAAAATGTCCTGACTACATTGTGAATTAACAGTGATTTTAGTGATAATGTAAACAAAGAGATTCTCAGGGGTCATGGGAGCTCCGGTGTGTTCTAGAATCTCTTGGGCATGACTACGAGGTGCTTCACATCTCCCCAGGTGATGACCTTCTTTTCTTGGGGCTGGTCACAAGGCTGGATGCTTCGGAAGTTTTTAGCACTCCTGCATCTCCTTTGCTATCTGTGTGTTCCTGGTAGATTCGTCATCAGGGAGTTGTCCATCGTCATCTAGTGGAGCTCTGGTAGAGGGTTCCCTTCTACCCAGTGCCAGTTCATGATATGGTTTAACTAATCTGGCCAGAATCCACAAAAGACCTGTAGGAGACAAAACTGCTGCATACTCTCTTCCCCGTGTTAGTAATTTCATAGGACCTACCATTGAGGATGACCTGATGGCTCTTTACACAAGACCAAAGATTTAGGTTTCTTTTCAGGAAGGCTAAAATGTTTTTCAGCCTCTATGACACCTTATTGTGAATAATTCAAAAAATTAAGGATTAAAAATGCTTTGTAAATTTGCTCTTGTGGTGTCAGCTTATCCTCTCTATTCCCCTCTTTTTGTTTAAACCATTGACATTTCAAGATGGCATGGAAACATTCAATAATCACTTGACCTCTTGGACTGTGAGGAATACCTATAGTATGTTTAATTTGCCATTGTTGACAAAATAAGGAAGAGGAATTGGAAGTATAAGCTGGACCATTATTAGTTTCTATTTGTTGAGGAAGGCCTAAGGTAGAGATTGCTGATAGGGTATGTTCTTTAACATGTTTGGCAGATTTGCCAATTTGACAAATAGCATGAAGTAAAATAGGTGCAACTACAAACATAAACATATTTGAATTTTCCAAAGAAAAGGTAATGAGTAACCTACATTTCCCATAAATTATTAGCCTGAAAACCTAGGAGGTTAATTCCAACAGGAAAAGTGGTGGAGGACTGTTGGTACTCCAGGCAAACTTGGACAATGTCACAGGCTTGAGAAAAAGAAATTTGAAAGCACACTGAATGCTTGTGTGCTCTGACGGAAAAATAGATGAGTCTGAATAGCAGCTGAAACTGTTGAATTAAACATTACTTAGGAGTCAGCATGATTAATTCCTTCTTTGAGGGGACCAGGAAGATTAGATGGACAACAAACATAGATGCTAAAAACAAAGTGTTTTCTTTTCTATAACAATTTTTGTACCTTTTAAGGTATCAAATAAATGAGTTAAGGCATAAGTGGGGATGCCTAGAGAGGGTTGAAGTCAATTAGCATGTCTTAAAATTTTTTGGAAATTACTGAGGTTAATGTTACCAGAGGGATGTGCAGAGAAACTTGTTGAGGTCTAATAGTGCAAATCTCAAGGATGCATCTCAAATATTGCCATGGTTGTTGAGTCTGAATTTTGTCAGGAGCTATTTGAAGAACAGTTTCTACCACAGAGGTAGTTAAAAATTCTAATGTTTGAGAAGAATTGTTTTACTTTATGGGCTACTAAAATATCATACATATAATGGTAAATCAGGGTGTCTGAAATTTTTTACCAAGTGGGAGCAAGTGCCTTAGCTAGATAAAGTTGACACAAAGTAGGAGTGTTAATCATTCCTTGAGGTGAAACTTTCCATTGTTAATGAGCCATTGGAGCTGCATTATTGATAGTGGGAACTGAAAAAGCAAACTTTTCTTTGTCTAAGGGGGTATTAAAAGCAATGCTTAAAGTCAGTAATTAGAATATTCTTGAGGAATTAAAGTAAGATTAGGTAATCCTGGCTATAAGGGACCTATTGGAATAATACAAGCATTTATCAACTGGGGGTCACAAATTAGTCTCCATTTGCCAGATTTCTTAGGAATGCAAAAAATTTGAGTGTTCCAAACACTGACAGATGCTTCTGTGTGATGAGCCTCAGGCTGTTCTTTGATTAAGTTTTGGATTTGGATAAGTCTTTCCCGCTTCAGGGGCCACTGATCCACCCAAACTGAGGGGCCTGATTTCCACTGCAGTTGGAGCAGAGTAATTTCAGCCGCGCTTAGGACAAATTTGAAACAGTGGTAATTTGAACATTCCACTGAGAAAGTAAATCTCTGCCCCATAAAGTACAAGGAAGGTCTAAAATATGTGGGATGAAGGTGGCTTTTTGGTTGTCAAGGCCTTCGATTATGTCCGTGAAATCCTTTATTGCATTGTGGACATTTTTCTCATAGGAGGACCAGTAGTAAAATGTTGAGGGACCTTCTGATTAGGGCAGGTTTTTTGAAAATGCCCTTCTTGTCCACATAGTTTTGCACCTTGTAAGGCTGCAGCCAAGACTTGGGCTTTATGCTCTTCAGTGCCGATATTTTGTCAAGCTTTTATTATGTCTGCCAGAGTGGGGTTACGTTCATTTAATGGAGTCAACATTTTTTGGCAATCAGAATTTGCATTTTCATAAGCTATTTGGGGTGGTTAAAATGTCTGCTGCCTGAGTGTTTTCAAATTGATGGGATATGGTAGTTTGCAAGTGGTTGATGAAGTCTAAATAGGATTTGGCGGCCTCTGGGCATATGGTTGCAAAAGAGCCAACAGGAGCCTTTGTGTCAGGGATCTTAGTCCAAGTCCTAAATGCTGCATTAGAAGACTCAGGTAGGGCCAGCTCAGGGAGAGAAACTTGAGCCTCATCAGTAACATAATCACAAGTTCCAGCAAGCATCTCAAAGGTAATGGGTGTCTGGTATGGCCATTTTGGCAACAAAAATGCAGAAAGCATCTTGAAACTTCTGTGTAGCAGACTCTGTGCTGAGCAGGGCTGACCACAGTTTTAAGAAGCATATGCCAATCCCACAGTGACATTTCATAACTATTATCCATAGAGTTGACTATACCTCTACTGAAAGGACTCTGTCAACCATTTTCAATAGTACTTTTTCTTAATTCTTTATAAAGTTTAAAAGCCAAGGTTTCATGATCAGGGGCTTTTTGGCCACTTCAGAGGACTGGAGCCTTGCATTAAACTTGCATCCTGGGCAGTACCTTCTCTAAAACATTTTTTCATTATGTTTTCAAACTTTTGAAAAGGTGGTACATTAGGTTCAGGAGATGGATCAACAGGCACTGTTTGGGAAACAGAATAGAAGAGGAACTTTTATCTTGGGGAGGCTTTGTGGGAGGATCTTTGCCCTGGATAGGGTGATTGGCTCTATGACATAGGTTCCAGACTGTCAGACGTTATAAATTAACTGGACCCACAGATTGTCACAGCCATCAGCCCAGTTGCTCCCAGCTCCCTTCCTTGGGGTACCAAAGACATTTATGATTAACTTCAGTCAAAGATTTGGTTAATTGGTGATCAGAAACTTTACATCCAGCTGCTTGGAGCCTTGCAGCTGAAACTTATGGCTCTCTGTCCTATTATAAGGCAAGTGCCCATGTTTCTGTCATTGCAATGGCAATTGGCAGATAAAAATGAACAATAAACAAAAAATATAAAAGCAACGTTCAAATGTGGAAAAGCACTATGCAACTCTTATAATTAAAGCTGCTGGATAAAATCAAAAAGATCCCAAATATGGTGGAACAGCAGAAGTGAGTACCACTGTCACCCATGAAATAAAATTCTTTAAAAATTTTCAAACCAGGGCAAAGAAAAAAAAAAAACATAGGAAAAAAGGGGAAAATGAAAGGAAAATTAACAGTCTTTAAGAGAAAATAAGCAGTCCTCACCCTTGCAGACTAAACTGCTTTTTTTGGAGAGTTCCCTCCAGGACACTTTGGCAATTAGCTCCAACTAGAGTCTGTCAATTGAAACTAACTTTCCCCTATGGAAGCAGGACAACCAGGAAAAGAGAAGGAAGGGGGAAAAAAGTAAATATTCTTGGCTACTGGTAGGTGGGCATAATTCCCTGACCAAGTGACCAAGTGAGGACCCCCCAACATGGAATCTCCCTAAATGGAGAAACTTGGAGAGTAGTGCCTTAGTCTGTATGAAGTCTACAGAGACAAAAAAGAGTGAAAAAGAGAAGATAAAAATGGCAACAAAGTAAGAGGAATGAAGTGCTTCACGCAAAACTTTGAACAAAGGGCAAACTCTGTTGAACACAATCAAAAGAAAGAAAATGAAAGTAAAAGAAAAAGTCTCACAGACCCTACTTTCAAAATGTGATCTCACGTGGCGGGGAAGAGGTGCTCCAGATTCAATCACTTACACCCTTTGCTCCTTACTTGGGATGAGTGACCTTGTTCTTTTTTCCTGGACTTTGGAAGATTGGTACCAACTGCAGCTCCTCAGTAAGTGATAGCAGAATGACGAAGCAAAGAGAGCTGTGTATATGGGTGACACTTGTGGGGTTGGGGGTACCCCACAATGGGATGGCAGCAAGGGTGAAGATGCGAGAAAAGACTCAGACTCAGTTATGTTAAGCAGAATAACTGAAGAGGCCTGGAGAGACAAATGCTATTTTTACCATCAGGAGCTGCTAGAACGTGCTGCACTGAGCAGACTTCTTAAAGGTCCTTCTATTCTACGAAAGCTATGAATTGGGTACCCCAGGCAAGCATTAAAATTAAACAATGGGTAAATAATGAGCAAAAAATTAATAGGAGTACATGTACATTTCAACATGTACTCAAAAGGTAAAGAGGTAAACTTTAATAACTTCTGTGACTCACGTTGGTTATTCTCATCTATACCTTGGCATAGCTCAGTCCATAGTAATCTTTATTTTCTAGGCATTCTGTTCTTACCCATGATGACTGTCAGGCCATTTATAAACAGCAGAGGGTGTGGGTAGAAGCCCTGGACTTTGATCGAACAGGTCTTCTGGAATGCTAGCCCTGACCTGCCAGGTGCCAGGCATTCCTCAACCTCCAGGCTAGTGCCGGCCTGGATGCACTGTGTCCACACAGGGGAGGTCAGAGGAACATGGACTTTGTCCAATAGGTCCTTTGGAATGCTTGGGCTAAACTACACTGAGCTCTTAACTCCCACAATTATTCATTGGTGAATCATGTATCATTTGTTCCTTTTATCTATTTGTTTATTATATACAGTGCACATATTTGTTGTATCAAAAATGTTGATTCATTGTACCTAGAGTTATTATTTATTTTCTGAAAAATTGTATCCTGCTCATCCTAATACACAATATTTTGATGGTGACTCTCCATGGTTCAAGGACTTGTTCATGACTTAAATTGACCAAATCTCACAGAAGGCAAGAACTTTGAGAACTTGCCTGTTAAATAGGGACAATGAAATATTTAGCTGTGATCACAACTCACGCACATTTTTGTGAATAGAAATCAGACATTGATAATTGCTCCCTCTTAGGTTGAACAGATCGACCAAAAGGATCTTTCTGACACCATTAAGCAATTAAGCTCACTGTCACTGTATGGATTTTGAATTGTATAATATAATACCTTTTTTTTTTTTGGTTAAGTTGTTTAAGTCAGTTTTTATTGGTATTGATGTAATTATTGTTGGTACTGTGGCTGCTGTTTGTTATTGCTTGCAGTCAAAATAAAGATCTGTTGATGTAAATGTAATAGATCCTTGTATCATTCCTTGTGCCATCTCCAAATACCCACCTTCTACAACACCATTCTTTTCTTTTTTGGTTCTTAAATTATTCCTGCTTAAAAAGTTGATCCCCCCACCTTTTTAAAAATTAATTAATTTATCTTTAATTTGTTAATTAAATCATAACTATATACATTAATACATTTATGGGGTACAATGTACTGATTTTATATACAATTTGGATTGCTTACATTAAATTGGTTACACTCCCCCTTTTTTACCTCATTACTGACCAAAATTCACTTAGAGCCATTGCTTTTAATTCAGCCTCTTTAAAAGACTCCAATAATCTACCCAAGTTATTCCCAGAAATTTAACTTCTTGGTTGCAGCCGTCGTTGTTCTTTGGCAAGCCCAGGCTGGATTTGAACCCACCAGCTCAGGTGTATGTGCCTGGTGCCCTAGCTGTTTGAGCCACAGGTGCCAAGCCAAATTTAACATCTTACATAGGCTTAAGATGATGCTTCTGCAAGACACTATACAAAGATCAACATACTTATATTATTAGCAATTAAGGGGCAGTGAGAAAAGTAGAATGAATATTGAATGAGATTAGGTTATTGAAATATCTTTTAGATAATTGTGTAAGATTGTATTAAACATTCCAAGGAATATGACTTCTCTCTGAGGGAGACTTTAAAATCATTACCATTAATATAGGTACAAAGGGGAAATGTGATCTGACAGGGAAATAAAATTTAAGGACCTTGGAAAAAGAGGAAATTTTATGGCACTGAAGATCTGTTTGACTGTTATAAAAATATAACTATAGATGCTCATAGATATTATCAAATATCACTTATATACACTGATATAATTATTTGAGCTAAAATAATTATCAGTGAAGGGAAGTGAAGTAAGGAGCGTGATTCAAGAACCGTTTATTATTAGTTTCTTTTAAAATGAAAGAACTGTAAATTCTGGAATGTAACTGTAAATGGAATGACACATATGTAGGTCTTAGTTTAATTTATATATATCAAAAACTATTCTGTTAAATCAAAACATTCAATATTATATATTATTCATATTTTAGGTCAAGCATATGATGACAATAAAACTTAGGTTTGTGACTCATCTCACAAATCTATTTATAATTACATAAATTGCTATTAAAATGAAAATTCTACCTGGTAGGTCAACACTGTCTCATTTACCATCTCTGATTTTATGTTTTGTGTATTTGTTTTTCATAATTTAAGATAAAACTTGTATCTAATTGTATCATCTTAACAAATACGTAATTCATTTTGTAATTTCTCAAATGCACTAGTCTATTTAGCAAAATGTTGACGTGTTATAATTTATCCATTTGAGTTTGATGAATGAATGAAACTGATTCTTATACTTTGATCCACAGCAATCAAAGTCTGTCCTTGTATACAAAGCAGTAGAGACTGCATTATAAAATTTGCAAATGAGGAATATGTTCTCAACTAAAAAAATGCATAAAATTTATTTTAATATCACAAAAATGTAAATTATCACAGTTTTAAGGATTATAATAATGATTATGAGTGATAATTTATATTCATCAAGCAGATAAGTTCTTATAAGTAGTGCGATGATCATGAATTTAAACATATAGGTAAAAAGCTCTAGACACATATGATTGTTTCAGTATAATAGTACATCAATGTATTATGACAGACTGGATTTTTAAAATGAACAAGCTAAGTTTAAAACAAAGAAAACATGAAAACATATAATACTTGAATCAAGGTTCTAGTTTATAATTCATTTTTCAGTGGATCCAAATGAAAGTGTATATTAAAAATTTATTTTAACAAAAAACTTATTTAGAATTCTCTAATTTAATTAAACTTGTATAAGTTGATAGAACATATTCCAGTCTAATGCATCACATTCAGAAATAAGCCTTTTACTTTGGGGCAAATAAAGTAATTAAAAAGTAAAAAATTGATTACAAATGAAAATGAAGAGTAAGTCAGTAGGAAGGAAAACATTAAATAAGAAGCATGATTAGCATAAATCACAATTTCAATGTATGAATATCTGGAAAGAGGTTTAGAGAGTAGAAAATAAAATGGGACAAATGTATAAAAACAATACAAGAATAATTTAAATATGAAAATGTAAATTGGAGTTAACACAACTGAAACAAATGAAAACAGTAAAGTAGCTCTGTTTTGCTAAAATAAAGAATAGAATCAATTTATTAAGTGAAAAGCTATAAATGATCCTCCAGTAAGTGTTTTTGGTCTCAATTAATAAGTAAATCTAGAAACTTGTGTTGTCTATATGTTAGACACAAGCTTTATACCTACTTGTACCTGATGGAAATGTGTCATTGACAGAAGGGCAAAGTCAAATTCTAGAATCATATGGAAAAGTGAATTTTCACAGTTTAATTAGCTCCTCTTTAAGGCTAAACTAATTGCTTATTAGAAATACCTTTATTCTGGGCAGTGCCTGTGGCTCAGCGGGTAGGGCGCCGGTCCCATATGCCGGAGGTGGCGGGTTCAAACCCAGCCCCGGCCAAATTAAAAAAAAAAAAAAAAAAAAAGAAATACCTTTATTCTTAATTCCTTGGGGTGCATAGCAAAGACAAGGTTAAATGTGAAACTGTTCGTTGCTTCTACTGGGCATTTAATTCAAGGAGATGGCTTTTTAGCTTTAAGCTGACACAGTGTTTATCTACTTAAATTTCATCATTGCTTCTGGATATATGAACAATATGAAGAAACAAATGAATAAATGGACTGTGGATATTCTGCCCTATATAGCAGCAGAGGAAAGGCAACAAGTTTCTTGAAACAGTGAAGCTTCTTGGAACTGGTGGCTCCACTCTGATAGCATTTCCCTAGCTTTTTAAAAACAAACGACTGGGCGGCGCCTGTGGCTCAAGGAGTAGGGCGCCGGTCCCATATGCCGGAGGTGGCAGGTTCAAACCTAGCCCCGGCCAAAAGAAAAAAATAAATAAAAAAAATAAAAAAATAAAAACAAACGACTTTGAAACTCCTCAAAGAAGGCAAATACTCAGAGTTACATACATACGCATATATGTAAATATTTATATAACATCTACAGTTATACATACAGTTGACTCTAGAACAACAGGGGCTTCTCTAACCCCGTGGAGTAGAGAATCTGTGTATAATTTCTGATTCCCCAAAACTTAACTAACAATAACCCACTGTTGACTGAAAACCTTACTGATAACACAAACAGTTGATTAATACACATGTTGTATGTTATGTCTGTGAGAATTCTATACTGTATGCTTGCAATAAAGTAAGCTAGAGAAAAAGAAAATGTTATGAAGACAATCACAAGAGAAAACGCTATTCCTTAAGTGGAAGTGTGTCATGAAGGTTTCAGCCTCATTGTCTTCATGTTGAAAAGTCTGGGGAGGAAGAGGAAGAGGAGGGAAAAGATCACATATGAGTAGACGCTCTCTGTTCCCACCGGTGTTGTTCTGCATATAATTTTGTCATTAACCAATAAAAAAACACAACTCCCTATAGACAGAAGAAACGATATGGACCTTAAATAGCCAGAAGGCCAGAAGGCATTAGGCTATTTCCCACATCTTAACACACCACTGTTACAGGCCTTTTTCACTATACGTGAGTAAAAGTCAAGGTACCTGGAACCACCACTTATTTTGCCTTCAGGAGAAGAAGTCTCTTCTGCTCACAAATCCACAAAGTGAAAATAATTGGCTAATAACATTTATTTTTACAAGTGATTGAAGTTTCTAGTTTGAAACTAGGGGACACAAGCAAAGTCAAATACATACGGATTTTCTAAAAAGATGTTTAAAATACATATTTGAAAACAAGAAAAGACAATGTAAACAAGATCGAACATTTAAAAATATATTTTCAGAACAAGGCTATTTAAAAAAGACTCAGTTATGTCTGAAAACAAGGAAAATCACAATATTTGGTCAGAAGATTAAAACAAGAGAATTTGACAATAAGGGAGAAAAACTAATTGATCGTGGCACTCTAAACTGTCAGAATCTGTGACATAAACTCCTATTGATGGTAGGAGAGTGAAAAATAGCCCATTGTTCCCCTTTCTGTGGATGTATTATGTAAATGCACATTTATTTATTAGAACACAGTTCCTGTGTGTCAGGAATCTGAACGTGGCTTAGCAGAGCGCCCAGGGCTCAAGATCTTTGTAAGGCTACAAAGATGATGTCTGCCAAGGCTGCAGGCATAACGAAGCTTGACTGGGTGAGGATCAGTCTAAGCTCCCTTACGTGGTGTTAGCTGAGGACAGCAATTCCTTGCCATGCTGGTCTCCCGATAAAGCTGCTCACTGAGTAGGAGTTTCAGTCCCCATGGAAAGGAATCCGAGAGGCAGAAAGAGGGAAAGAGGTAAAGACACTGGGAAGGAGAATTAGAGAGACACGCTCTCCCTCTGTCTTTTGTAATAGCAGTCCCCAACATTTTTGGCACCAGAGGCCAGCTTCATGGATGACAAGTTTTCCCAATGGATGGGGGGTAGCATTAGCTCTCATAAGTAGTGTGCAGCCTAGGTCCCTCACATGTGCAGTTTACAGTGGAGTTCACGCTCCTATGAGAATCTAATGCCACCTATGAAGTGACGGGAGACGGAACTCAGATGGTGATGAGCAATGGAAAGTGGCTGAAAATACAGACGACGCCTCCTTTGCCCACCATTGACATCCTGCTGGGTGGCCTGGCTCATAATAGGCTAAGGACCTGTGTCGGTTTGCAGCCCAGGGGTTGGGGACTGCAGTTTTATGCCAGATATCAAAAACTTTTGCGTTCTTGCATTCATTATAAGAGAGTCCCTCTATCCAACCCAGACCGATGTGGGGAAGATTCCACAAAGGCAGAGATCATTGAGAGCCGTCTCGGAGGCTGCAAATGACATAGAACTGTAATGGTCTAGTGTAAGAATTATTTGTAAAAGGTAAATACTGTCAGAGGTAGGAAGAGAAGATCACCCTATTAGACAAAATCGCAGAACTGAAACCAAGGTTGTAAACGCCGGTGGAGTGTATTACTCAGTGTCTTTCCGGTACAGGCGAGTCATTTCTCAACTTCCTTGGTTTCTGCCCCATTCTTGAGTCATCGCGGTGGCCTTCACTCAATTATCTGTGTATACCACAACTAATCTCTCTTTTAAATTCCTGCTTACAGCTTCCATGGTGTGCTGCAAACATAGGGCTGTCCTTCGGGGCTTTCAGGACTTTAAGTGGTATTAATAATTAGTTTATAGAAAATTCAGCTGCAGGGTCCTTGCTCCTGTGAAGCAGCACCTTAGCTTGCTTGCCCACACACTTCTACAGAAAAGAAAGTTAAGGCGGCGCCTGTGGCTAGTGAGTAGGGCGCCAGCCCCATATGCCGAGGGTGGCAGGTTCAAACCCAGCCCCGGCCAAACTGCAACAAAAAAATAGCTGGGCGTTGCGGCGGGCGCCTGTAGTCCCAGCTGCTTGGGAGACTGAGGCAAGAGAATTGCTTAAGCCCAGGAGTTGGAGGTTGCTGTGAGCTGTGTGAGGCCACGGCACTCTACCAAGGGCAATAAAGTGAAACTCTGTCTCTACCAAAAAAAAAAAAAAAAAAAAAGTTAAAAGAGCAATTAGTCTAGGACAATGACTGCAGGACAGGCCTTCAGGAAGCACCAGGGACCTTCTCATGATGACATACGTGGTGTGAAATCCACAGTCAATTAAACTGAGCTCACACATAGACAGACTACCAACACTCACAAGATTAATGTCTGAGGGTGCCTGATATTTGTTTAAGACCCTTATGGAATTTGCTCTTACGTGGTTGTTTAGCTCTGAGCACGTACACTAAGCTCTTAACATCACCATTTAGCCATTCTGGAATTACTGTCCCTTAAGGAAATGTAATTTTCAGTTCCTTTGAACATGATAACAGTTCATAATTCTTCTATAGGAGAATAAAACTCTTAAAATACATAAAATTACATGGTATTGAATTCATAATACGTACATATCTATTTTATGGTCTAAGATGACAATATAGGAGTTTATTTCCAGTCAGTAAAGTTAGATAATATTTTCTGTGTTATTTACATTGATGAATTTTTGCCTTCTTTTTTGCTATAATAGTGGTAACAAAATGATTAATTTTTAAGACTTAGCAGAAACACATTCTATTCCCATCTTCATTAATACTCTTGGTTAATATATTATTTTTCATGTTTCATTATGGACTCATAATTTTTCGTATTCATTGTAAATTAGAGAAACTGAAATAAACTGGGTTTTATTTATTTATTTATTTATTTGATTCCTACGTAACTTTATTTACAAAAACAGACCACGGTTTGTCAATCCCTAACCTAAACTAATACATTTGCCAATACTAACTGAGCGGACACAGAAGACCAAATTAGCTTTATAATTAAGGAGGAGCTTGAATTAATAGTTTTACATTTCCCCCCCACAAATAAATTGTAGGCTACAGGTGGTTTTAAAGGTGGAGCTACTAAACTTTCACAGAACAGGTAATTCCAATTACACATAAATTCTTCCATGCAGTGAATAAAAACTCTTCAACTTATTTTTTTTTAAGCTAATAGAGTCTAGATAACAAAATCAGACAAGGATAACATGAGGGGAATTTGTACAGGTGCCCCACCTCCAACAGGTACACAAATACAGAATCCTTCGAAACAGACAGAAGACAGCCAGCAAGATAGATTTTTTTTTTAATTAAATCATAGCTGTGTACATTGATATCATCATGGGGCATCATTCACTAGCTTTACAGACCGTTTACCAAGTTTCACATATACCCTTGTAAGATGCACCGCTGGTGTAATCCCACCAATCCCCTTCCCTCTACCCACCTTCCCCCTCCCTCCCCTCCCTTTCCCCCTTCCCCCTATTCTTAGGTTGTAACTGGGTTATAGCTTTCATGTGAAAACCCTAAATTAGTTTCATAGTAGGGCTGAGTACATTGGGTACTTTTTCTCAAAATGCCTATGTGTCCAATGTGATCTTCTGTTAATTTATTTTCTGGGTCTTCAACATGAACCAATTAAATTCCAAAGAGGTCTTGCTTTCTGACATAGAAATGTATTTCATGCTAGTCTTAAACTTTCTTTCTTTCTTTTTTTTTTTTTTTTTTTGTGGTTTTTGGCCGGGGCTAGGTTTGAACCCACCACCTCTGGCATATGGGACCAGCGCCCTACTCCTTGAGCCACAGGCGCCACCCTAGTCTTATAATTTCCACTGTAAACATCAATTCAGCCAGTTCTGTAAGGAGCTGTGATTCCATTTAGTGGAAAACAGAATTGGAAACCAGAATCTATATACTTCAGGAATTATGTGCTTGAAATTCCTCATGGGAAATTTCATGTATATAGCTAGAAAAATGCTATTTTGAATTGAATATTATTTTGTAATGCATATTGGCCTTTACAATGTAATTTAATTGCCCAATTTAATAATAGGGCAATATGATGCTTAAATTCATAATTATTTCGGTGTACTTCTCAATGTCAATTTGAAAATAGAAGTAGGAGAGGAAGAGGCAGTTTTGCTATGGGTCTTCTTACTAAGCTAACTCACTTTTTTATGAGACAGAGGCTCACTATGCAATCTCAATGCAGTGAAAGTCCCCAAAATTCAGGGCTGAAAGAGGAACTTAAGAAGTTGCAGAATCTAGATAAAAATGGGGAAAAACTAAAAAGGAAGAATCTGGGCGGCGCCTGTGGCTCAGTAGGTAGGGCGCCGGCCCCATATACCGAGGGTGGCGGGTTCAGACCCGGCCCCGGCTGAACTGCAACCAAAAAATAGCTGGGCTCTGTGGTGGGCGCCTGTAGTCCCAGCTACTCGGGGGGCTGGGGCAAGAGAATCGCATAAGCCCAGGAGTTGGAGGTTGCTGTGAGCTGTGTGATGCCACGGCACTCTACCGAGGGCCATAAAGTGAGACTCTGTCTCTACAAAAAAAAAAAAAAGGAAGAATCTGTGAAAAGAATTCTCTTCATGGTCTTCTCATTCTTTCTCTGTCTCAAATATTTGCATGAAATGAGATCTATACAGGCTTCTTCAAGCCTTTGTTCTTAGAACCTCAATCTCTTTTATTTAATAGAATGAGAGGAATAAGATGGTATAATAGTTAAGAGCTTGAACTCCGGTCCCAGACCGTCCAAAGTCAAATTTTGTTTGTGCCACCATTTAAACATGTGACCTGGGAAAGATGTCTCAGTCTTGTCCAGAGTTCCCTTCTTTCTAAAAGAAGGCAGATGATATTAGTTCCCACTTTAGGGGGTTTGCTTACTGTACTTTTACACATGAATGGTATTAAATGAGTTAATATTTATAAAACACTTAAAACAATGCCTGCTACAGATTGTTACATAAATCCAACACAATCCTTAAAGAATTCTTCCCAAGAATGAAAGTTATCATAACAGACCACAATACTTTTCCTCATAATGAGTGTACAATCTCTATCTGATCTTTTTCTGAGTGATTGAAACATTTTTTAAGAAACTCTGACCAACGACATATACACATCTTTAAAAAAGAAAAAGGAGCAAAATCATGGATAAAGAATTTTATGGATAAAGCATGGATAAAAATGTTTATCAGTCTTAAATATCTATGACTAATATAACAGTTTAAATCAAGATAATTTACAATTTGGGCAAAGAATACTTAAAAAAATTGAATTGTAGGTATTTACTGTGAATATTCACATAAGCCATACATCACTTCAAGAAAGATTTATAGTAGTGTGAGAAATGATTATTAAGGTTACTGCTCTTTCTTCTATTTGTATTTTATAATGGGAATTTGCCTCCATTGTTGTTTCTGATGGAGGCTACACCAGATGTGCTCCTGATGGTTTTTAAAACATATGAGGCTCCTGGGGGTTAATTTCTGCTTCCATGGAAACTACCCTGGTGTGCCCCAGTTTTAAATGACTTCCTGCGGACTGACACCTGGAAGCACCTGCTCAGAGAAACAGCTTTCTTAGGACTGGAGCAACACACAAAATGAGAAAGGAAGGTTCATACTTTTCTTTGCATTAAATACAAGTTAACATTTTCATTTTTTTTTTAAAGAAATGCTTTCTTTGATATATACATAGCTATCACCTTTTTCTAAAGTGTTCATTAAAGTGCTTGGCACTACTGACAGTTTAAGAACATCTCCACTGACATGTAATGTTATTGTACTTTTGTGACATTGATAAAAGAATCATCTATAGGTTGTTCTTTATTAATTGGTCAATTAGTTTGACAAATGTTAATTTGATGTGCTAACAAAAAGAGAATACATACGATTCTGACTCCTAGAATCCAGCAGCCTGGTTGGTAAACACATCCACAAAAAAAAAGGTTATTTTAGGACAACTAGAAAAGTGCAATTAGTATTAAGTACACAGGGTAACACGTGGATTTAGGTATTGAGAAGGTAGACATTACCAAGTGTGGGGAAGGACAGGTCATGTACAAATCACTGAAGTAAATTAGAAACCCAGGTAGCAGGGAACTACAACAGCAAGCTAGGTGTAGTGAAGAGAAACAATTTGGTATTTGTATATAGGTAGGACAAGGTAATTTATTTGGAACTATGCAAATAGTAAGTACAAAAGAGGAAGTTTAAAAAGGCCTCAATACACAGATAATGGGGCACCTAATCATAATAGTATGGCACTTGGCCTATATCGTCTAGGTAAAAGGGATCAACTGAAAGCTCCCCTTTCTCTTCTAGCAAAGAGGAAACACAGTTGGATTCGATGTTTCAGTAGATCTCTCTGGTGGCTGTGTTGTAAATGGCTCTGAAAGTAGGGAATACGGGAGAGGGATGTAGACCAGAAAAAAAATGAAAGTGTACAATAACACAATAAATAAACAGAGATAAATGTATAGGAGAAATACTAAATACTTGAATGGAAAAAAATCAAATCAAAAGAATTTGAAGGATTGGATGGATGGGAGAATGCCAGCGAAGACTTCTTATTTTACGTCTCTGGGGATTTCAACAGCTCAGAGAGACAGTGTTGGAGATGACAAGGTTAAGATGACTGTGGGTTGTAGAGATAACCAGCAGGATGCTCTCTTTATCTGATCTGAAGTGTAAGTAGAGCTACTGAGCTAGACACCGGAGACTTGGGGCTCATCTGCATATAAGTAGTTACTACATTCAAGTAACAGGTACAACCACTCAGTGTCAATGAGTAGACAAAAATAGCAATGATCCAAGCATAGGATCAAAGAATTGTTGAAATATTCGTGTTACTCCTCCCTATGGATGAGTCAGTTTAGAAGGTCTCAGATATTTAATGAAAAACCATGGAAAAGCTGGGAGGTCAAGGGCAACTTGAGAATTTGAGATTTTTCTAGTTTATAGCTAATATGTATCATACACATGGATATTAAATCTTTCTTCCTCCACTACACTCTTAATCTCGGTTCACAGAAGTAGTTTATGTTAATCGTTTTGGGTTTTCTTAATTCTTTGACAACTATTCTTCTATTTTCTTAGTATTTAACCTTTACTCAGGATATACCAACACCCCTCCTATAAAGATAATTAACTCCTGGGACTAGCTTTAGAATTTTTTAAAATTATTTTTATACAGACATACCTTGAAGATATGATAGGTTTGGGTACAGATAACCACAATAAAGCAAATATTGTAATAAAGTCAGTTACATAAATATTTGGTTTCCCTGTGCATATAAAAATTATATTTACACTATACTATAGTATGTGAAGTAAGCAATAGCATTATGTCTAAAAACAACATACATATCTTAATTATAAGATTTTATTTTATAAAATTATAAATTATAAGATTTTAATTATAAGATTTGCTAAAAAAATGCTATCATTTGAGCCTTTAGTGAATTGTATTTTTTTTTTTTTTTTTTTGGCAGTTTTTGGCCGGGGATGGTTTTGAACCCTCCACCTCTGGCATATAGGGCCAGCGCCCTGCCCCTTTGAACCACAGGTGCCGTCCTGAATTTTACTCTTTTTATTGGTGAAGGGTTTTAACAAAGATGGACACTGACAATTGAGGGTGATGGTTCAGAATGGTTGGGTGGCTGTAACCATTTCTTAAGACTGAAGTTTTCCACATTTATTCACTATTCATTTTATGTAAGATTTCTCTGTACTGAGTTGATGCTGTTTGACAGCATTTTATCCGCCATAGAGCTTCTTTCAAAATTGGTGTTAATCTTCTTAAAATATGCCACTTCTTTATCACATATATCTATTCAATATTCTAAATCATTTATTGGCTCTTCAACAATGTTCACAGCATTATCACCAGGAGTAGATTTCATTTCAAGAAACTACTCTTTTTGTTCATACAAATTCCTCATACTTGAAAGTTATATTTCAACAATTCATTTATATCTTCAGGCTCCACTTCTAATTCTAGTTCTTTTACTCTTTCCACCACATCTTAAGTGACTTCCTCCACTGAAGTCGTCAACTTCCTCCAAACTCCTCTCACTGTGTTGTCCTGCTGTCTTCCCATGGATCATGAATCCTCTTAATAGCTTCTAGAATGGAGAATCCTTTCCTTAAGGTTTTCATAATTTTACTGAGCCTAGATCCATCATATGAATCCTTATTGCACATAGAGCCTTACAAAATTTATTTCTCAAATAATGATACTTCAAAATTGAAAGTAGTCCTTAATCCATGAGCTGGAGAATGGAAGTTGTGTTATTAGCACGAAAACAACATTGATCTCCTCGTACATCTCACTCAGAGCTCTTTAGTGACCAGGTTCATTGCCAAATGAGCAGTAATATTTTGAAAGAAATCTTTTGTTTCTGAGTATTATGTCTCAACAGCAGCTTAAAATATTCAGTAAAACATGCTGAACACATGTACTGTTTCCAGGCTTTGTCTTTCCTATTCTAGAGCCCAAGCAGAGAAGATGTAGCTTAATTCTTATGGACCCAAAGATTTTCGGAACAGTCAATGAACGCTGGTTTCAACTTCATGTCACCAGTTTCATTTGCACCTAACAGAGAGTCAGCCTGTACTTTGAAGGTTTAAAGCTAGGCATTGACTTTTACTCTCTATCTATAAAAGTCCCAGATGGAATGTTCTTCCAATAGAAGGCTGCTTCATCTACAGTGAAAATCTCTTGTGGTAGCCGCCTTCATCAATTATCTTAGCTAGATCTTCTGGATATAACTGCAGCTTCTTTATCAGTACTGCTTTTTTTCACCTTGCACATTTATGTTCTAGAGATGGTTTCCTTTCTGATCCCTCGTGAACCAACCACTGTAAGCTTCAAACTTCTCCTCTTTTGTATTTCATTTAATTATTTTTTAAAATTAATATGAAGGTACGAATTTGTAGGTTACATTTTTGTTCTCACTTCCAAAGTAAAGTTCAAACTGTAGTCGAGACCTTCATCCAGAGGGTGTGCTGAACACCCTCACACTATGTACATTGGGTGAGATTCTGCCAATTGCCCTCTTTCCTCCCTCCAATGGCCTTCCACCCCTACCCCTCTCCCTCCTCTTCCCTTCCCTTCTCTAGACTACATTTGTGTTTTCTGGGTGGTATGGATGGGTAATTGTTTACATATTGGTTTCATATTAGTATAGGGTATATTGGATATTTTTTTCCATTCTTGAGATACTTTACCAAAAAAATGTATTTCATCTCCATCTAGGTAAATATAAAAGATGTAAAGTCTTCAACTTTTCCTAAGGCTGTATAGTACTCTGTGGTATACATATGCCACAATTTGTTGACCCATTGAAGGAATGATAGGAATTTACTCAAAATTCTTTTCTGTGGATTCCTCACCCCCACAGTTGCTGTACAATGAAGAGAGTTAGAGCCTCAGGCTAGGCTTTGGCTTCTGTCTAGACCATTCAAATTTTCTGAATATATCAATAATAAGGCTGTTTTACTATTTTATCATTTATGTGTTCACTGGAATAGCACATTTAATTTCTTTTTTTATTGTTAAATCATAGCTGTGTACATTAGTGCAATCAAGGGGTACAATGTGCTGGTTTCATATACAATCTAAAATATTCTCATAAACAAACTGTTCAACGTAGCCTTGATGGCATTTTCTTAGTTATTGTATGTAGACATTTGTATTCTGCCTTTAGTAAGTTTCACCTGTATCCATTCTAAGATGCACTGTAGATGTGGCCCTACCCATTACCCTCCCTCCACTCTAACTTCCCCACTCCTTTCCCCTTCCTTGGCCCTTTCCTCATAGTCTTGTGCTATAGCTGGGTTATAGCCTTCATGTGAAAGCTATAATTTAGCTTCATAGTAGGGCTGAGTACGTTGGATACTTTTTCTTCCATTCCTGAGATACTTTGCTAACAAGAATATATTCCAGCTCCATCCATGTAAACATGAAAGAGGTAAAGTCTCCATCTTTCTTTAAGGCTGCATAATATTCCATGGTATACATGTACCACAATCTGCTAGTCCATTCGTGGGTCGATGGGCACTTGGGCTTCTTCCATGACTTAGCAATTATGAATTGGGCTTCATTAAACATTCTGGTACAAATGTCTTTGATATATTGTGATTTTTGGTCTTCTGGATATAAACCTAGTAAAGGAATTATAGGATCGAATGGCAGGTCTATTTTTAGGTCTCTAAATATTCTCCAAACATCCTTCCAGAAGGAACGTATTAGTGTGCATTCCCACCAGCAGTGTAGAAGTGTGCCCTTTTCTGTACATCCATGCCAACATCTCTGGTTTTGGGATTTTGTTATGTGGGTTACTCTTACTGGGGTTAGGTGATATTTCAACGTAGTTTTGATTTGCATTTCTCTGATGATTAAGGATGATGAGCTTTTTTTCATGTGTCTGTAGTTCATGCATCTGTCTTCTTTAGAGAAGTTTCTCTTCAAGTCCCTTGCCCACCCTGAGATGGGATCATATGTTCTTTTCTTGCTAATACGTTTGAGTTCTCTGTGGATTCTGGTTATTAGACCTTTATTAGAGGTATAACCTGCAAATATTTTCTCCCATTCTGAGGGCTGTCTGCTTGCTTTACTTACTATGTTCTTGGCTGTGCAGAAGCTTTTTAGTTTGATCAGGTCCAAGTAGTATATTTTTGAAGCTGCTTCAATTGCCTGGGGAGTCCTCCTCATAAAATATTCACCCAGGCCGATTCCTTCAAGAGTTTTCCCTGGACTTTCTTCAAGTATTTTTATAGTTTTATGTCTTAAGTTTAAATCTTTTATCCAGTGAGAGTCTATAATAGTTAATGGTGAAAGGTGTGGGTCCAGTTTCAATCTTCTATAGGTTGCTAGCCAGTTCACCCAGCACTATTTGTTAAACAGGGACTCTTTTCCCCACTGAATGTTTTTAATTGGCTTCTCAAAGATCAAATGATAAGTAGCTGGATTCATCTCTTGGTTCTCTATTCTGTTCCAGACAACTACTTCTCTGTTTTTGTGCCAATACCATGCTGTTTTGATCACTATTGATTTATAGTACAGACTCAGGTCTGGTAGCATGATTCCTCCTGCTTTGTTTTTATTGCTGAGTAATGTTTTGGCTATTCGAGTTTTTTTCTGATTCCATATAAAATGAAGTATTATTTTTTCAAGATCTTTAAAATTTGACAATGGAGCTTTAATAGGAATTGCATTAAAATTATATATTGCTTTGGATAGTATAGACATTTTCACAATGTTGATTCTTCCCAGCCATGAGCATGGTATGTTTTTCCATTTGTTAATATTTTCAGCTATTTCTTTTCTTAAAGTTTCATAGTTGTCTTTGTAGAGATCTTTCACGTTCTTTGTTAGGTGTACTCACAAATATTTCATCTTCTTCGGCACTACTGTGAAAGGAATAGAGTCCTTGACTGTTTTTTCGGCTTGGTTATTGTTGGTATATACAAAGGCTACATATTTATGGGTGTTGATTTTGTAGCCTGAGGCATTGCTATATTACTTGATCACTTCTAAAAGTTTTGTAGTAGAGTCCCTAGTGTTTTCTAGATATACGATCATATCATCTGTGAAGAGTGAAAGTTTGTTCTCCTCTGACCCTATGTGGAAACCCTTGATTGCCTTTTCTTCCTTAATTGCAATGGCTAAAACTTCCATTACAATGTTATAGAGCAATGGAGATAATGGGCAACCTTGCCTGGTTCCTGATCTAAGTAGAAATGACTTCAATTTAACTCCATTCAATACGATATTGGCTGTGGGTTTACTGTAGATGGCCTCTATTAGTTTAAGAAATGTATACCAATTTTCTTAACTGTTCTGATCATGAAGGGATTCTGGATATTATCAAAAGCTTTTTCTACATCAATTGAAAGAATCATATGGTCCTTATTTTTTAGTTTGTTTATGTGCTGAATTACATTTATAGATTTACATATATTGAACCAGCCTTAAGACCCTGGGATAAATCCCACTTGGTCGTGGTGTATAATTTTTTGGATGTGTTGTTGGATTCTGTTTGTTAGGATCTTATTGAGTATTTTAGCATCAATATTCATGAGTGATATTGGTCTATAATTTTCTTTTCTTGTTGGGTCTTTCCCTGGTTTGGGGATCAAGGGGATGGTTGCTTCATAGAATGTGTTGGGTAATACTCCTTCTTTTTTTATATTTTGGAAGAGGTTTAGTAATATAGGCACTAGTTCTTCTTTAAGGGTTTAGTAGAATTCTGACGTAAAGCCATCTGGTCCTGGGCTTTTCTTTTTAGGGAGATTTTGTATAGTTGATGCTATTTCAGAACTTGATATAGGCCTGTTCAACATTTCCACTTCGTTCTGCCTAAGTCTTGGTAGGTGGCATACTTCGAGGTATTGGTCAATTTCTTTCAGATTTTCATATTTCTGAGAGTAGAGTTTCTTGTAATATTCATTACGGATTTTTTCAATTTCTGAGGGGTCTGTTGTTATTTTATCATTACTATTTCTGATTGATGAAATTAGAGATTTTACTCTTTTTCTCCTGGTTAGGTTGGCTAAAGGTTTATCTATTTTATTGATCTTTTCAAAAAACAAACTTTTGGATTTATTGATCTCTTGTTTATTTTTTTGTCTTCAATTTCATTTAATTCTGCTCTGATTTTGGTTATTTCTTTTCTTCTACTGGGTTTGGGGTTGGAGTGTTCTTCCTTCTCCAGTTGCTTGAGATGTCCCATTAAGTTATTAACTTCCTCTCTTTCCATTTTCTTGAGGAAGGCTTGCAATGCTATAAATTTTAGGATTGCCTTTGCAGTATCCCATAGGTTCTGGTAATTCGTGTCTGGGTTGTTGTTTTGTTCCAAAAATTTGGTGATTTCCTTCTTAATCTCATCATAACCCATCTATCCTTCAGCATAAGGTTGTTTAGCTTCCATGTTTTGAATGGGTATGCAGGTTTCTGTTGTTATTGAGTTTAACTTTTATTCCATGATGGTCTGAGAAGATGCAAGGAATAATTTCTGTTTTTTTAAATTTGCTGAGGTTAGATTTGTGGCCTAGTATGTTCCATGGGTTGATGAGAAGAATGTGTATTCAGTTTTGTTGGGATAAAATGTTGTGTAGATGTCTGATATGTCCAGATGTTGAATGGTTAAGTTTAAATCTAAAATTTCTTTGCTTATCTTCTTTTTGGAGGATCTATCCAGCACTGCTAAAGGGGTGTTAAAATCTCCAACTACTATGGAACTGGAAGAAATCAAGTTGCTAGTGTCTGTTAGAGTTTCTCTTATAAATTGAGGTGTGTTCTGGTTGGGTGCATAAATATTAATAATTGAAATATCATCATATTGAGTATTACCTTTAACAAATATGAAGTATCCATCCTTATCGTTCCTATTTTTGTTGGTTAAAAGCCTATTGCATTTCTGTGACTAGGATTGCAATGCCTGCTTTTTTCTGCTTTCCTTTTGCCTGGAATATAGATGACTCAAGACTTCACCTTGAGTCTATATTTGTTTTTTAATGTAAGATGTGATTCTTGTATGCAGCAGATATCTGGCTTGAGTTTTTGTATCCAGTCAGCCAACCTGTGCCTCTTTAGAGAACAATTTAAACCATTCACATTAATTGAGAATATTAATTGAGAACAATTTAAACCATTCACATTAATAAGCCTTTTGAGAGTCCGGTGGACATTTTTAATCCTTTTGCGACTGTGGAAGTTGGAATTTGATCAAAATTTTCTGGGTGGGTTTACTTTTGTGGTGGAGGATTATGCTGGTCTTTATGGAGTATAGGTCTGAGAATATCCTGGAGAGCTGGTTTAGTTGTGGCAAATTTCTTCAACATGTGAATGTCACTGAAGTATTTAATTTCTCTGTCATAAATGAAATTCAGTTTAGCTGGTACAGGCTCCTGGGTTGAAAGTTATTTCGTTTTAGGAGATTAAAAGTCGATGACCATCCTCTTCTAGCTTGAAAGGTTTCAGCAGAGAGATCTACAGTTATTCTATTATTCTTGCCCTTGTAAGTGATGGTTTTCTTTCGTCTGGCTGCTTTCAGAATTTTCTTCTTCATATTAACTTTAGTGAAATTGATTATGATGTGTCTGGGGAATATCTTATTTGGGTTGAGTCGTGCTGGAGTTCTGAAACCGTCTGCTATCTGAATTTTGGAATCTCTTGGCATGTCTGAAAAGTTCTCCTTCATAATCTCATGGAAAAGAGACTCTGTGCCTTGTGAAGCCACTTCATCGCTTTCAGGGATCCCTATAAGACAAATATTGATTTTCTTCAAATTATCCCAGAGCTCTCTGAGAGAGTGACCTGTTTTTGCCCTTCATTTCTCTTTCTCTTTGAGAGTTTGGGAGCATTCAAAAGCTTTGTCTTCGATGCCAGAAATCTTTTCCTCTGCTTGCTCCATTCTGTAACTGAGGGATTCTACTGTGTTTCTCAGATCTTTGAGGGCTGGAACTTCTTTTCTCAATGTGTCAAAATCTTTGGTCATTTGGTCTTTGAACTTGTTGAATTCTTGAGATATCTTTTGGGTTACTGCTTGGAATTCTAATTTGATCTTATTTGCTATCCAGATTCTGAATTCAATTACTGATATCTCAGGTATTTGTTTGTGCATGGGATCTTGTGCTGTGTCTGCCCCATTGATCCTTGGGGGAATTTATCTACTTTGATTATTCATATTTCCAGAGTTTTTCTGTTGATTTCACCTCATGATTGTTTTTCACGGTTGCCTCTGGCCATCTTCAGAGTTCAGGAGGTGTCTCTCCAAGATCAGACCCCAGTGGGATCACTCTATTGTTGCTGAATCTTTGTAGGGAGTGACCCTGTGTAGGTCCTCTGGGGCTGCCCCAGCCAGGGAATTCTGGTTGTGAAAGCAGCTCCGGAGTGTGACACACCCGGATCCAGCAACAGGGCAGGAGGTGGTGCACAGTGTTCTGGGAATGCCTGGCACCCAGTAACTTTGGCACTAAGAGCCCAAGGCTCCAGGTGTCTCTGGCCAAGACAAGGGCTCTACACAGAGGCAGGGAGGGCTCCGGAGGGCACATGGCTACCAGAGTCCCTGGCCAGACAAGCAGGCCCGTGTGGAGGCAGGAATGGTACAGGAGGGAGGATGCAGGGTTGTGTGGCTCCTGCAGTTCCTGGTCAGGGCTTACAGAGGCCCAGCAGGCATGGGTCACATTTTGGGGGTTGTGGCACAGCTCTTATGGAGGTCAGGGCAGCACCTCGCCTAGGAGTTTGAGATTGCTATGAGCTGTGATGCCACGACACTCAACCCAGGGCAACAGCCCGAGGCTGCAGTGTGCCAAAACTGGTTTCACTCTGCCCCTGAGTGTTAAGGCTGTAAGGCAGCTCAGTCCCTGCCTTAGGTTGCTCAGTCACTGGGTTACTAGCTCCCGCCTGATCCTTGCTCTGTGACCCTGTGGGCAAAGCTTGCCAGGGCAGTTCTCTCACAGTGGCTCTCTACGGCCCATAGTAGAACACTATTATCTCCGTCTGGCTCAGCAGCTCAGTCTGGTGCCCTAGACAATGCCCAAAATTCTCCGCACTCCTGCTCAAGCTCTCCCCAAGGCAGTTCAACTGAGTGCCAAGTCCAAAAACACCAAAACAGTTCACAGGTAAAGCCTTTCCAGTTTTCAGTCTCACTGATGCTTGTACTTATGGCTGCTGGTGGGATTAGGTTGATTGAACACACGCAACCACTTGCCAGTTTTCCACTGTTTTTTGTCCTCCTCTTGGGGTCCAGAAGTCCGTTGCTGACTCCCTGTATCCTCAAAGGGATTATTATAGGCAGATCCCACCATCCAGAGATGACAGGAGTCTTATTTTCCCAGACGCACCATGCCAAGTTGCAGGGAAGCTATTACTCGGCCACCATCTTGCTCCACCGTCGGCCACATTTAATTTTCTTAAAATAGTCTCCCTTTACATTCACAACTTGGTTAACCATTTGGTACAAGAGGCCTCATCCTCAGCCCATCTTGGCTTTTGACACACCTTCACTACTCTGAATCATTTATAGTTTTCCATTTATAGTGACAGACACATGATTCTTTCCTTCCCTCGAATACTTTGAAGCCATTGTAGTATTATTCATTGGCCTAATTTCAAAATTGTTATGCCTCATAGGATAGGAAAGTCTGAGGACAGGAGGGGAAGCAGATGGTTGGTGGATCAGATTATACACAGCATTAAAATTAGGCTTGCCATTTTACAGGCACTGTTGGTAAATCCCCCAAAACAACTGCAACAGTGACATCAAATATCACAGATCATAGATCACTATAACTAATAATGATAAAAATTGTGAAATAATATGAGAATTACCAAAATGTGTCACAGAGAACACAGGGAACATTACTGGAACATAGTCACTGATATACTTGCTCAATAGAAGGTTGCCACAGACCTTTAATTTCTAAAACAAAAAATGTCTTTAAAGCATAAAAAAGTGGAATGTAGTAAAACTAGGTATGGCTGCAGTTCCATTTTTTATATGTTATGTCAACAAGTAGCATAATACTTATATTCTGTTATAAAATGATAGTTAAGCTTCTGATCTTATCTATCCACTATCTCTATCATTTAAAACAAGTCTGATATTTACAATACTGTGATTATGTCAATGTTGATGCTTTAGAATAAAACTATGTGTTGTGACACATAGTGAAATAAATGCAAACCTGAATCCTAAGTCTATGTCACTTAGAAAAAAATATTACATGTATCGTTAAACAGGCATTGTTCCAGCTCCATTATAGGACTTGGAGAGGGAGTGACTAAAACCAGAATTCTCAACTCAATTTTTAATTGGTTACTCTTATTATTTCCTTATTTCATACTCTTTTTTTCTCATGCATTTATACTGACTTGTGCTTTGTGTTTCTACATAGAAAGGAATTCTTTGGTGTGCTGTGGTAAAGTTGATCTGTCATTCTGGTCCTTGCTGATTTCCATTTTTTCCAAAATTTTTGAAATATCTGGTTCAGCACTCTGTGACAGACAAAGACAATTAACTCATTAGACATGTAAATCAAAACTTTTCTACTGTTCCTGTCTATACCACAGAAGCTAGAGAGTTAAAACAAACAAGCAAGCCTACATGTCCAAAATTCCCTTATAATGCGAGTACTACAAATACATTCAAAAATGAGTTGAGTGGCACAAGGCGGGCTAGGTGTTGGAGATTACGCTGGTGAGAAGTATAGAACAGACTTCCTACTCTTAATGTCTATAATTCCTACGGTGGTCACAATCCTTAGACCATAGCCAGAAAGTACATTCCTGGGTTAACATATGATAATTGCCAGATTCAGCTACAACTTGAAGAGTCATCTGAGGCCACCCTAAAACTCCTTTTATAGACCATACATCATTTTTGTATTTACCAAATTCCTAATTTATTAAATTCAAGAATTTAATTCATTAAATTCTTTCTATTTACATGGAAATGTAGCATGATCTTTATAACTTGCAAATAGCCATTGTCTTACACACATCTCTTATTTTTTAATACTATTATTCTTAGTATAAATCTTCTTTGTCATCTCCATTGAATTTTAGAAATTCTGACCTTTATGAGAACTTGAAAAGGAGGCTAAGCCAATTTGTACTCAGTCTGATAATATATATATGTATATATATTTTAAATATACATATATATTTCTCTCATGTTTTCAATAATTAATTAATAAAACACAGAATTCAAAATATACTGATTTTTATGAAAAAATTATAGTTTATTTATATGCATCCTTTTCTTATACGGATTTAAATATTTTACCTTAATCTATACTTCATGTATTTCTCACTATAATGATTATTAAAATTCTGCTAAAATATCATCTCAATCTATGCAGGGACTAATACTTTGCAGTCTATTCTAAATTTGACAATTCTGACTATGAAGCATTAATGTTTCCATTGACACTTTATTCATCATTTAAATATAGTACTTTGACAGTTGCTGGAGGCAGATGCATGACCCAGGACTCTCTTGATTAAATGCTAATGAGTAATTTTACCTGGAAACTTATGTCAGAACAGACTGATTTGAAAGGCACATTTTGCTGAAGTGTTACATTGGATGCTACTCATGCCATTCCTACTAGCTCATCATCCATGGTATTGTATATTTATTTACTCTTCTCTGCTTTTGCCAACATGAAATTCAAGTTTACAAAAGGTAATTCAACCTGAGAATCCTACCACCTGTAAAAGAAACAAATGAGAAATTCCGTGGGATTTATATAACTTTGAGGTAAACACACGAACCTATCTTAATAAGTTTTAGGAGTAGTAACAAAAAATTTTGAACAAAATTGTCTAAGGAAAACAAGCTAAATGTTGTTAATGATTGTCTTCTGTGCAGCACTTCAGATGTAAAGTTTAGGGTTAACAAAGTGATTATTAAGGCTGAAAAGTGAATGAAACACATGTCCACACTCCCACAAAACAGTGGCATCTCGGAGTGTACGGAAAATTGTGCCCTGAGGTTGAACATAGGGTTGCTTTCTGCTTGAAAGACTTAAAGAGTCATGGGGATAGCACGTGAGTTGTGTACTTGCAGTAGGGCAGAAAACTGGCCTCTGAGAGCTAACACATATGTGAGGTGTGACAATACCAGGCCTAATGGTTATGGTGAACATTCTCTAGATTCCAAAGGTCTCTTGAGGCTGGAGGCAAAGGTCATGCTTAAGGTCTGCAGTTTGGAAAAAAAAAAAAGATGGAGACATTCTCTCTGATCTTATTCACATCCACCCTATCAGAGATGATGTCTGATAAGCAGCTTTTATCTACTTCCTGTTTTACGATAAATACAGATCCAAGGTTTTCTTGAGGGGACGCCTCCCTGAGCTCTTCAGTCCCCCGGCACAGACTTGGTGTCAAGTCTCTTCATTCCCTGTGCCAAAACACTTGCAATTTTTTATTTAAATTAATTAAAGACCTTTCTAATAAAATCACACTTAAGTTACATGAAATTATGAATTTCAATTATGTGTTTGTAAAATATTGCTTCAAGAAAGAAAACTTATATTTAAAGTAATAGAAAAGTCAGCAAGTAAAGATATTATATAATTCATGTTAGATAACAGGAGCCAAATGTAAAGTTTATACATTTGTTTCTCAAATTTGTACAATGTAAGAACAATTATATGTTGACTAGGAGGTCTAGAGATAGATAAAAGCTTATTGGAAAGGGAATTGATAAATATGAAATACACCAATTAAAAGGTGGTATCTCTTCATTAGACTTTGCTTATTCCTCATGCTGTCTCAGCCTCAAACTATTTGTGAATGAATATATGACAGCAAAAATCATGTGATAATAATTTAAGCTCTTTTGGAACATATCCATGCCCAAACCAGGATAGCAACCGGCTCCATACTGAGACTTTAATTACTGTTACTAAAAGAAAAAAACAAAACAAAAAGGGATACTGATGTGTGTCTATGTGGGCTGGGGACGCATAAGAGGACAGTGAGCATAAAAACTTGGGCAGGTGGAAACAGAATGAATGTCAGGAGGACTCCACGATGGGTTTCTACCCTCAAATATGGGACAAAAAACTCTTATATGTTTCCATTGTGCCTTAATGAGACATAGCATTGTTCAAACAGTCTTAGTCTCAAGAACAAAGACGAGCTGTCTCTGATTTTCTCCTCACATAGTCATATATATAATGAAGTGACCAGTGTGAGTTGGATCATCTTTAAATTAAACGACATTCATCAAGAAGCCTCATTATATTGAATACTAGTTTGAAACCGCACTCAATTCAACAACAACAAAAAAAAAATGGTGCTTTGTTATCAAAATCATATGAAGAAACCAATTTCAAAATAATGCAAATATAGCGATCTTATAAAATTAGAATGAATGGTTAAAGCTGTCTGGGAGCCACGGAACTTGCTTTCTAGTGACATAAATATATTTTGATTGTAACACGTAGGTCACTATGAAAGTTTTGAGACAGACTGTTAGGTTCATTATTTCACTTCCAAGAAACTCGGTCAACACTACCCTATCTGATTCACCCATGCAAGTTTCAACTTTCTCAGCTTGTTGGTATTTCTGGGAGGGCTTCATTTGTTTCTGTCACTGGGGACTTTAAGTTTCTTGATATTTGTGTATCTCAAAATTTTTGTAAGTACCCACATATTTACTCAAGTGTGGTTAGTACCTATTTAATTCATCCCCCATATTGCCCATACCGTGCCTGAAAACACTGTATCATTTGTTTTTGGAGTGTTTCAGATTTATAAAATGTTTACTACTGATAAAAAGGAGAAAAAATACTTTTCTTCTAAATTAAACTTTTGTATTTTTAAATTCTAGAATGCATTTTTCTATTAATTCAGTTACCATATATGTATACCATGATTAGGTAATAAACGCTTTGTGTCACCTGATGTTCTGAGATTTATCATATTTACTTTAACTTCTTTCACAAAATAATCTTTATATGTTATTAGGAACAATGTTAAAACAGCACCAAGGGGAACTGAAAATAGACAATGTTAGGGTGCATCTATTTAAACTGATAGCCAATGGAGAATTCTCAGCATCAGAAATGAATAACGACCTTCAAGAACAATAGAACTAACATTTATTAAGTATTTACCATAAAGATAATTTTCTGCTATGCAATTGCAATGAGATCATTCTATTGAAGTCCTGAATGCTTATCAGCAAACTGTTCTAACATGCCTAACATGAAGCAATTAGAATTGGAGAGTCTGACTTATGTGTCCATGATCACACAGCTGACTTATACAGTAATAAGGCCTCCCTGTGCTCACCATTGGGCTCTTTCTCTGCTTCTGAGGCTCTGTGAAGACTGTCCAGTCTCTCTGGAAGTTCCTGGAGGCCCTGTGACTCTCCTGACTAGTGGACTGTGAGGGGAAGCAGCATGTATCACTTCTGATGAGAGCGTGTTAGGGGCACATAGCAATCCTCCCCAGATTTTCTTTCCTTGATGTTCCAGCCACTGAGGCCATGAAATGACTTAGCAGAGCTGCACGTCTACCTTTACCACATGATAAAGGTTTGTGTCATATGTTTAAATTGTAACCCCAAAGTTGATGATATTAGGATGTAGCACCTTTGGGAGTTTATGCCATGAAGGTGGAGGCTCACACCCATGAAAGGGGAAAGGAGAAAACAATAACCACCATGGCTACTGGATTCCACTTTTTTTTTTTAATGATCAAATGCACCATCGCCACCATCTGTACTGGGTCCACTGAAGACACTTGATCAGGGACACGCCAGAGGAGAGAGGGCAGGCAGCAGTCTTCCCCGTCTTAGAGAAGCATTTTGTTACTGACACTTTTTGGAATTTTCAGTAAAGAATGGCAATAAAATCCAGAAAAAAATTGAGTTGGCTTTCTTCTTGTTTCCTTTTATTGTCTACAGAAAATTTGCCCCTTGATTTCCCGCACCAGAGACAGATCACTTGCACTGACCCAACCACATCTTGGCAGCCTCTCTAACTGGTCACATGGACTTCCAGGGACATGTACCCTGGGACTGTGTTTGGTCTACAGTGTAAAAGAGATCAAATACTTACTTTTCCTGTAGCAAATTCATAATCCTATGAAAATTCAGCAGCTTTCTTTTATTATAATAGAACTCCTCTTATCTCAAGTTACACATTTTGGAATAGACTTTTTCCACTTTCAACTGACTCTTGATTTAGTCTCAAATACCCTATAAAATATTTTCATTTATTCTGTCTATTCAATACTTTCTTTAGATGTTTGTTTTGTAGTTTTGTATTATCCGAATATTCTTTAGGGCATAGTTGGCATAAACCATGACAGCAAAAGTAAGGATAAATTATTGTATGAGTCAGTGCCAATTAACTTTAAAGGGATGGATTTTCTGTGTACGAGAAAAACGGTTCACAGCAGGCTGAGGGTGAAATAAAAACAAAACTGAACTAAAACCTTTAAAACCATAGCTCTTACCCTAAGGCTATTTAAAAACTCTATGTTAGGTAGATCTAGGGAGAAAATAGTTAATAAAATCCAATTTATAAAAGAATAGATGTTGGGATTCAAAAAATATGGGATTCTTTTTCCTACTCAATTATTTTTCTATAAGAAAAATAAATTAGAGGAAGACTTAATGTTGGAAAAAGTGTGATAGTAATTTTCTTATAAAATAAAATGTCAGAGGTAAGAATATTTAATTTTTTGTTACAATACCATATTCTAATAAATTGCCATTGAGATCAACTAATAACTCATAATTTCCTTTTTCCTTCACTACGTCTTCCTATTACATCCACACTTTTTTCAGATTCACCACAGAGGGTTTTCATCTAATGGAACTAAACACAGACAGAGTGTTGTCAAAATATGAAGACAAGTGGTTGAATGAAAGAGAATAGCTCAAAGACCATCATGTGGCATCCTTTGAAAATGGAAAATCCAGGTGTGTTCAATAGCTACAGGGTAACAAGCATTGGTAGATGAATAATTAAAAGTTTGTGATACACAATCATTTTTCTGATGTCAAGCTCTCCTTCCCTTCTCTGTCCACTCTTTGTCAGGAATTTAGATATATATTAATCACGGCACTTACATAATGTGTAAAGAATTTAATAATTATTATTCAATTTTCTCAGGCAGGTCTTTTTGGTGGTTCAACTAAAAGGAACTCTAATCTAGAGCACTGTGAGTCTTCAAGAGAAGGAGCTGGCCGTGATATCACTGCTGAGTCAATTCATAATGTACACATATGAACGTTTTTAATTTAGGGAGATTACTACAAACAAAAAACAATAGCATTCAGAAGAATTTCGATCAATTTTATTTTAGGCACCTAATATAATATTTATGTGTGTTTGCAGGCTTGTACATATGGTTGAGTTGCAGATAATAAAGTATTGAAATAAGAGTTAATGAGTATATAACAGATAACAAGAGAAACAGATCAGCAAAGCATAGTGATTGAACAAATGAGGACGTTAGAATCCCATAGACCGGATTTTGAGTCTTGAATCTTTAAACATCCGTAAAATGAGCTACATATCTCACAGGATTCTATTGAGCATTTAATTCATTTACATACGTAACATGCTCCTTACAAATTTCTGAAATGTTTTTTGCATCTACAAAGTTCTAGCCTATTTTTAGCCTACCCACTAGAATGTAAACCTTGTAAACAAACTTGGCCTTGTCATTATAGACTTGTTGGTGGTGGTGCAAACCTATCTTTAGCAAGTTAAAATAAAATCATATTCTGGTTAAGAGTATAAGAAAAGATTTCACTGAGGTTTAAATTCAGAAAAAAAGTACAAATTAGCATAGGCACAAGGAGCCTAAACAAAACAAAACAAGTAGTAAAAAGAAGCAAGCAGAAAAGCGTTTACACTTCAAGTAGAATATAATCTGACTGTGATCCTTTTACTCACTAACTTGCAATTGCTATTTAGAAATAATAAATAACATAAATCTGTGTTTATGGGTACATTATTAAATTGATTATTCACTTAAAATAATGGAAATTTCTAAAAAAAATTTTTAAATATATATAATCTTAGCGATAATAAAGGTATCACAAATGAATACAAATTTTGTTCTGAATAACAAAGATCAAGGAAAAAGTCCAAAGCAAAATGGCATGCTACTTTCCTTTTTTTTTGGCCGGGGCTGGGTTTGAACCTGCCACCCCTGGCAAATGGGGCCAGCGCCCTACTCCTTCGAGCCACAGGTGCTACCCCTGCATGTTACTTTCAAACTCAACTCACTGCCATTACAGTTTTAAAAGGCAATGATCTCTATCATATTAATATAATGTTTCTAATATATGTTTCTAATTAATGTTTCAAATTTTATTGACATTGTGATTTGGTTTGTAACGAATTAACGTATTTGTTGGCTTTATGTTTCTACAAGCCTTAGACACTCAGGAAAGGTTTTATCTTGTGACTACTAGGGTTTGAATGTGTCCCTAAAATTCATGTGTTAGGAACTTGATCCCCAATGCAGTAATGTTGGGGTGTGGGACCTACTGAGAAGTGTTTAAGTTATGGGAGAACTATATGACATTGTGATGGACCTTTAGCATACTGGAAAACTTACCAAATGTGAAAAATGTGTAATGCAGTGATTTTAAGTGTTATTGTTTGTTAGTTTTTTGCTTAGATTTATAAGGTTTCTCTCTTTCTCAGTAAGTCTTCATTTCTGTTGCATATAAGCCATTTTTATATTAACAATTTCCAGATTCACAGTAGTGATAGTAAATGCAGAGTGGGGTAAAAAACAACAAAAGAGAAACTTTTTTTTTTTTTTTTACTTTTTGAGAGCAGAAAATATGTATTTCTAACATTTATCATTCAATAATTTAGGAGAGGAAGAAAGTGTTATTTCACAACAATGAGATGTTTTTTATGTATTCTGAACAAGGAGATGTTTGTTACATATTCTGATTGTAAAATAAATTCATCTTTTACATTTAAAAAATTACAATATACAATCACTGTGATTTAGGAAAGCCTCATATTGATGTGAAGAAAAGGTTCTGAAGCAGTGAGTGAAAGAAAAACACTGGACACAGAAAACGAGATGGGTCAATAGGTGCACCATAAGAAGAAATTAGAGAAAAGAAAAAGCATGTGAAAGGAAGGAAGCCACAAGGAACCACAAGTAGGGGGAAAAGAGTCACTCAGTTACTGAAGGATGCAAATTATACACTCATTACAAGAACATACTGAGGGGTGGCTACGTGCCAAGCTCTGTGATAGGTGCGGAGCACGTCATCAGGAATTAAATGAATACTCTGCTTACAGTCTGTGGCTGAGATAGTAACCAATCAAATGAACAAACAAGTTAAATATACCATTATACGTGCTCACTATAAAAGAAAACAGAGAAAATCAGGGGGCAGCTCTTCTCTGAAAATCCTTAAAACTCATTTGTGCCATCAAGCAGAAATGAATGGACAGAAAATTAGTTTTTGGAATGCCCGTGTGTTTACGCTAGAACAACTCCATAGCAGTTTATCAAAGATAAACTCAAAATATAAGCTTTTTGTTTTTTTGTTTGTTTTCGGTTTGGGAACAAATAAATGTACTAATGGTTTAATGGGAAATAAACAGTATTTCACACGCTGATATTTCCTCACATTGTCTTTTGAATTGTTTCATCAATTTCAAAATGGAATACTCGAACACAGAGTCTCTATTTTTACTTTAAAATGCCAAAGTCCACAGTTAAATTACAATTTTACTTCTCTTTTTGTCACTGCTGATTGATCCCAACATTTCTAAAAATTATACTTGGGACCAGTAATCATTTAATTTTCACAGTCATATTCGTATTTAATTAAATACAACATTCTTGTGTAGTATGATCTCTGCGGAAATGTTACCATTAGGAATTCTAAGGGATACGAAATAAAAGGGTGTCTTACTACTCCTGGTTCTCAGCTTACTTCCCTCAGCCCTTCGTTCCCTGGTCCTCAGTTTCTATTATGTACAGGAGAGAATCTGTCTCCTGCTCTTGTTTCTACTATGCCCATGTGAAAATCTGTCTGATCAATTTTTTTGTATACATTAGTAACCTAGCAGTGTCTGTATTTATTAGAATCTATTTATTTATTTATTAGAGTATTTCTTTGCTAGAATTTTATAGATTCCATAGGCATCCTTTGAGTTTATCTTTGAGCCTAAAAAAGGATCTAGTGGTGAGAATAGTCTTGGAACTATTTTTAATTCATTAAATCATGAAAGAAAGATTTTTTACAGAAAACCAAACACATGAAAAACTATATTATGCAAAAAGAACTCTATCTCTTCTTGCCCCATTCAGCTTGTTACAGAACCAGAACCAAATACATAAAAGATATGGTTGAGTGACTGTGGGAGTCGAGAGAGGACAATTACTGGGATAGGAAAGGATTTGCACAGAAACTAAGTAATGAGGCATAACACAAACAGTAGAAGATAGTGTTCAAAGTACAGAAGACAAAACATTAAAACCAGAAGCATCATCATAGGCAAGGTCATGAGAGGGTCTGCAATAGAGTTGATGAACACAGGGTAGCCCTTGTAAATGGGATGCAGAGACAAAGACAGTGGGTAGAGAAGAGGCTGGGGCGGTTTTAGTAGATTTGTACATATCAGGCTATGGTATGTGCAACTCATCACTCAGACCACTATGAAATAAAGCTGCATGAAATAGGCTGAACAAAGAAGGCTATTGTCCTTGGCAAAAAGCTGGATCTTTTCCAAATGAGCTCTCTGTTGGCAATAGAACTACAGTACCTGGTTTGCTACTAAGCACCTCTGCAAAATAGCCACTGAGGAAAATGTTTGTGTGGTCATTTATCTCCCCCACGGAATACAAGCATGTCACTGGGTTTGACACTGCTATGGCTATGTCAAACTATGGCATAAAGTGCGAGTCCAGGTATTTGATTTCATTGGTGAACTATGTAGGAATCTATAAGCAATATTTATTTGAATTTATACAACCGAAGCCAGAATACAGCTATATGATTCTTTTAAAACATCATTTAGTTATTTTAGAATTCAAAAGGTAGAAAGGGTAAGAATTTCAGCACATAATTATCTTTTAAAGGGTAAGAATTTAAGCACGTAATTATCTTTTAAATGCTCCAATTGTGATATATGTCATGGAGGCAAAAATTTTTATGGTTTATAATGTAAGTATATTCTCCCTCAAGCTCATTGCCATCTTGGATGTCCTTTATTTAGAGTAAAATTTGAAATAGAGGAACCTTAATGACTCCTTCATTTTCATAATCATTTATGGCCATTAAACATAGGTCACTCACAGCTTCTGTTATTATCAGAACATTAAAAATTCTGCTGGGACCTCTCATTGTTATTTGCTTGACATCCACTTAATATTTACCATGGGGAACATCACAGATGGCTCAGTTTTCTTCTGATCATCATAATGAAGAATAATTTACTTACTCTATCTGTAAGTAAATAGCTTTTAGAAAGAGAGAAATTATATTCAAAGAGGCATTATCATTTGACCACACCCACCAAAAAATGTTGTACGATTAAATTGGAGATCCCTCATTGTTTGATTCACTGAGGAAGGTACAGAGAAGATAATGAGTTAAAAAAAAAGCATAAAAGGACATTGTAATTGTTGTAATACTTAGAGATATTTAGGATATGAGTAATAAACAAAAACACCACACTCAAACTGTCTTATGGTAAGAGGTCTATTATCTTCTTTTTTTTTTTTTTTTTTGTAGAGACAGAGTCTCACTTTATGGCCCTCGGTAGAGTGCCGTGGCCTCACACAGCTCACAGCAACCTCCAACTCCTGGGCTTAAGCGATTCTCTTGCCTCAGCCTCCCAAGTAGCTGGGACTACAGGCGCCCGCCACAACGCCAGGCTATATTATCTTCTATTATGGAAAATATCAAATGAAGTGCTGGTTTCAGGCATAGCTTTTTTTATAAATTCTAGTGATGTCATTAAGTTTGGTTGCTCTGCATAACTTGACTGTTTCCCTAGATTACTTCATTTTTCACTCATTAAATGCCTTGTGGTTGAAAGATCACTGCCCAACTTCTGGGATTACATCCACATTTAGGAGGAAAGAATTTTTATGCTGACCACCTCTGCTGAAATCCCAGCGCATCTCTCTGAGTCAGACGGCAAGTGACGTCCATCCCTGAACACCGAGCAGTGTTTTCAATGTCAATAACAGTTGTTTCACCCTGGCTAATGCTGTACCTATGGGCTATAATAAAAGAAGAGAAAATGAAGAATAGACCCAGACTTATGCTAGCAGCTAAAGCCACAAAATACCACTACAATAAAATATTGTTTAAAATGACCTGTGTAAATTGACCACCCAAGGGACTGTAACAAACTGGTCGACAAATAAGGAAGTGGACCTACTGTATTGGATACATAAGTGTGGTGCACACCTGTCCTATCAAAACTAGGTCACCTTCAGGAGGTGGTCAACATGGCGGAGGTGGTCAGCTGTGGAGGTTCTATTGCACATGTATATATTTAAATTGAAATTTTATAAAGATACATATTTTACACAACTCTTTTGATGTACTCCCCAGGCAACTCTTAAAGCATGATGTGCAGGATTACCTTTTTTTCCATAACATACCCACAATAGTCTATGATTTACATTTTCATTTTTTATACTAAATATTGAAAGATACTTGCAAGGTGATCTGATTTCACGATTCTTATTTTTAATGATTTACAGCTGTGTCTTCCACAGCATTAACACTTACTTCTTTAGACATTCATAGAGTCGGTGTTGAAAGTTGTCCTCTCTTCCTGAATTCTTGGATTTCTATATATTTTTTTTGCTTCCTTTAACGTACATTGAGAAATTTTAGTCCAAACAACATGGTCTAGACTCATTTCTCTCAGTTCGTCTCTCAACTTCCCCACTAAGTACAACTATATACTCTAGAAATAACCCAGGTGTCAACAACAAAAGTATATATACTCTGAAATGTAGCAAAAGAGTAAATGGGTTAGCTATCCAAGACTGAAAGAACAACTCAGAGGAATGTGTAAACCACACAAACACACACGACCTACAAGGCCACTGAACACGTTGTTCTCCAACCTGCAGTCTAGTAATGGAAGTTTAGTAACATGGTCCATATAAGTTTATCCCTCCTCTGAGTCATCTAAAGTTCCTTCTGACTACATCAAAAGTGGAGAAATCAATCAAAAGCCCACAAATAGTACATAATTATAGGGGAAGCATCGTCATTTTCTGTCAAATGTGAGGCTACCTCGCAAGAAACCTCTTTGTGCACACAAGGCTGATACTCATGTTTGCTTCTCAGAGAGAGCTTGCCACTTGAAGGTGATAGGGGATAGGGGTTACCAGAGGAAGTCTCAGTACCCCTCCTCCGCACCCTACCAACTTGGGAAAAGACCTTCAGCCCCCTCAAGTAACCCCATTCCTGTGATACTTTACTAAAGAGAAATTCTTAACAACCTTCAGTAATCTTTGGTTGAAGGACTGACATATACTGATTTAGCTTGTGAACACCTGGCAGTGAAGGAGTGTTAGGCAAATAAACCAACAAGAAAAATAACTACTGACATGGCCCAAAAAGCAAGTCATTGTTTATTTTAAGGATGGGTTTCTAAATTTTGATAAATGATGTTACTGTGATTATCTCTGAAAAGACTTTTAGATGTCACCTATCAGTATTTTAATCTTGACTATTAAGAGCCAAACTAGTCTATAGTATAAAAATCAACATTAAAGATAAAATTCCTAAAAAGTTATAGTAAATCAGATACAATAGTTTTGGACAGTGACTAATCGGATTCCTCGTTGCTGCCATTTCTAGTTATGTTTAACAGTAATTGAATATAAATAATGGAGCATTTGATAAGAATCTGTTAAATGCTCCTGTTTTTTCTCTGGTTGAGTTCTTTCATTATTTACTCTTTCTGTTTTTCTTTTATTCTTTTTTTAAAGTGACAGAATATTAATGTTATTTCTTTTTGCTCTGCTTTGAGTTTTAAACCATAGTTTGAATTTTCCATGATGATTACTTTTAATTATAATTTTCAATTTTAATCCATTCATTGTAATTAAAGTTTAATTTTATAGCAAAGGTACATTAGGATGTCTCCAGCATGCAGGCAAACAATCCATTTCAATAAACAAGTTTAAGTTTTTTCACTTTACATTCCTCATTGTAAAGAAAAGGCAGCATTCAGTTTATGACAAGATAATTGTAGGACTGATGCTTTGCTTTTCTGCAACTTATCTCTATCCTATATTAAGCTAAATTTTAAATTCAAATTTTGATTTATTTTTTATTTTTTAAAATTAATTTAATTTTACTTCAATGTTATAAATATTTCTTCATATTTGTACTTTTCATTTTGACTATATCTCATTCATATGAGTAAAGTAAATCTTTACAATCTTGTACAGTTGATTTTAAACAGCTTCGAAATTTCACTGCTTATATCTCATGAAAATCTTTTAAAGTATGGAAGAAATGTTTTCATTGATTATCTGATTCAGTACTTTCATTTAAACAGCCTTTGGCAGGTGGGATGTGAAGGTGAAAGAACTTAAAGACCAAATTTTAGAATATATTTCATCAGTTATTCTTGGTTGTTTGAATTTTCGCATACATATATTGAAAGAAACTGGATAAATTTTAATATCTTCAGAGTGAAAATGCATTCTTTTCAGCAAAATTATAATTTGGTCTTATCAGTTGTATACAACAAAAATGTTGGCATATTTAGGACAGAGCCATAACACTGCGAGTTGCATCAAAAGAATTTGGATAATATTTGGTAAACAAGAAAATGCACAAGTGTGTGTACACTGTATAATCAATCTTGTCAGATGCACAATATTATGAAAATACCAAAGAATCAGCCAAATGACCATGTTTATCACCTCAAAGATTTCCTATTGAACTTTGTTTAATTTCACTGCTATCTCACCCTCTTTTCCCCCAGGCTCAGAATATTACTGATATTATTTATTTCACTATGGATTACTTTGCATTTTTAGAGTTCTTTTGTGTAATTTGTGTTTTTCTTTTAATAAATGGAATTATAAAGCATGTAGTCTTTTCTTTTTGGTCTTTTGTCCTTCTCCAAATAATTTTGAGAATATAGTATATTGTTTTGCCAATAGTTAACTCCTTTTACTGGTAGGTAGTATAGTGGTCATCTTAATATCAGACAAAATTGATTTTAAAAGGGAGCATTCTACCAGGGATGGATAGGATTCTTTTCATATTAATGAAAGGGCCAATGCATCATGACACATAATAATCTAAAACATTTTTACATCTAGTAATAAACTTCTAAATAAAAAGAAACAGAAAGTAATAGAATTGCAAGGCAAAATAAACAAATTCACAATTACAGTTGTAGACTTTCACGAAAATCTTACTATTAAATAGAATCATGAAATAGAAAATCAGAAAGCATATCGAGCAATAAATAACATTTTTAACCACAGTGACATAACTGACATTTATGGAATTCCAACTGCAGTAGAAATACCTAGATATTTGTGAAGACACGTCATATTTTGATGCGCAAAACAAGTTTTAATGAATTTAAATGCATTTAAGTCATACACATTATGTTATAATGTAATTTTTATTCATTTACCTAATAATGTATAACAGAAAATCATAAGTATTTCTAAATTAGATATTGAAAATTGGTAAATGACTATTTTGGAATCCCCAATAAACATGGACTATTATAAATACGTGTATTTCATGTACTTCTTGTCAATTGGAGGACATAAAACAGAAATGATAAATAGTAAATTGTTCTCCCCTTTTAAGAATAAGTGATGTTTTAATTTAAAACCAATTGGTTTTCTATATTTTTGGCTGAAGTTTAAAGCTTTAAAAATTTCTCATATCTCTAGTGAGAAAACAAGGTAGGTAATTATTCAAACAAGTTACTCAAATTTTATTTGAGGTTGATTAATTTTTCTCTAATCTTTCTCTAAAACATGTTATAAAAAGTCATTTCTTACATATTTTAACTATTTTTATTCTATTTCTCATACTTAAATATACAGTAATAGGTAACAAAGTTTACTTTGAAAATTATATAGCTGATTCTAATTATGTTTCTTCCTGGTCAAGTCTAAAATGCATATAAAAATTATTATATATATTATTTATTATATATATTATTTATGTATGTTATAGGATATGTACATGTTTATCCTATTGTCCTATTGGTTTTGTTAGTTTGGAGAATGTTCACTAATGCAAATTATGAAATTTTGATACCAAGCTTGGCTCTGAAATAAAACAATTTTACATATTAGTGTTCTAAATTGTTTCTAGGGTTTCTGGAATTAGCTCTCTTATTTAATTAGGTTTATAGCCACCCTCTTAACACTGCTGCTGATGTATCAGTGTCATAATCATGTTCATAGATGCTCATATCTCTATTTCCTGTAATACGGAGAGCACTGCTTGTCCAAGTGGTGACCTGTTTCTAGCGATACGCAAAATATCTGTATTGGATGCTGCTAATCAATCATGTACAACAAGCAAGGAGACAGGTGAGTCACTGTACAGCATCTTCAAATATTTATGAAAAACTAGCAAAAATGCTGACATGGGTTATTTCCTCCTAATATCACTGAACAAAGTGTGAGAAAATAACCCCTAGTGAGCTCAGACATTCGAATTTTCAGCTCAAGCATTATATCAGTGACTTAAAAAGTTTTTATGAATGCCTTTAGGGAGACCTTTATTTCTGGTAGCCATAGGGCTTAAATTAGTGAAAATCAAAGTAAGAACCTTATCTTTTTTACTCGCTGCATTACAAAACAAGTTGAACTTACAGGTTGACTACTCTTAAAGTCAGGACTATTATGGTGGAAAAGATAAAGTTAAAGCCTTATAACTCCCTCTACCTATGAAAATAGAAAGTCGAAAGCAGTAGCACATTCCTGGAGGGATGGCAGAGATTAGTGCCACCTTCCTTCAAGGATAGGAAGGATCTGGGGTGATTCCCACAACATCACTACTGAACTCACCTAACTGGCCTAAGACGTATGGATTTTGGAGAATGGCAGTGGGTTATTATACGCTTAACAAGGTGGTGACTCCAATTGTATTTGCTTTACCGGTGTTTGTTTCATTGCTTGAGCAAATTAATATGTCCCTTGGTGTCTGATATAAAGGTATTGGTCTAGAAAATGCCTTTCTCTCCAGGATTATCTAGACTCTTTTTTTTTTTTTTTTCAACTGACAAGGCCCCAAATCCGTCTTCCCATATTTCCTGAGATGTATAGCGACTCTCCAGCCCTATGTCATAACTTAGTTTGCAGGAATCTTTGTCTCTTTTTCATTCCATATGACACCACACAGATTCCTTACATCGATAACAATATATAGATTGGACCTGGTTAGAAAAAAGTAACCACCCATACAGACTTATTGGTAAGACTCTTGAAAATTAAAGAATGATAATTGTTACTAAAATTCAGGGTTTTCTACTTAATACATTTGTAGGGATCCAGTGGTATAAGGCATGTTAAAATATATCTTTTCAAGAGAAGGATAAATTATTCAATCTGGCCTCTCTGAGAACCAAAAAACAGGCTCAAGCCTGAGTAGAAACATTTGAAATTGCCTTGTAGACATACTTTTAAAAAATCTTAAGGTCATTATTCAATAGGACTCCCTTTTGCAGCTCAACATAGAGGGGAATTACCCCGAAAAGATTTGAGAGTGTGGCTTTTGCCTATTGTAGTAAATTATAATTTGAAACATAGAAAAAACTCATGCTGTTTTTAAAGGAGTTGTATCAGCTTGAACTTAATAGGATTTAGACAGTTTAAAGGAAAATAGGTTTCCACGTACTAAATATATCTGACCAAGAAGAAATCCAAGAAATTTACTCAGCTATAATCGCACACTATTTCTGACAGAAAAGTAAGGGTATCTTAAAGAGTCACCCTAATAGTCACTAAGAGCAATAGATTTAGTAAACACTTCTAGGGAGTAGCAGTAAGTCTTAACCAAGGAAAATTCCCTATGCGGGAAGCAGAGGTGAAGGGAACTGGTAATTTTTTTCCTGACTGGGTCTCAAAATCTCCATAGATGAGTTAACTGTTAAATGCCCTTGTTTCCTCCTTCATTTTTAGAATGTTAGCAGCTATTGTTATAACCTGCTCCTGTTTTGTAATTGTTGGAAGCATTTTCTGGAGGCACTGGATAGAAAAAGTGCACACAGATATGACATCAGGTATAATACCCGAGAAGTTATTAGCATCTGGAATTAACATAGTTGAATAAATTCTGAAATTCAAGCTTGATTCTTATATCATAAAGAAATACGAGACTTTGAAAGTTTGGGGAAGGGGATAAATTTATTTCCATGCATCAAAAGGATCTGGCACATTAGGAGACACAAAGATTACGCTAGTCTGTGACCTCGGTGTTGCTCACCAAACCGAGCTTACACGGCTTCTGCACACAGAGAACTGTGTGCTTAGTCATGTTACTGAACTTGACCAATTGGAAATTGTGAGTGTGATGATGCAAGAAGAGGCTCGCCAGGTATTTACACATTGGGATTTCTATTTGGCAGCCAATTGCCACATACGGGAGCAGAGCTGCACCATGTATTATAAAATAATTGTCAAGTTCATTCAAACAAACACACAATCAGTTAGACAAATTGTTGCTTATGCCACTCCATTTCAGTTTCTTTTTTTTTTTTTTTAAATTCAACAATAGGTAAGTGTCAGGACAACTTACATTATCTCTATAAATTCCTAAATCAATTCTTGAAGATGAATGTACTTTAGAACAATTATTTTATAGATGAGAAAACCAAGGTGTACATTTTTATATAAATTTATCAAATTCACGGTGAGTTAACAGGAGGTAAAATTGGAATGGGAACCAACCTTTATTTCGATTCCAGGATCTGGGTTCTTATCTACTTTTCACTATCACTTCAAAAATCTCCCTTCTATCTCTCCTTTGCATCACCATTGCAAACATGTGGGGAATTCTTTTCTCATCTTGGTTTTTGAGTTAGTGAAAATTGTACTCATCATTTTCTGAGGATTTTCCCATCAGAATTGGCAGAGGATCTTCACTTGGTCAAACCTGGTAGTAAAATGCCCCAAGTCCCCGTAGAGTCATCCTAAATACATGTCACATCTTCTGTGGATTCAGTTTGGTTCTTTGCTTTTAAATATGATGCCCTTTTCCTTCCCTCAGCCAGTGTCTCCAAATACAAACAAAATTGCAATTCCTTCAAAAACCCTTCACTTTAAAGGGACTCCTCAAAGAGAATTTGTAATTTCCTGATCTCCAGATGTAATAGCATACAGTGCCTTAGACTGATTTTGATAATTACCCTTTCCTCTTCATATCTCAATCTTCCCAGGACAGTTTCAGATATTAATCACAATTGTGATGAAAGAAAGATGAGGAATGTGGGAAGTTAAAGGTGGTAGTGGAAAAGGTGATCTAAATCACCAAGTTAATCTTCTTTCCCCCAAATATAAGGCATACAAATACTAGAAATATCTGCCCATTAGACGAATGTATTAAGAAAAATCAGAACAAATTAAATTTTGATGAGTTGATATCATTCTATTATATCACCACCCTGCCAATTATCTTAACATTATTTATGAAAAATGAGTTATATTATCTGGGAAAGTGAAAATACACAAATGTATGAATTTTTACTGAAAAGTAAATTTAGTCTAAAAATAAATACGTATACCACACACTTCATACAAAATAGAAAACATTTATATTTTGAGACTATTCTAACTTGTGTATTAAAAACTCATTTTTTTAATAATCAGAAATTTAAAATGTTTATTCTACATATGACATCAATCTCAGGAGGTATGTTATTTACCAATACTAAAAATAAAGAGAGCTTATATTTAAGCAATAGCTTCAGTTTGGAAAAAAGTATAAGAAATTCTCTAAAATATTAACAGGGTTATCTAAAAACTTTTCAAAATATATTACAGACTTAATTTTGCCTCTTTTACATGACAAATTTTGCATTTATTATACTTTTTAATAAATACAGAATACGGAAAGAATAAGCACAATAAATCAATGCCTTTTTGTTCATCTTTCAAAGAGTATTTAATGTTATTTTTATTTTGTAAGCATATGCACTTTGTGAAATTTGTAACACTTATATTGAAAATTACCCCCTTATGTAAAGTTGTCATTTAGAATTACTGCTTTATTTTTAAGAATATGTTATAATTTACACCGGTTTTGAAAAATAAAAACACCTCATAAAAACATGAGGGGAATTTTTACTTTCTTTTGTAACTCATGAGGTCCTATAAGAAGACAAAATATATAAAAATTTAAAAAATACATTATAAGGTATAAATTAATTCTAGATTATTATTAAAAATAAATATAAAACGTTTCCATTTCTTAGATTTTTTTTTTTTTTTTTTTTTTTTGCGACAGAGTCTTGCTCTGTTGCCCAGGTGAGAGTGTCCTGGCATCAGCTTAGCTCACAGCAACCTCCAACTCCTGGGTTCAAGCAATCTTCCTATCTCAGGTTATTTTTTTATTTTTAGTAGGGATAGGTTCTTGCTCTTGTTCAGGCTGGTTTTGAACTCTTAAGCTCAAAGGATCCTCCTGCCTCAGCCTCCCAGAGTGTTAGGGTTACCATCAAGGGCCACTGTGCCCAACCTTGTTGTTTTTATTACTTGAATTAATGTTATTGTTTCAAATTTACTCAGATGTTGAGTGCTTTGTTTCATGCTTATTTTTCCTTCAACTCCTGTTATTTTTTTTAAGTGCATGGTTTTGCAAAATATGATGTTGTTGGGGGATGCATATATTGTGTTAAAGCATTACTGCCTCTGTTTAGGGGTTGCCTGGTATGCTTAGATGGATATTCAGTGAATGAAAATATATGTATCTAGGTGGCGCCCATAACTCAGTGGCTAGGACGCTGGCCACATACACTGAGGCTGGCGGGTTCAAACCCATCCCAGGCCAGCCAAAAAAACAAACAAAAACAAAAAAATGACAATTGCAAAATAAATAGCCAGGTGTTGTGGTGGGTGCCTCTAGTCCTAGCTACTTGGGAGGCTGAGGCAAGGGAATCAATCGCTTAAGTCCAAGAGTTTGAGGTTGCTGTGAGCTGTGACGCCAGAGCACTCTATGCAGGGCAACAGCTTAAGACTGTCTCAAAAAAAAAGTATCTTTAATTCAATGGATCTCAAATTTCAGTGAGCATCAAAACCACCAGGAATTCTCACTAGAATACAAACTATCTGTATCCTCTTCTCCCAAAGTCTTCTGATTTAGCCAGGTCTCTGGTGAGATCCGGACGTTTACATTTCTAACAAGTTCCTAAATAATGCTGATGCTGCTGGCCTAGGTAAGGGTCACATTTTAAGAACCACTGCTCTAACCCAACTATTTAGTCATGAAATTCTCTGATATCAACTCAGTGTAAAAGCTGAAAGATCGTGACTCGCTGTGAAGCTGGATGGTGGAATGCACTTTCTTCTTGAGAATAGCTAGAGATGTGATGGTGAATTTTTTCAAAAGCTGAACATATTTGCTCACCACAGATATTATTCAAAATAAACATAAAATGCAACACTTTATTAAAGTAAAAGTATCTTTACTATTAATATACAAATGGTGAAGTGTGACAAGTTTGATATACTATAAGCCATACTTTCAATGTCTCTCATAAATACAAAACTTCAACATTTGCAGTATAATTTTTACAGTTTAGACATATATATACAGCATTTCATAGGGACATACTATATTGAAACAATAAGAAACTTTGTTGGTAGCCAACTTAAGAATATAGATTTTAAATGGAGATATAAGTTAAAGAAAATAAAATCTAGTGTGTTTTAATGCATACTGAGCACAGCATAGAAGTCACATACCAAAAAAAAAAAAGGGGTTTTCTTAAAACCATTGTTTCTAAGTTCATACATTTCTAACAGGGTTTAGAGGCAAATGCTGAACCATAAATAATTCTTTAAGAGTTCAAACAAACAGATTTGCTCTTAACAGTACCATTTATTTTATAGTATGCATGTTGTTCTCTGAAAAATCCATTTTGCAAAATTTAATTATAGGTTCTATCTCCATTAACTTCCTCCGCTGGATTTCACTCCCTAGGTTTTCTCCTTTGCATCATCAAAATGACCTTAATTTTCACCTAAGCAATGTTCCTAGTCCCTAGTCTAGTACTTCTCAAAGTCAAGGCCTTCTTACCTATCTGTAGGAGTTCACTTTGCCTTTCTGGATCCTTTCATTTCTTTGTTTTTCTACTTTCCTAGGTCTACTTGTGATTTGGAGTCTTCAACAGTCACTGCTTTGTTTACTCTCTTCCATGGATGGCTAAAAGCAGATGCCAGAAGACATGCGTCTTCATTTCAAAAAAAAAAAAAAAAAACGAACAAATAATAAGTAGCAATATTTAAGTTTTACATAAGCAACAATAATGAACGTTGTGTGGTCAGAATTCCAAAAATTGTATATAAAAAAATTTAAAGATGTGATACCAGCTACTATATTTATGTATGTTATTGGCAAAATCCTAAAGTGAGGAATAAACTATTTTTTCTAAGAATATTAAATTGTATCAAATAAATAATTACTATTATCTATAATTTAAAATATTTTACTTTATGAGGGGAAAGAGTTAATCTATTAGCATTCTTTCATAATGATAGATGGCTATATTTCATGAGTACATGTAATTTTTAAAGAAGGAAGGGTGGGGTCTAGAAGAAAATTATGTTGACTCAAAGACTATTATATGCCGAAGGGCTTGTATAACTTTTCACTTGTTTTATTTCAGAATATTAATAAGCCTATGAGGTGAATACTTTTTCTGAAAAAATATCCACCTTAGGATTGAAGTATTTCATTTTTGTGACCATCTGCAATTTAATTTTGCATTGTCAATCTATCCTTTTGTAATTTCAATGGGAGAACCTTATAAAATAATGCCTTGAAGGTTAATAAACAGATGCATCTATTTTCTCTCTAATGGTAAATAATGGCTAACAATCTCATTGAAAAATATTTTACCTACTGATAAAGTTTGTTGAACAAGAACTCTGGATATTATTATGAAAAAGGACTCCATGAGGAATTAAAGTTGAATGTTTACATTATTCTCCATGAGAAAGAATATTATAAATTTAATAAATAATCTTAATATGCTACTCTAATATTTTTCAGAAGTTGAAAAAATATCATTTCTACCACTTCAATTGTAGATAAGTTCGACAGTGATTATCATCAATAGTAAAGGATGATTTATGATTCTAAATCAAATATTCATATTTATCATAGGGATAATAAAGATCCAAGAGACACCATAGTAATTTTCTCTGTTTATAAAAGTTATATGATGTCTTTATCCTATAACTGGTAAAATTCAATTTTAATTGTATCTATAATGTATGTATGTCTAGAAAAACAATACAGAGCACATTAAGAATATTTTGTGTATGGATAATGTAGCTTGTTCACTAAATGTAAATAAGACAATTTCATCTAATTGTCACAGATCAGAGCAAAATATATCAGTGGTGATAGTAATTGTAGTTTTTATCTTTTAATAAAGCAGAATGTCATGCTAATTCAAAGGCACAAATACATCTTAATTATCTAAAATAAGAAATAAAATAGAGGTATGATTATAAAGTTACAATTAATTGTTGGCACACAAATAAATAATTTGATTAATAAAATCTATTCTTATAAATATTTAATTCAAGGAATAAGATTCATACGAAGTTGACTGGACCAAATAAACTTTCAAAACTTCTTTTATAGGTATTAATATTAAGAAAAGGAAAACTTGAGAATCATTACAATGATGTTAGACATTAGTATCAATAGAATGCCAATATGTCTTACCCCACAAAAATAATAAATCTTTAGAAATCACAATTAATAATTAAATTTACTTGCAAATCATTGTAAAATATGGTGACTTATTAATCTGTGCAGGTTGAAAGCAAAAATAGATATTAAAATTTTGATATTACTTTTTCCTGTTATATGTTGTTGAACATAGATTGTCATTGGCTAATTGCACATAATCTATCAAGAAATATCAATATTTCAATGACATCTCTGTCTCATAGTTTAAAATAAGTATAAGGTTTGGATTATTTTACCAGTACTTATATTCCATCAACCTTTGACATCATATACTAATACTAAATAGTATTCTTAAATAATAAAAATAACATTTAGATAGTCATATGGGTGTGTTTAATCTAGAATAGGGAAGAAGTAGGTTATTCAATTCTACTCATAGTTTTTAATTTGCTACAATCCATCTCTTATTTGAAAACTTTTTATAAATAATTTGGAGCATTCCATTGAAATATTAGAAAGAAAATTTTATCACAGTATTGCCTTGCTCCTTCATGGCATGGACTTCAAGGACAAGAGGGAAGGATAATTTGGACAATTGAAACGGTGCACATGAAACAGTCTGTCTACAATAAGCTTTAGATTATCTGTTAATTTCATTACTCCATGAGTAACAGGAAGTATTTAAGTCAATTTTTTAACATGAAAAATCCAAATAAATGAGAGGAACAAAATTTCAAATTGAGAAAACACAAAAATATTTTGTTCTTTATTATGATTTCTCCACTCTTGAAATAAAGCACAAATATAACAATGGTAAACATGCGGGATCATGTTCTCAGTCATCCTAATTCTTTCACTATCATTTGTTGAAAATCATGTGACCCTATCCAGGAAAAATTAGCACTCGTGTTTCTTGCTTCATGGACACTTTACTAAGCTTGTTCACTTTGCACAAACAAACTAATTCAAGTATTTTGACAAGTTTTAGTACATTGTTACAAAACAAAACAAACTAAAACCCAGTAAAGCAAAAGAGATGATCAGACAAACATAAACTAAAATAGCAACAGTCAAAACCATCAAAGACCAGTTGGATCGTTAAAATGAACTAACTGGTTTTAGACACTACTCAAATTCCTAGGTAGGCACAGGAATTCTGTTTTTTTTTTTTTTCTTTAGAATAGGCCAGACAGATAGCGAGAGATTCCTGCATTATAACCCTGCAATTTATGGCAGAGACACTCTGGCAACTTGGTGTCTTAAGAAGAAAGACAGTTATATTTTGTCCTGCAGTCAGGCAGAAAAATGACAACTGCTATAAAATTGTCTCTCCCTGACTGACAATTTCAAGCACTTTGTAAATAAAAAATATTCATGAGTGGCATTGATATTATATTTAACAGTTAGCAAATGATCTCTGTGGAGAAACTCCCAAACCAGGTCTCTCTTCACTGTTAAAATTTTCTCTAATGTTCTATTGAAATGCATTTTCCTACCAGTCGTTAACTGAGGTACAATCCCTGGGAACACCAAAGGCTCTGAGGAGGATGAAGTGTAATGAAACCTTTGGTTCTCTATGTTAAGAAATAATCTAAAGCTCGCTCCCCATGGGTATGAATATTTATAATCATAAGTACTTTTTAAAACTTTACATAGAAGTTAAAGCATGTTCAGTCTTTTACCTCTGGGAGCTTGCATAGCTTGGAAGTAAGTGTTTTATTCTGGTATAGGCCCTAACAAGTGATATGAGAAAGTTTGTTTTGAATACTTAAGGGATTTCTTCAGCCAAAGTTGTTTATCAAAGTCTTAAAATAACTTCTAGCTAAAACATCAGAACAAAAAACACAGGGTGGCCCTTCAACTGTTTATCACTGACACTTTCATGGCACATGTAAATATTAAATAATTTCTTCTTAACTTAATCAATCTTAAGTTTATAATTTCCATTAGCCAATTATAAGTAATGATGGATATAAAATGATGAGAAAATTAGTTCTTAAACATAGATTACGTACAACTAGGGGCTAAAAATGTGTCTGAAGACATGATTTGCAGAATTTGAATACTAATGGTTTATTTTTGATAAATTATTCTAAAAATAAATGATAATCACATATTTATAAATATATCAAGACACCATATTGATAATTGTTCCCATTTCAATTTATTTTATTTGAAGCTGCGGGCAGAAATCAATATTATTTTCACTTGCAATACATTTATTTTTTGTGTAATCCATTATGAATGAATATGATATATATAAAGAGAGATTTAGGGAATTTTTCTAATCTAATTTTACATACAATGTATATTCTTTAAAATGGGTAGCAATTTTGATCTGGCACTTGGTCTATCAAAACTCAATGTTAAAAACGCACTGAATTATAACTTGAAAAGAGTTCTCCAAATTTTTTATCTATTTTTTTATATCTGCGTAAGACAACTGGCTCCTTCAAGCCCATATTCCCTGAATTTCTCCTGATAGAAGTATCTTTATTAAGTTCCTTCATCTTAAGCTAACAGCCACTTTGGAAACCTATTTGCTCAAGATAGGTTCATAAACATGCAGGGCTTGCTTATACATGTAGCTCATAAAACTTCTGTTTTGTTTTGTTTCCTTAAACCCCTCTTTATTAGAGAGGTTGAAATATGTGTGTTGGTGTTAAGAAATACAGTTCTTAAGTAATAGAGCATTTTAGCCTTATACTAAATTGCAGTACATCAGTCATAGAATCAAGTTAAATACCCAAGAGTTGGTGCCAGTCAGGTCTCTATATTGAGATTTTTAACAAAATTAACAACGACAACAACAACAACAAAAGGAAATGGACCATGGGCAGGAGTATTTGATTGTATGTATATGTGTACAAGCTATTCCAAGCTAGAAGTTTCCCAAGAAATTAAGGTCAATGGAATAGTTTTGGTCATAGGGTCACTGCCATCCATACGCTCTCTGTAGTGCTTTCCAGCCGTGAGAGTGTTCTCGTTATGCTTTGCTGTCATCTTCTTTTGATTGGATGATATCATTAGAGACTTTAATTTCTATAGTTTCTGGATTTATAACTTCTTTCCCATTTTCTTCTTTTAAAGGCAATTTTCTGGAACAAAATAGTTTAAAATAATCTTGATTTATTAGGCTTTTTTTAAAAAGATATATCCTTTAACATTTAAGTCACTTATATATAGGAAATACAATACAATAATTGGAAAGAAAAATTAATTTATTGAACTAATATCAACTTGATATAAAATATACATAAGAGAACAAAACAATGAACTTTGTTTATTGTAAAAATGCTATGTAATACAGAAGGCTGGGTGAAACTATATATTTGTAGATTTAGAAGCACAAATTATTCACTATAGGGTGGCCTTCTATTTGATGAGAAAATGGTGATATTAAAACATAATTGTTTTAGAAGGTGAAAAGCCAAAACATATGTCAGCTATATGATTTAATAGTATCTAAATAAATGAACAATTGTTGCTGGACCATATTACATAAAATTAGAAACTGGGTGAATTAGCAATGTTCTTTGGAACTTAATATAAATAAAATATGTTTTCAGATATTTTCACTTTTTAATATTGACTGTTATGTTTTCTCTGTTCTCTTTTCACTATTGTTTTGTGCTTCAACTCTTACATCAGTTGTGAGAACATAGTTTAAGAGTTTTTTTCAGTGGAAACCTATGGAGCAATACCAGCTTCTATTTCTTAACATTAACATAGCTTCACAAATCTTACTACGATGGCAACAAATTATGATTTCTGATTTTATTCTTAACATTCTCAAATTCAACAGTATATTGTTACATCTTTTGAGTGTAAAAATTTGGGGGTAATTTTTTCTCCCTTGACAAGATGCTTTCTCTACTCATCAAGAGAATTAAATTAGAAATAGAATTCTAATTCACCAGTGTAACTTTAACCTCATCATTTTATAGGGGAATGAATGTTAATATGCTAGCTTCTCTGGGATTTATTTGTAATTTACTTTAATTTTTTAGTGAGAAGGGTAATACATTGTGTTCTGAAGATCAAAGCTATCGGAGCTAACCAGTCATAAGTAAGACACAGGCAAAAACTAATAAGATCCATTGTGGGGAATAAAGAACTATTGCCCAATGAGAGAAGGCTCTTTTAAGTATGTTATAGATAGTGAACTCATTCTACCATTTTTCCTAAGTACAGAAAATATTGACAAGAAAATTTAAAAATTTAATGAGTCATTCCTCACATCACCCTCCCTCGATTTGACCTTCCCACTATCCGTCCCCCCTCCTCCCTCCTTCATCCTGGGCCATAGTTGTGATCTATTCTTCATATGAAAGTGTGAGTGATTGTAAATTGGTTTCATAATAGTACTGAGCATATTGGATACTTTTTCTTCCATTCTTGAGATACTTTGCTAAGTAGGATATGTTCCAGCTCCATCCACGTAAACATAAAAGAGGTAAAATCTCCATCTTTTTTAAGGCTGCATAATATTCCATGGTATACATACACCACAATTTATTAATCCATTCATGGGCCAATGGGCACTTGGGCTTCTTCCATAAATTGGCTATTATGAATTTAGCTACAATGAACAATCTGGTGCAAATATCTTTGTTATAAAGTGATTTTTGGTCTTTTGGATATGCACCTAGTAGATGAATTGCAGGATCAAATAGCAGATCTACTTTTAGATCCCTGAGTAGTCTCCATACTTCTTTCTAATGAACCAGTGTTTTCAAATAATCTTTGGATGGTGTATTTGTAAATCATCATATAATTTATCATTACTTGTGTTTATGTTAAATATTTTTGTTTGTTTTTTTCCCTTGGATGGTGTATTTCTACACACATAATTTATCATTATGTGTGTTTATGTTAAATATTTTTAAATATCACTGTTAATTCTATTATATTAATGGTTAATACTTCTATTCTATGACTAAGACCTAAAGTAGATAAATTGCATTAATTCCCCAAAATGTAGACCAGTCCAAGGAAATTTTTTTTAAATTAGCTTTCATACACACCAATATGACACTGTAAGTATTAATTAATAAACAAGAAGGTGTTTTGTTGTGTAATATTTTGCTGCATTGAAAAGATTTGTAATTTCTGATTGTGAGATTATAGAACCCATTTCAAAAACAGTAACTTCAATTTAGAATGCAATTATCTCTAAATACAATTACTAAATTATGGCTGGAGAATTTATATTAAAACATTTGCTCTAGAGTAATGCTTTGTGTTTACCTAAATATTAATCATTTTGATACCTTGAAGGAAAATAACGAGAATTCAAAAAAAAAAAAAAAAACAAGAAAGAAAGAAAAAGAAAGAGACCATTATGTACAGCTATGACAACATTCTGCCTTTGATTTAGGATGAGAAATACAAATCAGATTACTCTGTAAGAGAATACTAGTTCATAAAGAAAAAGATCTATTTGTTTTGAAAAATGATAAAGTTAAAATTATTTTTGTGAGCAGTAAAGATTAAGATCTTTACAGGTTTTGTTAGTGCCATTACTATCAAATACATTGAAAAGAACGCAAGTTATTTCAATTTCATAAAAATAGTTTTCTTTTGAATTACTTCAATTTTAATGTTCATAAAGCTAGGCGCATTTTCACCCCCACAGGTTAAATTGAGATATTTACTATAGTTTTATAGAATGGAGCTCTAAGGGATGCATAAATGAATAACAGACTCTTGAAAGGAGATCAAGCATCACTTATTCATAGGATTTAAAATAATAGTTTAACAGTACGTCCTCCTTTCCTTTACAAATATTCTACATGTAAAAGACTGAAACTGGACCCACACCTTTCCCCACTCACAAAAATTGATTCAAAATGGATAAAGGACTTAAATTTAAGGCATGAAACAATAAAAATCCTCAAAGAAAGCATAGGAAAAACACTGGAGGATACTGGCCTGGGGAAAGACTTCATGAAGAAGACTGTCATGGCAATTGCAACAACAACAAAAATAAACAAATGGGACTTCATTAAACTGAAAAGCTTCTGTACAGCTAAGGAGAGAATAACCAAAGCAAAGAGACAACCTACACAATGGGAAAGGATATTTGCATATTTTCAATCAGACAAAAGCTTGATAACTAGGATCTATACAGAACTCAAATTAATCCACATGAAAAAAGCCAACAATCCCATATATCAATGGGCAAGAGACATGAATAGAACCTTCTCTAAAGATGACAGATGAATGGCTAACAAACACATGAAAAAATGTTCATCATCTCTATATATTAGAGAAATGCAAATCAAAACAACCCTGAGATACCATCTAACCCCAGTGAGAACGGCCCACATCTCAAAATCTCGAAACTGCAGATGCTGGCGTGGATGTGGAGAAAAGGGAACACTTTTACACTGCTGGTGGGACTGCAAACTAGTACAACCTTTCTGGAAGGAAGTATGCAGAAACCTCAAAGCACTCAAGCTAGACCTCCCGTTTGATCCTGCAATCCCATTGCTGGGCATCTACCTAGAAGGAAAAAAATCCTTTTATCATAAGGACACTTGTACTAGACTGTTCATTGCAGCTGCATTTACAATCGCCAAAATGTGGAAACAGCCTAAATGCCCACCAACTCAGGAATGGATTAACAAGCTGTGGTATATGTATACCATGGAATACTATTCAGCTATTAAAAAAAATGGAGACTTTACATCCTTCGTATTAATCTGGATGGAAGTGGAACACATTATTCTTAGTAAAGCATCACAAGAATGGAGAAGCATGAATCCTATGTACTCAGTTTTGATATGAGGACAATTAATGACAATTAAGGTTATGGGGGGGGAGGAAAAGCAGAAACAGGGATGGAGGGAGGGGGGCGGGGCCTTGGTGTGTGTCACACTTTATGGGGGCAAGACATGATTGCAAGAGGGACTTTGCCGAACAATTGCAATCAATATAACCTGGCTTATTGTACCCTCAATGAATCCCCAACAATAAAATATATATACACTTTTTGTCAATAGTATTGGGTATATTTTACTGCCATTCAAATATATAACTTTTAATGCATCTTTATGTTGGTAAAAATCTTTTCTTTTAATTTTTAGTCAAAGCATTATTTTCTTAGCAAATCAGATTAGTGTTGGAAAAATTCAAATCTGTAACATAGAAGTGCTCCTGTCTTTTGATATATTTGTATAAAATTAGAGCTATATAGTTAACAATGGACCTTCTCTGACATTGATGCAGAGTTTTATTTGAAATTTCTCATGATATATATTCATATATTTCAGATATTCATATATACCAATTTTGAAAAATAAAAAGTATAATTCTTTTAAAAATAGTAATACTGCACATACATATTACAAATAATGGTAATGGGTTACCACTTTACAAATACTGATTAAAAATATAAGTAAGTATTTCAAGATACATACTCAGGTTCTGTTAGTGGTGTAGTTTCATTTGGTTCATTTACTGGGCTGCCATCTTCATGATTAGTAATTCTTTCATCCTCTGTTCTCATCTCCACTATGGGTTCTTTCGATCCATCTTTCCTAGAAACATAAAGAAAAACATCATATCTCTGAAATGTAAAAATGGATGCATTATGGAAACCCCCATCTAATCCTCTCCCTCCAAATAAATTCAACATGGTCAAATTAGGAATACCACTAAGAAAATTTTTTTCCATTTAAATTTATCTAACCCTATATTTTTACTTAGAAAAAAAAAGAAATTTTATTTTATCTGTATCTCTTTGCCTCATCAAGATGTGTCAATTATTTTGCAAAAGTAGTTTACATATTAAATTCAGTTTCAATTTGGAAATAAATAAAAATATTTTGTTAAGTAAAATTTACAGCATGCCGTAGCTTTATTTCTCCAAACTGGCCACATTTTAAAATATAAAAAAAAATACTTTAAAGCATTGTTCAAAATATTAAAAAACATTTGGAAAGCATTTATGAAATATTGAAAACATCTGAAATACACCAGAAATATTGATTTCATTTAAAATGTGGAAAATAAAATTTGCATATGTTTTATTTTCCTAATGTCTCCCAATTTATATAAATTTTATATAAAATTTATAATTTATATAAAATATTTATATATTATATTATTTAATATAATGCACCAGAAATATACCAGAAATACACCAGAAATATTGATTTCATTTAAAATGTGGAAAATAAAATTTGCATATGTTTTATTTTCCTAATGTCTCCCAATTTATATAAATTTTATATAAAATTTATAATTTATATAAAATATTTATATATTATTTAATATAATGTGACCATTGGCTTTTAATGTATTTCCATGTTTTTAAGAAAGTAGTTTAAACAATAGAATTATGGCAATATATATGTATGAATCTATAAGTTCACATTCTAATGTCATCTCTATCAGATTTCTAAACAGGAGAGCAAATGTAATTCTTTAAAATTTATGAAAACTGAAAAGCTCACTACAGAGTTGCACTCATCAATAAAATGAACAAAAAGATAGAATAAAAAGAAAGTCATTGGGTGATGGCAAAGGATGAAATGAGCTAGGGGGTTGGAAGGGATGTATTGCTAATACAGGTTTCAAATACACTGAAGAAAAGAATAGTAAGGAACAGAGTGGGGGCTTCAACTGCCCAGAGATATAGTCTTGCCATCTAATCTGACAATTGTGCCTCTACACATGCAAATAAGTTGAAAACTTATATCCACACAAAACATCTGCATGTGAATGTTTACAGCAACTCTATTCATGATTGCTAAATATGTAACCAACCAAGATGTCTTTCAGAAGGCAAATGAATAAGTACATGTGGTATATCCATCCAGTTGGGCATTATTCGTGATAAAAATAAATGAGCTATCAACTTTCCAAAAGATACAGAAAAACTTTGAATGTACTTACTACAGCCAGTCTGAAAAGGCTGCACACTGTGTAATTCCAATTATATTACGTTCTAAAGAAGACAAATCTATGGGGTCAATACTAATATCAGGATCAGGGTGTGCAGGTGGAGAGGGGGATGCAGGGATGAATAAGGTGTGCACAGGGAGTATTTAGGATAGTCAAACCATTCCATTTGTTCCTGTAATGAGGGGCATAGGACATAAAAGTTACTTCTTAAAAAGAAGGCAAACTAGGATTACAAACAAGAGAAAGAAAACAAATAAAAAAATACTACAATGGCCTAAAGATGTAAAAGGCCCTACAAATGCTGATATTTTCATAGAAATATATTAAAGATAATAAGACACTTTGGATCAGATACAGGTCTGATATTGTTTTTATTCGGTTTTGTATGTACTTCTAATACATGAACACCAAAATTTGAAGAATGGGTGTTAGTAAAAATAAAAGAAAATCTAGAAGTGAGGAATGAAAAACTGTTTTTACCACTGAAAATCGGATGTCTGTCAGAAATAGTAGTTCAGATAGGTTTAGCTATATTCTCTGATCATTGGCACCAATAAGCAAGCTCTATACAATTAGCAAAGATGATTGAAGGACCATCACTTTGAATTTTAGTTTTGGTTTGTTTGCTTTTGTTGTTCTTTAGTTGGTTACATGAAAAAAATTCTACTTAATCCAATGTTCATGACAATATACAGGATGACACAATTGGGAATATGTGGCTATTGATGATTCATAGCAGAAAAGTAATAATTTTTTAGAAATTATATTAGCATTTGATGCAATATGCAATTAAATAAAACAATTTAGAAGGAACAACTAGTGAAATGGGATGTTAATTTTGTTTCCCTCATTGACCATAAACATGGATACAAAACCTTTCAATTAGAAAAAACAAAGCAAACATTACTGACAGTAAATGAAAAACTAATAAAATAAAAGGGAAAGTTGTCTCTAAAATCTTTGATTTTAATGATCTTTTTAATTTTGTTAACATTTTGTTACTTTTTTTTGTGTGTGTGTGTGTGTGGTTTTTGGCTGGGGCTGGGTTTGAACCCGCCACCTCCGGCATATGGGACGGGCGCCCTACTCCTTGAGCCACAGGTGCCACCCAAATTTTTTTTTTTTTTTGTAGAGACAGAGTCTCACTTTATGGCCTTCTGTAGAGTGCCGTGGCGTCACACAGCTCACAGCAACCTCCAACTCCTGGGCTTAGGCAATTCTCTTGCCTCAGCTTCCTGAGTAGCTGTGACTACAGGTGCCCGCTACAACGCCCGGCTATTTTTTTGTTACAGTTTGGCCGGGGCTGGGTTTGAACCTGCCACCCTCAGCATATGGGGCTGGCGCCGTACCCAGTGAGCCACAGGTGCCGCCCAACATTTTGTTACATTTTAAAATTTTTTCCAGGTTTATTCTTGTAGATAACAGCAAACATGTGTTAAAATATATACAGTTATTTATTTATTTTGCAGTTTTGGGCCAGGGCTGGGTTTGAACCCAGCACCTCCGGTATATGGGGCCAGTGCCCTACTCCATTGAGCCATAGGCGTGGCCCTCTACAGTTATTTTTTTTTAAATGATAATATATTGACTATGCATATCTGTGCCCTTCACTTATCTCTAGGTATTACCCGGAGTTTATAAACGAACCTCTAAAGTTGCCTCTATCTTCTTCAAGGTGCATTCTAGCTCACTGTATGTATACACCACCATAAACATGACCAGTCTCCAATTGACACTTACAGTGTTTTCAACTTTTTCTATTATAATATATAATGTAAGGATACCAAGTTCATATTTTACTTATTCTTAGGTGATTATATATGAAGCACCCAAATAATTAACAAGAGTTTAATCTCCTATCCTCCATAAATTATATTCAAGTATAACTGAGGTGATACAAGAATTATTACCTGTCAGAGTCTCTCTTATAAATTGAGGTGCATTCTGGTTGGGTGCATAAATATTAATGATTGAAACAAATGTAGAATATAAATGTCTTAACACAATAGCTAAGAAAATGCCATGAATGCTATGTTAACCAGTTTGATGAAAATATTTCAAATTGTATATAAAACCAGCACATTGTACCCCATGCCTGCATTAATGTACACAGCTATGATTTAATAAAAAATAAAAAAGTAAAAAAAAAAAAAGAATTATTACCCCAAACTTCAGTGTAAATTACGGAGTGAATGTGCAACTGATTGTTAAATGATCAGAAAATGATGATAACTACAGCATATGAGAAAATGTGTCCAAGGACCAAATTCTGTCTTCTGTTGCATAGTTAAGAAAACACAGGTGATAATGATACCAAACTAATTCCCGTCTAGTAGAATAGTGTCTAACTATAAATATAGAAGTCAGTCAGTATAAACTTCCATCAGAATCCCAAGATTGCTAACATGAATCTTAGGAAACATATTACTGAAATTTGCAACCTGAATACATTTTCAAAGAAATGAAAATATATTGAAAGGCTCTGAGAAAAATATTTTCTAAAATTTATCAATTATTGGAAAAAAATTTAAAGTCTTATGCAATCCAAGGCACTGTTAGCAAAATCAAACTTTGGAATATGCTGTGAAAAACACTGCAACAAATACAAAATCAAATGATTAAGGGACAAAGTAAAAGTTAAATAACTCTACAAAACTTATAATGAATATAAAGGTGTGGGTGGACATGTGTGTACTTAAAGGGAGTTGTATCTTGATGTGCTTGCATTGCTAGAAATAATGATTTGAGAAGCTTAAAACCAATATTCAATTTGGAATTGAATTGAGAAAATGATTGTAGGTGATGGGCAAAAGGGAACAGAGACAGGAGAGAAGTGGATCAGGGAAACCCAAGATTTGTTGCAAAGTGCAACAGCCTGAAGTCTGGCATTTTCAAGCAGACTGTCTTGCCAGAGCTTCACCTCCCTTCTCCTCAGCTCAACTCAGCTCCAAGGTCTCTGAACATGGTGAGGCCAGGCTCCTGAAGATGAGACTGCTCTCTCAGAGGAAGTGAGCTCAGGGGTTTGGTAAGACTTACTAAAGGTGAAATGCCATGGAAACAGCACAAGCACTTCGATCTTGGTAGTAGAGAAAAAGTCTCTAAGGGAGATGAGGGGAAAGTGCCCCTCCCCTCCATTTCTCAGCATGGCAAGGCTTAATTGCTCATCCTGAGCTTTGTGTGCATGGTCTAATTGGGGTGAGCCTTGACATCCTGCACCTGGACTGTGTTCCTGTCCCAGGCTCTTTATGTGTTAGGATTAAAAATAACTTAGAGTGATAAAAGTAAAAAATAAATCAGTACAATTATGGTAGTTAGTTAAAGAAATAGTTTGATTAGAAAATGCAAGCCCAGCAATAACCGTGACATAAGGGTTTAGACTCCCCCTGTTTTATGTATGTAATAAAAAAGGAGCTAACCTGGAGCTAGGGGTTGCCACTGGTCCTCACATTTTGAGGTGGTCAGTCACTATGACCCAGCTCTTTAAAAAACTTTCTTTGTGTCTTAACTTTTTGTTTTTCCTTATCCTCATATCTTTACCAGTCACTGGAAACAAACTCACAATATAGTCTGGGGATGGTCCCCAATATAAACGGCAAATTTTAAGCAAAGTGACTAAAAGAAAAAGTTCAGATTCAATCTGAAAACCACTCTTAGAGTGGTACATTCTATAGGTTTGGAAAAACGTATGATATTCTCCCACCATTATTTTATCATACAAAATAATTTTACTGCCCTATATAGAAATCCCTGTGCTCACCTAATCACCTCTCCCTTCTGTCCATCACTCAGCCCCATTAATCTTTCTTTGGTTTCCATAGTTTTGCTTTGTCTAAAGCAGTGGTTCTCAACTTTCCTAATGCCTCCTAATGCCACGACCCTTTAATACAGTTCCTCAAGTTGTGGTGACCCCCAACCATAGAATTATTTTTGTTGCTACTTCATAACTATAATTTTGCTACTGTTATGAATCATAATGTAAATATCTGATATGCAGGATGTATTTTCATTGTTGCAAAGGGGTGGCAACCCACAGGTTGAGAACTGCTGGTCTGAAGTGTCATATGGTACAGTTATACAATGTATAGCCTCTTCAGATTGGTTTCCTTCCCTTAATATTAAACATCTAAGGTTCCTCCACACCTCTTCAGGGCTTAATGGCTTGATAGCTTCTTCCATTTTAGTACAAAATAATAGTTTGTTGTTGGGATATACCACAGTTTGTTTAACCATTAATCTACAGAAGGACATCATGATGGCTTCCAAGTTTTCATTCAAAAAATAGATTTAGAGGGCGGCACCTGTGGCTCAGTCAGTGGGGCGCCGGCCCCATATACCGAGTGTGGCGGGTTCAAACCCGGCCCCGGCTGAACTACAATAAAAAAAAATAGCTGGGCGTTGTGGCGGGCGCCTGTAGTCCCAGCTACTCGGGAGGCTGAGGCAAGAGAATCGCTTAAGCCCAGGAGTTGGAGGTTGCTGTGAGCTGTGTGAGGCCACAGCACTCTACCCAGGGCCATAAAGTGAGACTCTGTCTCTACAAAAATAAATAAATAAAATAAAAAATAGATTTAGAGAGTACACGTTGGTTTTGTTAGATAACTGACTTGCATAGTGGAGAAGTCTAGGCTTTGCTCTATATACTCTCCAGCATTTGGTACTTTTAGTGTTGTGGATGGTGCCCATGTGAATAAACCTGTTGAGGTGTAGTGTCTTGTTTCCATTTTCATTTATCTGATGACACAAGAAGTTAAACAACTCTTCATACACTAATTTGATGTTTGGATATCTTCATGGGTGAGGTATCTATTACAGTCTTTAACACATTTTCTTATTGGGCTGTTACTATTTTAAAAATTTAGTTTAAGAGTTATTAGTGTATATAATAGTCCTTTATCAAATATGTCTTTGTCATATATTTTTCCCCAGTTTGTGACTTTTCTTTTCATTCTCTTAACAATGTCTTTTGCAGAGCATGAATGTTTAATTTTAATGAAATCCAGCTTAGATATTCTTTCTTTCATGGATTGTGCTTTTGATGTTGGATCTAAAAGTTCTGTTTATAGGTTTCTACTGCAGTAAATTTTAATTTTCTGTATTCTCCTCTCTCTCACTTCAATTTTGAGGACAGGAGTTTGGATTGCAACTTCAATTTTCTTACAAATGTAAGAATTGTTGACTGTCAGGATTTATTTATTTATTTATTTTTAGAGTTTTACTTGTTAATAGGATTAACTTGTTGTTCAGATTAAACTGAAATGTTAACTTTATTTTTCTTTTATCAGTGTCAACCATAAAATCTATGTTTGATACTTCATTCACATTTCTTCAGTTCTTGAATCAAATCTTACAATTAAGTCTCTTACAATTAAGACTTTATACAGTCTATTCCTTCTGCATAGAGCCATTCTCCACACCCACCCCTGCACACACACATACACATATATGCCTGTGTGCACACACACTTTGGCTAGTTAATTCCCACTCTTAATTTATATTTTAGGTCTCTCATGCCTTGCTCAGATTACTCTATGCAAATTATTTTTGCATATCACTATGAGAAATAACTTATTCATTCATCTGATTTTGTTAACTAAAATTTTGCCAGAAAAAAACGTTTCCTGGTGGCAAGGACTGAGTCTGCTTTTCCTTACAGATGTATTCCTAGGATAGTGCCTAGTTATGTTGATGTTCAATAAATATTTTTGATATAAATTAATGTTTGTGTAAATACTAGAGATAGTTTGTTAAAATAGTAATTGTTCATCACTTTTAGAAGAAAAACTCTGAGAATACACGTTGTATAGTAATTTAAACTGATAAGAGCCAAAGGAAAATTGAATATTCTAGAACTTTACAATAATGCTATTCTGTACAAAATTGATGTTAATTTCCCCTCTTTTGTGCCACATAAGTCCCTTACAACAAAAAATGATGTGTGTAATTAAATTTGTAATAAATTGTCATAGTCATATAATTTTGATAACATGAAAAAACTAGTCTTAGAATGTTTGGGGTCATGTTTTAAAGCTAGTATAAATCCAACTAATAAAATAAGTTATACATTATTTCTCATTAAAATTGTGTGTCTTGAATAATAGATTTTTGGAAAAAAAAAAAAAGAGCTGAAAGCTGCTTTCCAAAGGCAGAGGAAATTGTTATAAAAAAAATGAAGCAATCTACCATGTGTTTTCATTTTCCCAATGCTTTAAGGTTAATTGAACTCAGCATGAATTATAAACAGAAATGTTGGTGGACAAATTAATGACTAGTAAAGTTAAATAAAAAATGAAGAGCTGAATTACATGCACCTGGTTGTTTTGCACTTGGTTACCCCCATCCCTCCAGGTAGTGGAGACAAAAATATTAAGGTCCCTTTTGATTTTTCTCTTACCTTCACCCCAAAGCAAATGAATCAACAAGCAGGTGACATCAATGTAACTATATTGAAAATCCTCTTTCATATGCCTGTATGACGGCTGCCCTTGAGGCTAAAAATGGTTATTTTTCATATGGAGTATTTTAAGATTCTCTCATTTGGTCTCCCTGATTCTTTCTCTCTTTCCTCTACAACTGCCAGCACCTATTAATCCATTCTTCGTATAGTAGCTAATCTCAGAACCCTTGTGGCATCTTCCTATTTCAAACAAAATTCCAATTCCTTATTTTAATCCAGAAGAGATATGATACCATGGTCCCTAGATAATTCTCCAACCTGATATTTGTACCAGTCTCTCTGTCTCTGCCTCACAGCCTTCATGTTCATTTGCCTTTGACCATAGCAAGCTTATTTCTACCTTAGGGCATTTGTATTAACTATGCTACACCTTCCCAGAATATTCCATCCCTCCATATGTTGCTAGCTCATTATCACTCACTCTTCAGCTTGACTGGAATCTCTGAGAGGGGTCATTAATAACCCAATATCAAATAATATGGTATCATTCTGCTCATTTTCCTTAGTAATTAACACTACTGGAAATTTTAATATTTGGTTAATATTTATTAATTTTCTTCTTTCATTAAAAGATGTGCAGGCATGTGTGAGAGGACTTACAAAAGAGTCATATATTGATGTGCTTGCATTATTAGTAATAATGATTTATAAGCTTAAAACCAATATTCAATTATTAGTTGTAAGTAGATTAGGGATTGAATTGGGAATATGATTACAGAGGATAGACAAAAAAAGAAAGAAAGAAAGAAAGAAACAGGAGAAAAGTGATTTGGGAAAGCCCTAATTTCAGTGCAAGTGCTATAGAAGGCTTGCTCTTTTAAAACTCTGAAAGCTGTCTTGCTGGAACTTCCTCCTCACCCCCCACCACCTTCTCCCCTGCCCCAGTGTGCCTTCACATTACGCTGCAGAGGTTTTCTGCTCCAGCAGGGCTGTGCACTCCAGGAGAGTGATTTTGGGGAGCTGAGAATATAGAATGTTTAAACTTTGTTGAATACAGAAAGAATTGCTCTGGCCCAGATAAGGAGATAAAATATCTCTTTTCTTCTGTCACCTTGGTACGGTCAGAGGAGTCTGTCCATCTGGACATAGGCTGTCTGAGGGTTAATGACCTCTTTTGTGATTTGTGGGCATGGCCTACTTCGGCTCTTCTCTGACATCCTTCTTCTGGACTGTTTTCACTGTTCCACATTCTGTTTGTGTTAAGATCATAAATACCTTACAGCAATGAAAGTAATAAGTAAATCCCTACAGTTAATGTAGTTAAAGAAATAGTTCATTTAGAAAATTTCAAGTGCAGCAAGAACCTGCATAAATGACAGATAGTTTGAGAGAGATTTATGATTGAGACATAGAGATTTATGATTGAAACACTGGTGTCTGAAATAAAAATGGAGCTAGCTTGGACTTTGGGACTGCCGGCTGGAAGCCTCATGAAGAAGGGCTGCAGCCTCCCTACTCCAGCTACTCTTAAACTTTTCTCTTTGTGTATCTTGTCTTTTATTTTTCATTCATCTACACCCTCTTGCCCCACCAAGCCACGTGAAAGGAACCCATAGCATTGTCGGGGCTGGTTCCCAACAGATGTGAACTCCATGCACACAAATTTCTTGACTGTTTTGGTCCTAATGTTTCTCTCTTGGAATTTATTCCACAAAAACTTGTTCATTGGATGAACAATAAGGAAGAATAAATAATATTCAACATACATAATATATATACACAAATATATCTATATATGTTTATGTAAATGCTTTAAAATAAGTATTACATGTATTTAATATGCATACATGCACATATAAATATCTAGTATATATATACATGTATTTATATTATATAATGCATTGTTTTTTCAAAGTATTTTATCATATGCTTCTGTTAAAAAAATAACAAAACTAAACCTAAGGTTTTTTTTTTTTTGTTTGTTTTTTTTAGGCCGGGGCTGGGTTTGAACCTGCCACCTCTGGCATATCTGGCATATGGGACTGGCGCCCTACTCCTTGAGCCACAGGCACCGCCCTAAACCTAAGGTTTAAAAACTGTTTAGTTAGTGAAAATGGTAATATAAAAGAGCTATATGTTATTAAACTGAGATTAGGTTATGATGAAGAAAGTAAGAGATTGGGTAGTGAATTGATTTAACTGCATTAGTATCTTGCTGAAGTGTTCAGTACAGACTAAATTTTGCTTCTTTTTTATTACATGCCATATATAACAAATAATCAGATGGCATTGTGTTTGGGTATAATTGAATCTAATGTTTTGAACTGAAAACATATGTATATAGTATACCACCTTCCACAGTGAAAATATCCCTTACAGGGTATCTGTAAAAAATTGCTGTAGACAAATGGCCTAGTAGGATCGAAATAAGTTTAGAGACAAAACCAAATGCAGCCATGCAGACTGGATTCTCTTATATTCTTTGCCCTGTAAGCAATAATTATTATATACCAGGCATCATAAGTTTACTTTTGAATATATTACATGCATGTAAGCCACACAGCATGCAAAACAGGAATGCTTATACTCATTTTATGGATGAAGAAACTAATGTTGAAGGAAGTAAAAATGATTTGGTTAAAAATATTGAGCCCCAGGATACAAGCTCATTTATTTTATCTTCTGGTTCTTGGACTCTTTCCACCACTACATAAAAACACACTGAGGATGGTACTCCTTTAAAGTGTGTCAAAGTTTTAAATCAGTACTTTCTGAAGGAAAATGAATGAACATGATTTAGTTTTTAAAAAACAGCATATGAAAAGAGGAACACAGAACTTTTTCTCCCTTCTTTCCTTCCTTGTAAAATAGATAAACGAGTAAAGAAACAAGTGTTTTATCTCATATGACAAGTAAGAGACCATTTAGGGCCATAGCTGATTTACAAAATCTAATTGAGAAATAAATAAGCAAAGAATATATGATAAGGAATATAAGAATATGATAACTATGATGTAATCAAATAATGAAAAACACCAGGATTTTAGCAAATTTGGTGAGATGGAAAAGTTTTATTGAGCTAGAATTATTTAAACTGGAAGTGTATCTTAAAATATACAGGTGCCACTGAGAAATGGGGATCGCAGAAACAAACTCTTTTTTGGTAAATATTCTAAGTTAAAATTGACACAATTTAGATATCAGTTACTGCCATTTTTTTTAGAAATAGGCATCTGGTAGGCATCCTAACACTCAGGAGAAGTACAAGGAAACTGCATGTACGTTTAATTGGTGCTAGTTCAATTAGAGGTGATATTTGAAGCAGGATAAAAGAGAACTGAAGATGGAACATAGAGGAAATGAAAGACATGGAGTCCTAGAAGAGGATGACTGGATTTGAACAAGAGAAATTTTAAACAATGTCAGATGCTCCAAGATAGTTCAAAAGTCTGAAAACTGAGGTAAGAAGTGGGGTCTAATGAACAAAGTTTTCACAAAAAGAACAGCTTCAGGGAAGAGACACATGAGGGATACATGAACAGCTGCAGAGAAGACACAAGATCTAAGGGGTAAAGCCATAAATGAGACAGTCGAAAGTGAAAATACATGTAAATGAATGACTCATGTAAATTTTCTCAAAAGAGATAGATTTGGAGAAGAGAAGGGAGAAAACACTGACATACAAAATAAAATATGTCATTATAGTAAAGGAACATTTAAAAGTCAAGTTCCTTGAGTTTGGGGCATCTAGAAGTTCAAAATATAATGATCAAAACAACATAGTAAGACAATAATACACACAATAACAGAGATTTATAATAGAGATAGAGGTCTATGGGACAGAATAGAAAATCAAGAGATGATTTTCCAGCCATGTACAGCCATTTGATCTTTAATAAACCAAACAAAAGCATACATTGGGTAAAAGAATCCCTATTTAATAAATGGTGCTGGGAGAACTGGTTTGCCACCTGCAGAAGACTGAAACTGGACCCACACCTCTTACCATGTACAAAAATTGACTCTCGTCATGTTAAGACATGAAACAATAACAATTCTAGGAGGAAGTGTAGAAAAACTCTTGATGCTATTGGCTTGGGAAAAATAATTCATGAAGAAGACACCCGAGGAATTGGAGCAACACCAAAAATAAATGAATGGGTCATTGACAAATTTAGAAAGTTTCTGCATTGCTATGCTACAGCAAATAAACAGACAACCTTCAGAATGGGAAAAGATATTTGTATGTCATGAATCTGACGCTGGGCTGATAACCAGAATCTAAAGAGAACTGAAACTAATAAATAAGAAAAGAGCATTAGTAAATAAGAAAAGAGTAAATAATCCAAGATATGAGTTGGCAAGAAACTTGAACAGAAACTTCTCTGGAAAAGACAGACAACTGACAAAGAAACACATGAAAAAATGCTCATAGTCCCTAATCATCAGAAAAATGGAAATCAAAACCACTCTGAGATTCAAATAACCCCAGTGAGAACAGTCCACATTTTTGTCAGTCCAGAAAATGCTGAAGCTACAGATGGTGGTGTGGATGTGGAGAGAAAGGAACATTTTTACACTGCTGGTGGGATTGGAAACTAATACAACCTCTGTGGAAAGAAATGTGGAGAAAACTCAAAGAGAAAAAACAGACCTTCTATTTCATCTGCAATCTCATTTCTATCCAGAAGGAAAACAAAAACAAAAACAAAAACATTTTACCATAAAGGCATTTGCATTAGAATGTTTATTGTAGCTCAATTGACATTTGCCGAGACATGGAATCAACCCAAGACCCATCAACTCTTGAGTGGATTAATAAACTGTGCTCCATGTATACCATGAAGAATACTATTCAGCCATAAAAAGATGGACACTATGCAGTGTACCCCCTGGGTGAAGGGCTTAACTACTACGAGAACTTTAGCTCAAAAATGCAAACAATGTAACCTAATCAATCGTATCCTCATATCAATCTGAAATTTAAAAAGTGTTTTATGTTAGCCTATGATAGATTTGTTGCTGTTATTTTGAAATGAATAAAACTTAAAAAAATAAAATGATGAAAAATAAATCATGGTAGGTATGTGGGGTTTTCCTTTAATGAAAGAACTGGTTACTCTGTTTTAGAGTTGTAAAAACATTTTTTACTATTTTTATAATCCATTTTTAATCATTTTATAATAAATTATGTTATCATTCTAATGACAAAATTACAATAATTCCTGAAATTCATTATTTAACAAATTATTGGGTATTTTGAAAAAATCTTAATTTTCTCTCCTCTTAATCTTGATGTTATGAATATCTATGAAAATCTTTTCTTCCTTATGTCTCAGAGACTAAAAACATTATTCTTCCTTTTTTGAATACAGAGTTTTCTGTACAAAGTTGGAGATAAAAGAGCAAAAACCGTGGTTGTAGATACTCAGCATTCCTTTTGTTTCCTAAAGTTATGTTTCTGTCATTTGTATTTTCATTAAATATATGGACACAGAGTGAGCTTCTGGCTCCTTCAAACTCCTGAGTCAACTACGGAGTTAATTGCTGAATAATCCGTTATGGGAGTGAAATAATTTTAGATTTATAAAGTTTAACATTATGTAGTCTATACTTTCATTTTCTTAGGCAAGAAAAAAAAGAACCTTCTAAAATATATTGTCTCTTCAGATACAAAGGAGGACATTTAATAACATTTTAATTAATTCTATGTACTTGTAGTTAAACATAAACAACTTTGAAATGTCAAGTTTAATTATGCACAGCTCAAGTATTCTGATTTTATAAAATAAAAAATATTATCATGTATTGAGTTATGGATAAATATATGATAAAAGAAATAAAATGTTCATTGCAGAGGCCAAGTGGATGGCAAAGGTGTTTCTGTTGAAAAATTCTTTCTACTTGTTTGTATGCTTGAAGATTTTCAAACTGAAATGTTATAAAAACCCTGCAATATAAAGGTTTTAGGACCAAAAATAATGAGGAGGTCTCAAACTCTTAAAAATGCTTATTTGGGGGCTTTGTCTACATAGATGGATATATACAAACATGTACATATAAACACAAACCTGGGTGTATCTACGTGTGTGCATTCTTTTCTATGTTTGCTTTTTTCCCCATTGAGCTTATTGTACTTTCGAGATTAAACACAAATCTACGTAAAAACAAACAGGACAGCACAGTACAGTAGTAATAAAGCATCTGAATGATCCTTTTACATGACAAGATACTTTTCTATAAAATTCAATTCTACAAATTTTATTGGAATTCATATCTTGTTGAATTGAGACTCCATAGACAGATCTAAATTATAAAATAGAGTCAATTTTCTATTAAAATTTGGAAGAGGAAATTGAGAATCTGTAACAATGCATTGCATAGTACATACCACATTTTCTAAACAAAGTACATAGTACATACCACATTTTCTAAACAAAAGCTCTACGTAGTCACTTACGTTGGTAGGAGTTGCCATAATCATGTTAGGTTTTTAAATCAGTTTGAGTTTTTGACCCAGATACCTTTGAGACCTTTCTTTAATCAATATAAACTGAAAAATGGTGGAATAAATCAAAACTGAAGACATTTGTATAGCTTTACACCTGTTTATCATTGTTAAGTCATTGCAGTAATTCTTTCTAGTGGGATTTACATTTTGAGGTCTAATTTTGAAAAGACCATTGTTAAAGTCATTTATTTCAATAAGGTGAAATATTTAAGGTTGAAGAAATTTCTTATTTTTTTTGAGACGGAGTCTCACTATTTCCGCCTCCGTACGGTGTTGTGGCATCACAGCTCACAGCAACCTCAAACACTTAGGCTTAAGCGATTCTCTTGCCTCACCCTCCCAAGTAGCTGGGACTACAATAGCCGCCACAATGCTCCGCTATTTTTTGTTGCAGTTGTCACTGATGTTTAGCAGGCCCAGGCTGGGTTCAAACCCCCTAGCTCTGGTGTATGTGGCTAGCACCCTAGCCGCTGAGCTACAGGCACTGAGCCTAAGGTTGAGGAAATTTAAGGACAGAGAGCAGATAGTGCTGTGTCCAAAATCCTATACCCAAACTTACACCCGGTTTAGATACCAGAGCCTCCCCCACAAAGCACTCAAGCTTGATTGTGACGCTTAATGTCAGATGATGCATACTCTTGATACTCACAGATATGCAGCTTTTCCTTCTTCCAGTTCTTTACTTTTGCCACTGGAGCCACTTTTCTTTCCGCACATTCTCCTGGTGATGCACATCAATAACCCGCATTGCCGGATAAAGAAGCAGCTGACGTCTGTTACCACAAGGATTAGCAGCAGTGCGGCAACTCCCAGGCCAATGACTGCTCCAAGCCCAAGACCATTAAAAAGGGTGTCTTAAAAAATAGAAAAAAAAGAGAGCCTCCAAATTAGGAGATATTAGATAATTATCCTAAAAATAAATCCTAACCAATATTCACCTAAAGTGACAAGAAAAAAGTGATAGCAATTGGCAGATTTCCAATCTCATGATTTTTGAGACCTAATAGTTTGCAATCAATATTTTATGCAACTTATCTGTTGAATTTTTGAATAATTTCTCCAACTTGCTTTCCAAAAAAGAGTTTAAGTAACTCTTATTTTCAGTATATTTCCTGATTCCCTGTAGTGAAGATAATGGATATTCTTTACCTGTACCTTTTCAGAAAGTCAGAGCCATTAATAGATCATGGCAATGTTAAAAGGAAATTTTAGGCAAAACTTCTGTAAATAAATGTTCTATAAGAAATTATTTTCGTTTTAATTCTTAAACCTGTAAATGGATGGCTCTAAGCACCTTGTTTTGATAGAGATTATATTTCAAAATGCCTTTCTATGAATATTGAAAAAAAATCATCCTCTTAAAATACATTGTTCACTTTTTTCTAATTAATATTTTAACAAATAAATGAGAAACAATTTTTTACACAGTATGGTACTTAAGACGTTTTGTGAGCTCCTGTAATGAGAAGGTGGGGGAAGATGAGAGTCAATGTTCCTGGGCATGTGGTTTCAGGAAATCGTGAAGACACATCCAAGAAACAGGTGCATAAGAATAGAATGAAATGTGCTAATAAATTTGAAATGGCGAGAGGGGTAAAAAGTGAATCAGTCGTTCCGTGTCTGTAGTTGAATATTAGTGTAGATTATACAACTGTAACAATATTTTGGTTGAACCTAGGTTTCCTGTTTGTCATATTCACTTTGAAAAAGTTTGTAGGGCTTTTTTCCTTAACTTCACTATTTGAGTTTCTGTAATGTCTTTTCAATACCTTCAAAGTAGACTTTTATTTAGTCACTATAATCTTTTTTTTTTTTTAGTGACTTTTTCTACAGTTCCACTTTTGTGTCTTCTTTGATTGCTTATTGTTTCCTCACTTTTTTGCTCTGTTTCATAATTTACGAATTCTTGTAGTTGATGATAACTTTCAAAAATAATTTTGTTTCTTTAAATAATTTTTAGATAAAAATAAAGGTAATGGAAAAAATAAATTAGTGATATTGTTTTCTCTAGAGGACAAAGGATAATAACATAATTTTACAGACATTCAAAATGATGCTTACCAAATATGTTAAGGATTTGCTTTCATAATATTATAGAATTAATTATTTTTAATGGTAAATACATTTATTACTCAGCATAATCATGGAATGGTCTATACGTGACTGATGTTGAACACAAGTGACACACACAAGTACAGATGTCAACTTGGATTTTGAGATCACCTTTGAAGAATGTGCATATGTAACACCAAGTTTTTCTAAGTCATACTTTTGAATTTAGGTTTAATTTCTTTTTTTTTGATGAATTGGTACTTCCTTTCATTTGCAGGCTTTCAATTATATAGCACTTTAATGGTAGCATATCATCCTTACAATATCAACATACATGTTCATTATAAATCAGTTAATAAAAATTTTGAAAGTCAAATATATTAAAACAGCATACTCAACAGAAACTGAGTGTATCTACTTTGCGATTTCTTTTCTTTTTCTTTTTTTTCTGAGACAGAGTCTTAAGCTATTGCCCTGGGTAGAGTGCCAAGGTGTCTTAGCTCACAGCAACCTCCAACTCAGGCTCAAGCTATCCTTTGGCCTCAGTTTTTCTATTTTTAGTAGAGACTGGGTCTCGCTTTTGCTCAGGCTGGTCTCAAACCTGTAACCTCAATAGGTTTACTGTTTTAATAATGACTTAAAGTAATACAAATTTCAATGAATCAGGAGAACTGCTCTCATTCTTAACCTACCACTTGCAGGTTGGTCTTGACTGTGTCAGTCCTGTCTGAATTTATATTGTTCTACAGAAAAATTGAGTCTCCTGTCTACATTTATTTTATTTTTCCAGGAAATAGATTTAAGTTATTTACATTTCTTAACACTTAAGTTATTTACAGCTTACATTTCTTGGAGCTTACAGCTACGTGAAGAAAAATCATGCTGTTTGTGACAAAGTGGCCTGGCTCTTTACCCAGGCAATATTGTGGTTCGCTTTTACTAGAACACAAATATAATGAGAATTCTTTAAGCCCTGAATCAACAAGTTTAGAACTCACATGCCAACGCAAAAAGTATTTTTTATTATAATCATTTGTTTCTGATAAAGAAAACCCTGTAGTAAGTACACGGTAGCATTGGAAGAAAAAACATTTTTTCATGCTATTTTCAGAATCTCATTCCTCTACCAAATTTTAATATGCTCCTTAGGTGATGACAGCTTAATAAATTTGTTAAGTAATAACTAAGAAATTATTGGTTTTCAACAGCACTTATATCACATGAATCCATTTTAAAGAACGACTAGAGAAAGTGTAATATTTTTCAGCTGTGGGAATTTGGTATCTTCACTTTTCCTTTTGCAGACTCCCAACAAACAAATGGAGAGTGGGATTCTAAAGGCTGTGGACCAATTTTCCAAAGGTATTTCTGTGTGTATGATCTAAAAATAACTAGCACTTCATGCTATAAAAATAATATATCAACAAATTAAGATTTCTGTTATCAAATTAAAAATAATTATATATATTTTCTTCCATTATCTATGTACAAATATAAATGACTCTCTTCTGAATCTATTATTATAACGTAATGAAGATAACTTACCTTATGGAATACTTTTGGTTATGTATGAAACTACAATATTTTTTTCAAAATTCATATATGATCGTTTTTGCACAAAATTTGACAACCAAACCTCAGAGTAACAGAGTGGAAACATACTTATACAATTGGGATTTGTCCTCTGTGGGATACATTGACCTAATGATCCTGTAGTTTGAACTTGTCTCTCCTCTCTTACTTCATTTAGGTTTCTTTAACATGCAGACATAATTCTAGGCAAAAAATCGATCCTACAGCTTAATGATAATGTATCTGCTTCATATAAATTCACATTTGCTTCTCCAAAGTGTGAATGGTGTTGCTTTGTACTGAAATGCACTGCAGTAGGGTCAGAAAATCCTAGTTTCTTCATTAATTCTTGTATGCACTTGAGGTGAATCATCTAATTTCTCTAAGCTGAGATTCCTCTTTATTAAAAGAGAGACAATTATGGCGACAATGTCAATTGGAAACAAGAGTACTAGGTTGTTGAGAAGATTGTTGAGAATGTAACTACTTAACATTTCTAGCAGTTAACTGCTCAACACAAAATAAAAATTTAACAAACATTGATAGTTATTGTTGTTTTACTATGACAAAATTCTATAGAAGTTATGTTTTATAGAAAACATTAGTGATCATCCAAAAGTAAATGTAAAACTATCCCTTAAACATGTCTTTATCAGCAGTCTGAGGTGTGAGGTTTCCTTTATTAAATAATGATTATTCTCTTGAGAATATACTTTTTTAATGATTCAGGATTAGGTAGTTAGCTTTTAAATGATAAATATTTCATTTCTGACCTTTATAGCATTAACCAGTATATTGATCAGCTTCATTTCCATTTTCCGAAAAAGCTCGTAGAAAAGTTATATTTGTAAAGCATTTTATGATGAAGAAATACGGATGTTAAATAACTAGTACTTTAAATAAAATTAAACCTTTAAACTTATGATTAAATTTTTTGAAAGGTTGCTTGATGTCATTTTTGTGAGAAATTAATATATTTTTGTCACTGCAAAAATGTACATAACATATGTTTATATTATAAATATTTAATTAGTTGTTTTTTGAAAGTTATGTTTTATGTATACTTTCAGTTTCATCTCAGAAATGTATTAAATGTTTAAAGCTTCTGATATCCCATGAGGTTGGCTCCTAGTGACCACGAAAGCTCAATTTTCCAATGTCTTTATTATTTTTTTTCTTCTACAAATTTACTTTGGCATAAAAAGTTTACTTATTTCTATCTTACGTTTTTCAAACGTAAACCCATGAATACATACAACATAAAATTATTTGCAGTTGGGTACTAGCAATAATTAATTTTCTTAATAATGTGCATTTATACTTATGATCTAATTATTTAAATAATTGAAATGAAGCATACATAATTACTTAAAGGATTTTAAGTTCACATTTTCAGCTTTCTGGAATAATTACAATGTTCTTTATGTGGTAATTTTTATGACCAATCCACTAGGTAGGAGAACTATATTATGGTATCTACTCTACGGATGAGAAAATTGATGTCCAGAAGGGTTAGTGTCCTAAATCACACAACTGTAAATTGTGCGAGTATTTAAAATTAGACCTGTAGGGCGGCGCCTGTGGCTCAGTGAGCAGGGCGCCAGCCCCATATACCGAGGGTGGTGGGTTCAAACCCTGCCCCGACTGAATTCCAACAAAAAAAATAGCCGGGCGTTGTGGCGGGTGCCTGTAGTCCCAGCTACTCGGGAGGCTGAGGCAGGAGAATCGCCTAAGCCCAGGAGTTGGAGGTTGCTGTGAGCTGTGTGAGGCCATGGCACTATACTGAGGGCCATAAAGTGAAACTCTGTCTCTACAAAAAAAAAAAAAAAAAATTAAAATTAGACCTGTAAAAATGAAGCACTACTTAACTCCAAGTTTTATACTTTTTATAACCTGTATTAGAGTCAACATTTTACATGTACATTCATAATATAATGATGATAAGATAGGAATAAAACATAATAAATATATCAAAATAAGTAATATTCTTATAGAAAAATTCTAATAGCCATTTAATTTTACTATAGGTGAGGCTAATATTTAAAAACTATGTAGATGAGGTATAACAATATAAATCATTTATCAGCTTGTATCCCTCATTCAAGCTTCCTCATTATTGATCATTTTGAATTGCTCTTATGAAAACTAATATTTATATTAGTATTAAATAATAATAAACAATTTAGGATGCTGAAGGTTGAAAACTTTTACCTTTGGTTCATATTTTACTATTGAAAGCAAGCGGAGAATCAGACAGAGGGTTTCGTAACCCTCGCTCTCAGCTGCATTTCCCCAGCTCTATGATAATTGAGGGTTGGCTTACTAGATCTATTTCCCAATTGCATTTTAGTTTTCATGAAAACAAAAAATCAAAGCATGAAAATAAAAAAAAAAATCTGAGCTTGATTTAAATTGTTACATACAGCCCTAGCTTCTTATCCAAAGTTTTACTTAATGCAGTTTTATTTACCCATGGTCAACTACAGTCTGAAAGCATTATATATATTGAAAATTCTAAGAAATAATTCAGACATTTTAAACGTCGTGCCATTCTGATTAGCACGATGAAATCTTGTGCTCTGTCCCACTCAGGTTGTAAGTCATGCATTTGCTCAGCATATTCACACTTTCTATGCTACCAGCCCTGATTGTCACTTAGGAGCTGTCCCTATTTTCACACTGACTATCAGAGTATTGCAGTGCTTATCTCCAGGTAACCCTTGTTTTATTTAACAATGGTCCCAAAGTTTAAGTTCAGTGATGCAATCATATTATTAGTTCCATTTTAGTATTAGTTATTATTGTTGATCTCTTACTGTGCCTAATTTATCAATTAAACTTCATCATAGGCGTGCGTATATAAGAAAAAGCAGTATATATAGGATTTGATAGTATATGATCTCAGGCATCCACATGGGGTCTTGAAGCATATCTCTGCTGGAAGGAGGGGACTATTGTGAATATCATTCATGTTTCTGTTGCAGAAATTAGGTCACTACTGAAACACTGCAATAATTTTCCATACCGCATATTGTATTGGATAATACTGATTTGGTTTAAAAAAAAGATATTCTAGTACATTCATAAAACTAGCCTTACTTTTTTATTCCTTGAATAATAGATAGTTTAGTATTTAATATTTTCTACGTGTACAGTCTCCAAGTACATTGAAAATTAACTTCAAAACTTAGAAAGCTGCAATAAACACATGTAGAAAAAATCCAAAGGGTCCTATGGTGAAGATTGTTAATTCTAGAATAGTAGTAGCTATTTTTATAAGAAATATTGCTAGATGAAGCAAGAAACTAAGTTAGCCACATGGAAGGTAAAGAGAAAGTATGTAAAGAGCTTGTTTGGGGTTCAGCATGACATTACTTTATACCATATCTTCTCAGAGGTAAGACTTTGACTCTTGAGTACATGTTTTTCCTTCATCCTGTGGATGAAGTGTAAGGTAACACTTCTAAACATCAGCCGAAACATACATAGGAGATCTTGGCATCATTCATCACTAGCAAATACAGGCATATGTGTGCCCCATGCAGAAAAATGGGAGAAAATGAAGAACATGAAAAAAATTCCCTGCAACTTAACTGAACTTCCACTGGTGACATTAAATTATGGGGAAGATTTTGGTTTTCTTCGTAGATACAGATCAATAGAAATTAATCCATCAATACTGTTTTGCAATCTTAAAAACGTGAATTTAAGTTCAGAATATTTTAAAGAATACTCTTAGAAATATTCCCTTGGGGCGGTGCCTGTGGCTCAAAGGAGTAGGGCGCAAGCCCCATATACCAGAGGTAGTGGGTTCAAACCCAGCCCCTGCCAAAAACTGCAAAAAAAAAAAAAAAAGACTATTCCCTTGAACTTGAATTATTTAAATAGTTCAGACTCCTTCTTGCAATTAAATAAATGTGATGCCTCATAGAAAATTAAGAGAATAAATAACTGTTCTTTATTTTCGTTGTTATTTTGTTTGTTTTTTTGTGACAGAGTCTCAAGCTATCACCATGGGTAGAGTGCTGTGATGTAATAGCTCACAGCAACCTCAAACTCTTGGGCTTGAGAGATTCTCTTGCCTCAGCCTCCCAAGTAGCTAAATAACTGTTACTAAGCATTCTAAAACATATTTTTAGAAATTATACCTTATAAAACATACACAATGGTATTTTTAAGAAGTACAGAAAGACACAAAGTTCCAACAACTTCAGTTCAAAAATGGTTTGAGAAATACTTAAAATAAAAAGCTAACATGTTAAAAACATGGACTTTATGTAAAACAAAATAGTCAAACATAATAACGAGACAAAATTTTTATCATAAGGTACTTCAAGAAGTGGAAATGTTTTCCCTCTAGGGGGTATATTCTTTTTAAAAATTTGGAGGGTGTGTAATTATTATCATTTACCAATTTCTAGAAAATGCATGCTCTAAGTTGGACTTCATATACATGCGTAGATGACTATTAAAATATTGCAGATTTGTATTTGAACACATTTGTAAATTACTAAAGTAAAACTAGTGTCATTATTTGTTATATTTAAATTTGGTGTATTTAAATTAAAAGTGCAATTTGTCAAAAATCACAGCAATATGGTCAAGTAGTCTTTTCTCTGTTGTATATGAGGTATGCAGAAAAGTGGAGTAGGCAGCTTCCAGCAGTACAGCTCCCTCTAAGCTAGAATGGTCAGCTATTCAGAAAATAGAATTTGGATTATTAAAAGACTTTGTGGCTAATTAGTAAAAAACAACAGGGGGGGTATTCTTTAATTTATTTATGCTTCACAAGCATTCATTAAGGGAACACTAAATTAGTACAGAACTAGAGGGCTTCACCAAAATGTACTAAAATAGAATTTAAGTAACTATAGTCAATACCAAGTTATGGCATGCTTTGAAATAACTAAAAGAGAAAGATTGGAATGTTCCTACCACAAGGAAATCATAATGCTCGAGGTGATGGATACTCCAATTACTTTTTTGATTTTTATACATTGCGTGCCTGTATCCAAACATTACATGTACCCCACAAATTTATGCAAATATGTATGCACAATATATAATTAAAAATAAAACTATATTAATTCTTTAGGCTTATCATAAATCTACTTAAGTCCATATTTACTTATGAAGTGTTATAAATTCTCAAAATGTAATTTTATTCATTGAATTTCAAAGACACAACAAAGGCACAATTCAATTGTTCTGAAAACTTTGTTTTACTATAAATAAGAATTTTATGGTCACTTTTTGTTATTTGTCATTTATTTATTGTATTTTAAAAATAAAAATTAGAAACTTCTCCACTTTTACCACAAACTTTCTTTTTGGCCAAAACACTTGAATATTCCTAACATTCAGGAATAATGATTCATAAAAATAAAATATATGCTTCTATTTTACAAGCTTTTAAAAATTATTGCCTTTGATAAAGTAACTCTTTTATGGCTTAAGGCCACTCTTTTAGTTTTAGGCATTTCACTATGACTAGAATTAAATACATTTTTTATTTCATTACTTTAATTTTTTATTTATTACATTATTTTTTTTTCATTCCTCATATAGTAAACTTTTTCTGGATATTACCTTATTTCAAATGTCACTTTTAAAATCTTTCTTGAAATTCCTAAGACTGACGTCAAATGGAAGCCAGGTCTATTAGAAATGTTCTTATTGTCACTCACACGTGACATTGCCTTTTGTTCAGTTTTCAGTTAAGACTATTTTGAACTTTTTGGTACCTTTTGTTCTATAATTTATTTTGTTCCTTAGTTCACTTTTGATTTATTGTTATTGTTACTTTTATATTAATTTTATTGTTATTTTTCTCAATATTTTACATATATTCATTTTCACTCAGAGAGAAAATAAGATTAAAGCTCCAGCAAGATTCTTTCAAAGTGGATCAAAATCACATCCCCCCCCAAAAAATTGTCCTTCCTTTGTGCTAGTCATGATCTTTTATGCTGTCAAATCTTCATTCCCTTTTGAATTGCTCATGGTATTCATGAGATTAAAAAAAAATCACATCTTCCAAAGATCAATTGTTATATGTAGATGGTTTTATGTCTGCACTCCCCGTTCTTTCCCCCGGCCTATGTCTCCATATTTTGTGGCATAGTCATGCTGTTATAGTTACTATATCCTTTTAGTATAATTTAAGGTCTGATTACGTGATGCCACCAGATTTGTTATTTTTGCTTAAGATTGCTTTGTCTGTTTAGCCTATTTTCTGGTTCCAAATGAGGAGTAGAATTATATTTTCTAAATCCATAAAACATGACACTAGTACTTTGACAGTGATTGCATTGAATCTGTAAATCACTTCAGGTGGGGGAAAAGCAGGCCTATACGATAAATGTGCTGGGATAATTGGAAAGCCCCATGCAGAAGTATTAAACAAGATGTCTGTCTATTGCCACTCATAAAAATCAATTCAGTATGGATCAAAGACTGAAATACAAGGTGTGTAATGATTAGAATTGTAGAAGAAAATGTAGAAAACCCATTTTTCTAGATATTGGCCTAGGCAAAGAATTTGTGTCTGAGACCCAAAAGGCAATTACAACAACAAAAGTAAATAAGTGTTACTTGATTAAATAAAAAGCTTCTGCATAACTAAGGAAATAAACAACAGAGCTAATAGACAATGTACAGAATGCCACATAATATTTATAAAACTAAATGTTCAATAAAGGGCTAATATCCACAATCTACAACAAACTCAGACAAACCGTCAAGAAAAAATTGAATAACCACATTAAAAAGTGGGCAAAAGACATTTCCATCTTTTAACTTCTTGTCAAAATTCACGTATTAACAACCTTTTAAGTTCACTCAAGTGTATGCTATTCACATATGAAGCTGCTTACAGAACTAACTGAATGAAATCTGTGTGTGTACAACAGGGAATCTCAAGCATTTATAAATGAACAATCTAAAGAAAACATGAAAGAACATTATTATCAGGGAAGAGAAAACTGCAGAGCCTTTGTAAAGAGATTACATCCTGAAAAACGGTAGCTTGGGCATACTAAACTTAAAAAGGTTTAAAAATATTAAAAATTAAAAAATAGTTATAGTCACAAAAAGTAACTCATTATATGAAATTACAATATTTTGTAGATGTTTTGTGACCAGTGTGAGGGATTTTTCAGCTTTTACATTCATGCAAAAGTAATTTGCTCTGCTTGAGAATGTGTATTGAGTTCAATGAAGTTATTTATATATCTAGAATATATATTATATATCTATGTAATATATAATATATATCATATTTATATAATCTAGTTCTTTATATAAAAGATTAGGTTAAGGATAAATACACTTATGGGATGTTCATTTTATATGATTTTCTAGTTTTCTTATACCTGATAATACCACTGGAAGTATCTATGTCTTATGTGGGGAATTTGAAAACTTCAGATTTTAATAATTGTTCGCTAAAACTTATAACAAATTTTCAATACTGATTAATATATAAATAAAACCTAGTGTTACTTATGTTTTTTTCCTTAGGCTATTTCTGGTACATTTTAATGAGATGGTAATTTATTTTATTTGTACCATTTTATGTGTACTCAGTTAATCGCCATGTAAGAGTTTATTGCTGACTACTAAACTTCTTTTCCTTTTTGGGGGGGAGATTACATTTTCCGTCACTTATTTCTTACCCCTGTCTCCATTCACCAGTTATTTCAAATGTTTTGTGGAAATGTTCTGGTACATAAATCTGCGATTGTATGATAGGTAATCTCAATGACATGCTAAAATTTCTCTTCAAATCATTTCTCACTACCATGAAGTATTATTTAGGAGGAGGAAGAGTGAAAATGTAACATTGGTAAACAATACTCCTTTAATTATTTGTTTTTCCTTAATGTCATTTTTAGGGTAGTTAAATAAGAATATTTTGTTTATTAATGGAAAGGAAATTGTAAACATATATATGGGAAAATGGCATTTAAAATTGCAGAACTTTGTACTTTTTCATGGTATCTTTTCCTATAGATGTTTGCTTATGAAGATAAAATTAGAAATAAAATATTCTCTTAAAATATCTTTTAGTCCTCTCAAGAAAATAGTATTTTTTGTTCAGGTGCAAACTAGTCAAAATATGTTGTCATCATTTATTTTATTACAATTTTATTAAATAATTATACTAAGCAGTTGTGAAGATAAAGTAAGAATAAGGCTAATGACTTTTTTCTAGGGAATTATAATTTAATGGGAGGAGTAATCTTAAGATATATCATTAAAAATCTAAAATGCTGTGTGATTGTTTTCCTTTTGGCAAAAAACAAAAACACAAACACGTGATCTGACCAGATAGTGGGAGGAACATTAAAGTTAGTGGTCAACACTCTAACATAATAGAGAAGATACTGTTGGGGATGGTTTTCAAGAATAAGAACCAGCTTTCTGTTCAATGTGAGGAGGGAACATGGGGGGAGTGGCACCAAAAATATGAAAATACATGTTATGTTATAAAATTAGCAAGTACATTAAAGATAAGATATTCTGGGTGACTCCTGGTGGTAAAGTAATGGATAATAATTCATTTAAAAAATGAATCTTGCAACTGAATATCTTAACAGTTAAGTGGACAACCAAAACAAAACCCTGGCCAATGAATACCACCACAAAAAACAAGGAATTATGATTTTTTTTCCTTCCAAAGATACTAATAATTATAAGTACACAGAAATTGATACAAAAATCTATTTAGGATGATTAGGAGCTAGGTATTGGAGGCCAGGGTCAGGGCAGTGCTGGTGGTATATCCAATTTCCCCCCTGTCCTATTCCATGCACATTTCCATACTCCATACAGGCATATTAATTCCCTTGTTGATTTTTTTTAATTTTAATTCTTTTTTTAAATTAAGTCATATATACATAGATCATGAATACATTTATGCTTTTGTGGGATTCAATGTGCTAATTATTTGTACAAATTGGAGTGCTTACATCCTACTAATTAACATAGCTTTCACCTCATTCACTTAATCATAGTTTTAAGACATTTGTGTTCATACTTGATAGATTTGACTTGTACCCATTGATGTTTTTATTAAAGATATGAGGAAGTAGGTAGACTTAAAGTGGATTAGTGATTGGATTAACATTACATGATTAATTTTCATTCGTGCATTTTAAAAATAGACAACAAATAAAATAATACAATATAATTATTATAGTCTATATACTTTTAACTGGAATGATATTTTAAATGGTCCATGATATCCACCCTGCTTCTTCTACACAACCCTCCTTAAGTGTTGGTGTCTATCTTTTTAAACCATCTTGTATAAATTAAACAATTAAAATATGATAGTATTATGTTTTTATGGAAATGTTGATGGAAACTTGTCAAATTCTTGGTATCCTTTAAAGTAATGGAGATATTAATGTAAGAAAGAAAATTAACTGTGCTAATTAAAAAAAAAATCCTGGCTAAAAACAAACCTGTAGATAATAGCTTTCTTGCAATAAATGTTTCAAATTATTGAAAACTTTTGAAATGCATACTTTAAAAATGCTGTCTTTATGAACCTCATACAAGCATAAACAATTGGGAAATTATGAAATATCTAACGTTCTTGCATAACAGAATATGATTCTCTTACTGACACTGACATTGTTTTTATGTTGGACCGTTTTGCCACAAAACCTTCTACAAAAATATTGCACAGAAGAGCGAATAAAATACTTTTATATTTTTTATCTAACCAGTTAAACTGCTACTTTCGAAGCATATTCTTACCCCACTCTATATATTTTCATATGCTGTTTAAATCTGATGATATGTATTCAGTTTGCTTTCATGAGTGTGGTTTATTTACTTCTCATAACAAAGAAAAGTTTCAATCTAGTTGGAAAGGGATTTCATAGACCTGAATTAATGTGATCAACACATGAGAAAGAACTGAATAATTTAAATATTAGTTCCTAGGTTCAGATATTGCCAATGAACAGTATTTTCTGTTAATATTCTGTTTCATGCACAGAAAATGGATAAAAACATTTTTAAGCAAACATTGTTTAAAGACTATATTACAAAATTGAAAAATACATATCTTGCATTGTATTTCCAATTGGTATTTTAACATGTTTCTGAAATTAAAAATGATTTAATCTATTTTAATATAAAATTCTTATTTAACTGAAAGTTACCAATTTTCTAAACTTTCAGCAGAACAAAAAGTGTTAACAAATATATAGATAGCATTTATTATTAATTTCCCAGGAATTGGTGATAACCTATTAGTTCTTACAACATTTCCAGTTTTAGATATTCATTGTATTGTGTCTTAGAGATTTCAATTTCTACTTAGAATTATACTTAAAAATATATAGTCTACAGTATTAAAAACAACATTTTAGTTATGTAGGTTCATATAAGTATCATCTGTCATTATATATTGGATCTGAATTAGAACATTTTATACTATCAATTATAAAATTGAAGTGTAGATTTTCAATGCATTTTAAAATTTAATGGTTAGAAGCAACCACGACATCTTTCAAAGGGTGACTGGATAAGTAAACTATTGTACATTCAGACAATGGGATATTATTCTGTGGTAAAAAGAAATGAGCAAACCATTGAAAGACATACAGAAACCATAATGCTCTTTTATTAAGTGAAAGGAACCAATCAGAAAAGGCCATGTAATATAAATTCAATGGTATGACCTTGTGGAAAGACAATCTATGGAGACAGTAAAAAGCTCAGTGGTTTTCAGAAACTAGAAGGATAAATACCTGGAGCACAGTAAGTTCATAGAGCCCAGAAAGGATTCTGCATGGAACTGTGATGGCGATTGTATGTCATCAATTTGTCCAAATATACAGAATATACAACATTGAGAGTTAACTCTAAGCTGTGCAGTTTGGGTGATTATGATGTATCAGGGTGGATTTATCAATTTAATAAAGGTATAATTCTGGTGTTTGACATAGATAATGGGAGAGGCTGTACCTGACCGGAGTTGGGCTGCATGGAAACTCTCCTTATCTTCACTCAATCTCACTCTGAACCCAAAATTGTTCTAAAATAAAGCTTCTTTAAAAAGAAAAAAAATGCAATGATGATATCTTTAAACATGCATAGGAATGACTATGCCTGAATTAATTGAGGTTGTTTATAAAAACAATGTCCTCTTTTTTATTTCTAGACAGTGGAAAGGAGCATCTAGTAAGTGGTGAGCAATAAATTTATACATTTAAATGTTTTTATCCTCCTATTTTTGTATTATGGAACGCATAAGTGAACTATGCATTTCCTGCTTTAGAAAAATATTTCTTCCTGTAAATAGTCCTTCCTTCATTACTGAGCCATTCAATGCAACAATAAATCACAGGCTACTATATAAAATTCCATACCAACTTTTCCTGTTTTCCACCAATTAGTACTAAGAAGCAAACTATTGTTCTGGTCATTTTTCAGAAGCTCCAAGTAGTTTTGGTATTTATCATTCCACATAATCAACTTCTAATTCAGCTTTTGTTAAAATATATATAAGAATAGCAAATTGCGGTTTGTTGCTCAAACCTCTTTAAGAAAGAAATGCCTGTTAGAATAGATGACTTTTATTTTTAATCACATTTAAACAGAAAAATCAAGCCCCTTATTTTTTAATGTTAACTTTTAACATTTAAGTTTCTCTTTGTAGTATTAAATAAGAAACCATTAGAGAAGCAGGGACATAGCTGCCATGACATGGGGAGTGCTGAAACTTATTTATTTTGATTTCTTAAAATGAAAGGGTAGATATTAAAATGGAAAGATCTATTTTACTTTTAGTAGACAGTAAATAAAACTATCATTTATATTAATAGAAAATAGCCTGTGTCTACCAACAAGGTATTTACCAATCTATATTTTATAAGATGTTTTCAAAACTGTGTAAAAACAAGGAAGCGATTAAAAGTCATTTGTCATTCATTTGAAACCATAAACTCAATGTGCGTTTATTTACATTGCTCATAGGAAGAAGCTGTATGTAAAAGTTAGAGTGAGAAAGAAAACCGCTGACTTACAGAAATATTTTGATTACTGGCAGAAAGGGTGGTTGTCATGTGCATGGCCTGTCCCCCACATATAGAATTCTCCACGGCCACGCAAGAAGAAAGCAAAGGAGCTGGGTTGACCACATAACTTACAGGCCATGGGTTTGTTAATGTCAATTTTGATTTAGTGTAATTTGCTTGAAAAAAAAAAAAAAGCATGGGGGAAAACTGAGCGTCCATGATGCCTGACTATGTCAATGACTGTTTGGTTTCTCTTATTTTAAGTTTGTTGATCTGTGTATAATAAAATAAAAGAGTATGATTTAAAAACTTCCAGATTTCTTCAAATGTCTCTAGTTTCTCCATACTGGCTAAGTATAGTAGAAGAATATACAACCAACAAAGTAATAGGAGTTTTTACCTGTGCCTCCTCACTGTGTCAATTACTGAATTTCTCTAGGCCTCACTATTCCTAGTGAAAATATGGGAGAAAGGATACTTATTTCAGAGGGATTTTATGAAGAGTGAATGAAGCATTGCATTTACAGCATTCTGAACAGTGCTTGATACCATTGGTGTCCCCAAACAAGCTGCCTTTGTTTTGTAATTTATTATTATTATTGTGCATAATAAATTTCCAAACATTATTTTTGACTAAACTTTGGCAGTGGATAAGCACAGAAGGTTAATATTTTCTGCAACTCTATTCTCATGGTGTTCAAGCCAAACTAAATTAGAGTAATGCAGGAACCAAACAAATTAGAGAAAAATCACTTAAAGCATTTAGGTCTGCTTTCATGAACTTTAGCTAGCAAAGGAGATTCCCAACCTTCCTTATGACATTGCTGAAATTATTAACTATGTTCATGTATAAAATACCATATGATATTTTGATTCCTCTAGCGTTCAAAGAAGATCCTACAACTAGTTTTCTATGAAAGTAGTATTTGATATTATTTCTGTTATTTTTACAAATGTGATAACTGCTCTGAATCTTCTGAGGATGTATGGGTTCTTTAACATTGAAATTACTCAATTCGTATACTTGTGGTTCCTGACAAAGAAAATAATTTTTGAGATACGAAATTTGATCTAGTTAGAAATGAAAACACACAACAAGGACAAAAAGGTTGTACCAGTAATAAAGAAAACACATATAACAAAGCTTTTCCTCAGTTTTCTTTATTACAACAATGGGGACACAGAGGTACAGAAAATAAAATGACATTTAATATACTATGAACACATGCATAGGATTACACAGAATGTTGGACATTATGTTGGGGTCTTAAATAAGATGATACTGAAGACAATACACTTACAACATGTACATTTTTTCAAGAAAATAAGCTATGATGAAAACAAATGCAATTTAAATGATCAGATAAAGTCACTAGAAAACAGAAGCATTATACATAAAATCAATGTAATATGTAAGATAAATATATTCTTGAAAGAAGTTAATGAATTGTGTATGCTACATAAAACAATAGTTTTAATTGCTTATTTTAGAAAAATTAAGATTGGCTAGAGATTTACTTCATAGTTCCCACTTAGTACATACAAAGAATAAAAATAAACTCAGTGTAACTTCTTAAATGATGTTACTTCTTAAAATGTTAAAATGTAGTCTTGGCCATGTGTAACTTTATATTTTTATTACCTAAATGAGGAATGACTAAATTTAACTTGAATATACATAAATTAGGAAAATCTGCAATATACCTCAACTTAATGAGCCAACATCAGGTAAGTTCACACTTAAAATAAAATTCAATTCTACTTCAATGAACATATCCTTTAAAAGTAGATTAAAGATAATCTACCAACAAAGAAAATCACAGACAATGCCCTCTCAGATACACTAATAGAACTCTAAAACATGTTTTACATTTCTTAGATACTCTTTTTTTTTCATTTTACTAAATATCAGCTAGAAGGAAAGTAATATAATGTATTATTTCATTTTTAACACTTACTGATGGATATCTTAAGGTTAGAAATTCGTTAACAGTCATGCGGAACAGAAAATTACTGCAAAAGATCTTTATTTTGTACATAATTTTAGATCTATAGCAAAACTAAAAGAATCTGAGAAACAAAGTATTGATATTAAACTTTCATTTTGTCATATTTCAAATAAATTTGATTTAAAGTGAATACCCTTTTGTCTTAGGTAAAATGGAGATTATGCTTCTATAGGTGTCTGATCCTCTTGTGTTTACTGTTCTAAGTATAATACAGTCAACACAGAGAATACTTCAACTTTGTACTAAAAGTTAATAAATTTTAACTCCATGAAAAATACTCCAAGTTAGATGATCATTTATAAGATAACATATTAACAAGCTATTAGAAAGAGTTATTTTTTATTATTTACTTCCTAAAATATACTATAGTTATGTTTCCTGAATATTAAACATCAAGAACTAAAGAAGAAATAATACTCTTTATTTTATTTATGAAATAACTCATCTGGAAATGATTTGTAACCAATTTCAACTTTTATTATAATCATTTCAAGGGCTATTTTTGTAATATTTTTATATCAGTCATTGAATCATTTAAAATGCATAAATTTGAGCTGCCTATTTAATATATGGGACTTATTTAAGGTTTATGACATATTAAACTTACAAATCATTAAGAGAAAAATAGTACAAGAAATACAGTGTGTTTATTTACAGCTAGATACGGGGAGCAGTATCTAGCTGTAAATAGAAAGAGGAAGAGGAGGGGTCAAAAGAGACATAAAGGAAGAAAAAGGGCTAATTATAAAGAAAGATCCGAAATAAGAAATAATGAAAATAAATTTTAAAATGTGAGAAAACCTACTTAATGTGTGTTAAACCTGTGGCCCATGATGGAGCTTCATGCTTATTTTGTGAGGACATTTTTTGCTTATCTATAGTATTAAATATCAGGAAAACTATGCACAGACTTAATCAGCTCTCCTCAGGGTTTGTGTATTTTCATGTAGCCCAAGACAACTCTAATTCTTCCAGTGTGCGGCAGAAAAGGAACAAGGTTGGATCCTGCTTATCCACTACATATATTAACCAAAATACATCAAATAAAATTACATTTTCAGGTATTATAATATTATAATAATTATAATATAATCTAATATTATAATTCAACATATTTATTCACTGATTGAAATAATACCACATAAGGGCCAATATAAACATAATATTTCATTTAGGTAATTTTATAACTAATTATTTCCAACTCTTAACGCTGCTAATATCATATTAATATTAAATTTAAAAATTTTAAGATCATATATGATTAAAGATAGTTCTTAAAAAATTATTACACACCAAAAATATCATCACGCACAATATTGGCTATGATTCTTGAAACCAGAGTCAACTATACACATTTATTTTATTGGTGGTTTCAAAATCCATGCTGATTGCTAAAATCACATATCATCTTAAGATTTTATTACACCATTCTTAGTGTAAGTATGCCATATTAATATTTAAAGTATTTTTTGCGTATCTAAAAGATACATAAAGTACCTCCAGATTCAAAAGTACATGGCTTCTTGTTACACAATATCTTTTTAATGTAAATAATCATAAATCAAATTGTACATGTTTGAAATTACTTTGTGATTTTCCCTCTTTTGATTTAGATTTATATCAAACATAATAAATGGGTATTTTTACATAAGAAATGTTAGAATTAAATTACAATTATCTATAATTGACTCAAATTTTATAATCTGTGTACTTACTATGCATACTTGTAACTTTAATTATTAATTTCAAAATAAATGTTGAGTATTTGAAAATTTCTATTTATTTGCAATGAAATCATGTCTGTATCTGTTTTACCTATATAAACTGAAACTATGCATCCATAAAATGATAATCCAACAACTATAATATATATACTTTAGTAGATATGTATATTAAAAATGCTGAAACATTTCAGTTTCTAGTGCTTTTCATGCCTACCAGTAATGAAGGCATATGTGTGCATTGGCATAATGCTTTGGGAAAGATGAGTGTCGAGTTTATAAAATTGCACTTAGTTCTAATGACTTGTAGCATTATCAGAGAGAGAATTAAAAATGGCCATTTACTGCGAGTTCTTTCGTGTAAAAAATTTTATAAGAAAGAATTTACTGCTACGTCATCCCTCGGCACGGTCTGTAAGCACATCTGAAAAATGGTGTTTGTGGGCTTAAGAGTGAACTTTTATTTACATAATTTGGACCAGGGTAGGGAAACTCGTAAGGGGTGGAAAGAAGATGGACTATGAAAGGATTGAAAAGAGAAAAAAGGAGCTATTCAGGTTTATAGAAAACGAATCCTGATGATCCACATGCAGATCAAGCCAATCATGTATAAAGAAGCCAATTTAGTTTTCAACCTGTGATAATATGGTCAAACACACCTTCTAAATGTTTTAACCTTAGAGGATACATCACTAGACATAAACACCCTTGTATATTTTCGATTATATGTAGTGGGTAAACCTTACACTCACCTCAATACACAAGTTTATATTTACACTTCTTCTGACAAAGAATTCATTTCAAACTCCACTGTATGAGAAAACCACTAGTTAAAATAAGTTTGAAATTTTACCTTTTTCTTACCAATAATCACATTAATTTAGATCTTTGGATAGATACTAATTAGGCCAAAAAATTAAACTGTCATAATTTATTGTTTCATACAGCAATAGTAAAATCAAGGTAATGAAAAAAAAACAACCTCAGTTCATGCATTTAATATATTATTAAGATATTTTTGAATTTGAGAATTAGCATTTCGAAGGTATCACTTATTGAAATGCAATAGCTTCATTGCTTCCAGTTTTGTGCTGTCCAATTTCTTACTCAAAACAAAGCAAAGCACAAATCTATTATTTTAAGATCTCTGAGAATATTTTTAAAGGATTTGGCAGATCTCAAATCCGTAAAATAAGTATTCATCTAAGAATAAATAATGGCCAAATGAGAGATTGCTTATAAGTTTCAGGATTAAAAACTGAATCCACATTCAGTTGTTCAAAAAATTCTAAATTATTGAACTGCAAAGGTAATAATATTTAATTTTATATTATTTTTTAAACTGCAAAAAAGATACATCTCATTGCCATGTAAATCTACCTTTTACTATTCTCTTCATCACTGCTATTGTCTTTGAGTTACAAAGTGTAAAATTTCAATATATATCAAATATTGTGTTCCCTTAAAGAAGACATATCTCATGTTCTCAAAAAATATCTTACAATCCAAGTAAGATAAATTCAACATGACATTTTCCTGAAAATATTTATAACATTAAAAAGATCTAATAGGGTTATAGTGAATGTGAAAAACAATTCCTGGAGGTTGTTATTAGAATTTCTTTATTTTTTTCAACACTTTCTATATATTTGTAATCAATATACATTATTTAATTTTAAATATCAAGGACCATAACATGTGATTAATTATTTCATAAACAGAACATTGGCTATGGTGACTTAGAAAACAAAACTTTCCCAGTAAATTGGTTAGTTTTCAGCATTTATATGAATTAAGGAATCCCTTTGTCTTATCAGTGTAGAAAGGAGGGGAAGCAAAAAATGTGTTTGATCTACAGATGGGTTATTCTTGCAGTCTACAGATCTGTTCCTAGATTATAAGGAAGAACAGCAGTGAACAGAAAACATTTTGGAAAAATAAGTTAAAAGAATACCCAATACTAAATGTAGGTCTAGTCCTAGACTTCATGAAAAGATTCTGTAGATATTTCTTTAAAATGAGATAGAAAGGATGCTTTTGGCCACAAACTAATCATTTTTGACAAATGAATCTCAAAGCCCAGAATCCAATCATTTGATTTACCAAGTAAGTTATGGCCAATATTTTGTATATATATAAATCTGGTTACTTCTAATTGTCTTGAATAAGTAGTAAAACTCGGAGGCTAGTATGTGGTTTCAAGTAAATAAACACACTTTATTTTAAAATGACTGAAGATGCAAACATAAATAAATTAATTTATTATTTACTATGGGAAAATTGCTGAGAGATATTTTCCCTGTATGGAAAAAATAGTGTTGAATTTTAAAAGAAAAAATTGTTGCATATTTGTTCTTTAAGACATTTTAGGTCAATAAAGAAAAAAGGGCAGCACAAGAGGGGTAGACATCTAGTAATTTATCATGTTATGTTTTATGTAAATGCTAAATGTCTTAAAATATTGGGAATGTGCATAAATTGGAAACTTACATTGACAAGTAATAATTAAAAGCCAATAGAAGTGTTCCACAATTCAACATAATAAAATTAAGATTTACACATATATAGCAAAGGATTTTGAATTGTATATGCAAAATAATCAAATGAAAGATTTGATGTAGTTTGTTTAAGTTCTAACTACAAATGACTTGATACTAAGCCAGGTCCACTTTAGGAATTAAAGTAAACTTTAATCAAAGATGTTAAGCAATGAACAGGTATCTGGAAGCGACAATCCTGACTAAATTTCCTCTAGTAACTTTCTGACAAATTATCTACTTAAAAGGCTGTCAATTTGGGGAAGGGGAAAAAGATTGAGTGTTCATGGTCAAAAATACATGCATAATTAATTGGGCCTTAGATAATTTTTATTACAATTATATAGCCTTTTAATTATGATTTTTTTAATTTGCAGGGCATATAAGGAAATATCATGTGATATAACAACAACATTAAAACACACAAGACAAACATAGGGCTATAATGAAGGAAAACCCAGCAGCATTCAGCTGCCATGATTGGCTTCCATTTTCACCTTTATTCGCTTCACAGCATTTATCTGCATGACGAAAATTGTTTTTGAAAATAGATAAGAATAAAATAATTAAGAAAAAGAGTAGTTACAAATGTGAAAATAAAAAAAGAAAAACATGACAATAGGAAAGAAAAAAAAAGAGAAAATAATTAATGCAAGATTTATACAAAGCCATTAACGATTACTACAAAAATAACTTTGCTACAAGACAAAGAATAGCTAAAATATTTTATAAAACATTTCTAGTTATCATGTAGTAACTTAAATGAAGCTCAACATAAATAATGTTTATTTCACATTACTCAGGCATTTATGCTATTGATCACTTAAATTTGAACATCTTTAACTTGTAACATGAAAATACAACTTGTAAGGAAAAAGTCACCAGTAAATCCACTGTGCTACTGGTAAATTCAAAGTGCTACATTTAATATGAGCTAAAAATATTCTACAATATTTAATGGTAATTCTATCACAATTTCCTAGAATACATATTTAAAGGAAGCATTTACATTTTAACAATAAATTAATTAACAAGAAGTATAAGTGATATTACATACTCATGTAATGGAAATTTGCAATAATAGATGCTCACAGAATTAACCCAGTTGGCCATAGGCAAACGCTAGACATTTGTCACTGTACTCCTTATAAAACAATTTTGAGAACTGAAGGTTATGAATATAATTTATAGCCTTCCTTTCCCTCATATGCTAAACCAAGAAAATCTTATTGTATATGTAGTGTCAATATTTAGATTTGACTCAAAATTCGAGATTTAAAATGAAATTCTCTCCAGATAACTGAACTTCATTTTTATTGCTGTTTCAGAAGATCTTAATTTATGTCCTAAAGCAACCATAAATTTAATCTTAAGACGACAATTGTGTTTTCTGTTCCTGTTGAGTTAGCCAAAAAAGAAAGGGTATATTCATGTTGCATTAAATTAGAGTAAAAATCATCACAAATCAAAATAAATTGTTCTCTATAGTGGATCAGTTGTATAATTTAAAAGCCCATGAAAATACAAATTAAACTATTAGCAATATTTTATTTCTTTTTTAGCTTATCAAATTAGAAGACCTTTTATGTATGAATTATATATCAGCAGAGAGTAGAATTACATTACCATCAAATGGTAAGAATGCATGATTAGAATTGTTTGTCATCAAATTATATTGATAGTCAATGTTAAAATTAGGCATAGTAACTAAGAATAACAATAAGAGAAACACGAAGCAATTACTGAAGGATACTAAGGTCTTTTTTGGTTAAGTAAAAACAATATCAAACATGTAAGCCAAAAGAACTGATAGGAAATAATTTTCAAAACAATTTTATTTCCAATTTTTTTTAAAGATTAGATTATACCTAATAGAGTGATTTAGTATTATTGTAGTTATTAAAATTATAGAAAAATAAATAAATGCAAATTTTTCAGCCTCTAGTCTAACAAATAAGTTGGTAATAATTTTGTAAAGACAAATGCAGCCATAACTTCTGAATAGTCGTGTTAATTTAAAAATACAGTAACTTATTTGGACAGTATATAATGTATGACATACAAAACATTAACCTTTAAACTCTCTAACTTAAACAAGAAGACTTAAAATCTGCCAGAATATTATGAGTTTAAATATTTTTTTAAAAAATGGAACAATAAATCATGTGAGAGTAGTTGTAATGAAAACATTTTTCCTATTTTTCAAATACATAATATTAACTCCATAGGATTTTGTGGGTTTAAAGGCTCTTAAATTCCCTATCATCATAGCCTTTAAATTGCCTCAAGAAGCCTCCATCTTAATTGAATAAATCTTAATCTATAAAGTCATGTCTTTGATATGGGTTTTCCATGAGTCCTTAGCACTAAGAGGATTCAGTCATAGTAAGTTAGCCATTATTTTATGAGATACTTACAGATAAAACAAATTTTGTTTTACCCTCTTCCACTAAGTTGTGTGGACTTAATATCAGATGTCCAGTCTGGAAAGCTGAGTACCATTTCCTACCTTCTCAGAGAGCTCTGTCTGTATGTCTGTATGTGTGACTTTTCCATGAGTGCTCCATCTATTTCGAAGTGCTCTATTCTATCTAGCCTTTTCATATCAAAGTCTTTCTGACACTGTTATTTTCCCTCTGTTCATCTTCATAGAATAAATTTTAAAGCATTAAATAAACATGAAGCTTATATTTCCTAATCTCATGTACAGTCCTCAAACCCATTTCTACCTAATTTCTCTCCCAACCTCTTCAACAAACCTGCAGGTGATAAGAATACTTCACATCGGCAGGTTCAGATCTGTTGATCTCTCAGCATCATTTGAGTTTTTACACTTCTTGAAATATGATTTTCAAGACAGTACATTCTGGTGTTTTTCCAGTAGTTCTATTACATCTAAGTCTCAGTAGGGGAGGGTAGACCACCTGTGATTTCTTCTTCTCACATAATATTACAATTGTTTGGAATCACTTCTTAATCTTCTACCCTTTAGCTACTCAAGAAATACTCTCTGAACATCTCTGCCGTGCCAGCACTCCTACGTGGTGGAAAACACTGGTGAGTATCATAGACACCAATCCCTTTCCAGAGACCTTAGAATCGGATATTCAGTCAGAGGATTTCATTCTCACCTAAGCTCAAGACCATTCACCTGTTAAGACTGACAGACTTATGGCATATGTGTCCAAATCATGGCTATCTTCTTAGCCATGACACCTAAAAAAAGTGCTACATACCTCACTGCTGAGTATCATTCTGGTCACCTTTGAAGTACTCCCCTCGGGAAGCTATGCATGGATGTTAGTGCCTAGTCAACGCTTCAAAGCATTTTTTCTAGGATGAGTTCAAAAACTTAATTGTCTAAACTTGTATGACGACAGCTCCGGTTGCCGTTCCAGGAAAGAGCTCCAAAATTGCTTGGAAAGGTGAAATAGGTGCTGACATTGGTACATTGTTTCCCAAGGGGAGAGAGCTTTGACGGTGACCATAGTGATAGTCAACAATGAAGTATACAGAACTTTTTCTAGGATGAATTTACAAATGTAATTGTCCAACTATGTATATTCACATATCTTACCAATGATCTGACATTTCAAATTTTATTAGCACCAAATTGGACTTATAGTAGTTGATCCTTATTCTCCAAATTTTGCTTGCTCTTCTACAATATTCTTTACCTTAAGAAATGGTATCAGCAAAGCTCAAGTTGTCCAAACGAAAAACCTAAAAATCCTCATTATAGAGGGGATATTGTCTATTGCAAAGGCAGAGTTAGTCTACATCCAAAATGTGTCCAGAATTCAGTCATTATTTTCTTTTTCCACTGCTATTCATCCACCACTTGCTTTTATTAAGATGAGTTAGAATAATTTATTTGTAATTCCTATCTATTAATATAATCTTTTTCTGCTTAAAATCATTTCTTCTTTCAAGATCTTTTAAAAGTAGGGCTTTTAGAAGCACTTGGATTGTCCGTGTTCTAATGATACCCTCAGTCATAGAACTATTAAGCTTTATCTGGTCTCCCAGACTTCCCCCATGTAACATACTTTCTCTAGAAGGTTCAATCCTGCTAATTACCACTGGAAAATCCCTTTATGAGGAAACCTTTCTTATCTGTATTATTCATTGATTATTCTGACTTTTCTTGAAATGTCTTCCCTACTAGATCATGAAGTTTTAGGGGAAAAGCACCAGTTTTGTACTTTACGGATGAATCCTTTGTTCTCTTTTAACTACCTGTTACAAAGACAGACCCCAATAACTCTGGAATAAATAAACGAATAGATATTAATATTACAGGATGAGGAGAAAGTGACTTTATAGATGAGAAAAAAGTACCAAGACAAATTATATGATTTGTGCAAATCTGGGAATATAAATTCAAATTCTTTCCATTTTCTTTCCAGGTCTTAACCACAACTTGTCAGTCCACAAGTTTCTCAAATTAAAACAATGATAACAAGAACAACAAAATAATGTTTTTACACTATGAATTACAGTATGTCTTGACTGCCATTATGCCTTTATATATATATTCTGGTATTTCAATATTTTTAACTGTTTATCTATACCTATTAAATTCTGTTTTTGTATTAACAATTTCTTTCAAAGGGCAGAGACTCTGGAGTTATCCTATGTTTCAACCTGCTTTATATCTGTTTTTTGAATTTTTTTGTTTCATTTATAAAAAGTTATTAAAATTTTCCTTCTACTTCAGAGTTATTAATTTCTATTTCAATAAAAATATTTCCTCCAAATACATATCCACTAAATTAAGGATTTAGAAGGAAGGATTATACTTGCAATCCTCCTTTGGAGACTTTGCCTCAGTTTAAGAATTATATTTATGTCATATTCCTAATATCTCCATGGAGTATAATCACTGCAAAAATACATTATAATTATAAAGGCGGTTGTTCATATTCAAATTCACAGGGGCAATGAAATTGTTAGTATATTCAATTATTTTTTATTTAGAAGCATCTTCTGGTAAGGGCATCACATTTATAATATCACTAAAAGTAGCTCTGAACTTGAACAAATCATTAAATCTCCTAAAATCATATTTATAAAATCAGGGTAACGCTTTCTTATCAAATTATATTTAAGAGTAAAATGAGATAAAAAATATAGAAGTATTTTTCAAGTTAAAAAGAAAATGCCACCATAATATGATACCCTTATTATTTCTAGAGGCTTTGACCTTATAATTTCAAATTATAATTGCTAGCATTAACTAATTAATATTAGCAAAAGGAAGTCACAATGTCAATTACTTTTAAACCTTATAAATCAACAGTAATTACTTTTATTTTAAAGACTAATTGTATAAAAATGTTTTAATTAAGAAAAACTGATGTACATTATAAACACATCATTAAAAATGAGATTTACAAGAGCGTTAAATAATATGACTGAACTGAGAAGTTGTACATCTCTTCCTGTTATAAAAGTATTAAGGACCAATACTCATACTCTTATTATAATAAGATTTATATAAATCTTATTATTATCTTGGTATTAGTATTTATTCTTCTTTTATTTCTGTAATAGTTATGTAATAAACTACATATGTTACATATGTATGTGGCTTCATGCAACTTAAATTTTAGTGGTAATATCTAATAGAAAATAAATATTAAAATATAACTCATACAGTAACTCATTAACAGAGTTACATGATTATAAACCAGGATCAATTTTTGCATCCTTGCCTCTACAGTATGTATCTGAATTAATATCTTGCCTGTAGACTTTGATGAAATTAAAGATGAAATTAAAATACTAACACGTAACACTCTTACCTTCCAAAAGTAGCATACACCAGTGTGTTGTGAAAACTAACCCCAAAAACCCTGTCACATTATGAGCTCCCTTGAGACTCTAGTTATTGTTTTTATGGAGTTACATTTGTGGCCATTTCAGCTCACTTTGTCACTAATATTATGTTTCCAAAATCAACTAGCTTGGTCAGGCACCTATAGGCTCAGCTTCCATATGATAGACAGAGAAGTTGCCTTTTTTGCCAAATTTTCTTCAGGTTTCAAGGGAAACTTTTCATGTTGATCATCCTAATTCATTCTGACTTTCTATCCTCTCCCTTCTGTTCATTCTTTCACTGCTATTTCAACTGTCAATGGTGTCACATATTTGCAAATGATTCAATAACCTACGGCAAGAGCACTAAGAAACGTTGAGTGTGACATGTCACAATAGTCATGACTAGAACCTAGAATTTACATTTTAGTTTATTTTTGCTATTAAGAATTGGTGGTGTCTACTAAAGTATATTTATTTTCAGCATAAGAAAAAAATATATTTTAGCCTACCTTTAATAATGTTGGGCTTTGGTGGCATGCTGAACTCATAAACTGTTGGTTCAGAATATCCCAATCTGTTGGCAGCTGTAATCTGAACTTCATATCCCATTGTCCACTGTAGATGCTCCAAGATGATATGATCTTTATTTCCCTGCACTTTTTTCTCCAGCCATTGATCTTCTTTATCTTTCTGAGAAGGTGATAAAAATGTACTTTGTAAATTATTCATATACTAAAGCTGTGATTAAAAATAATTCATCTTGTAATTGAAAGAAGTGGTTTTATTGACATTAAAAAAGATGTTTTCGTATGTGTGAGAATAAAGCTGCTATGTCAGAACGTCCCTATTTCTAACATTTGTCTACATAAAATTTAATGTTGTTTATATTAGCCAAAGAGTAACGATTTTATAATTAATTCTCAATTCAGTGGTTCATAATACGTCCCCATATATTACAATTTCATATGTGTTTATCTTTAGACACTTTTTATTTAATTTTTAATGAACCATGAAGAGATAAATGAAATATTATATAGTAGAAGCTCTTTAAGTTGAACGCCGAAGCGACTGTAACACATTGGTCAACATAGGAGGATGGTCAACAGAAGGAACTAGTTCTTAGTAGATGTGGTGCATGTTTCACTGCATATAGAAAAAACCCTAATATGGTCATTAAAGTAATTGCCAGAGACTGTCATTAATAGTTTGTTGTGGAAAGAAGATAAAGTGTCTTGGAAACATAGCCTGGCAATTATTTATAGATTTATATTACCATTGAACATATTTTTTGCTATTATGTTTTATGATTCATAATAAAACAACATACAAGGGAAATTATACATATGAAATAGGTCACTAGTGTAGGAAAAGGAAAGAATGTCATCCTTAAACTTAAATATCTGATTCTTTTTCTAAAATAAAATATTTGGGCATATGACATTTGAATTTAATTTTATTTGAAAAAATAAACTTCTATATCAAAGATGTATTCACATGTGTATGTTTATCACTGCATGATCACAATTCAAAGATACGGAATCAACCTGAATGTCCATCAACTGATGAGCAGCTCAAGAAATATACACCATGGAGTATTACTGAGCTATAAGAAAGAACAGAATCATGTCTTTTGCTGTAACTTGGATAGATCTGGAGTCCACTATCTGAAGTAACTCATGAATCAAAAATTAAATGCCACATTATGAACACAACAATTAAGAAAATAATTAAATTGAAATATTTGTATGAATTAAATATTTTGAAACAATGCTATCATTGGCTTTTCCTTGTGTTAACTATTTAAATAAGCTCATGTTCCTGAACCCTTCTGTCTTCTTCTTTTTTTTTTTTGTAGAGACAGAGTCTCACTGTACTGCCCTCGGTAGAGTGCCGTGGCGTCACACGGCTCACAGCAGCCTCCAGCTCTTGGGCTTATATGATTCTCTTGCCTCAGCCTCCCGAGCAATGGGACTACAGGCGCCCACCACTATGCGGCTACCTTCTGTCTTCCTTCCTGCTCTCTATAACAAAAATGATGCTATCAGCGGCTTCTGCCAGCTTTTTGAGGGAACAATGAAGAACGCTGAGTAACTTGTGAATTCCATGGCCTTAGCAATCATAACCACTTAACATAATAGCTATTTTTTAGGAGATAGCTGTTTCCATAATAACTGTATGGAAGGAAATACTCTCTCTGGAATAGTGTCTCTTAAGTCTATCATAATCGAATCTCATTTTCCCAGGGTATATGTATAAAAAATTATAGCCCGCCTACAGCAACAGATAGACCAAATGATATATTTTACCCTCATAGCTAACTAAGCCTAGTATTACTTTATGTTGAACCAAAATTTTATTTGTTTATTTAAGACAGAGTCTTATTTTGTTGCCCTTAGTAGAGTGCCATGGCATCCTAGTTCCCAGAAACCTCAAACTCTTGGGATCAAGCAATACTCTTGCCTCAGCCTTCCAAGTAGCTGGGACTACAGGCATCCATCACAAAGCTGGGCTATAATTTTAGAGTTGAATCTCACTCTTGCTCAGGCTTGCCTCAAACTCCTGATCTCAAGTAATCCACCCATCTCAGCTTTCCAGAGTGCTAGGAGTTGAACCAAAATTTTACAGTTATTCTGACTTAAAGAAGAACATCATTTTCTGAGTTTATAGTAATGATAATTTATTCACTAAAATGAAATGGTAAAAGTTGTTTTAATTGCCTTAAATTGATAATGCTATAGATATGGAACGTCCTTCAGTTGTAGGCAAGAATATGTTACAGTTTTGATACCTTATTATTATTCTTCTCCTTTTCTACTTAAATATATTTTAGTAACTTGGACTTTCATCTCAAAACAAACAGCTTGGCATGTTCTGCTGTTTCTTTTAAAGCTGAAGATGTTAGCAGCCCTAGTGAATACATTTAAGCAAGGGGCACTTGCCTTGCTTTTTGAAACTTAAAACTAGAAGCATTTGCTGAGGTGGCCTGCCTCTGACTATTATTTAAAATGTTACGAAATGTCCTTGGTGAGCCATGAGAAAACCAAATAGTTTGGGCCAGAGAGGTTTTAAGTTGCTGGAATCACTAAATGACTAAGAAAATTAAAAGAAGTCCTTAGGACAGATGATCTACATATTGCTATTTTTATAGCTATTTTAATATTTAGATCATATTTATTTTCACTTATCACCAATAACCTCAGAAATGTTCCATATATGTTGAACAAAACAATAAAGGTTAGAAAGGAGTGAACACACAAGTAATTTTAGATGATATAGGTATCTATGCACACAAGCAAACACAAGGAGCATGTATTTTACAGGTGATGTACTGAATATACATATGGACGCATACGTATCTCCACAAGTTAACATATTATTCACACACATATAGCAGGAGAGTGTGTGGAGCAGGGATTCTGAAGGGTTATATGGAGATGAGTGCTTCACAAGGCAGAGGAGCTGCATGCCCCCATGGCCCTGGCTTCACTCCAGTTATTCAGTATATTCTATGCACTTGTGTAGTGCTTGGTGTGAGTGGGAATATTTTTATGGAAACCCAAGACGTTGAATTTTACTTTAGATCTGAGTGGAGACATGGGAAAGAGAAAAAGAATAAGCCAACATTTCAGATGTGAGTTACCCTAGGGGGGCAAACATTATTTATTAGAAGGAGAGAAAGACTTCATGTTCTTCAAGTAGTAATCCTTCAAAAATACCTTTTATTTTTAATTAAGCATTTGAAGCAAGACTTCGTGAAAAGCACAAGACATGAGGATAGTTTCTTCTGAATTAAGACTCATTTAACTCTTAATTGTTGAAGCCCCTCTTTCCATCATTTTAAATATTTGGACTGATAGAGAAAGAAACTAAAGGAAGTTAAAGTATTTTCCCAATATAAATCAATTTCATTTCCCATTCAATATTAGACAAGGAGTCATTTAAATTCCCCAAATGCAATTCCTAGGGAATAGGAAAAAAATTAAAGTGGGTGTTACCAAATACTCCCCTAGGCAACAAAATCTCAATTATGCATTTGTAGAATGTCTAATTTACAGAATTTAAATGCCTAGAGAACAATTTAAGATAATCTAGTTGCAAAACATTCCCCTAGGTAACTTAATGAGATGATTTGCTGAATGGGGCTATTATTAATAAGCCAATTAAATGGTGAAGGAAATCTACTGAAAAAGCAGTAATTTGGTGTGGTATAGCTTCTCTAAAGCGACCTTTTTTATTATAAAATAGAAAGCAGGGCCATATGACACTTAGGGGCACTTCATATTAGTAATTGTGAAGCAGAGTATCGGCATTTAGAGAACACTTACTGTCATATAGGGAGGAGATTGGAGGCAAAGTGATAGGGGGTCATTATTTATTGAATGCAGATGGTTCCACTAATTTTCTCTTTGGATTCTCATAGAATCTATTGCCACCATAATTTAAAATGAAAACTGATTAATTATAAAATGAGAGGACAATATAGGAGGGAGATTATATCAACTAGATGAATTTTAAGTCCTTTTGACACTCACGTTTTATGATTTAAGATTTAGTGTGTATGTAAAGCAACTCCTGGTTGGCTTTCTTGGTGGCCTAGGTCAAATATTCATACTGATGTGACCTCATAGGCTCCAGAATTCTGAAAAACTCAGTGTGCTGCCCTGAATATGTTAGAGGTGATTTAGCAATCTTATTTACAGAATTTAAATGCCTAGATAATTTTCATTTTACATATATGATATGCACGCACGCACGCACGCACACACACACACACACACACACACATACACACCAAAAGAAAGATGCTCCACTGAAATTTGGGACGATCTAAGATTTAGAAGTTTTTGGTTTGAATCTAACAAATCAAATTCATCCTATGTCATGTCCTGAAGCTTGGTAAATTTTTGTACAGCTGGGTATGCGTAGCTTGTTCCTAGTATCCCCCATACTAAGTGAGAATCCTCCTAATAAATCCTATTCATCATCGTTCTCACGTCCATAAAATTTGGTAGTGTAAGTTTTTTTCCATGTTCCTTATTTCTCATGTTTATTAGTCTATTTATAAGACTAGTTATAATTACACAACATGACTAATTTATTCATTGATTTATTGCTGCATGTGTTCATTCAGACAACACATCGTCTAATTTATGCTATAAACACAAAGATGAATAAAACTCATCTCCTTCACTTGCGACAAAGAAAAATTACCCAAAAAGTCATACTCTTTAATGTGAATACGTAGTTATTTTTGAGGATCTTTCAAAACTTAAAATTTAATGGCTTTAAATAAATTTCAATATACAAATGTATATATTATTAACTGGGAAATAAGTTCTTTTATCAACCAACGCTCGATTTTATTTTTTTATTATTTTAATGACCTTTTCAAAATTATATTTTATTTTCTTATTGCAACTGAGATAGTACACAACCTCCTGGTCTCTAAATAGCTTAAGAAGGTCAATTAAGATTTATAAATGTATGCTGTTGGCACTGTGACTAGTCCCTAAGTACCTTCTTCACAATTGATCTTAAGCTACCAATTTTCTTAGCTCAGGAAAGTTATTTAATGTGCCAACACTAAGTGATAATTATGATCCCATAGCTATCATAAAATTAGAGAGAAAAGAATGAAAACTCATAGCTGTTCATAATGTAAAAAACTATTAAATTATATGGAGTTATATTGATACAAGTACAAAATACATGTAAGATATTCTGTATTGAAAATAACTTTCTACATTTAGCAAAAATTTTATTCACTTAATATGCTTGTGTTTTTTTTCCAAATATATAGTTTAATATTACTTGTTAGAGACATTGTTAGACACAATGTTAGAGACATTAATTTTCATGACATTTTCACAGAGATATCTAATACTATTTTTATTGCTCTAGTTCATTCTAATAATTCTGTCTTCTTAATGGGTGAGTGAACAAAGACATTTGTTCTGTTTATGGGATAACATAGGATAATGGTGCTACCTGAATCATAATCTATAGGAAAATGACCACTTTCTATATTATGATATGCCTGGTCTTAACCTTTTTCACTGAAACTTAAATTGCTTATTCTTACATCTTTTAGAAATACAGTCATTAAGAATAATACATTGCATTGTCTATAGTGTTCTGATAATATAAGATCCATAGTCCTGTGTAGTTGAAATACAAGACCAAAGACAAAAATCAAGATATCAAATATTAGGCATGTTCCCTATTTTCCAGATTCCCTTATCTACTTTTTAAATACATGTTATCCAATTAAAAATGCATTAAATACATCTAAATTTTTTTTCAAGTTTTTTTTAATTTAATTAATTAATTAATTAATTTGTTTTTTGGCTGGGGCTGGGTTTGAACCCTCCACCTCTGGCATATGGGATCGGTGCCCTACTCCTTGAGCCACAGGCGCTGCCCTATTTTTCAAGTTTTTAAGTTGCACTTTACTGTGGAATTCATGTAGTTTGAATACATGATACTATATCATCTAATAGATGATTTGGAATCATACAAAGAAACCAGATGATCAAGAACCTTTGGAGGTAATTATTTCACTTTTTATTCAATTATGGAATCTCTAATTGTAACTTCAGAATAGAATGTTGACAGGATGGAGAAAGTGGAGACAGGAGAAAAGGGAGATTAAAAAATATATATGTGGAGTATTTTAATGTACACAAGTGGAAGGCACACCATGAAATGATATAGTCAAGAGAACGTGTGATAATATGGTTTTTGTATCTGGAGGCAGAGGATCTGCACAGTCAAATTGAGATGGGACAGTGGTTGAGGAGTAGATGGACTCTGTAAGCGGATTCCTATTTGGTCTTGACTACTTTAGACTGTAAAGTCTTACATGCTGTTATCTGCTGCCATTCTTCAGTGAGTCATCTACAGTTTCAGTTTGCCCTTCAAAAAAAATGTGAAGAAGTATCACTTTATGTTTGATTAATTATAATACAAACAATCTCCAAGATTGAACAATGTCTTTCTTGTAACACAGAGGGAATTGAGCCATTACTTTTACCAAACTTGTCATAAATGCCTAAGTTTCTACTAATAAGATAATGTTCCCTGTTAAATTGTTAGTAGCTGTAAGATTTGGTAATTTATTAGCAATAAATTACAGCTACATTTGAATTAAAACAATCATTTTTGTCGTAATATTAAAAATAGGTCATCCAGTATTTTCAGAGTCAGAAAGGGCTGAGAATTAGAAATGGACAAGAGAAAAGAATGAGATAGGATTAGGAAGGATCAAGACACTATTTTATTCACACAGCACACATGGACATTGAGTGAATGGGAAGAAACTGCTACCATTAAATTGGTAGGAGAAAGAGAAAGGCAATAAAAAGGAAGATAGAAATTACTGAAGGTAAAACTTATCCTTATTCAAATTAAATATAAAACAAAGTCATATCATCTAAGCCTTGTCAACTATGTGCAAAGGCAAAGTTTATTAAGGGCCATTATGCAAACTTGAGTCTCTACAACAATACAAATCTCATCATGTTTGAAACCTTACTTGTATGTACCCTTGTGCATTTTATACATGATTCCTCAAAAAAAGATTACTTCTAATACACATATAAAGATACAAAAATAAATTAGAAGTTGGTTTTAAAGACAGTAATTTATATTATATATATAACATTATATCAGGCAATTGAGTTTGCTAACTCAACCTAGAAAAAGTGTTACATACCTCATTGCTGAATATCACTATGGTCACCTTCAAAGTACTCCCCTTGGGAAGCTATGCACCAATGCCAGCGCCTAGTCCACCCTTCACAGCAATTTCAGAACTCTTTTTCTGGAATGGCTATCAGAGCTGCTGTCTTATGGTACACACAAACATGCAACAACAGTAATGAACGCCATCAGCAGGACACCACCACACACTTACACAAACATAGCTGTGAGACACTAATACACCAACTACTGAATTGTTTGTACAGTGCTACCAATGTCGACATACAGTGGCAAGTTCATGAACTTAATTGTCAAACTTTGTAAGACAATGGCTCAGATGGGCATTCCACAAAAGGGTTCAAAAATTGCTTTGATGAGATACTGGCATCATAACTTCCGAAGGAGAGCATTTTGAAGGCGACCATAGTGATATTCAGCAAGGAGGTATGTAGCACTTTTTGTAGCATGAGTTTATGAATTTAACTTTCCAAGCTTGTATGCTACATATATCCCCAAATGTCTGAAACATTATTATTTCCAATTTGTGACTGTAATTGTGTATGAACAAGTTTATTCCCTGTACTTGAGGGAATAGTTTTGGTTTCAACCATGATTAGGGATACTACTGACAATCTAGTGAATAGGATCCAGTGATACAAAACAGTGGGTGGTAGAGTAAAGGTCTGAATAGCTCAATGTTACACCACCCAAAATGTCAGTACATGTTGTTTTTTTTTAAGATATACATAACTAATAACAGTCACTATGATAATAAAATAATCACATCAACAATTTGTATCAGACATTGTTTGGCTAACGAATCTTCATGTTAACCAATTTTACTCAAGGTCATTAGATATATTTCTATCTAATAAGAAATAATTTTAACTTTGGTAAGTTTTTACAAAAGGATTTCCTGTATTTACTGTTTAAAAGAAGATAGATTTAGCTGAAATAACTAGTTCCTTTTGTTATTTTGATTCTCTTCATATTCTGGGTATGGATGTGAAGCCACCTTCTTATGAACACAAAATGATCTACGGGGATAAAAGCAAGCTTAGAATGAAAGACCATACAGAGAAACAATTTGGATTCCTAATTTAATGCTGAGATTCTACCCTAATCCCACATTGTCTAATACATAAATGTATTCAATGTGAAAAAAAATCTTGTGTTAATACCCTTTAGTTATGTTTTGTTTTATCTGCAGTCTAAAAGTACATTTAACATTTTAACAAATAAACAGTCTATATTGATTTTGAGTTAAGTATATGTAAAATATATACTGACCACTTCCAGGAAATAAGATATTAATAGGTTTTTGAGTAAATTTATATTGCTATTTATTTAATATTTATTAAATAATTATGGAAGAGTTATGCTGTGGATAGCAATGTTCTTACTAGTTTAAAAACATTACCTTTATATAACTGGAAATAGAAATGCAGTTGAAAAGATTCACAACATTCCTAATATGTATATATACATGTTTGTCAATAAAAGCCACTAATTAAAGAGATAAAAAAAAGATGTAATAGGAAATAATAAATATTTGCTGTCAATTGAAATAAATAAGTCAAGTTGAACTGTTATTTCTAATATCAACACTTCAGAATGGACTAGTCAAGTATAGCTTTTAGTTTTAAGTAAAAATTATAAACATATAAATATATTAGACACATTGCCAGAATTAGTTATTCACATTTTACTGATCAATATGGGATTTTATTAGAATTATTTACAAACTTTTACTATCCTCTTATATATTATACCATAAATCCTTCTGGATACAATTGTGGAATACAATCTGCATGGAGGGCCACTTCTCCGGGCAAATTAATGAATTTGGTTCTCCTGGATAGAGAGACTCTCTCCTATCTCTTTTCCATAGATTTTCCAGTTGGGTGAAGAAGAATACCCAGGAGACCTGGCTTGAGTAGCAATACACTGTTACATTCACCAAGAGACCAATGAGCCTTCAGAGCTGTCTTTAGGTAGAGGTATAAAGTCTCCCTGGCAGAGCATCTGAGACAAACACAGCTACTCATCATTGCAGCAGGAAACCTGAGACCAAGTTAAGTTGTGAAGGGACTATTAATCATAAATTTAAAATTTGAATTGATGTCTAAAATTAATTATTCAAACATACTCTTCAAAATTGAATTTCCTTTTTTTTTTTTTTGGCAGGGGCTGGGTTTGAACCTGCCACCTCCAGCCCTCCAGCATATGGGGCCGGTGCCCTACTCCTTTGAGCCACAGCCACCACCCTAAATTTCCTTTTTCATTATCCTTCAAATCTTAAATGTTTGAATTTATAAGTAGCAATATTATAGAAAATTATGGATTTGTGTAATATTGAAAATTAATCCACATTCTACTAAGGAACAATTATTTAAAATGCTATCTGCTAAAGTATATTTAATTTATATAGAACTAATAAATATTTAATCAACATAAACATAAAATTAATGCTATATCATAGGAACACATAAACATTAGTGAATAAATTTTACAAACTTTAATTTAAAATTATGTTTCATTTTAACATATTCTACAGTAGACAGAAGTACTCTATCACATGAAAAATTTTTGGAAAAATCATTTTCAGTGACCTTTAGCATCATTTTCGCTAAAAGCAAAGAGGCACAGTCCATAGGACATTTTCCTCATCAGTCTGCAACCAGCTGACCTCTCTCACCCCTCAACACTTGTCAAAAAGCAAACAAAAACAACCTTTGCATCTCCACATTGTCTGAAGTAGGGCTGAATAAGCGTGAAGAAAACCACCTTCTCTTAATCAAATGCAATGGGGCCATTCTTTGTTAAATGTTAAGAATGAATGAATTCAATTATTTGATGAAGTAATTTATGCTGTGGTGTGATTTTGCTAATAATTCTACCAGAACTAAGTATGATTGATACGAAGACTTAGTCCAAAGTTACTAAAATCAAACAGGTTGAGGAATTTGTTGGGAAAACAGAATTTCATTTCTGAAAAGTTGACAAGTCCAATTTCACACATAGAAATAACAAAATGAAAAACGTGATTATGTTGATGATCTATGCTTAGATCTAACAAAAAAATTCATAATTTATAATGATGGATTTCAGGAATATAAAATTACCATTTATCATTGTAGTTTGCTCTTTCTATAAGTTCTGTAGAATTCTTAATGTAATTTAAGAAAACCTTGGGGCGGCGCCTGTGGCTCAAGGAGTAGGGCGCCGGTCCCATATGCCGGAGGTGGTGGGTTCAAACCTAGCCCCGGCCAAAAAAAAAAAAAAAAAAAGAAAACCTTGTACAAAATTATAATAAAGAAGGTACTTACACTTCTATATTTCACTATGTATTCCAAAATAGGGGCCCCTCCATCATCCTGTTTGGTGATGCTGAGTTTAAAGCTCTTGCCACTGCTGGGCTGTCCATGTATGGATGGAGGACTGGGTTCACCTAGATACACAATACAAGAGTTCTTCATATGCGCACATTTCAGATACCTGGAGAAACTGCATTTTAATCAAAAGAACATAGTCACATGATCAAAATATATAATGCTATCCTGGATTTACCATTTGATATTTGCTCTATGACGTGATATAACCTCACATTCCCATTTTTCTTAGCCAATAAAGAGCAATTTTCATAAATATAGAAGCATCATGCCCAAATTGTGAAACTTTAGGACCAAATATATCCTTTATATTGATTTGAAAATGTTTTTAAAACACTACTGGACCCTATAAATATCAAAATTTATTCCTCTTATTTGTAATAGTATTAAAACCTATTTATTTTCTTAATGTAAATTTATTTTATAAATTCTTATTAATAAAAACATATCAGGCAGGCAAAGGTGGGTCTGAAAGGACGGTGGGAAGCTAAAGGGTGGTGCAATTGAAAATTTTTAGCAGAAAAGGGATAGGTCTCTTGAAATTTCTTAAAAGGTTTTTAAGAATCATTTTGGAAGATGGGTTAGAAGACTAGACTGGAGGTAAGATTATGAATCAGTATCTATTTTGAGTTATACTGGTGCAAACAGAATGAGGGACAAAAAAAAAGACACTAGCATTGGGAATGGAGCAAAGGAAACTCCGAACATATTTTATGGTAACAGAGAATTACTCATCACAAATAAGGTAATATAAATTATTGTGATCAATTTCGCTGGCCTAACACCTATATATTATAGGACCATGAGTAGGTTTTATAACAATATTTGTTCAGTTACACTCATTAAGTTTTCTTTTATTTTAAATAATTTATTCAACATAAAGGAAATGTAAGTCATTTCAATTCTTTCTTCATTTCACGTAAACACATTGATTGAGAACGTGTCAAAGTAGGATAGCTGTCAGAACAAGGCTACCACAGTCATTCTTCTATAGTCACTGTTGTAATGGATTAATGATTGGTTCTTTTTCTCACACTTAGGGCCTATATAATTTGTGGTTTAAAGGCAATAGTCGTATTTCCTCACAAGAACAGAATATCATACATGTTACACAGATACTTTTTTATTTTCTCACAAAATATAATCTGAACACTACCATCCAGTTAATCGGATATGAGTAAGAAGGAAACCTTCATAGTGGAGACAGTTTCCTGAGAGCAACTTAACTGTATCGTATGTTCTAGTACACCTTCTATTTTTGTCTTGCTCTTAAGCAAGGCTACTTTTATAAATCTGAGATGTCACCATCTTCAGAAACTACTTCAATAAAGACATAATTCACTTTCTGAAGGGGGTGAAACATTTCCCTGCATTTTAAAACCGGTTAAATTTACAAACAGAGAGAACGGCAACAGAGAACAGAATAGTAATGATTACTTACGGACTGGTAGTGTTTGGAAAATTTCTGTTTTACTGTAGTCTCCTTGCCCCTTTCCGTTGACAGCTGCAACCCTGATTTCATAAGTTGTATTTGGTTCCAGGTTGCTCAAAACAACCATTGCTAGAAGAAAAAGAAAGAAAAACTATATATATATAACTACATTTAAAGAATTTTAATAAGGAAAACAATTCAATCTATTATAAGGAAGAGTGAATAATTCACTAAAAAGCTTTCTGTGAAATACCTGAAAATAAATGGAAAAGTCATACAAGAAAAGAAGGATTTTTCAACAACCCTCTGCATCACATCTGTTTTAGCTTCCAAGCTCAAGCATTAATAAAAGAGGAAAACTAACCAAGTGGAAATAAAAATATTTCCTTTCACTTTTTGCATATCCAAAAATAAAAATGATGTGAACAAAACATTTCTTATGTATGTATTCCAGGTATTGTGTCATCTCTGAATGAATTATAACTATAGAATTTAACACAGACATGGCATTTAAAATACACTGATTTCTGACATATGACATGAGGTGTTTTGCCTAAGTCAAAAAAGTGTCAAAAAGTTGGAACTGCAGCAAAATTGGTTCATTTACTCAACAAGCTGAAATGAAATCAAATTATTTTAATGCTATTTTGAAGCATTCTCATAATTTGAATTTTCTCTATGATTTTCTTTTCAATAATAAGGTGTATCACACCTAGATTCAACATGACACACAGGAATAGGAAGAATTCAAAAAAGGATAGAGAATTGAAAATTATCAAAAACCTCTCCTGGTTCATGTCAACCTTTTTAGTTTGATAGAAAATTTTAGATGCAATTGCAGATTTCAAAATGTTAAATTTTTAAAAATTCCTCTGATGGACTTAACCTAATTCCATATTTGCCTCTATCCTTAACTGCTTTTAGTTAAGCAAAGCTGAAATTTAAGCAGCTAAATGATTAACCTGCCAATCAAAGGAGGTTAAATGATTAACCTGCCAATCAAAAGGAGGTTATGTCTGATTACACAGTAGTTCCAAGTGATAATAAATTCATATTAAGAGATGGTATATAAATGATTAAATGATAGATAATCAGGATCATAACTAAAGAAATATTGTTTTACATGAACCAAACTTGAAGATGATATATAGCCAATAAAGTTACATTTAAATTTATAATATATTTTCTCTAATATTTATAATATAGATTCACTTGATAACAATTTGTATTTCTACAATGTATGCTAATCATGGCATCTATTTAGCTTTTATTAAAATTAATCTAGAGTGAATTATTTATCATAGTCTAGAAAAAAGTTGCAATACACTTTAGAGATATTTTCTTTGTCTAAAAGGAAAAGCAGAAGAGAAAAAATATGCAAACTAGTTAATGTCAGATAAATATTAACAGCCAAAAAAAATCATATTCCAGCTATCAACCAAACCTAATTTAATTCTCTATAGAAACAGTGTGTTTCCGATAGGCAAACTTTACATTTGTATTTTTATTTTCTCTACCTACAAGAGAAGTGAACTTGTTTTTGAGAGTGAACAGCCTTGTCAGGTCCCATATTATGACACACAATGTCAGACTGAAGGAAGAAAAATTGGGAAAAGGTTGATTGGCACATAAATGAAAATGATTAGAAGCTTCAAGGATAAATGGGGAAACCAAGGCTTGATGTTATCAATTTATGCTAGGCTAACAACCTGTAAGCTTTTTCATGAAACTAAAACTCAGCTCCTGATCTGGAGTCAAGAAGTATAAATTTAGCACCAGGAAAAGAATATGTTCCAATAAAGAGAAGCCGAGTGCATAGATGGAGCTGTACAAATATGGAAAGGGAAAAAGGGACTGACTTAAGAGTTAGGAAGTTAAAATGCTATTTTCCTTAAGAAGGAAAGCTTTTTATCAAAATCAGAATAATAATGGATTTAAAAGTTTAAAATTCCTAACATTTTGTCAATTTAACCCATTAATAATTATAAGAATTAAAACTAAAGTGATATCGCCTCATATGACCCCAGCCTACGTATAGTCTCGCTTCATTAGGGTAAAGAATAATACAATTGAACACTGACTGTTCGAAGAAATCATACTGTCCAAAGGCCTGTCTATTTTTGTTAGAAGGATTGAAGAATAAGCATGTCTTCATAAGGCAGGCAACGTTGATATATGTTACACCTTTCCAAATTTCTGTGATAAAAAGATGCAGGTGAAGCCATCATTTTAAAAACAAATGGTAGACTGTGTTGCTGAGGGTGACCAGTAATCCTTATATTAATTTCTTTGTCTAAATACAATTCAAAAAGCAAAGCATTAGAATTTAGCACACCATTTTAATGGCAAATAAAATTACATACATTAGAACGTGTGGAGATCATATTCTAGGTATAATCTCTTCATCTTTTTAGTTTAAAAACTGTTGACAACAGAGCTGTCATATATAATAAGAGCATTAATAATAAGATAAAGATTCAGATTACTTCTCAGGTAAACAATAAAAACAAAATTTGCTCCTACCCCTAATAAAAAAAGGCAACTGCACATTTTATGTGAATTAATGGATATTTCAAGCTCCTTCTGGCTTGGAGCATCAGCCTTGTCTTTGCCTCACATTTCCTAGCGTCTGTGAGAAGCTTTGAGAGTCCCGCTACCTCTGCCAAAGGAAAATCTATTTCCTCAGTTACATTAGGATCAGTTCTGAACGGATTTTCCCCGTGTTCCTGCGCATTTTCTGTTCTCAGTGTCAAGGCTCTCCCATGTGCTGAGTTTCACCTCAGATGTCGGCAGAGGAGAGGAGCAAAGAGGGTGAACGCTATGATGGCCAAACTGTTCTTACGATGTTGGACTAGTACACCCAAAGTTAAAGTGGATAAGGGGTGGCGTGTGGGATAATATTTAGAAATAAACATATCCTACATCAAGCACACAAAGTGAATTCAGTGTGAGTTTAAAGTGACTTGCTTTTCTTCCAGAGGCTTAAGGGACCTGGACCCCCCTGGAATACACCCAGAGTTGGCTTCCCTGGAGTTATTCCATAAGCCAATTCTCTGAAGCTGTGCACCCCATGAAGCTTGAGATCAAAGGGCATGCCGCCCTTCCTCAGAGATACGGGCCAGAGGGTTGATGTATGTTAACAACATATTGTCGGAGGTCTATAGGTGCTCTGCCCTGAGGAAAAGACACAGTCGTTACTTCATACTGCGTAAACTGAGTGAATGCTTGAAGATATTCTTCCACTAACTCTCTTTCCCTGTGGCTACTTTCTTCTTTGTGATCTTTCTTTAGATACCTGCTCAGAAATTAGTCAATGTTTAGAAGAAGAGGTTTACTATAAAGGTGATTGTATTAATATGATAACAAAATATTTCCTTTCAAGTTAATTTCAGATAGGTAGAATAAGATAATGATGAAACTAATAGATAATAGATTAAGTATGTATGTGACTAGAAAAGTACAAAATCAAAACCTTGAATAAAGATATTTACTACCCACCATCCCATCTCATGTAGTCTGTTTCTTGACTTAATAATTACAGGAGTGAGTTTACACTCACGGCAAAGCTGCTGTTCGTTTGTGTCTCCGGTCGTGCAACATGGTATGATGGATGACTTTCAAAATTATAGGAGGAGGCGTGCAAGTCAGCCTATTGGTGCAAGTTTTACAAAGTTAATACACAAGAAGTCAGCTTATTTTTGACTTCTGACTATAAAGATTTGGGTACAATAACACTTATTATGAGGCTTATTAACAGTGTGAATATAAAGATCATTGTGTGAAATAGAAAAAACTCTACACAATGAGCCCATATTAAAGAGAAGAAAAGGAAAAGATGTGGGGAAGGGTGAGCCTAGAACTGCAATTTGACTTGCCTATATATATATATATATATATGTATATATATAAAAGCATCTGTAATTTACTGGCAAATTACCAAACACAGGGTGATCGAACACCCAAGGTGGGACTTGAAAGGAAACCACCACTGGAAAAATGAAAGGCTATGTACTCCATCATACAGATGCACCTCAAATTATAAAGTTAATTAGAAGACTTTCTTTTCTGATGTGTGACCTTGCAATAGAACAACAGACATGCAAATGAGGTGTAGGATGAGCTCTCATCCCTATAATTTATCAGAAATTAAAACTCCAAAATTAGATGAGAGCAGATCTAGATTAAAGTACTAAAACTCATAAAGGGCATAATTTAAGGTATTTTATAGCTATAGTCAGAATGGTTTGGAAATTATAATGAAATTCTTCTAAAAATTACAATCATGACTTCCTTGACACGGAAACAGGGAAGAGTTCTATAACAAGTATGGTTTCTCTCACTAATTTAATGTTTCTTATGGTTTATATATAATTATTTTATAAATAACCATTTGTCACCATCATGATTATAAGGTATGCATAAAATAAATTAACAGTGAAAAAATTGGGCTTTAATTGATGTGGGGTTTTATGTAGAAAGTACATGTTATCCTTTAAAATCAGAAGGCTTCCCATTAAAATATAAAAACTACCCCATAAAAAAATTCATTTAAAAATATAAGTCTCATCAACAAAATGTGCTTCATAAAGAATTCATACTTTTTCATTCCAAATATAAGATTTCTTAGTATATATGGAGTAATTTATCCAAAAAGAGTTTGGTAACAATTTATCAAGACGTACTAACATGTCATTGATATATAATTATCAAATATTTCCATCTATAGGATAAAAACAATACAGTATGCATGTCATACTTTTAAGAATAAAAATCACCTGAAAATGATTTTTAACTCACAAAATTTCCTCAAATGTCCATACCACAAAACTTTTTCTTTCTATAAAGTGTTTATTTTATTTTATGATTTCAAAGTTGTGTGGGGGTAAGTTACTCTTTTCTTATTAACTGTCACTCTTTGCCTAAGAAATTCTAAACTTCATTTTAGCCACTTAACCTCCTAATGTTCTCTACACATAAATTGTTACCTATATTGATCATGCCTCCAATATTGCATTTGGCCATTATACTGAGAGAAGCTTTTCTCATAATGATCTTGTAAAAAGAATACATATTACATATATCATCAATATTATCTCCAACTCCAATTATTGACATGGAAAATATAATTCAACAAAGAGTTTTTGAGTTTGGGTTTTAAAAAATATATCAAACAAAACACCATGTTCATTCATGGTATAATAAAAGGCAGAAATTTCTTTTTAAGGCAGATTAATACCCCCTCGTGTGTGTATGTATGTGTATGTGTTTATGCTTGTATGTGTGTGAAACCTTACTTTCTTTATCCATCCACGGATGCATCCGTTGACATTTAGGTGTTTCCACATCATAGCTACTGTGAATAATGCTACAACGAGTAGGGGAGTATAGATTTCTCTCAGAGATCTTGGTTTCATTTTCTGTGAATAAATTCCTGGAAGCAGGATTGCTGAGTCATAAGTTAGTTCTACTTTAATTTTTTTGAAGACCCTACATATTGTTTTCCATTAAAAAGTGTGTAAGTTTTTCCTTTTCCCCACATCCTCACCAAAGCTTACTTTTTCTCTTTATGAAAATAGCCATCCCAACAGGTGAGAAGTGGCATCTTATTGTGGCCCTTTAAATTTTCCTGATCACTAGTGGTGCTAAGCACCCTATCACACACCTGCTGAATATTTGTATGTCTCATTTTGAGATATATCTAATCACGTCCTTTTACCATTTTGCAATATGCCTTTTATTACTAATCTGGGTTGTTTGTTCTTTTGCTATTTAGTGGTATGAGTTCTTTATATATTCTAGATATTAACCACCATTAGATATATTGTATTATAATATTTTCTCCTGTTATGTAAGCTGCCTTTTCACTTTGTTGCTTCTTTGCTGAGCATAAGCATTTTGATTTAATGCAATCTCCCTTTTCTATTTTTGCTTTTGTTGCCCATGTTTTTGGTGTCATGTTATAAAACATGTTGTCCAGACCAATGTCAAATTTTTCTGCCTATTTTGTCTTAGTCTTTTTTGGCTGCTGTAACAGAATAATGACTTATAAACAACAGAAATTTATTCTCCACAGTTCTGGAGGCTAGGAAGTTCAAATCTAGGGAACCAGCATATTCAATGTCTAGGGAGGGTCTATTTCCTAGACTAAAAGTGAATAGATAGCTGTTCACTTTTTTTCGTAGTGGAAAAGGAGGAAAGATGTTCTCTGAGGGAAAGCAAGGGTTCTCTAATAAGGGCCCTAATTCCATTCCTGATAGTTCCACACACTCTCATTTCATTAGAGAGTAAGCCTTTAGAATAATAATCTTTGATTGCATTTTCTGTTTTCCAAACACATTCGGGTGCAGCTACTATTTCTGGACCCAGTGGTGCAGAGGTCCTGGGCAGGAAGCTTTGATAAACAGGGTTGGGACCACCAAGGCTCCAGAAGGGCTTTGTATATCTAGTCCCCAAAGATTCTCTGTGTCTGGGCCCCTCTCTGCATCAGTTCTTTGCCTGGGTTCAGGGATTCTCCAGAGCTGGGAAACTGAGTTTCCAGCTCAGCCAGGAGGCCCAACTTTGAAATCCACATGGAGGCAGCTACAATCCCAGGGTCTCTGCACTCTCTAGGCTTGTGGGGCCAGTGCTGAAAGAACAGGACCAAAGTTTCCTGCCTGTCCCTTCTGAAGGAGCGTCCACCATGGCCTTTACATATCAGCGCTCACTGGAGCCAGACCTGAGGCGGTGAGCAGCGTGGAGCTAACGGGGAGGAGGAGAGTTTGCAATGTGAGGCCATGGCAGGAGATCTCTCTCTCAGGGAATTTTGGTGACTTCCTTGAAATCTCCCTCGCCTCAAAGCCTTAAACTCTGGTCCTGTGATGGCAGTGGTGGCTCTAATAATCTTCAAATCTGCTTTTAGGTCATTCTCCCCTGTCTTGAAAATTAGTTCCTGGATTCTGTTGAGATAGTAGATCTAACCTGATTGCCTCACCAAATAATCTCCTGGACAAACCCTCAATGTTCTTTCCCAATCTTTCTCATTGTTTGAAAAATGGATACAGTGAAAAGTTTCCAAATATTTAAGTTCCGGATTCCTTTTGTTTAAAAAAGCCATCTTTAAGTCTTTTCACCTAGGTAGTTAGGAAAAAACAGGCTGCTTAATGTGATGAAAATGTGTCAAACGATCTATGAACCAAATGTATGGTGCCCCACGATCATACTAATGTACACAGTTATGGTTTAATAAAAATAAATAAATAAAATAAAAAAATAAAATAAAATAAAATTAAAAAAACACTTTATTTAGAAACTTTCTTTGCAAATATCTGATTTCAACACTCTCAAGTTATAACTTACACAAAAATGCTAGGATATGAACACAGTTCATTCTAGTTATTTGCCATTTTATAATGACAGCCTTTCCTCCATCATCCGGTAATTTGTACCTGAATTTTGTCTGAGACCTCATCTAAATGACCTTTGGTGTTTATATTTCTTTTTTTTTTTTTGGCCGGGGCTAGGTTTGAACCCGCCACCTCCAGCATATGGGACCGGCGCCCTACTCCTTGAGCCACAGGCGCCGCCCTATTTCTACCAACATTCTGTTCCAGGTCATTTAGCTATTAACTAAGAAAAGTGAGGATCCCCCTACAACTCTGGAGAATTTCCCTTAAGGGCATGTTCAAGGCAATATAGAGTTTCTAGCATTACCTCGAAACTCTTCTAGTGTCTACCTGTTGTGCAGTTCCCGTCTCTTCCACAATTTTAGGTTATTCCTCAAAGCAGCATTTCCATTTCTTTCTTTCTTTTTTTTTTTTATTATTGGAGATTCCTTGAGGGTACAAAGAACCAGGTCATTTCCACTTCTTGGAATAAATACCTGCCTTGGTTTATTTGGGCAGCAACATGGAATGCCATAGACTGGGTGGATTATAAACAATAGAAATTTATCTCTTAGAGTTATGGAACCTGTGAATTCCAAGCTGCCATCAGATTTCATATGCGGAGAGGGCCTACTTCCTGGTCAGAGACATTTTTTCACTTTGTCCTTTTATAGCAGAAGGAGCAGGCCAGCTCTCTGGGTTCTCTCTTTTGAGGGGCCCAGTCTCACTCATGAGTGCTCTGCAAATACCATTACATTGAGGATTATGAATTTAAATTTAGAGTACACAGTCTATGACAGTTTTCTTCTGATAGTTTTATGGTTCTGGGTCCAACCTTTAAGTTTTTAATTCATATTCAGCTGAACTTTGCCAATAGTATAAGATCTTTTTATAATTTAATCTAAGTTATTAGAGGACACAATATCTTTCTCAGAATGCTTTCGTTAATTATATGTCTCTGAGTTCTCATTAAGCTAAACAATGTAAATCCATGCTGATTATCTTCATGAATTCCAAGCATGCTAAAATGGATACAATTCAGCGATTTTTTTTTTTATTATAGTTCACGGGAGTACATTATAATCATAGTAAGAATACAAAGAAGAGAGATTTAGAACAAAGTCATATTAGACTACCTGATTAATAAGATAATTGATTCTTAGGCCTCTTGTAGAAAAGAGGCACTTAGCAGCCACTTTTGCCTATTATACACTGTGGCCAATTTATTCTGTCATTTTTTTTTTTTTATAAACTAACAGATCGATCGGTTTATTTCACATACCCCTTTTAAGACTCCCAGTTGCATCTCCATATAATGAACCATGACCTGTTCTTGCTTTATTATTTATATTCTTTACTATGGAACAGATCAACCATCAGAGAGTTCAGAGATACTGTTAGAATGTGAACAAGATTTGGAATCAGTGCAGAATATTTTAAGCTAAATGTTTGACATTGACAAAACTTTTTATTTTTTTAATTATTTTAGTTTTTAAAGTTTTCTTTGTTTTTAAGCACTGTGCAAAATTACTCTTTCGGAAAATAGAATGATATTTAATATTTGTTTGATGGGTCACTTCTTTTTGCAACTAATCCAGACATCTCTATTAATAAATTACTTGTCATTTTCAATGAAATTCAGGACATAACATACTACTCTCAAGATATTTGAAAACATGTGTGCTCCTTTCTGTCCTTTATGTTGATACATTGTAATTTACAATTTTCTACCTAACTCTAAATGTTTCAGTTTAATTCACAGGAATGTTCGCCAAATTTTAACATCTCTAATTTTTTTTCTTTTATGAAATCATAGCTGTGTACATTAATGCAATCATGGGGTACAATGTGCAGGTTTTAGATACAATTTGAAAATTTTCATCAAACTGGTTAACATAGCCTTCACAGCATTTTCTTTTTTTTTTTTTTTTTTTTTTTTTTTTTATTTATTTTTGGCCAGGGCTGGGTTTGAACCAACCACCTCTGGCATATGGGACCAACACCCTACTCCATATTGTGTTGAAACATTTATATTCTACACCTAGTAAATTTCACATGTACCTTGCAAGATGCACCGTAGATGTGGTCCCACCAATTACCCTCCCTCCAGCCATCCTCCTCCCTCCCTCCCCTCCCTCTCCCCTTTCCCCTCCTTCTTGGGCTATAAAAAATATATCATACATAATTCAAACCCTGATTATTAAATTATATTCTATTTCGCTCTTGTGAAAGGCTTTTTTTTTTTTTTTACATAGAGTACTGTAAATTACATTTTTTTTGGAAAATTTAAACTATGAGGACAATAAATTCCATCATTTAACATATGTACCTGTAGTTCATCTTCTTTTGTGCATGTCATACAAACTGAACATCCTCACCTAAATAATCCCACTGGAAATTTTCCAAATTAAAAAAAAAAAAAAAATTTGCAAACCTTGAAGTTTAAAGCTCAAAGAATTTGTGTCCATAAATTATAAAAGTTTTAATAAACACAGCGGGGACAGAAAAAGTAAAATAACAACATAATCTTGTTGTTATATGTTTCTGAGTTCTCAGAACTCAGATACTAGGATGAGGACTAATAATTTATTCTCCTTTGCATTTTATTCAGATTATAACAACACAATCTTCCATTAACTTTTGGTTTGGAATATTTTGGTTGCATTGACCCATCAAATAGGCAAGTGAAAAAGAGAATATTTTAAGCTAAATATTTCCTTTTTAAAAGGACACTGAATAAAGGTAAATTTGTTTTGTAATTTGATGAAGAAATCATTTAATCCTATTTGTTACATGAGTTTATAATATTAGATGTAAAAAAATTATTAACTTTGCTACTGAAATTTACTTGTGTTGGTAAAGCTTAATAAAATGCAAAGGAGAATAAATTATTAATCCTAATTGCTATCCTTAGGCAAATTTGTGATAATTTTTTCTTTTATCTAGTGAGAGAAAATGTATATTAAGCTTATGAAAATGCAAATAGTGGTACTAACCACCTGCTTAACATCAAAGGCAAGTGCAACCTGCTTCTGTTCTATAATTCTTTCCCTATTTATTAACAAATTAGAATACTGAATATGTGCTACAATCCTTAAAGCACAGATGTTTATAAGGCTTCTAACATTTAAGTGATTTACTAGACTAACGCTGAATGCTTACCTTAGGCCAGATTCACGTGTCTACTTAATTTTTGAGGCTCTCTTGAATATGTTTTATAAGCTAGGATTACAAAATTTAGTTTTAATGAAATTATCACTTTTGAAATAGGGACAAATTCAGGAAATTTATTAAAAATAGCTTTATAGTGTAATACACTTTTTTAATGCAGTTATATATAAACTGTATTACATGTGTTCAGATTTACTAATTGGTCTCATATAATGGTAGGGAGAGTATCTTTATAAATTGAAATTGTATCTCTAACATACTGTAACGAATGTCAAACACAAATGAATGAAATAACTAATAGAATGTGAGATTCAAAAATGTTGATTGAATTTATCTGTTTTAGACCAATTAACACAAAGTGAGAGAAAATAAAATTCCAGTGGGTACACATATATGTATATACTACACATGCAAAATTTACCATGAAGGATTAGATAAGAATATTTTTATGACTGTACTCTCACTACATTGAATAGTGCTTTGCACATTGTAGATATTAGTTGTTTAATGCATGGAAACGCTAATGTAACTTCATAATTTCTGATTAACACAGGAACTATGATTTTATGATTGAGTCTGTGTGTACATATATCCTAAATATATGTATTTAGAAAAATGGGTAGATGGCCATAGTTCCATAAAGTCAGATCAATAAATTTCTAAAATGTGTTGATTTGGATCCTTGGCATGATAAATCACAATCTGCCTTTATCATACTGTTTAAAAATTCAAAATTAACAACTTCAAGATGCTGAATTATTGTCATCATAACTTCTATATTTCAAGAATCAAAATATTAAGCCAAACGAATGAACAAACAAAACCTAACTATATATATCATTTTACATTGTAAAAACTAATTCAAGGATATAGGGTAAAAATAAATTTCACAATTTTAAGAACTAATGAAAATGGAAATTTCAAAAAATGACACATAAACATTAATTTAATATAGAAAAATAATGAAAATTTATATAAAGTGAAACAATATACAAAGTGTTCTTCATTTAACTAAATGCATAATGGAAGGAAAATGTTTTTACTTTCGTCAAACAAAATTTTGCTTGAGGTAATAAGATTTTGAGAAAAGTTCTTCCTTAGTTACAAGGACATTTTTAAGTAATACAAGTACTTGAAAATAAGCTCACATATATTATTTTAAAGGATTACTTATTAAGGCTCTCAATGACTTTCAATGATGATAAAAATAAAATGGGAGATCTAATTTGAGTTCTTTGAGGATTCTCCAATCTTCTTTCCATAGAGGCTGTATTAGTTTGCAGTCCCACCAGGAGTGTAAATGTGTTCCCTTCTCTCTACATCCGTGTCAGCATCTGCAGCTTTGAGTCTTTGTGATGTGGGCAATTCTCACTAGGTATAGGTAATATCTCAGAGTGGTTTTGATTTGCATTTCTCTGATGATTAGGGACAAGGAGCATTTTCTCATATGTTTATTGGCCATTTGTCTGTCTTCCTCAGAGAAAGTTCTGTTCATATCTCTTGCCCTGTGATAGATGGAACTGTTAATTCTATTTTTTGTTGATTAGAGTTCTCTGTAGATCCTATTTATCAAACCTTTGTGAGATTCATGATATGAAAGTATCTTTTCACATTCTGAAGGATGTCTACGTGCTTTAATTGTTGTGTCGTTGGCTGTGCAGAAGCTTTTAAGTTTAACCAAGTCCCATTTGTTTATTAGTGTTGTTGCAAAAGCTATGGAAGTCTTCTGTATAAAATCTTTCCCCAGTTCAACATCTTCAAAAGTTTTTCTTGCCCTTTCTTCTAGAATTTTTATCATTTCATGCCTTAGATTTAAATCTTTTATCTATCTTGAATCAATTTTTGTTAAGTGGTGAAAGGTGTGGGTCAAGTTTCAGTCTTTTACATGTGGTTACCCAATTCTTCCAGAACCATTTATTGAATGGGGATTCTTTTCCCCAGTGTATGCTCTTGTTTGGTTTATTGAAGATCAGGTGGCTGCAAGATGTTAATTTCATCTCTTCATTTTCTATTTGGTTCCAAATGTCTATGTCTCTATTTTTGTGTCAATACCAAGCTGTTTTGATCACTGTGGACTTGTAATATAGCCTAAAGTCTAGTAGGATGATGTTCCAGAAGAAAAAAAAAATCATTTTATCATAAGGACATGTGCACTAGACTGTTTGTTGCAGCTGAATTTACAATCACCAAAATGTGGAAACAACCTAAATGTCCTCCTATATAGGAATGGGTTAACAAGCTGTGGTATATGTGTACCATGGAGTACTATTCAGCCATTAAAAATGATGGAGATTTAACATCTTTTGTATTATCCTATCTTTACTAAGAACACATTTTTAGTAAGAATTGGATAACCACATTCTTCTTAGTAAAGCATCACAAGAATGAAGAAGCAAGAATTGAATGCACTCAATTCTAATATGAAGCCAGTAGATGGTCTAATACATGTCCACATAAGAAGAAAACTCAAATCAGGGGAATGAGGGAGCAGGGAGAGGGAAGAAGGGAGGGGATGGGATGGGTGTGCTCCAATTTCATGGGCATAATGTTAGGGTGGATGCCACACATCTTGAATAAGAGGGGCTTTACTTAACAAATGCAATCAAAGTAATCTAATTAATTGTACCTTCAATTAACATAAAATAATAAAAAAAAACGGAATGAAAAATATTAAATTCAGGGCGGCGCCTGTGGCTCAGTGAGTAGGGTGCCAGCCCCATATGCTGAGGGTGGTGGGTTCAAACCCAGCCCCGGCCAAAATGCAACAACAAAAAAATAGCCGGCCGTTGTGTCGGGTGCCTGTAGTCCCAGCTGCTCGGGAGGCTGAGGCAAGAGAATCACATAAGCCCAAGAGCTGGAGGTTGCTGTGAGCCGTGTGACACCACAGCACTCTACCGAGGGTAGTAAAGTGAGACTCTGTCTCTACAAAAAAAAAAAAAAGAAAAATATTAAATTCAAAATCTTCCCTGTAGTTTGCAAGATGCCATTGGATTTGACAATGGCAAGTCCCTACATTTGTGTCATTTATTTCACTCTTAGATCATGTCATTCCAGTCAGTATGGCCTTCTTCCTTGTCTCTGTCCACAACAGTCTTCCCAGATGTTTGGGGGATCCTCCCTCACTTCATTCAGGGCTTGTTGTAAATGTCACCTCCTCACAGACACACTATCTGACTCCTCTATGAAACGGTTCTCACTTTCACTCCTACTCACACACTGTCTTTTTCTCCTTCATTTTTCTTTGTCCTTCATATCACTAATTGGTTTTAAAATCCATATCTATATTACATCTATATAATTTTGGTATATAGTATATGTGTATAATTATATATGCACCTCTAAAATTTATATTTTATCTATCAATAAATGTATCTTCATACACTAGAATTTAAAATTTATAATTACAACTGTCCACTGATGAATCTCTCGCACCTCAGAATTCTAAAGTCTACCTGGACATTATAAGTAATTTCAATTTTTTACTAAATTAAATGAATGAATCTGTATTATTTCAATTATGATCATCAAGTAGAGGGCCATGTGTGCTAGAATATGTATGCACACACTTACATATATAGTAAACAGGACAATTATGTTTGCAAAATCATTCCAGGAAAACTACTACAAACCTCATTCCTGAATTATCAATCACTATTGTCATCTTCAAAGTACTCCCCTAGGAAGCTACTCATGCAAGTGCCTCATCCACCCTCAAAGCAATTTTGGAGCCCTTTTTCTGGAATTCACATAAAATTATACAGGCAGAGAAAAGCTCATTAATTTTGTTGAAAAATCGAAATATATTTTCATAGAATCTCTCTTAATGATATAGCAGCAACCAGGCTATATAAATACCAGGCTAAATTTATACAGAATTATGTATAAATTTTGTCTTGAGATACGAGAAGAAGTTTCTCACAGATAAGTAATTTTACTGAAAATTGTCATTTTCTTTAAATTCCTCTGAGCTTCATGATTATACACTAGATTTACAAAGTTAAAAGTCATTAAGAATATAATTACATATAAAATGATAATTTACCTCAAGCTTTCTTATGGTCACTATGAAAATAGTCCAAAATTGTCTTGTTTTAAATTTTAATAAACAGAAAACTTTATACTATATACAATTAATAACAACTTTTATTTCCCTGAAATATGGAATTAATGTAATTATTACCCCCTTTTTCTGCAATTAATAGTTATGAATGCACTTGCATTGAACATAGGCAATGCATTTCATAGTCATTTTCATCTTTACCATATGAAATCTAGCCAGCCCGTAGTTACAGTCATTTTTGTTCAGCACGTGTAAATTGAAAATAGTCATAGAAAATATATCTTGCAGAGAATTTTTTAAAAGCATCGAAATCCATTAAGATTTAAAAATCTGTAGTAGGTTAGAGCTAACACTCAACACTGATTATTTGTAAGTGTTCCTGTAATAGTGAAAGTGAATAACGTGCAAGAGGGAAATTCAGTTTCACGCAGGCAAATTTAAATGGCCTAGATTCATAGAAACACTGCGGGGTGACTACCCTGAAATGTAACTTGAACTGGTATTATGATAACTTTCAGTTACTGAGAAATGTATATATCCTAGAGAATAACTTCTTCTGTTTTTTTTTTTCTTTTTTTTTGTAGAGACAGAGTCTCACTGTACGGCCCTTGGGTAGAGTGCCGTGGCGTCACACGGCTCACAGCAACCTCTAACTCTTGGGCTTACGTGATTCTCTTGCCTCAGCCTCCCGAGTAGCTGGGACTACAGGTGCTCACTATTTTTTTGTTGCAGTTTGGCTGGGGCTGGGTTTGAACCTGCCACCCTCAGCATATGGGGCCGGTGCCCTATATGAAAAAGGGCACTCTGTTATTACTTATCTAAAAGTAAAAGTGTAGACCCATGTCATCACAATCGGTATCCAAGGAGGCTTTTTACAATCAGGTATGCAACAGAATTTAAAACATGAAAAAACTATCAGTGATTCATTGGCTTATCAATAATCTTACTAATGAATCTTACTAAATGTTTAAAAACCATGCCTGGTAATAAAACATTAAAACAAAAGAAAATGCATAATATGTTATTCCACAACATCGAAAAAAAAGTACAGGGTGGACATAAAGTTCTGGTGCAATTTAAAACAGTGTGTAATAAAGAAGAGAAGAATACAAAGTTAAAAAGATAAAAAATAACTTAAAAGTGTTTTCAGGAATGGTTAGGGGAAGAGAAAAAAGAGAGCAAGCATACTGTCGTGCAGGACATAGTCAGAGGTGTGTTTCCGCTCCCCAAAATACAATCTTGCTATAAGTGACAGATACTTCACTTCTTTCATTACTTTTTTCAAACTAATAAACGGATTCAATTAGTGCAGCATACAAATGAGTGTGCAAACATCAGTATCATTTTTATACAATGACAATAAACTATGTACATTGAAAAATGTAATATTTTTTGACTTATTGTAATTGAGTGTTTTATTCTTGCTGTTAGATTTGACTAGAAACATGAAAATGAACTTACGTATTTCAAGTTAGCTTTTTCTAAAATTTCAGATTAATCTGAGGGTACATACGATTAGGTTGCAGTTTCCTTTTGTGAGGATAAAGTCTGAGTTGTGGTTGTGTCCTTCACCCGGGAGGTGTGGTCTATCCCTGCCCAGTGTACGTTAGGGGTGAACTTACCCAACCCCTTCTGCCCTTCCCTCTATTTGAACACGTATGCGTGAATCTCTGCAGTTGGAGCGGAAGCAGTATGTTGAACCAGATGTGCTAAGAGAAATTCTACTATAAACTGAGCCTTGACGAAAGCAGAGCGTTACTATTGCACATCTGTAGCAAGAGTTACATATGTTCCTTGGGTCAGATCTATTGTTTTATAAGACTTTAGACATTTCATTAGGACTTCTAATTTTTCACTGATTAAACCAAGGCTAAGTAGATGTACATTTACATTCTACACTTGAATGCATGAATACATTTTATACATCCCCACCTGTTTATTAGAATAAAGTAGTTTTCTTTGACAATCTATACCACAGGTATTTTTAAAACATTTCCACATGTGTTATTTAAAGAAATAGGAACAATTTGTTTTACCTTGAATGCTGTCTACATTTATTGCTGGTACTTTGCATATTTGTGCCTAAGATCTCAGTATTTGATACATTAATCTTCACTCTGTTCCAATTTAAGCTTCTCATCAAAATGGGTTTGCGGACCCATCAGGCACAGTATATATTTTACAAATCAAAATCTATACTTTAAAGTAATCTTGGAAAAAATTATATTGAAAACAAACAAAACTGAAAATGACATTCTCTAAAATACAGATTGAATTTTCCTTCAGGTCTTTTTTAAAATAAGTACTTTTCCTAAAATTAAAAACTCAATAAAGTTTATAATTATATACAGTAAGGCTGCATGTACATAATCTTAATTATAGTGTTTATAAACTAAATACTATACTGCAGTCACAACCTACACAGGCACACTGAAAGTTTAGTGGGACATGCAGTGAAAAAAATTGAAAGACCCAACTGTGCCGGTGTTTACACACAGTTCAGTTATGACCTCTTTGATTAGTGAAAACAGTAAGAACTTAAAATCTAAATGTCACCGATGAGAGTACTATTTAGAAAATTTCGAATAAAAATGAGTTCCTCTATTTTCAGGAACAAAGAGACATTCTATTATAACCTTGGCTCAGAATAAAGTAAAACATGTAATAATTTTGGTTAAGATTGAAAGGACATTTATGTATGATACTAGCTGGCTACACAGTTTCAAAATTAAAAGAAGACTTTTCTATCTGAAAGAATTGTTTTATGGTTTGGTAAGAAATTCATAATATACTAAATGGTAATTTTATTTTGAAAATGGAAAGAAGCTGTTTTTCAAGATTATTAGTTCCTCTTCATTAAACTTCTATGCACCCAATGAGGTGCATAGAACACAGAAAATGTTCAATGATATGGCAACGAACATGTAATATGGATCCTTGTACCAAAAGGTTTTGCTACACCTGTAATGCATGTTTGTCATTCAAAAATGAGTGTCAGAATAACTCATATTCTATATTTTAATAGTTCATGTTGTTGATATCTGACTTTTTCACACTTTACAAATTTGAAAATTAGTTTCATGTCACATTGTTGATAGGGATGATTAGAGGGTCTTCTAATCACTAATCTTCTCAACTACACTTTAAGAAAGAAGACAGGAGTAGGTCAGGCTTTGATTGCACCCTAAACCTAGAACCAGGTGCAGAGGGAGCAGGTGATAGTCATAGGAAATTAATTGATGATTTGTTTAAGATCAGAATCTACTAAAAGGAAAAACATTATGTTAAAATTTTTCAACTAAATAAATAGCATTGCAGTCAACCAAGAACTGATATTTATTTCTGTGTGGTGACATCAGCAATTTGAAGTGTATATGTAAGTTATAGACATTTACTAACAAGGAAAGTCATTTAACATATACAAAACTCACATGCATAATGGTAAATAAAGACACTCTGAGTGAAAAAAAGAATCTGAGATGTTCATGACCTGGTGCACCTGAATTTTCAAAGATAAACCTTACTATATTTTCTAAAAAATGTTTCAAAGGCAATGAGTTATAACTGTCTTTACATTTCTTACAAGTAGAAATTCATTATTAGCACAACCTAAAATTTATTAAAGAATGCATAAAAGAAGTATTTTGTTACTTTCCATATGTACATACACATATATTTATGAGTATATTAGTATATTTATGCTTTTTGTGTGTGTGTGTGTGTGTGTTTTTTGGCTGGGGCTGGGTTTGAACCCGCCACCTCTGGCATATGGGACCAGCGCCCTACTCCTTGAGCCACAGGTGCCACCCAGTATATATGCTTTCAAGCATACTTATTTTCAGCAATATGTTCACCTATGTAACCAGAAAGTCAAGCCTTCTAAATATAGCTACAAATAGTGCACACCATTTTCAAAAATCTTTTTAAATGCACCTACTACCTCACAGAAGGAAAGGAAAACCCCTAAACAACAAAAAATGAAGTGAGTGGAGAGATCTGAAGCTAGAGAGGCAGCTCTGTAATGTTTTCGTCCATTATGGCAGTCTTGCTGAAACCTTCACTGTACTCAGATACTCAGCTCTGAACTCTGATTCAGAACACAGGGTTTAAAAGGCCTTGGTAGGTGAAAAAACATCAGAATGAGAGGATGAAGCTAGGACTCCTTAAAAGCCAAGAAACACACACACACACACACACACACACACACACACACACACACACACACACACACACACACACAGAGCTTGGCAACAAAACTTGTCTGGCTTGGCCATGAACCATATCCCATTTTGTTAGAGAGATTGAAAAATACTTCTCTGAAAATTCATAACTATAAACTTGCTATCATTGTACTGAAAATTCCAAGTCAAGAATTTAATTTAGAGTGCTTTTGTACTCCCAGCTTCGTATTGCTCCAGGGCAGCAGCCAAAACCAAAGGAATCCCTGCTGCAGAGTAATGCATTGGAACGAGGCTTTGCATTATTCCTAGTAAATGGGACAGGCACAATATGAAGTTACAATCTAAACTCGTAACATACACTAGCCAATAAACCCGTCTGAATGAGATTCTGTTGAAACCAATCAACCAACAAATATACAAAAAACAAATAATAAAAATTTAAATTTGAGAATTCACAACTTCAAAAACAGCAATATTCAAAATCCAAATATAAACTAAGTAGGCTTAAAATACTTAAACATCAAAAAATAATAAAAACACTATAGTCTTAAAAATTTCTGAGCTAACTGGATAAAAACCAAACATGGGCATTAAAATAAAAATTTAATGGTGAGGTAAAGCAGCAAATGAAGTGAACAAAGAATTAGCGTTACAGAAGAGAGAGCTGAGTGAATTGCCACAAATTCGAAAAAAAAAAAAAAAAGATTGAAAAATGAAACACAAAATGTGTGTAAAAAGATATCCTATACCAAGTTCTCAAATAACAAATTTAGCGTCTAACTTGCATTTTGGAATAAAGTTCACAGAGAATGGGGGAGGAAACAATATTTTAAAAAGCAACAATGTAGCATCTTCTAAAACTGATAAAGACATGCTTCTTTAGATTTAGTTATCTTCTTGAACCCAAAAGAGAATAAATAATAGAAATCCACATGGAGACACCAGGTTAAGCAGATATCATAAAATCACCCAATCAGGAAAAAAAGTCAAAATATTTACAAAGAAATGACAATTCTAAATGGGAAAAATGAAATCCAGAAAAGAGTAAATTATTCTCTATAGATTGCCAACACAGTGTACCTATCAAACTCTAACTGAACACTCAGCTAAATAATAATTTGAAAGAAAAGTTAAAAAGAAAAGATTTTTAAGGTAATTTCTTTCTTTTTTTTTTTTGTAGAGACAGAGTCTCACTTTACCACCCTCGGTAGAGTGCCATGGCATCACACGGCTCACAGCAACCTCCAGCTCTTGGGCTTACATGATTCTCTTGCCTCAGCCTCCCGAGCAGCTGGGACTACAGGCGCCCGTTTTAAGGTAATTTCTTTTAGTAAATGAAATAAAATGATGGCCTTCCTTTATAACATATTTACATACAATTACAAATTTGCATCCAACTTTTAACTTTCTCCCAAAGGCTGTACCTGTCTTTTGCTTCAGATAACATAACTTTCACCCTTAAAGCAAGCTACATCAGAGAACGGTAAACAGTTGTCCCTTGATATCTGAAGAACTTTGGTTCAAGGACTCCTTCCAATACCAAAATCCACGGATGCTAAAGTCCTTATATAAAGTGGGGTAGTAATTGTATATAACTTATGCATGCCCTTTCAAATATTTTAAATCATCTCTTGATTCTTTACAGAACCTATTATTATTGTAAATACTTGTCATCTGTATTGGTTTTTATTTGTGTTATTTTTATTGTTACATTGGTATTATTTTTCCAAATATTTTTGATCTGAGGTTGGTGTATCCATAAATGTGGATCCCACAGACATGGAGGGCTGACCGTACTTGGGCGACTTTCTTTAGATTCCTTACAATAATGTTTTTTTACTAAATTACTATGAATTTTACATAATTTGCCTAACATTCAAACACTTTGAAAAGAAACAACAATATAATTATTTTTTTCTCTCAATTGTGATGCTTCTGAACACACCATTCTTACATTATTACCAATATATTTCAAAGCTTCACAGCACATTATATAAAACTTGACTCCTCTCTCCCTCTCTACTTCCTACCTTCCCCTCCTACTTTCGTCTCGTCTATTAAGAAACTTCTATAGAACATTGATATTTCAACTTTATAATTTGTATTTAATTGGGTCAGGCAAATTACCCTGTATAATTTCCCTCCATTTCTTCTTAGCCATCTAAAATCCAATGCACTATATTTGTGGGGCGTCATATACTCTACAGGGCAGCAGCTCTTATTTAATTTTCTCAACTCTTACCTGAATAGTGGCTAAAAAATGCATAATAGTCACATTTATAGACTTTGAAATCTGACTTCTTGTTTTAGTTTGAAATTTAGGTAAAAATTTTTTATCTATAGGGCCTAGACAGAAATTACTAAACATTGTAGACTCAGTTTTCTCCTTTCTGTGGATTATACAAAACTTTCCCCCCTATAAAATAGAGGATATTGATGTTACTGAATTCTTCACTTTGTGGTCAAGTTCTATTGATATAATCTATTTCTAGTATTTGACATAGTGATTGATATAATCTATTTCTGGTATTTAACATAGTGACTGAAATAGAATTAATAGTTAGGAAACGTCAGCCATCTTTAATGTATATTAGTTGCCTGGTTACTGAAATTTTGTTTCAGCAGGGAAGAACATAGTTATTTCTAAAGACTATCAGTACAGAATAGGGGTGGAGTGAATCCATTTTAGGAGTAATTTCACTCTTTTTTAAAGAGTGTGGGTGAACTCCAGGAGCTAAGAACAGTCCTTAGCAAGGAAATGAAGACGTTGGTTCTACAGCTGCAAAAGACTGAATTGAACCAAAGAGGAAACAAAGTTGGAAGTACATTCTTTCCACAGAGACTCCAGAAACTAACACATCCTTGTGAACACTTTTATTTTTGACTTGTGAGATCTAAGCAGAACCCTAGTTACACTGGGCCTAACTTGTGCTATAAGGAATCTTAAACTAATAGGGGAGAACTGTCTTTTTTAAAAAAGAAAAAGATGATTTTCTCTCCAAAAATATATATACTTGGTTAATTGCCATGTTTTAAAAGAGCATGTTCTCACTTTTAATATATGCTGTTTGTTCTCTGGATCACCTAATAGAATACTTTTGACATACACATGAAAATAATTTGAGGAGAAAGGGTAATATAATGAAATATAAATTAATGATTTATTTAATAGAATGAAATCCTTTGAAATAGAAAAAATTGAGTAATAGCCCTAAATAAATGAAGATGATAAATTTTGAAGTCTATATAGACACACATGCTCATGACTAAACGTAGACACTTGGATTATAGAATTATTATATCTGAAATTTCAAACTTCAAATATTCATTAAACTAGATCACCTTTTTAGATGTTATTTACAAGAGATTATGTGCCAAGAAAGATATTATGGTAGCTATGAAGATTTCAGGTCAGATTCTTTTTTTTCTGGAGGAATATACGTAAGAATATACTTTCTTCCATGCAGAAAACTGAGTTGAATATTGTTATGCTCTTAGCAAAAAAGCTTGCATCTGAGTAAATGAGGAGGAAGGGCATAAAAGGACTGGGTATTTTAGCCCAGGGAAGACACTCAGGAAGTAATTATCATTGCTGAGTTTTCCAAGCCACCGTCAGGCCTCCAGTTTGGAAAAACTTTACTTCTGTCTCTGCTAAGCCATGCTTCTTTTTACAGGATGTCTAATTGCCTAACTTTATCATTATGTCTGATAAGAGATAAAAATACATGAACAACTAGATATAATAAGCAGAAGAAATTACCAAAGTACCCGACGAAGGTGGTAATAAGATAGGCCTGCACTAGTGAGTGCGGTTCGTAAGATTTTCGGAATTACAGTGGAAAGAGTAGCCCATTTGCCGAGAAGTACAAAAGGCTACCACAGCAGCTTTGAACTGGGACAGCGGAAAGACAAGGTCCTGAAACAGTGCAGGAGGTGCATTTTGTGGCAAGACCCAATGGAAGAATTATAAGGAAGTCTCCTCATTTCTTGCTTTCTTGAGCAAGGTAATTTCCATATATAATACAGAATTGTATTCCACACAAAACAGAAACAAAACCAACCCGCCACCACAAAAACTCCTGGAATGTTCTACTGGAATCTACATCATCACGGTTTACTCTATTTGCCCAATTCTACTTCTTAATCTTTTCAAAAGTGCTGATCCTTAATAAATACTTTAGACATCAGTCTCCAATGAAAAGTTCCTTCTGATGGAATGAACAATAATTAATAACACAGTAAGTTAGGGTATACATTTAAACAACTAAATGCATGGAATTGGTATGTTCCTAACACAAAGAAATCATAAATGCTTGATCAATGGTAAATAAATGATAAATACCCCAATTATCCTGATTTGATAGCACATAGGTTTATATCAACACATGTACCCATAATTATTAAAAATAAATAAAAGGAAAGCCGTTTCTTTATACATGTAAAGGGTTTGTATAATGGATTCACTTATAAATACCCAATCAGAGGTACTATAAAATAATCCTTTCCATTATTCATCTCAACCACATTTCAATATTACCTCCACTGTAATAGGTTGTTGATACTTGAAAAACTAAAATCATTTGGTAAATTCCCAAATATTTCATCTTCTTTGGCATTACTGTAAAAGGAAGAGTCCTTGACTATATTTTTGGCTTGGCTATTGTTGGCATATATAAAAGCTACTGATTTGTAAGTATTGATTTTGCATCCTGAGATGCTACTGCATTCCTTGGTCACTTCTAAGAATTTTATAGTTGAGTCCTGGGGTTTTCCACGTATAAAATCATAGCATCTGTGAAGAGTGAGAGTTTGATCTCTTCTGACCCCATTTGGATACCCTTGATTGCCTTCTCTTGCCTAACACTTCTTCGATAACACTTTCACCACTATGTTGAATAGCAAGGGAGACAATGGGCATTCTTGTCTAGTTCCTGATCTGAGTCGAAATGTTTTTAATCCAAAAGACAAGAAAGATCTTTGTAAAGAGAACTATGAAACTCTGAAAAAGGAAATAGTTGAAGATGTTAACAAATGGAAAAATATACCGTGCTCATGGTTGGGAAGAATTAGCATTGTTAAAATGTCCATACTTCCCAAAGAAATATGCAAATTTAAAGCAATCCCTATTAAGGCACCACTGTCATACTTTAAAGATCTGGAAAAAATATTACTTCATTTTATATGGAATCAGAAAAAAACCTTGAATAGCCAAGACATTACTCAGAAGTAAAAACAAAGCAGGAGGAGTCATGCTACCAGACATCAGACTATACTACAAATCTATAGTGATCAAAACAGTATGATACTGGCACAAAAACAGACAGGTAGACGTATGGAACAGAATAGAGAACCAAGAGATGAACCCAGCAATTTATTATCATTTGATCTTTGATAGCCTATCAAAAACATAAAAAGATTCCCTATTTAACAAATGGTGCTGGCTAGCAATTTGTAGAAGACTGAAACTGGACTCTCACCTTTCACCATTAATAAAAATTGATTCTCACTGGATAAAAGATTTAAACTTAAGACATGGAACTATAAAGAAACTTGGAGAGAGTGCAGGGGAAACATTTGAAGACATTGGCCCAGGAGAATACTTTATGAGGAGGATCCTCCAGGCAATTGAAGCAACACCAAAAATATATTACTGGGAACTGATCAAACTAAAAAGCTTCTGCACAGCCAAGAACATAGTAAGTAAAGCAAGAAGACAGCCCTCAGAATGGAGAATATATTTGCAGGTTATGTTTATGACAAAGATTTGATAGCTATAATTCACAGAGAACTCATACTAATTAATTAGAAAAGAACAAGTGATCCCATTTCATTGTGGGCAAGAGACTTGAACAGAAGTTTCCCTCAAGAAGACAGACACATAGCCTACAAACACATGAATAAATGATCATCATTTTCAATCATCAGACAAATGCAGATCAAAACCACTTTGAGATATCATCTAAGTCCAGTAAGAGTAGCCCACATCACAAAATCCCAAAACTACAGATGTTGGCGTGGATATGGAGCGAAAGGAACACTTCTGCACTGCTGGTCCTTTCTGGAAAGAAGATTTAAGAACACTTAGGGAACTAAAAGTATACCTGCTGTTAGATCCTGCAATTCCTCTACTAGGTATATATATCCAGATGACCAAAAATAATTTTACAACAAAGATAATTGCACCAGACTGTTTATTGCAGCCTAATTTATAATTGCCAGGTCATGGAAGCAGCCCAAGTGCCCATCAAGCCACGACTGGATTAAAAAATTGTGGTATATGTATACCATTGAATATCATGCAGCCATTAAAAAAGATGGAGACTTTGCCTCTTTTATGTTAACATCGATGGAGCTGGATCATATTCTTCTTAGGAAAGTATCTCAAGAATGGAAAAAAATGTATGCCATGTACTCAGTACTATTATTAAAACAATTTATAATCACCCACACTTTCATACAAAGGACAAAACACAGTTACAGGCCAGAAAGAAGGAGAGAAGAGGAGGGCTGGGGGGGGAGGAGGGAGAACGGTGGAGGGAGGGTAATCAGTGGGACCTCACCTACTGTGCATATTGCAAGGGTACAAATCAAATAAATTAAGAGTAGAGTATAAGTGTCTTAACATAGCAATTAAATAAGTGAGGTGAAGGCTATGTTAACCAGTTTGATGTAAGCATTACAAATTGTATATAAAAGGGCGGCGCCTGTGGCTCAACAGAGTAGGGCGCCGGCCCCATATGCCAGAGGTGGTGGGTTCAAGCCCAGCCCCGGCCAAAAAAAAAAAAGAAAAAAGACAAATTGTATATAAAATCAGTGCATTGTACCCCATAAATGAAGGAATGAAAATGTTAGTGAGGTTGGAAGTTACATGTAAATCATAGAAACTCAATTAAAATGTGTGATTAAGGTAGAAAGTTTAAATCAAAGCTATGTTATATGTTCTGGCAATAAAATCATTGCTGTCATATAGTAAACAATGCAATAATTATTTCCAGCCTATTTCACATGTCTGTAAGCATAAAAAATTTATTCTTATGAAAATCTTCACTTATTTTTACAAAAATGGAAGGACAGTAAATGCCAGAAGTGCATGTCTTAGAATGTTAGACGAGGTCTCAATGGAGTCCCCTTCTCTCCCTTGCTTCCCATTGTTATTTATGTTCTTTTTAGTCACCTATTTTCATTTATGCCTGATATCTAAATATGGGGCCTACACTTTAAAAATATTATTTATATTATTCATATATCATATATCTGTATAATCCTTAAAAACATTATATATATTCTACATATATAACCTATCAACTATAGTTGGTTATAGTTGATATATTCAAGCTTTCAGTAAATCGCATATAAAGGTGCACAAACTCAAATAGAAGGAATAGCACCCATCCAGCCATAGAAACCTGTAGGGAAAACTGAGTGGGCCTGTGTCTGCAGAGCTGGAATTTTCAACTGGTTCAATTCATAAAGAGAAGAAAGAGACGTTGCATACTAAATGATTGAGATGAGGACAGAAACACCTGCAGAGCTGAATAATAAGAAGAAGCTAAACTAGGTCTACAGTCTCAGCCATGAGACTCTAACCCCTGTGCACACTGTCTTCTCCTAACCATGTAATCAAAACTAGAGGGAGAAAAAAATCCTACCATTGGATTTATGAGAGCTCTACCCCGAAGAATTCTGTATGCACTATGTATCTCTTCTCTTCTTGGTAAATGAAGAAAATTCAAAAAGATTAATAAATTCCATTAGATTTTTTTTTGCATAACAGATGTAAAGAAGGGTATTCCATTTGCTTCCTCAGTAGGACTTCTGTTTTTACGGAAGATTCATCTATTTCTGTGCCTCTTTGAAGGAAGGAAAAAGAAAACAGGAGAAAAACATCAACTCTGAAGCAATCTAGGTTCTTACATTTTAGCTTAGAAAAATGTGGAACTTTTGTCTGGGTCAAATGAATGTCGCATAAAGGTAGTGGGCTGCAGTGACACGTAAAATGAGACGTGCTTGAAGACAGGGATGAAGAGGTGTCTGCAGAGGTGAGACAAAGTAAAATCCCATCAGAGAAAACTGTATATCTAAAAAAGGTTTATAGAGTCTTTGCCCTCAAATGAGGAAATGGCAGGTACTCAAATGCTTGTCCCACATTGAGCATGTGGCAGAGACCGCCCAAAGAAACACAAAGAACCAGAAAATTCAGAGGCATTGACTCCTTGCCCCTTCCCAAGAAGTTCATGCCATCTCTAATCTCCCAAGGATAGGTCTAGCTGTCATGAGTGCCTGAAAAAAATGTAAGTGCAAAATTAGATACTATTAAAACTTTTAAATTGTGAAAAGCTCAACTGGACTTTTTATATATTTGAAGGTGATCATAAATTGTCTGCTAAAGACATAACTAAATAGCAAAAAGAGAGCTTAAAAAAGAATTGTTTGAAGTAATTGGATTTAAAAAAAAAATTCTAGTTTGTACTACACTGAACTGAGATCATGCAATGTTTTGATTACCTGACTGTAACCTGATTTACAAATGGATCAGAGAAGAGTTCTGCATGGAAACAAAGTATTGATGCTTACTTTCTCTTCAATAAAAGGGAGAGATCTCCAGTCACAGGACATTGAGTAATTTTTGTCTTTTGGCAAGATTTAAGGTGGCCGTGTGAAGCTGTCAAACGTCTTATTTCTGAAATTTCCCTCTCTCATAATTCTGGATTCACAAACATGTTTCTGACTCATATTTTGTTCCCTACATACTACAAGATGGTGAACTTTATGGCTACCCTGTATAGTAAAGGGGAAAGAAGATATTTATCATATTGACTTTGAATGTTCTAATTTCTGGACAATGATTTCTCATTATGAATTAACAAACATGTTTGTTCTTACATTTCAGTCCTAAGCACAGGAATCTGCTTTGAGCAGGTGGGTGACGTGGGCTACAATGTCAGGTTTTGTATGTAATCAACTTGGCTAGATTTAGGGCATTATAAATTCTCCATATTGTTACAAATTTGGAAGAAATCTAGGGCAAGTTTACTAACACTGTCCCAGTGTGATAGGTTTGGGATGGGGTGGTACCCTTGTGCCGTGATCCTTTTCTGTAATATTCAGACTTAATGTTATTTTTCTTCATTGCTGTTGTGCACCCACTTTGAGCTTTCTGCAGTGTGAGAAATAATTCATATTGTCTTTCTGTCTTTCATCCACCCTCCTTTCTTTTTTTTTTCTCTTAATAAAACAAAAAAATGTCAAAAATACTATTTCTTCATCCAAGTTTACTACAGTTCTTGGCCCAACTCATTTAACTCTTTGGGAATTTTTATTAATCTCTCTTGAACCACATAGCACATGCACAAAGAACATTATCCAGAGGGTTCTCATTAAAAGAAATGAGAGATTATTTTTTTGAGGACATTATTTGAAGCCTGTGTTAGATAACTGATCGCTGATTAATAAATATTGCTGACGTTTCCGGCGGCACCTGTGGCTCAGTCTGTAGGGCGCCGGCCCCATATACCGAGGGTGGTGGGTTCAAACCCGGCCCCGGCTGAACTGCAACCAAAAAATAGCCGGGTGTTGTGGCGGGCGCCTGTAGTCCCAGCTGCTCGGGAGCCTGAGGCAGGAGAATCGCTTAAGCCCAAGAGTTAGAGGTTGCTGTGAGCTGTGTGAGGCCACGGCACTCTACCCGAGGGCGGTACAGTGAGACTCTGTCTCTACAAAAAAAAAAAATATATATATATATATATTGCTGACGTTTCTATCAAAAGCCTGTGGTTGTTCTCAGTGAAACCTGAGAAGGCAGGTGTCATCAGCGATGAGACAAGAATAATTTAATTTCCTCTCTCTTCATGATCACTGGGCTTGGTTGTCTCTTTTCTGCTCAGCAGGGCTCTTGCTTTTTATTGAGCCACGACAAGGTATGTGTCAGGGTCAAGAAAGGATCCTTACAGGATGACTACGGAGCACCATTTCCTCAATATTTTATACTAGTTTTTTTGACCCCTGAAAGTAATTCTGTGTCCTAACCGACAGAGTCCAAAACGGGTAGTTTCTTCTTATTTCCTACTTTATTTTTCTGTCCTCAAAATGAGAAAAGAGCCGGGCGCGGTGGCTCACGCCTGTAATCCCAGCACTGTGGGAGGCTGAGGAGGGAGAATCGCTTGAGCTCAGGAGTTCGGGACTCGCCGGAGCGACAGTGAGACCCCGACTCGTGAGAAAAATGGAAAAACCCAGCCTGGCGCGCGGCGAGCGCCTGTAATCCCAGCGGCTTCCGGAGGCAGCGGGTGCCCGCAGCCCGAGTCTGAGGTTGTGGTGAGCTACCACGCCCACTGCACTCTGCTCAGGGGCATAGGGTGGGACCCTGTCTCAACAAAAAAAAAAAAAAAAAAAAAAAAAAAAAAATGAGAAAAGAAACCACATTTTCATAAAAGGATGAAATGTTACATGATTGGAAAGTAGTCTTGTGAATTATTTGCCTTATGGAAATACGAACCTACATACAAATATAAACATAAAATATAAAGTTCTATAAAATTTTCAGAGATGGCTTCATGAATACATATATGTATAAGATACTGATATTTTATATTATGACTTTCGCACCTGCTTATGAAAGAAATATTAATAAGTTAAACATCAGTACACATTTAAGAACATCCAACCTCCATACCTCACACATCAGGAGTTCTCTTTCCAAGAACAAAATGTTAAACTGTAACACCCACACAATAGAACTTTGCTGACTCTAGTAAGTATCTCCATCTGAAGATGGAAACCTTTCCATTCTGTATTAAGGTTATTCTCAAGGATAATAGGGGCAGAGAAGACATCTTCCCAGCATTACTTTATTGAAAGAAAAAAACATTGAAGGGAAATCAAAAGCTAATCACAGGTATATTGAAGGGCAGCTTGAATCTGTCAACACTTACGAATTACCGACTCACTTTGAACTCCGTGGGAGCGCACTATTTTCCAGATTTCTGACGCCACTTCTTTGATGTCCACTTGATAATGATGAATAGGTACACCTCCATGGGAGTCTGGTTTGTTGAAGGAAACCTTGGCTGTGGTTTGTGACAGCTCCATGATCTTCACTCCATAGGGACTGGACGGCACATCTATGAAGAGAAAAGCACAAAGGGAATGTAATCAAGAAAATGAGGTAGCCATTATGAAGACAGTGGGACCTCACCTATGGAGCATATCATAAGGGTTCAAGTCAAATCTACCAAGTATAGAACATAAATGTCTTAACATAATAATCAAGTAAATGAGGCAAAAGCTATATTAATTAGTTTGATGTAATCACTCTAAATTGTATTAAAAAACAACACATCGTACCCCACATATGAATAAAATGTGTTCATGATCTATGTGTATATGACTTAATAAAATAAATAAATGAATAAATAATTTCGGTGGCACCTGTGGCTCAAAGGAGTAAGGCGCTGGCCCCATATGCCAGAGGTGGTGGGTTCAAACCCAGCCTCAGCCAAAAAGATATAAAAATAAATAAATAAATAAACAAATTCATTTCAGAATATGGTTTGAAAAAAAAAAAAAAAGACAGCAAGACCACACCTATATAGCATATTGGGAGGGTACAAGGCAAATCTACCAAATATAGAACATAAATGTCTTAAGACAATAATTAAGTAAATGAGGTAAAAGCTATGTTAATTAGTTCGATGTAACCATTCCAAATTGTATAAAAAATCAACACATTGTACCCCACAAGTGAATAAACGTATTCATGATCTCATATGTGTATATGACTTAATAAAAGGCAAAAAAAAAAAAAAAGACTTAGGATTTTATGAGAATTAGGGATGAAAGAGAATGGCTCCTTAGAACACTCAGTATATTTGCATTTCAGTGCTTGGTAAACACCTGAATGATCTCTTCAAATTGCAAGAGAGCATACACTAGACAATTATTATTATCTTACCAAATAACAGTAAAACAATCAACGTCACATTTTTTAATAAAGGTGATAAATTAGTTCTGTGTTTTCTGAACAGTATAAACATTGTATTTGTTGTGAAAGAAAATTAGTTTTGGAGGGAGGGAGTATGTGTGTAAAAGAGGAGAGAGAAACAGAAAGGTGGAGAATAGAGCTAGATAAGGGCTGGTATTTAAGACATCAGAATAAATAAATCTATTAGTCCATCATTGCCACAATATAATGTCTTGTGGAAATGTAAAATTAATTTTCTTTTTTGTTCAACAAAATTATAAGGCTTCCTTTTGGGCAAATGTGAAGTAGTGAAAATGTTAGTATTCTGAACTAAATAAAATTGCTAACTAATCCAATTTCATTTATACATTGTATAAGGTAAGTAAAACTTCATTAGTTGAGATGTGAAAGTTTTCCGAAGTTATTTTAAAATTGTTCCTGTACGTGTTATTACATCAACCTGCTATTTAAATTATTTGAAGTTCATTCAGGTATCCTAAGTGGAATTGATAATTTTTAATAGCGCACAACATCTTTAGAAAGAATTATCTCAGAGGCAGAATAAGCAGAATTAGCAAATAAGAAAGAGAAACATTTTCATGAGAAAAGTCAATGAAAACTGTACTTCAGAAATATTAAGTTTAGAGGCACAGGAATTTCTATCAATCTCACTCTCTGTCCTATATCACATTTGAAATAAACTTAAGAAAAGGAAACAAATACAAATATTTTCAGAAAGAACACACACACAGACATGGTGGACATAAAAGTCATGTGCAATTTAAAATAGTTTAACAAAGTAAATTGCACAGGAACTTTATTGACATGTATATAGAATTTTCACTAAACTGAAATAAATGTAAAGTTCTGTTCTTGATCAAATATTCAGATAAAGATCTCACATGTCAGTCAAAAGTCAAATGTGCTGTATTTGGTGGAGCCAAAAAAGGGCGCTGTATATTACAAGGAATTATGTCTCATAAATGGTACTGGGCAAGAGCCAGGAGGACAGCTTTATGCCCTTTGGCATGTGAATCCCGTAAAGATATACCCCAGTGTACATTTCAGCTCTAATTAGTAACTGGAAATTATGTGGAGAGCCTCCAAAGTACATTATATTATGACTCTCAGGTTAACAAACACGCATAGAATACTGATGCCTCTGAAAATCATAGTACTGTTAAAATATTATGTGGACATAAAAGTGTTAATATATTTAAATAATATGTTTAAACTGTCATAAGAAACATTCTAGTAATTTTCATGTTTCTTATATATTTCTAAATTAATCTGAACTTCTTTCCTGTGTAAGTATTATCCAAAATTTTATTTATGAGCTTGATCCAAATTAGAAGAGAAAAACAAATATACATGGATGCCCTAATCAAGACTGCCAGCTTCTTAGTCGCACTGAGTTATTTCCTAACGTCCATTGGGTCTAAGCTGGACATTACAGCAATTACTATTGCCTGCAGTCTGTGGACAGGCATCAAGTATGAAGGTGTATCCTTGGGGATGAAGAGAGATACTGTTCTCCTGGGCGCCCCCCTCCGAATAGACGGCACGTACATGATTCTTGGTTCTTACTCTGACTGGAGAGATTCCTACCATTCATTCAGCTGCATACCTGGTGCACCTACAGCGAAATGAGACCTTATTTTTTTAGCACAACAGTTCAATCATCAATACATGGGCCAAAGACTGCCCTTTTCGAGCCAGATAGTCCATTTTCAGATCTACCTACACTCTAGTTTATAACGTACATTATTTTTTGGTCTCTTCTTTCTGTTATTTTATTAAAAGCAAGAGCATGAATATGAGTTGGAGCTGCAGTATTAGTATTTTTCTAAGCTTTTATTTTAATATCGTGAGTTTATGTGTTCAGTTATTAAATTATAAGTTGTTTTGTTAAGGGGAAAGTATAACACACATGCACATATGCACACACACACACACACACACACGTAACCTTGAGCACAATGACCGGAATACTCTGTGTCTTCAAGAAATATTTGATTAATTAGACATTTCAGTAACTAAATAAAAGTAACATGCAACAACAGGGAGCATGTCCAAGGGAATAGGGTCTCATGTGCCTAGAAGCAGTATGTCTAATTTGTCACTCTCTCAATTGTTTTCTAGTTGCCTTCATCCTTGATTCCTATTTATTATATGCATACCAATTAATCAAAACATTATTTTCACAATTTCTGTATTATGATCCTTGTGTCTGTTTCTTCCTCCCTGTTTCCTCGGTGAACCCCTGAACCCTGGCCCTGGTCTGACTCAGCTTCAAGGCTGGTAGTGGCTCTCAGCTTCCCTCAAAATCTTCAAACCATATCACAACACAAATGCAAACTCAATCTGTCTAAAGAACCATGCTGATCACCTCACTTCCCTGAGGAGAGCATTCAGGAGCTTTATTGTCCTTACCACATCAATCTCAGTCTTTTCAGTTTTATGCTCAGGATCCTGGATTATCTAACTCACTGGGTGTATGCAAAAAAGACGAGTATATTGTAAAGACTATCACAGCCCAGTATTTCAGCTTGAGCCTCCATCTGATGCTCGATGCCACCCACAGTTCTCCCCTCATCATGAGCATGTTTTTCTAATCCACTTCTTAGCATTTTTTCATCTCAATAGTTAATGAATAGTATACCACCATTGACAGAAAATTATTGTGCCATTATATATTTCTTTAATCACCCCTTCTTTTCACCTCTGCTAGTGCTGGTATAATGTTAGATGAGGGGCTGGATATGTCATCAAAATCTATGGACCGAGAAGGGTTTTGCCACTTTTAGTCAAGTGCAATCTTGGACAAATCTCTTTATCGTTTACATATCACCACTCTTCTCTCTAACGTGGAAGTTAGAATAGTTACCCTGTTTTCCCGAAAATAAGACATCCTCCGAAAATAAGACCTACTCACAGGAAAGATAAGACGGCCCCTGAAAATAAGACCTAGCGCATCTTTGGGAGCACACCTTAAAATAAGACACTGTCTTATTTTTGGGGAAACAGGGTAGTACTCCCTGCCAGGGTTGTTGTGAATGTCGAGTAATGTAGAACATATATAATCAGAAATTGGGATATTTTAAGCACTCAGTAAATGTCTGTTATTGTGCTTTTGTCTAATGATCCACAATTAAACCATTCTCTTCATTACATTCTTTTGTATTCATTGGTGTATGTCAACATTTAGTCAAATGGTAGATAAGGGATACACGCCTAGGTTCAAATAACAAATTTTTTGCTGTGTATAAATAACAAGGAGCTGGTGCCGTGACTTTGGAGTCAGGTAGCAACACTCTCTGGTGTTGTTAGAGATTGGTGAACCTGGTCAAATTCAATTTATTTGTCATCAATTTCCTCATAAGTAAAAGGTAATAACTATGCCAACATTAAAGTTGTTATTGAAATAAATGGTGAATATAAATATCTGGATATTCATAAATATTCTCATCTGCAAGTAAATAACATTGGTAAACATTTTTATATTTATACATGTGCCTAAAGTAATAGTTTAATCAAACTATAAATGTGAAACATAAAATTGTCTGTTTTGAGATAATTTCATCTTGTAACCGGGAGAGGAAAAATGGGAAGAGTTGCTTCTCTGATGTAATTTTGATAAAATAAAGACATACAGATAAATAAATAGGAACTATAGATTAGAAACAAAACAAAGTACATGAATCCTTATGCAAAAGAAAGAAAACAATAATCAGTTACACACACACAGGGTGCCAAAACATGCACATTTAAGAAAGGGAAACACTGTGTTATAGTTGTAATACTCAATATATACTTAATAACAGAAGGCAACTTCTGTAATTACAGAAGTCAAACTGTCTTGAGTATTACAATTTTAATACAGCTTTTTCGTTTCTTAAAATTTGTATACTTTTTTGTTACCCTCGGCGTTCTGTGTGTGAGAGAGAGAGATTGGGAACAGGTTTGAAAGAGTAAAGAGTACATCTGGTTATCTCCAGTTCCCAAATCTAAATCATGATTCTCTTGATTTTTTCTCACAGGATTTGATCACTTTTGTTTATATTTTCTCTTCAGAAATAGTTACAGTAACTTTCTGGATTTTTTTTTCAATCTTATTCATTCATATGCTTTTAAGTCCATTGATTAAACCAAAGTTGTTTAGCATCTGACTTTCTCTCATTGTTATCTGTCATATTTTACATGAGAATTGTTCACACACTCATATAAATTATTTCTTCCAAACATATCCAATTATTGACACTTTTCACAAGTCATGGACACTGAGGTCCCTTTATTATTTGGCATTTCAATAATGGCTCACAAGGTAGATTTCTTCCCAGCCCCTAGATTTCCATTTTAGTTGGAAATTTAACCCCACCTGCACTCAGGTGGAATAAAGCCACTTTAATTGAAAAAAAAAAAAAAAATGGCTCATAAGCAAATTAAACATAACACAAGAAACCCTTCCTACAGTTAATAAATTTATCTAAAACTACTATGAGCCAGAAATATATATTACATATATACAAGGATTTAGCAGTACATTGCATAAGTACAATGATATGCTACACATTCACACACGGCAGACATTCCTTTAGGGTATTAAAATTTATATTTACGTATTTGGACTACATGGAGAAACATGGAAATGTGTGGAACAAATACCAATTATGTTACAGTGAAATCATTCTCTAGAATTCTACCAAGTTAGTTGTTCCTAGATAAATGGATCATATTTCCTCATGACTAAAAAACTCCACATTTCCCTTGCTAGATACAAGACAGAATATAAACATGATAAAAGTTTTTCAAAGAGATGCATAATTTGATCTCTCATCTCACTATTCAATCAACTACCACTGGTACCCTAACATAGTGTATCCTCCTGTGTTCCATGAAATGCCTCATTTCTTTTTTTTTTTTTTTGGCCAGGGCTAGGTTTGAACTCTGGCATATGGGACCGGCGCCCTTCTCCTTGAGCCACAGGCACCACCCGAAATGCCTCATTTCTTAAAACTTCACACTCTTATAGAGTATCATTCCTTTTTACAAGTATTGTCCGATCTTTTTTTTTTTTTAAATTTCAGATTAATATAAGGATACATATGATTAGGGTACGTTGTTTGCATTTGTCAGAGTTGCAGTTGAGTCCTTCACCCAGGGGGTGTGCCATATACTCTACATTTTACCTGTTTGGTGAGAGCCTACCAAACCCCCTTCCTGCTTCTTGAATTTAATTGTATTTTTCCTTCCTCTGGGCTTTTGTTCATCTACTAGTTGCAACTTAGTATTGAGTACATGGGATGCTTGCTTTTCCATTCTTGAGATACGTTATTAAGGAGAATGCTATTTCATTCTTTCCCTTTCTTCTTTACTGGACCTAATTCCACTCACCCTTTCAGACCCAATTCAAAAGCTGACACCTGTTAGAAGCCTTCGCCAAGAACTCAAATCATAGTTCAATTTTGTGTTCCCAACCCTTTATTCATGCCTCTATAGCAACTTTTACCTTTTGAACTCTAACTTACATGTAAAGACCAGGTGTTTTATATCATTCATCTTCAGATTCCAGATCTACAACAAGGTCTGGCACCTATGTGAAATTCATTATACATTTTTGTGTGAGTAATATAAGTAATCATTAGGAATTGAAGCAAGCACAGATTCTTTAAAATATTGTTAAGTTATCCTGATTTCCTTTTTTCAGAGCAACATGAGAATGAGAAGGATGCTAGGAATAGTTTCATATTCATTACTAAGTTTGCCTCATGACTTCTGGAAAAATATCAAGATGTAGACTTTTCTGGGATAGATCATAAAACTGATTATGTAAGAGAAACTTGGCTTTATGTTCAGGGGAAGAAAGTGTGTTTCCAAATGAACGAATTTTAACCAGATTTCAATTTTTATAGAATAAGGCTCGGAATCAAATATAGTGTGGGCACATGGACTAGTTGACGAACTATAATTCTTTATCTATGTAATTCTGTTCAACTGATCCAGCTTAACCTGTAAGCAGGTCTCTGTGCTCAAAAATGATGTCTATAGGCTTATCCGTGACTTTGGTCAAAATATAGAAGGTCTCTTCATGACACTGTATTAGTGAACTAAATCAATGTAGAAAAAAAGCTCAAATATTTTATTTGACAGGGTTTCAGTAGGTTCAAGATATCAGCCAAAACTGACAAGATGAGATTTTATAGAGGTAAGTCTAGAGTTCTGAAGTGAGGTTAGATAAATCAATTGTAAAGCACAGTATCAGAGCTTTTATTTAATAGCAGTTTCTATATATTAAAAAAAAACTAGATAAGTTACTAAATGGAAAAAGTGGCAAAATCAAATGAAAATTTATATTACATAATAGAAATATAGTGTCCAGAATAGGCAGGCCATTATTGCATTTAACTTTGTATTGGTCTATGATGTCTAGGTCAATGTATTGTAACTAAAAAGACACTGACATACTGACTTCTACCCGAAAGAAAAGTGACCAATATGAACGGTAATTTGGCCATAATAATAGCTGCCTAATATTTGTTAAGTATTTGCCATGTGCTACGTGCCTTGAATCCATTAAGTCACTTATTCATTGCAACACTCTTATCAGGTAGATCCCGGGAGGTCTTCTAAGGGGCATTAGCCAGATACCCTCAAAGGGCTGGGTCTCCCATGATTCAGGGGTTGGATGTGTTCCTTGAGGACAGGTGGCTTCCTCTCTAAAATTGCTCATGACCAGGCAACTTTGGTAAGTGCATAAATAAATGAAGCAAAGGTGGGATCACTGTATTAAAAAATGATGTTTAATATAAAAGTTTAAATGTAACAATAATGAAATGAATAAGTACAATAAAAATGAATGAAATGATTTGATAATAAAGTTTAAAAGTTAGACTGAAGGTCTTTTAGGAAAAGAAATGAAATACATGCATTATACAAATATGTGGAATGCCTTGTGAAGTCATGATCTTTTAGGAGTGAAAAACTAAGAAAAAACACGGTACAGTCACAATTTTGTTTAGCCTTATGTGCCTTATGAATTTAATTTTTTCGGGATGTGTATATAAGCCCTAAGAGAGAGGATGCTTCCTAACTAGAAAGCAGAATTATCACCCAGGAGGTACATTAAAAAATAATTATATAGTGATGTCATAAAATATATATACCTCTCTCATGTCTCCAGTTTATATTTTTATCACTCAAGAATATATGTGAAATATCTCATATTTTCCATAAAATTATAAAAATATTCTTCTTTTTTCAATTTTCTAAGGACAAAAGAGATAGATGAAAGTCATCTATGAGTAAATTATTATGGAATCTGCAATATGTTATTTTCAACATTTTTGGTCCTTCCTTAGGGTCACACATCATGCCGTAAATGCACACGTGAAAAGAAATGGATAATTTTTATAAAGAAAGCTACTTATTTTCACAAGTCATTTCACTTTTCTAAAGTTGCTCTATCTTATACATTTTTGCTTATTGACTTTAGATTACTTCATTTTTATTCTTTTGAAGTGATGTTTTTATAGAAAATTTGCAATAACAGTACTAGAGGTGTTTTATATCTGAACCATTTAAGTTGATAAGATGCCAAACTGAGTGTGATTTTTACCACAAACAAAACATGGTCATTTAAGCTATATAAAGTAATTACATTTTCATCTGATCTATATACCACTATCAAAGTGTACCTATCATTTCAATAATGTCTTTTACGCAAAAGAACGCAGTTCAGAACCAGGCATAGCATATATTTGTCACATTTCTATAGTCCTTTATTCTGACATTTTGAAGTTATTTTATAGATGACTCCTAAATTTGCAGTTTTTGTATATTTTCTCAGACTAGATTCTGATTGTTCATTTTTGAAGCATCACAGTAGTCACTCTCCATTCTTCTAATTCACTCTGGTAGTATCCACGTTTAATTTTCTTATTACTGGTGGTGTTAACTTTGATTACTAGATAAACATGCCATCTGTAAGTTACTATTTTCCTTTTCTGATTAATTACTAATATGAGGGTAGATATATTAAGCCTATTTCTATTTATTATTTCCTTTATTATTTTCCAATTCTTTGCAAAACATTTTATTACTCATAAGTTTGTATTCACCCAACTGTTTAAAGCAAAGGGCCATGGATATAAATGGTAATCCTACAGAAATTACATAGATTTAGTCAAAAATTTGAAAACCCATTCAGGGCAAAACAAAACAATAAAATGTTTTGTCTTTATTTCTTAAAGAAGAAGTGGGAGTGCAAGCAGTGAAATGCTTAGAGAACAAAATAATATAAGAATAATAAATTCTTATTTATTATTTCCTCATGTAACTTTCACATTCCTGCCTTAGAAAACATTGATACCCCTTGGCTGGTTGAATCGATGTATACTTTGTTGTTTGCTAAAATTGGCTTATGAATTTTGACATGACCTTATGTTTTTGATTTTTTAAACTTCATTACTTTCTCTTTTTTGTTGTTGAGACAGAGTCCCACCCAATGCCCTGAGCAGAGGGCAATGGCATCATAGCTCACAGCAACCTCTGGCTGTGGGCATCCTGCTGCTCAGCCTCTGGAAGACACCAGGATTGCAAGTGCTCCCGGTGACACCAGGCTGAGTTTTTCATTTTTTAGTGAGTTGGGGTCTCATTCTTGCTCAGACAAGTCTTGAACTCCTAAACTCAACAAATTCTCCTGCCTCATCCTAACATAGTGCTGGGATTGCAGATGTGAGCCACTGCACCTGACAACTTCATTATTTTGTAACACTACAAGTTGTTGTTATCTTAGACTTTCTTTATCCCAATTCTGCAATCAGTGATTTGTCAAGGATCCATAGTTACATTCAGTCAAGAATGATTTTTAGAAACCAGGATCGAGCTTCTAGGTATACTCATTGCTATTGGAGTGTTGCAAATCCCAAATCCTCTCAATTGATAGAGCTAGTTCAGAAATAGTTTTCTAAATAACATTTCCCCAAAAGCTCCTTGTAGAAATGGCTGATCATAGCTGTACATGTACACACACACACACACACCCCTTTACATCTGTCTTTTCTCCTTTTTTCATCCACCTGTGTACTTTAAGAGTTCATATAGACCCCTCCAAATCATTAGCACAGGATCAGTTTAGTTATTGATCTTTCCATTTCCCTAACTCTTCTCCAAAAGTGTGACAACTAACTCTTATTATACTGCCTGCACATAATAACTTGGGCAATATCCTTAGAAAAACTAATACTCCATCACTCTGACCTTTTTCCCACATCAACCCAGCTTACATGAACCTTTCTCTATACTGACCAGGCTTCACTATTCCTCTCTGGGCTGCTGGTCCTTTGCGGGAACATGGGCACCTTTTAACCTTGCTTGGTTCCCAACACCCCACACAGGATCCCTGAAGTTCCCCCCACTTCATTTACTCTACTCAGGCTTTGACACCCAAAGCCAGGATGCTGTTGTGCTCTCCCCTCCCCTACAGAGATATGCATCTTGTCCAACATTTAACTAAATTATTGAAAAGAGATAATGGAGTAAAGAAGGTAGTGGGAGGGGATGAAGTACAGAAGAAAATATTTTTGAAATAAAGAATGCTAAAAAAGTAAAACTGTTTTGTGTTTCTTCACTGAATATGTAGCAAAATTTCATGCTGAGTTTTGGCTCTTACTTGTTTGCCCTTCAAAATTAAGATAATCTGTTACAGTATAAAACACCATATGGTAAGAGATCGTGAGTTTTTACCAGGTCGAACAGGCAAATAAAATATTAAACTATAACATTTACAAATATTTGCAAATATTTACATTTTCATATGAGTTTTTTACATTTCACTTAAAATCACATATTTGGCATTTGAATTCTGCAGCAGTAATTAAATTTTCTATGAATTATTAGTAATAATTTAAAAGGCATTATTAAGGAAATCATATTTATAAATACTGATGTTTAAGTGTGTGTTTCCTATCTCAGGATTAGTGCGTGATTCATTCTCATATCTTCATTTCATGTTCAATCGAGTTCATCTTTTCTGGAAACAAATTTGTAGTCTAGAATTGTATAAAACAATTGGGCCGTTAGAGAAACTGAAGTATTCAAAATATTTTCCAAAACATTCTAACTCTTATTTAAAACAAATAAAAATTATTTATTATGGTTGGGCAGAAGGGAGCACATCAATTTAATTTTTAGAAGGGTAGTCATCAAATATTTGTTCCAGTGAGAAATATCACCTAAGGACTGTGATATATGAAGGTACACAACACTAAATATTCCCTGTCAAATTTATGGGATTGTTTCCCTCTCCTTTACATAATATCCTCTTTTTCATATACTTTTTTCCAGAAAAAAAAAAAAGAAAACTCTTAAATGCTAAATAAGTTCTGGTCATTTATCAAGTTGTACCTAATAGAAAATTATATTGCTTACAAAAACAGCAATATATAATTGTGTGTCAATGTTAATATAATTATGTGCACATATATTGATCATATATGTACTTATTTATTTAAAAAATCATACTAATTACTAGGAAAATTACCTAATTTCCTTAGGCCCAGAGTTTATTTGAGTATTGAATGCTTCTTATCATTACAGTCAATGCTTTAACTTACTACTAATGAATTTTGATGTATCTTAGTACATTTTGTTTTCCTGGACTTTAATTTGTTTATAAAAATGGTTTCTTCACATTTATACATGTTAAGAGTCTACTTGCATGATTTTCATTAAAAATGATTTTCTAATGACTTCAAGGTAGAGAATAAATACCAATTTCCCTCCTTCTTTCATGACTTTCTCATGCTTTTCTCTCCCTTCTTGGCTCCCTCTCATCTAGAATTTTCTCTCTGTCCTCTACCCTCAGTTCCTACTACACAATCCCTTCTCTCCCTTCTTCCTCAATATAGCACAACTTGAAATGAAGGATTACAAGTTCTCCAAGTTATATGGTAATTTGAATATCATGAGTTTAATAAAGTTTATTCCTATATGGCCCTATATGGCTTTACAACTGATACATTAATTTTGAGAATATAAGTATATAACATAATAATGAAAATCATTAATAAATTAATATAAAGTTACACTTACATAGAAGATCTCTATGAAATGTTTTAAAATTTCTCTAAGAATCTGCTCATTCTATTAAAATATAGCATAACAGTAATTTTCTTTAATTGCCTTAGGTAGTCCTGAAAGACTATAAATCACATTTTTTTTTCTATTGAGCTATACAATCTATTTTGAAGCATGTGTTTTTGGATTCCTAATAAAGCTTATAAAAGGTAATGGAAAATTGACAGGAGGAGAGGCAAGATGGCCAACTGGAGCCAGCTTTCGACAGAAGCTCCTGTGCAGAGGGACGGTTTATGACCAGAACATGAACAGAAGCTTCTCTGAAGAAGACAGGCACATGGCCTACAGACACATGAAAAAATGCTCATCATCTTTAATCATCAGAGAAATACAAACCAAAACCACACTGAGATACCATCTAACTCCAGTAGGAGTAGCCCACATCACAATATCCTCAAACTACAGAAATTGGCGTGGATGTGGAGAAAGGGAAGACTTCTGCATTGCTGGTGGGAATACAACCTAGTATGTTCCTTTTGGAAAGAAGTTTGGTGAACACTTAGGGATCTAAATGTAGACCTGTCATTTGATACTGCAATTCTTGTACTAGGTGTATATCCAAAGGACCAAAAATCAGTTGGCAACAAAGATATTTGCAGCCCAATTCCTAATTGCCAAGTCATGGAAGAAGCCCAAGTGCCCATCGACCCATGAATGGATTAATAAACTATGGTATATGTATACCATGGAATATTATGCAGCATTAAAAAAGATGGAGACTTTACCTCTTTTTTGTTTACATGGATGGAGGTGGAAAATATTCTTCTTAGTAAAGTATCTCAGGAATGGGGAAAAAATATCCAATGTACTCAGTACTACTATAAAACCAATTTATAATCACTCACACGTATGAGAGATGATCACAACTATAGCCCAGGATGAAGGAGGGAAGGGGGATGATGGGAAGAGAGGGTGGATATTCAATAGATGGAGGGTTAATTGTGGACCTACATCTATGGAGCAGATTTCAAGGGTACAAGTCAAATCTATAAAGTATTAAATACAAATGTCTTAACACTGTGATTAAGTAAATGAGGTGAAAGCTATGTTAATTCATTGGATGTAAGCACTCTAATTTGTACAAATAATCAGTACATTGAATCCCACAAAGGCATAAATGTATTCATTATCTATGTATATATGACTTAATAAAAAAAGAAGATAATGGAAAATTCTATCTAACTATCTATCTGTCTGTCTATCTATCTATGTATGTCTGTGTATACACACATACACTGATGTATAGCTGGATTTCTAGTTAATATGGGGTTATTTTGCTTTAAATATCATTATATTTACATTTTCTAATCTTCAAGCTTTAGGGGAGAATTATAATGTTTCTATGTAAGTGAAATGAAACATTTTCAAACAAAGGAATGAGAGTTAAAAATCACTCTTGATCAGTAAATACATCTAAATTCTTGCAATGTCAGATACAACCGTTCCAACTTTTTAATCACTGACTCACTTTTTCAAATAATAGCCTATTTCATAACTCATAAAAATATAAAAGCTACCCTTTATTAACATTTACAATTATATGATAGAATTTTATTATTTAAAATTTCATTTGCTTATAGAAAATTTTATGAGTTCTCAAAAATTACTCTGTCGTACTTACCAGCCAAAGCAAGAATATATTCCTGAAATCTTGTTCCTATATGGTTAGTGGCTGTGCAATTATATCGTCCAAAGTCATTGTCAGATGTTGGTGCAATCTAAAATAATCAAAACAGTAAGAGTTAAAATTCTTCTTTTTTTTTAAAGTTAAAAATTCTTTAATGTCAATTATTTAGATATAAAAATATTATGAGATAAGAGTTAAAATGCTAAAGCATCACATATGTTTTAAAAAACTATAATATGCTTACTACTTGCAACATGTTCAATTATTTACCCCACGACTCCTTGTTATACTCTATTATTTTATCAAGTAGCATTATTAAATAGCACAAATACTTTTAAGATGTATCTATAAACAATTACTATCCAGAAGATGAGATGAATCATAATGTATTTATAAATTGATTAAAAGGACAAAGCCTCCATTTTGATGTATCCACTAGACCTTCCTATATGTAAACCTCAGGAAGTAGCATACACAGTGAAAATAATGTATAATGTGAAATTGATGCAGGCATAAATTGAAAAATTGAAGCTTGTATCAAAAACATTGTTAACTCTGTTTTCTCTGGTTTTGCACCAGACCAGGTTGATTTTAAAGTTCAAGAAAGGCTCAAAATACATGATGGTTTCTCCCTTTCTTGAGTTTATTGAACATAAAATACTCATAAAGGATGAGAAATTCTTAAAAGCAAAATCTTTTTTAGAAACATATTCTGCAAGAAAATATTACCCTTGTGCAACAATCACTGCAGACAGATACTTTTTCTTGATATTTAATAACAGTATTTTGCCTCCATTTCTACTCAATTCCTGTCATTCTCTTTCAGTGTAGGTGGAAAATATCTGACCTCAATTCTTACACATTTGAAATCCATAATTAAGTTAACCTTGGGGGATTCTATTGATGACCATTGGGACAAACCTAGTAATCCTAATGTCCAGAAATTCTGTAGTATCAATTTAGGAAAGAGATTTAATGATAGTAACGAACATAATTTTCAATAGCAGTAACTATTATTAAGAGATAATATGCTTGTACCTAGAGTTGCTGTTAATTTCAATTGTATCCCAAAAGAGAAAAAAATGAGTTTGTGGTAATAGGAGGCTATTAACTCAGAGTGCAATTTTGAGGTCCACTGAAGATGCTAATTATGAAAGAGCACAATAAACACCATGTTGTGCACTTTGTAGACAGCTTTCCATTTTGAAAAAGATCATAGAATTAAAATTTGGATGATTTAACAGGTCTTATGTAAGTACTCATAAGTGATCAAATATTAACATTTATTACATATGCAGATTTTAATAAACAAGGCTAAACCATAAAATGATTTTACTCATGAGAAGGAGATGTAACACAAAATTTCTTATTCTACACATGTATGCAAACTTTATTTGTATATTCAACAGAGAAGAATGTATTTATTGAATTGAAATAGGAAAGAGACAGCCACAAGAAAGAATTGGGACAATTGCACAGCTCCTTTTGATGAATAATTTGAATACAGCCATTTTTCTTGGAAGAGTCTTAAAAAGACTCAACTCTTTTTTATTTATTTATTTTTTTTAGGTGGATCTCACTATGTTGCCCAAGCCGGGGTGGAGTGTCATCATCATAGCTCACTGGAACCTCAAACCTCTGGGCTTGGGTGATCCTCCTGCTCAGCTTCCTAAGTAGCTGGGACTACAGGTGTATGTGTCACGCCTGCCTAATATTTGTTAATGTTTTGTAGACATGGGGTTCTCTCTGTAGCTCAGGCTTATCTTAAACTCCTGGCATCAACTATCTTCCCCTCCTGCCTTAGCATCCCAAAGTGCTAGGATTATACCCTGTTTCCCTGAAAATAAGACAGTGTCTTATTTTAAGTTGTACTCCCAAAGATGCGCTAGGTCTTATTTTCAGGGGACGTCTTATCTTTCCTGTAAATAGGTCTTATTTTCAGAGGATGTCTTATTTTGGGGAAAACAGGGTAGATATAAGCCCCTGCACCTAACCAAAGCTCAATTTCATTTTGATTGCTACTAGGAGTTTAACTTGTCAGCAAATAAATGCTTTACAACTCAGATAAGTAAGTAATTCCTTTGTCACACTTTATGATTAAAACAGAAACTCTGCAACACAGCATACATTAATACACATACACACGACTCCAGACATAACCTGGTCAAATCATGCGCCCTGAGCATATGTGATGCATTTCAGGAAAGTGGTATGTAACCAAAGTCTAATATTAGTCTGATGCTTAAACTCTGCACAATTATTTTATCTAAATATAAAATAGTATTCGATTATGTATTATAGAGAACTAAGTAATAAATCCTTAAATGTTTAAATGTTTTTAAAAATTAATACTAATGATATTTTTTTCAGGAAGTCCTGGGAACATCTAATCATAAAAATATTTCTTCATATGGAAATGCATTTCATTGCATTTCTCAGATGTTGCATTTTTTTTTTTCCCCCAATGGAGGTAGCTGTGTTGTGTGCCTGGGTTGAACCAGACAGTCTGTGCCATTTTTTCAGCAGCATGTACTCATTTCATGTCTCTGTGTCACTTTTTGGTAACTTTCTCAATATTTCAAACTTTGCATAACTATTAAATCTGCTATAGTGATCTGTGCTCAGTGACCTTTGATGTTACTATAATTGTATTAGAGTGCCCTGAACTTTTCCCATAGAAGATGTCAAACTTCATCAATGAATGTGGGTGTTCTCATTGCTCCATATCTGGCCTTTTCCTTATCCCTGTCTTTGCCTCTTAATTAACTGAGAAACAACAATATTGACATAGGGCCGATTATTAATTTTACCATGGACTCTAAATGTTCATGATAAAGGAAAGGTCACACATCTCTCAATTTAAATCAAAAGCCAGGAAGATTAAGCATAGTAAGGGAGGCATGTCCAAAGTTTAGATATTGAAGCAAGTTGGTCAAGTATTAAAGAAAGAATTCTTGGAAAAATATTAAAAGTACTGGTGAATACATAAATGATAAGTCAGTGAAAGGATTATTGATGATATGGAGAAAGTTTTGGAGGTCTGGAAAGAAAATCAAATCAGCCACAACATTCCCTTAAGCCAAAACATATTCTAAAGCACATCCCTAAATCTGTTCAATTCTATGAAAGTTCAGCAAAGTGAGGAAACTTCAGAAGAAATTTTGAAACCTAGCAGGGGTTGGTTCATAGTGTTTAAAGAAAAGAGTTTTCATAAAATAAAAGTTCAAGATGAAGCAGAAAATGATGGAGAACTTGTGGCATGTTATCTAGGAGATCACGCAAAGATCATTGATGAAAGTGGCTGCAGTAAACAGATTTTCTGTATAGATTAAATGGTCTTTTATCGGCATAAGGTGCCATCTAGGACTTTCATGGCTAAAGAGAAGTCAATGCCTGGCTTCGAAGCTTCAAAGGACAGGCTAAGTCTCTTGGTATAGTCTAATGATGTGTTCATTTACCATTCTGAAAATACTAAAGCCTTTAAGAATTGTGCTAACTCTACTTTGCTTGGGTGCTCCATAAGCCTGGATGACAGCACATCTGATGTAGCATGATTTACTGAATATTTTTATCCCACTGTTGAGTCCACTGCTCAGAAAAAGATCCCTTTGAAAATACCAGTGCTTTTTGACTATACACCCAGTCATCCAAGAGCTCTGATGGAATGTGCAAAGAAACTGATATTGTTTTTATTTCTGCTGATACAACAGCTATTCCTTAGTCTTTGGATCAAGGAGTAATTTTGCCTTTTAAATAGTATTTAAAGAAAATACTAGTATTTTCTAGTAGTATTTAAGAAAAACATTTTTTATGGATATAGCTTCCATAGATAATGATTCCTCTGTTGAACATGGATAAAGTAAATTGAAAACCTTCTGGAAAAGACTCACCAATAGATGCCATCAAGAACATTAGTGACTTATGGGAAGAGACCAAAATATCACCATTATCAAGAGTTTGGAAACGGTTGATTCTAACATTCATGGGTGAATACAGTGGGCTCAAAACTTCAGATGTGGGGAAAATGCATGCTTCAAGAGACTGAAATTAAAAGTGGACTCCCAAAATGTGAATGAATTCCCACAATTTCTTGATAAAACTTTTAACAAATGAGTTGCTGTCTATGGAAGAGCAAAGAAAGTGGTTTCTAGAGATGGAATCTACTCCTGATCAAGGTACTGTGAGCATTGTTAAAATGACAAAAAGAAACTTATAAAATATCATAAACTCCAGTTGGTAAAAGCAGTGGCAGGGGATAAGAGGATTAACCCAAATAATGAAAAAAGTTCTACTGTGGGTAAAATGCTATGACCCAGCATGGTACACTACTAGGACATCTTTCCTGGAAGATAGTGTTAATTTATACAGCTGACTTCATTGTTGTCTTACTGTAAAAAATTGCCACAGCTTACTCCAATTTTCAGCTATCACCACCCTGGCCAGTCAGCAGCCGTCCACCTGAAGTCAAGACCCTCCACCAGCAACAAGGCTACAACTTGCTAAAGGCTCAGATGATTGTTAGTATTTTTTAATTTATTTATTTTTTTTTTTGAGATGGTATCTGACTGTGTTGCTGAGGCTGGATTTGAGCTCCTGGTCTCAAGCTATTCTCTGCCCTCAATATCCCAAACTGCTGAAATTACAGACGTGATCCACCATGAATACAGTAGTTTTTAGTTAAGGTGTACATGTTGATGCTTTTTAGATGTAAGACTATTGCATTCTTAATAAGCTACAGTATAATGGAAATGCAACTTCTATAGGCACTAGAAAACAAAAAAAACAATGTGGACTGTTTTGTTATGTTACTCATTTTATTGACATGGTCTGGAATAGAATTTGCAATGTGCCCAAGTTATGCCTCTATCCACTAACAATAATTTAATTTATTTTAGAATTTTAAGCTTTGACAAAATATAATCCAATGAAATAAATTTATTTTATGATATTAAGCTTTGACAGATATAAGGAACCACACATTTAGTTATTAACATCTACATAATTATTTAAGCTGAGAGTGCAATGTTAATAGGGAGACTTTCTAGTATTTTTTTTTTTACTTCAAAAAATTGATTACTTCTTTCTAAGTATCCCATATTAAGAAAATAATAGATATAACAACCAGGGAAGGGAAGGGAAAGAAGAAATTGAAAACAAGGAACAATGAGATAGTCAATCCTAAACATAGTCTTCTTATTTCACAAATCAATTAGAAACTTCCTGCTGTGAATTTTTGCCATATTAATAAGTTGTGTTATAACCTCAAGGTGTGTTAGGTTAAAAAAAGTTTTTATGAAATTACATATAAATTCATTGGCAGAAACCCAAAGGGCTTATTGAATATTTGGTTATATTTTAAAATTCAGGAATTGGAAAGTTTGAAAAAAAGCATATATATAAATAAAATGAATTAGAAAAGTACAATGTTAAAAATCAATTGCATAGGGTGGTGCCTGTGGCTCAAGGAGTAGGGCGCCGGTCCCCTATGCCAGAGGTGGCGGGTTCAAACCTAGCCCTGGCCAAAAAACAAACAAAAAAAAAAATCAATTGCATAAATCTATTATTGACAAATTTATTACATGTAAATCTGACTTGTTACATATATTATCATGTCTTAAGTATTAGCATGTAGGTGACTATTATAATTATTAAACAAAAATAATAATTATTATCCCAAGAAATTATGTATTTTAATAATAAAATTTTAGTAATGCTTATTGTTGCTTTTTTGTTATTGTTGTTTTATTATGTATTTTTATCAAGTTATATTTGTTGTATACCCATGTTTTTTATACAGGATTTCAATTTAATCTGTGAAAAACAGTAAAGACACAAAACATATACATTTTAAGTCAAAGCTTAAACCCAAAGATCTCTTACCTATGTGCTAAGTAAACAAAAATTGTTTATTTTTCACTTTGAGTGAAAAGAAATGCCATTTTTCCAGGCAGATGTTTAAATAGCATAAAATATTTGTATAATTAAAGTATGTAAATGTTGTAGCTGTAAACTTTCCCTTGACATTAACTCTGGAGAATTATGACTTCTCTCTTAAACTAAAAAATATTAAGATAAAGGAAAGCAGGTGTTAGTTTATCATGTAAGATCAACTGAACTATGTCCAACCCGTCCCCACCAAATTGATAACTGAAATCATAACTCCCAGTGTGAATGTGTTTAGAGATAGAATCTTTAAGGAGGAAACGAAACTTAAATGAGGTCATAAGGCTGAAGCCTAATTCAAAAGGCCTGAATAAGAAAAGGAATAGACACCAGAATATATTTTCTCTCTCTCTTTCTCTGTCTACACAAAAGAAAGGTCATATGAGAACACAGTAGGAGGACAGATACCAACAGATACCAATCATCTCCAGATACCAACCCAGGGGCAACTTGATCTTGGATTTCCAGCCTCCATAACTGAGAAAATACATTTCTATGATTTAAGCAGTCTGGTCTGTGATATTATATTGTGGAAGCCAAGGAGGATGATAGGCTATGCCAAACTGATATTAAATTTAAACTCAGTTTTTAAACTAAGATAAGTTTAAGGCTGCCTGAATATACATACAAGTTGTGCGTTTGTTTTGTGAAATTGACATCCCTGTCCATAACCAGTGGTTAGTTCTAATGCAATTTCAAAAAAATTTATTTAAATTGTAGCAGGTTTAGATAAAGTAGCTTCATTACTAAATAGTCAGTAATCCAGACATTTGATGATGTGATGGCTAAATCCTTATACCAAATTTTTTTCTGAGACTAATTGGCATGAATGTGGACACCCCAGTTAACGCAGCGTAAATATCAGTATTCTAAAACATGAGTTGCTTTTAGTTTATGTAAAGTTAATTAGTAAATAAAAATATAGGAGCTTTAGCTAAACACGTCTGTGCTGAGTCACAGCTCTTCTACCAACATCACAAGTTAGAAGGGCTGATGATTACGTTGGTGATATTGTACAGGCTTTTGAAATTGATAAACACAGACACAATCTGCAATCGATAAAGGCATTTTATTCAAACGGTATTCACAATCCAGTCACTTGGCAGTCAAAACAAAAAGTAATAAATACAAACAATCTTAATTGTAAACATAAAGTAAAATGAAGCACTAAGCAAGTAAATTTGGTTTATTTAAGAATTGTAAACAAGGAGTCAGCAGGCAGCATTTATATTTGCCCATCTGAGGCTAACAGTCACGCTGCACACACTCAATGAAAGCATCGACTCTGGGGCGGCGCCTATGGCTCAGTCGGTAAGGCGCCGGCCCCATATACCGAGGGTGGTGGGTTCAAACCCGGCCCCGGCCAAACTGCAACCAAAAAATAGCTGGGCGTTGTGGCGGGCGCCTGTAGTCCCAGCTACTCGGGAGGCTGAGGCAGGAGAATCGCTTAAGCCCAGGAGTTGGAGGTTGCTGTGAGCTGTGTGAGGCCACGGCACTCTACCGAGGGCCATAAAGTGAGACTCTGTCTCCACAAAAAAAAAAAAAAAGAAAGCATTGACCCTGAAGCTGAACTACTGTCCTTCAAAAAGTGCCAAATTATCAAATCTTTCTCCTTATATTTTACCTGATATAATTTTATTCTAAAAGTAAAACTAAGAAAACTAATGTTTGCTATACACCTATATTTCTATACAAGTAGATACTGACACATTAGCAGTGAATGGATCATAACACAATTGACCTTCAGGTAAATACACATTACAGATATACACTACAATTTCAATATATATTTACATAGGAAGATATTTAAATATATATAAAATAGTGGATAATTTTCAAAATAATAAAAATTTTTGAAGTATATGTGGAAACTTACCTCTAATATCATCTTTTTTCCTATACTATATGTCTTTAAATTGGTGGTGTTTTTAGCAGGTAAGACTAATTTCTCTCTTCTCCAATGGATTGATGCTGGTGGATTCGATGTCACATCACAACTTATGTTGATAGGATTTCCTTCCCAGGAGTAATAAATTGTTTGGTTTGATATAAACTTGGGAGCATCTATAAAACAATATAATAAAACATTTATAGAACTTTTTAAGTTAATTAGTAAATTTGAATTAGTGTAAATATTAATACGTTTTACTTGACAATAAAAATAAGCCAGACAATTCAAATTACACGTGCAGGTGGTTCCTGAGTTATGGATGAGATACATTGCCGACAATGTCTTTATGTCTAATTTGTATGTAACACAGATCCTTGTGATACATACAAATTATTATCCTTGTAAGAATAATAATAATAATGACGACAATCCTATAATGCCTTGTGGGTGATAATAACCATACAGTGCAATAATGTAAGCTTAATAATACACTTGCTCTGCAATAATAAGTTATAAAAACTTTTGTGTTCTTCCTTTTAATGCAAACAAACAGAACAGAAAAACGAATTCATACAAAAGAATTCACATCTTATACCTGTATTAAAACACCATATATATCCTATAAATATAAACAACTACTATGTGCCCATAAAAATAAAAAAAGAAAAAAAAAGTTCAGATGGAAAATAAGAGGTATTTGAAAAAGGACATTCAAGGTTAACAGTCATCTAATGCTGCTTCAGTGTTAGACTATCAGGAATGTTACACTTATTTTGAATTTCTAAGTAAATCAATAATAACCTTTCAACTTCAATAATTAATCCACTACTCTGCCTAGAAATAATTGATGCTTTCAGTGGAGCACTGTCTTTCCCATGTGCTATAATTCTCACTTTGTCTTTTATAACTGTTCAGACAGAGTGGGGGACTGAAGCCTAATGCTTTCCCTAGGCATGATGCAGTCTGTTCTTTGTCTGAACTTGGTTATCATTACTTTCATTTCCATTCCAATCACCTTTCTCTTCAATGAGGCTCACCTGAACTAGAAGTGGACTTTCCCCATGGAAGCTTGGTCATAAGAACAAACACAGACTCACAAAATTGAATGAAAAAGTTAGACAGTGAGAACAGTGTGATCATAAAAGAATATGCTGTGCCAATGAATGGCTTATGCCATGTGGGTTTGCTTAAGTGGACAGAAGAAAGAAGTTGCTGAATTATTGATTGGATTATTTGGTTATAAATTATCTTATGTTGAGACTTGGAAACCTGTTCATAAGTGCGGAACACTATTAAGTTGGGTTGTCCATAATCCAGGGACAGCCCGTACACATATCTAACTCATGAAAATATATGTCATTTGAATATTTTAACACAATTTTAATATTATTAAAAATGGAAACATTCAAATCTAGCTAATTATTAAAACACAAACAAAAGTCAAGAGTTTAATTTGCTCTTAATAATCTGAAAAACTTTTCCATTGATTAAATTAATGGCTGTCTATATTTTTAGAAACAGTTTCTGGACCAAACTTAATTATAAAGTAAGAGTTTCGCACAAAACATGATAAAATGAATGGTTCTTATGTCATTTTGAAATATATTTTAGGCATAGTCACGTCTGTTAAAAATAAATATATATAGAAAAACAGGGTCTGGCTCTGCCACCCAGGACCAAGTTCAGTGGAACAATCATAGGTCACTGCAGCCTACACTCCCTGGGCTCAAGGGATCCTTCTGCCAAGTAGCTGGAAGTAGCTGGTGGCATGTGCCACCATCCATGGTTAGTTTTTTTAAAAATTTTCTGGAGATAGATTTTTGCTGTGTTACTCAGGCTGGTCTTAAACTCCTGGCTTTAATATATCCTCCCACCTCTGCCTCCTAAAGTGCTAAGATTATAGGTATGAACCACTGCACCTGGCTTCTACTATGAAATATTTTGAAGAATCAGGTAGTAAATCTAAATTAAAATGGCCATGTCACAACTAACCACCAATTTTTATTTTTCTGAAGTGTCTATATTTCCAATTTTCGTTAAACCAGAGACATTAATCAAAAATAATTAATTTGAATATTAATAAGTCCCTATTTCTATGATTCCATGCCCGGTTTCAGATCTCTACACCAACCTCTCTAATGATAGCTGAGAGGAACAGACAATGTAAATCTAATTGTGAAGATACACGTTTTTACTGCGTTCTTACTCCCAAACCAGGACCTAGACAAAAATGTCAAATACTGTGCCCTCTTTCAGTCTTAATTTCCTGATTATATAAATAACTGAGATTTTTTTTATTTTTACATAAAAAATAATTTTCAATTAATATCTATCTGATCCAAAAATATCAGATTTATATAAAATTATAATCTATAGAACGAATGTGAAAGCAAACATTTAAAAAATCTCTGTCCAATTTTTAATGTTATGTTTTAATGCCAAAATGTGAGATGTTTACTGATTTATTTCCAGATAAATGGTCAAAATACATGTAGACATCTTATTCTGTCCAATACTTTTTAATAATCTCATAAGGAAGTTATAATCCATATTTTATGGATGAGGTATCTGGGGTAAGAGATGTCAAGCTCTTTCTTGCACTAATTTTTAGGACTGGGACTTGAATCTAAAACTATTTTAACAAATATCCATTCATTTCCGTTCAAATACTGAAATAAAATAATACTATCAATGCTAGCAACATTTTGATCATGTGAATCTTAACATACATTACTGAGTAGAATATAACTGGAATGATTTCTGAAAAAGATAAAGAGACTTAAAAAAGTTTATGATCAATCATATTCTATACTCCAATCCACTTTTAGGTATCTTTCCAGAGAAAATAATTATCAATATTATAAAAGATCCTATACGGACTGTGAATGCATTATTATTTTAACAATAAAAACTCAGAACAACTTAATGCCCTACAAAAGAGTATGTATGCAAGAAAAGGTGCTACGTGTTTGTACGTAGGTGTGCTAAATATCCTGTGGACATATTGTCTCTATTTTTTTTTTTGTCAATTTATTGCGTGTTTAGTATTTTCAATAAGCTGTTTTCAAAGCTAAGCTGTGCACTTCCTAAAAGCAGCCTTTCCGCACCTTTCAATGCTGGGTGAGTTTTCCTATTACATGTACCCACGGCATTCATGTTCTCTCTCACCATGGTCATTAGGATCTGAAAGAATCTTTTTCTTTTCTCTTCTAATGATCTGAATTTGGGGGTTAGACTGTGTCTCTGTCATAATTAATTGCCTGAAAGCTCACACAGTGTTCTCAAAACTCAAAAGTTGCATATCAAATTGACTCAAAGTTAAACAATCAGTTTAATTCAGCAGTTCATCTAACATGAAAAGAAGACAGGTTCAAGAGAAAATGACAAGAAACAAACACAAAACTTCAAGCCAGAGAAGTGAAGAATCTAAGAACACACACGTAAGTATGGAAATACATATAAGGGAAACCAAACTCTTTGACATTCACAGTCAAAAATCTTACATTTACATCTATACAATACTTTATTACTTTTTGATACATAAAACATAAGTTCCTTAGCATTATATTATTTTATAGAAAGGTTATAGATTATATAATTATAAATAAGTACAGTCCAATATGAAAATAATACATGCTAATGAAGTATTAATAGCTGACTCACAGTTATATCCTGTTCACAATGTGATATCTGTATTACATAATTATAATTTAATAACAAACTTAGGGTAACATTTGGTTTTTCCATGAGAGAAAGCAATTGTCACTAACTGCTTTTCTGATGATCTCAGTGGGAATTCAATTCAGAATTATTAATGTTTAACGCCATACATGCTATAGAAAATACATATTATACTAAAAGCCACATTAAAAACATATGTATTTGTCTTGCGAGACAAATTAAAATTCTGTGCATCATAGTCTTTATAAATATCAAAACAATAGCAGGGTGGCAATATTCACCAGTATACGACTAAAATGTAAATGAAATTAAAGAATTGGAATTGGGCCAATATAGGATGAAGAATGTGACTCTTGCAGAGCAACAAGTGAAGAGGCTTAAAAAGTGTACCCATATTTCATGTGGGTATGCAAAAAATTGTAATTTTGAGAAAATAGGAAGGTCTTTTACACCATGAAAGGCTTCAAATGTTATAAAGAGGAAACATTTTGGTGGTTACAAGAAAGGCAGAAAAGGAAGTAAGAGATAAAGTAGTGTAAGTAAATCTGGAAAATTAGCAATTGCTGAAATGTTAATATACAGGGCAGCCAGAAAGTTCACGTGCAATTTTTATTTCATATGTTATCAGTGGTTCTCAACCTTCATAATTCCACAATGTATTTTCATTGGTGCATCTTACAAGGGTACATGTGAAATTTACTAAGTGTAGAATATAAATGTCTTAACACAATAACTAAGAAAATGCCATGAAGGCTATGTTAACCAGTTTGATGAAAGTATTTTAAATTGTATATGAAACCAGCACCTTGTACCCCATGACTGCATTAATGTACACAGCTATGATTTTTATTAAAAAAAAAAAGTGGGTCACTACCCACAGGTTGAGAACTGCTATATATATATATATATATATATATATATCTTGTGCACACTCTATATATACACACCACACAATATATATAGATGAGATAAAAAGATAGATAAGGACAAATTTTCACCGGGAAGTTATTTACTTTTTTTGCCTAGGATATTTGCCCTATATTCTATGCATAGATAAAATTAATTCCCAATTACATAAAATAAAAAGATAAGGAAACACTTCTTAATTGTGTTTCCTCAAATGCTATTAAAGTCTAAATTAAAATATTACTCTATCAATTACAAGGAACACGAATAACTTTAATGGAAGAAAAAGTTTATCTGAAGAGCATAGAAAAGAAAAATCAGAGAAATCTGAATGTGACAATATGGAAATTAAGTGGGTGTGGAGGGAGCCAGGGCCTTTCAGAGAGCCTCTGATTTAATCAAGTTCCTCTAAGACCACATTAGGTCCTAGCCTTGGCCCTGGCCCTGGCTTGCTATTAGCAAGAAATCCTATTAAATCAGTGTTATGAGAATTCTCTCACCCAGATTTCTGATCACCCTTAATCCTTGACCAAGTTCTTCATTCACGGCCACTGTGGTCTAAGTCTGGGCCTCACACTAGCAAGGATCTATTAGGCCTTTTTTTTTTTTTTTCTTTTATTAATTCTTATATATATAAATCATGAATACATTTCTGCCTTTGTGGGATTCAGTGTGTTGATTATTTGTACAAATTGGAGTGCTTACATCCTACTAATTAACATAACTTTCACTTCATTTACTTAATCACAGTGTTAAGACATTTGTGTTCCATACTTGATAGATTTGACTTAACCCTTGCAATATGTTCGATAGGTGTGGTCCCACCATTAACTCTCACTCTATCAGACCACCTTTCCTATCCTCCTCCTGTTCCCTCCTTCATCCTAGGCTATAGTTGTGATTCATCTTTCATATGAAAGTGTGAGTGATTATAAATTGGTTCCATATATATTCCAAGTACTGAGTACTTTGGATATATATTTTTTCCATTCCTGAGATAGTTTACTAAGAAGAATATTTTCCAGCTTCATCCATGTAAACATAAAAGAGATAAAGTACTCACAAAAATGTAGCCTTTATATATACAACCATAGTCAAGGTGAAAAAACAACAAGGACTCTATTCCCTTTATAATAGTGCCAAAGAAGATGAAATATCCGGGAGTGTACCTAACAAAGGACATGAAAGATCTCTATAAAGAGAACTATGAAATTCTGAGAAAAGAATTAGCTGAAGATGTTAACAAATGGAAAAACATACCATGCTCATGGCCGGGAACAATCAACATTGTTAAAATGTCTATACTACCCAAATAAATCTACAGATTTAATGCAACCCCTAATAAAGCACCTCTGTCATACTTTAAAGATCTGGAAAAATTAGTACTTCATTTTATATGGAAACAGAAAAAACCTTGAATAGCCAGGAAATTACTCAGAAATAAAAACAAAAAAGGAGGAATCATGCTACCAGACTTCAGACTATATTATAAATCTATAGTGATCAAAACAGCATGGTACTGGCACAAAAATCTATTCGGTCTTTTAAGCAAGAATGGCAACACCTTTGAAGTGTGCTTCAAGTTTCTTTTAGTAGTTTTTCATCCATGGAAGCCCTCGTTCTGCTTGTTAGCTATAAATCACCACTTGTATTTGAAGTTAAATTCAATTTCTCTCCCCTTTTCCAATATGCTTGACTACCATTTTCAATATTCTTAAATAAAGTCATCCCCACAAATTTTAACAACTGTTAAGAATAATTCCCCTTTAACAAAAGAAAGTAACACCAAGAAAAATTATTAAAAGGAACATCTGTTTCCCTCCCTTAGGAGAGGATAACACAAACAGCTTTGAAGAGAAATATATCACATATTAAGAACTGTTGGACCATTTCCCATAAATTTTCCCCATTTAAATGTTAGAGTTAAATAATAAGCTAGAAGCTTATATAAAATTTTAAACTAACAGATAAATTAATCAATTGTCTCAATATCAGAGAAACAAAGACAATCCTCTAAATTCCAGTTTAGGAAGATTAAATTACCTTCCATTTTGAATTAATAGATGTTTAAACGTGTTGAAAATGTATTTGTTTATTGCTCATAGACAAGATTTGAATTTCAAGTGTGATCTTCAAAATTGCGGTCCACCCCTCTTGTGATTAAGAAGAACTTTTACCTTTAATATAGTACATACATTGTAGCATCATTCACAATAGTCAAGATATGGAATAAAAAGAAGTGCATCTCAGTAGAAGAAGGAATACAGAAAATGCGTCTATACACAATGGAATACTAGTCAGCCATAGAGGAGAAGGAAATTCTGTCATTCATGACAACATGGTCATCTGGAGGGCATCAGGCTAAAGTGAAATAAGCCAAGCATGGAAAGAAGGGTAGTAGTAGGGGTGACGATAAAAGGAATGGGGACTGCTGCGGGTCAGGAGTCCTGGTTCCCTGAATTTAGTTGACCTGGTTGGAGTACTTGGCTGAGCTAGAAAGTTCAACTGTGGCCTGGCACTAACCCAAAGCAAAATGAGTAGAAACTGAAAATAAAACTGAAGCAAACAGTCGGTGGGTATAAAAAGCAAATGTAACTTACACAAGTTTCAAGGAAACCAAGAGATTTTATTTAGGAAGAAAAAAGAGAAAGTTTAGAGTACTTCCAAAGAGAGGTGGAAGTGAGTCCCTTTTGGGAAGGAGAGAAGGTGAGAGAAATGGAGATGTAAAGACCGGCCTGCAGGGGTGTAAATACTCTCTTTGTGTGAACTTGGCTTCAAGTCTTCCACTGGGCTCTCTGCGTTTCCAGGCAGTATTGCTCTTTCCTATTAGTCATTGATTGCCTCTTTCTATTGGTCCTTGGTTACCTACTTTACCTCATACCTACATTCTTATGGCCCTCCAGACTTCCTGGGTCAGCAGGCCAGGTTTTCCTCCCACCCTTCTCGAAGCCCATTTCTTAGTGCCCTGGCTGAAGGATATGTTGGTAAAAGGATACAAGTTTTCATCAGAAAAGAGGAATAATTTTTTTTTTTTTTTTTTTTTTTTGTAGAGACAGAGTCTCACTTTACCACCCTTGGTAGAGTGCCATGATGTCACAGTACTCACAGCAACGTCCAGCTCTTGGGCTTTTGCAATTCTCCTGCCTCAGACTCCCGAGCAGCTGGGACTACAGGTGCCCACCACAACACCCGGCTATTTTTTGGTTGCAGTTCAGCCAGGGCTGGGTTTGAACCCGCCACCCTCATTATATGGGTACCCTACTTACTGAGCCACAGGCGCCACCCAAGAGAAATAAATTTTTAAGATCTGTTGCATAATATGGTGACTATTGTTAATAAAACTGTATTACATGATTCACAACTGTTAAAAGTCAATTTCAAATGTTCTTATTATAAAAAATCATATGCATATGAAGTGATGGATTTGTTAATTTGCTTAATGTAAGCATTCCACCTTCAAACTATGATGTACAAAATATGTACAATTAACCAGAAATACTGTGGAAATGGGCATGTGCACACACACACACGTGCTAGTGGATAAAATATAATAGAAAACATTGTAGTTGCTGCTTATTGGCAAAATATTTTATCAGAAATAGCATTGACCTTGCCATTGGATTTGAGTACCAAGTCTGTCAGAAGTCAAAGACATAGCCTCGTGTTTCTGTTTATTTCTTTAGAATTTTTTTTTTCTTCGAATAACTAAAAATTTGCTCTGGGTTAGTGATTTCCCAATTTCTTAAATTCTAGAAGTCCTTTTATATGAATTGGAACACATTTCAAATTATGTATGGATACTGCTACACTTTATATATAAAAGGTAACATTTGCGCCATAAAAAGGTAACATTTGCTTTTTATAAAAATTAAACAAACTTCTTGGGGTAATGCTACTTATTTAATGTTTATAAAATCCTCTAGCATAGTTTACTACATACACATACATACTTTAAAATGCAAATATATGCATAGTAATTAAAATAAAAATAATTCTTTGGTATATGTTATTAAATTCATTTCCCTCAAAATAGAGACTACACGAGGGAAAATAATGTAGTCATCCTACATAGTTAAAATTATTAACTATATTTAGGTTACAAAATATTCTACTTAATGATTATATAATTAATACAAATGTGTGCATTACTCCATAAATTATAAGAAGGGGAAGACTGCAAATAGGGAGTAACATGGCTATAGACTTGAAAAAAACAAAACAAAACAAAACAAGAAACTGTGCTTTCTTCCCTATTATTACAATGAAGCGAACCCTAAAGAGAAATTATTTAGCTTTAATTAAATGGCAGCTGTACAGGAAGAAGGCTGAGCTGGAACATTTAATCAATTATTATATCCATGACCTTGACTGAATCTCTGAATAAAAGTTACACAAGAAATAGTGATCTGTGCCAGGATCTGAATCTGTCACCTTCCTTAAAGTTTCATTCAAGATAAGCTTATTCAGGGCCTGGAGACTCAAAAGAAACTTCTAAGCCTTTAAGCTTACCTTGAGTTTTTATACCAAGTTACACGTGTTTTGATAAATCTCTCCATTCCCTTTCCTTTTTACTTTTATTTTTACTTTTTTTTGGCCTCCCTGCTGAGACTAGAGCTGCAGTCAGAGCCAGTACTCATCACTGCCTTCTGCCACTGTATGAGATTTCCTGACTTGATTATGTGCTTAATGCAAGCTTTCCACGATTTCTGTCATTTCTGCTCAGGCTCTGAAATCTTTTTTCTGAACTTGGTTGATCTGTGGTGGGTACCTGTGACCTAAGTAACATCTTATTTCTTGTTGAGTCTGGCCTGGATTCCTGAATTCCACCGTGCATGAGCTAGGTGAAGCTGATGACAAAGCCTAACAGAGGCCATGGGAACTGCAGTGTAAAAATCTTTGACCTGAATGTCCACTGGGTCATGAATATTAGAACAAGGCACTCAATATACAAACTCACTATACACTATCCATTTTACAAATCAAATTTCTTTTTCTTTTTTTTTTTTTTTTGGTGGCTTTTGGCCGGGGCTGGGTTTGAACCCACCACCTAGGGCATATAGGACCGGCGCCCTACTCCTTGAGCCACAGGCGCCGCCCTACAAATCAAATTTCAAAGACACTATTAGGATAAACCAATTGGAGTCTTTTAAAATCATGTTAATAATCATAGGCATTGTCCTTGTAAAACAGCATTGCAGTTATAGCAAACCTGGCTTGCATGCTCTCCAGAGTGCTAATATACTATAGTAAGCTACCCTCTTCTCTTGTAGCCATCATATTCTGGAGTGTGCAATTTTCAATTTTTTTAAATATTTATTTTAAGAAATAAAAACAATGGCAATAGCAATTTTAATGTGTAATAGGATTTGACTTTAAAAGCTTTGCCATTCATTTCTTACCATGAAAGCACAATATATAGAAATACCATGCACTTCTCTCAATACCCATCATTACCTCTCTTATCTAATTTATAATTGCTACCTGATCAATTTTACAAGCCCCTTACTGGCTTACTGACTTACCCACTGGTTTCTACGTAAGAGATTGCTACAATCTGCCTTTAAAAATTCTAAAAGATCCTATTCACATTTTTATTTCCAAACTTTAATGATGGTTTATGAAGCTCTACGTAGCCTGGCCTAGCGAGGCCTAACTATATGACCTTGTTTCTATTTAGGTTAATTATGTTCCTTAAACCTTTAATCATCATTAACCCTTTTATGCTTTCAGGCCTTTGTACTAGCTGTCCCGTCTTCCTAATTACTTTTTGATTTATTTCCATTAATTGTAGTTGTGTATGTTCTATACCCCTAATTAATAATTTCCATGAGAGCAAGTAGTGTTGCTTTCCACTAAGTTCTGGACAGCACCTGAATACATACTTGATACTCAGAAGATTCTCAGGGAATAACAGTGAGATGGATGAATGAAAACTCTGGTAAGTATGCAATGTAGATATCATCACCACATTTGAAAGAGGATCACATTTATCTGATATTTCTAAAGATATAGAAGGTTTGGACTCAGATGCATGGCTATTTCTATTGTAATATTGATTTTTTCTGAGATTCAAGGTTATTTTGTTAAATAAGCTAGCCTCTCAATTTAGCCAAGAATTAATTGCATGCTTTTCAAAAGTATCTGAAGCACCTTGACTCTTTGATTCCAGTTATTTGAAATTTCTCATTTGCTTTATACTGAGGGAAACTACCAAGGGAGTAAAAACTAATATATCCTTTGGCACATTTAGAGGATAATTCAATTAATGATTTCATAGATCCAGTTCTACTGTGTGTTCAGTCATATGCAGAATCCGCTGTGGCAATTAGATGGATTCAGACCATGTACCAGGGGAATTCTAATGGCTATGCGGAATACAAAATTAGATGTGTGCTTATTGTCAATTAACCGTAACACTGGATGTACAGTTTTTGTACTAACTTTGAACAGACAAGTTATGCATAAATCTAGGCATATTTTATGACCTTTGAGTCATAAGAGTAATTTACATTAAGGGATGTCTATATGTGACTTCTCAGCACACACTGTGTTTCTCCGTAGCTTGACTATTATTATTGATATAATCATTACTCTCCATAAGAGAAGTCTGATAACTAATGAAAATGATTTATCTGTTAAATGTTATAGTAGGCTCTCTGTAAGTGGACCATTCAAGGTATTGTAACAAACTGGCCAACATACAAAGGTGGTCAAACGTAAGAAACTAATACATACATGGGGTACATGGCTGGTCTATGAAAATTAGGTCAACTTAAGCAGGTGGTCAATGTAGGGAAGTTGTCAACTATGGAGGTTCTACTGTATTATTTTTTCTATTGTTCAGATATCTCCAGTATCACAAATCATATATAAATACTAATAAAATTTTGTACGTGTACTAGGAATGACTATTTTCTCATTTATTATGACTTTATGTAATCAAATTTTTAATAAAGAGCTACCTTGCTTTTAAAGAATATATTATTCTTAGGATAATAATTCTTAGTATCTTCTGAGTGTCAAGAATATATTATTCTTAATATATATTATTATTAGGCATAATTTCAGTTATATTATTAGGCACAATTTCACATATATAGGAAAAAGTTAATGAATCACATTTATAACAATTTCTGGGTTATTGAAGGAAGGATGATTGGGCTACAGATATATCAGTATCAAAGTTGTTTTATAAATAACAGTAATGCCAGTCTCCTTAGAATTTGACTTTTAAAATAAATGCAAATATTCAAATGAAATTATAATCTTGATTTTTAAAGATATACCTGGCATTTTTAGATATCTAATATGTAAATAAGGATCTCTTAGAATAAAATAAGAAATCAACAAAGGAAATTTTGGTCAGGTAAGTAACAGATAAGACAAATGTTTGGGCATTTGTGACTCAAAATTACTTGGCACAGAAATTAGTGATTTTATGATAGCAAAAATAATTACAGAAAAGAAAAATGTATACAGATGCACAAAAAAATATTTTATGGTATTTGAGGACTCTGATATTTGCACATACAATCTCAGAAAACATTATAACAGGCCCCCCAAATTAAATATTGCCTAAAAACAGGATTATTATCAAATAATTCTTTTATAACAAGTATTATGTTTCAAATTCTTGTGAATATGAACTGTTTGGAAATACCAAGAGTGCTAAAAACAACTCTTTGAAGGAAACAATTGCTCCTATCCAGACTTCACCTTCATCCTAGGGGCAGAAGCTATTCATTGTGTCCACAATAAAGATGTTTTAGTTTCAGGGAACTGTAAATACGAAATAAAACACTTAAATGAACAAATATACTAGGTCAAATTTGTCATATATGTTTTGATACAGGATCAATGCAGATTCAATATTATTTGATCCTTAAGACATACTTTAAAGTACTGTGGTGACTTGCTGTCTTTAGGGTTTTGTCTCGTACTTCTCATCCATACATTCTCTGTGATACCTATTTAGTTAGAAGGGCATTGAACTACACTACATTTAAGGACACTTTCTAAGTTATTCTATATAAGTAGACTATAGCTCCCTAGCCAGACAAGGACTGATAGTGCTCTCTTTATAGTGACATACAATAAACATTAGTAAACCAAATATTGTAACTGAAAATTCTTAAATGAGTATAAATCCGTTTACTTCTTTAATGATTTTAAAACAATTTATTACAAATTATATCAATTTTCTACTCAATATATGATGATTATTGAGGCAAGTTTGAGATTGCTTTGGGAAAAATACAAATATGCATATTTTAACAAAACAAAATAGTATTTTAAATCTAAGTGGTATTATTCTTTTGACCATTAAGAAAAAAAGTATAATTTTACATATGCACAATAATGCAATATTTCCCTGTGATTAATTATTTCACGTTCTGGAATTGTTTATGTTTCTTTTTTTTTTTTTTGTAGAGACAGAGTCTCACTGTACCACCCTCGGGTAGAGTGCCGTGGCGTCACACGGCTCACAGCAACCTCAAACTCTTGGGCTTCCGCGATTCTCTTGCCTCAGCCTCCCGAGCAGCTGGGACTACAGGCGCGCGCCACAACACCCAGCTATTTTTCTGTTGCAGTTTGGCCGGGGCTGGGTCCGAACCCACCACCCTCGGCATATGGGGCCGGCACCCTACTCACTGAGCCACAGGCACCGCCCTGTTTATGTTTCTTAAAATTGCAGTCAACGAGTTGATTTTTATAAATTTTTGAAATCATTTGACATATATAATTTAATAATAAATTCAATTTCTGATTTAACATAATCCATTCTTATTACTGTATGTTGGCCATGTTGTTTTGTTGTTGTTAGGGCCATTTGCTGTTATTAGTAAATTTGACTTACTGCAGTGGTATCCCTATGGTTCTCCTTACTTTGCTCCTTTCAATTCATTCTCAGAGGTGCAGCGACACTTATTCTCTTAAAACATAGCTCTGATAACATCCTTTGCTCCTTGCTCAGAATCCTTCAGTGGCTTTCCATCTTTTCTAAAGACCTCCTTAAGAGTATAATGCTTGAGGCCTAGTTGTGGTAGCTCACGCCTATAATCCTAGAATTCTGAGAGGCCAAGATGGGTGGATTCTTGAGCTCAGGAGTTCAAGACCAGCCTGAGCAAGAGCAAGACCAAGACCCTGTCTCTAACTAAAATAGAAAAACCAACCAGACGCTGTGGCGAGTCTCAGCAAAGTGGGAGGCTTAGATAAGAGGATCACTTGAGCCTAGGAGTTTGAGGTTGCTGTGAGCTATGATGCCATGGCCCTCTCCCAAGGGCAACAAAGTGAGACTCTGTCTCAACAGAAAAAAAGAAAAAAAGAATATAAGGCTTAAGATTGTTAGTGGTGTGCAATTGAAGGGTGATGTGAACCGTATGCAATTTTAAATTTTCTAAGAGCTATAGTAGTATAAAAACGAAAAAAGAAATAAGTGAACTTAATTGTGATAATTTAAACCCATATACTTTAGAACCTTCACAGCTGACAACTTTATTACATTGATCACTTCCTTAGGTTGACCTGATTTTCACAGACTCGGACCTGCAGCACATGTAGGGATCAGCGCAGTGGGCCTGGTTCCACACGTTGCCCGCCTCTGTATGTTGACCGTTGGATAGAGTCCCTTGGGTGTCAACTTAGAGAGGTTCTATTTTATTTTAAATACTATAATGTAAACATGTAGTTCATATGAAAAATCATAGCTAAGATAAGGAATCAGCTTAAGACTCCAACAATGGATGGATAAAAATACAATACACATTCACACCAGAATAATATTTGGTCATAAAAAGAATGAGATCCTGTCATTTCTAGCAATATGGATGGAACTAAAAGAGATTATGGTGAGTGGAATATGCACAAAAGGACAATGACTGTATAGTCTCATTCATATGTGGGAACCAAAATAACTGATACTCTGGAATTAAAGAGTGGAATTGTGCTTATCAGAGATGGGATAGAGTAATAGTGGGGGGCTAAAGAGGGCTTGGTTAATGGGTACAAAAATACACTTAGACATATGGAATCAGATCTAGTGCTGTGTGGAACAATAGCGTAACTATAGCAAACAACGATTTATTTTATATTGCAAAACACTTAGGAAAGAACACTTGAAATGTTTCCAAAACAAGGAAATGACAATGTGATAGATATTCCAATTACATACGTTGACCATTGTATGTTTCAAAATACCACGTGTATCCCATAAATATGTGTATCCACAAAATTAACAAACAAAAAATAAATGTAATAAATCATCACTAAGAAATAGCACACACTTTCTTTTTTGTTCTAAGATGTCCAAACCTGTTATAATCCTCACACTTACGTGTATCTCACACTATGCACTAGATTTGCACTGAGAAAAATCTCTTCTGCATTTAGATCTTATAGGATGTACAGCTAAATAGGTATATTCAAATACTCAAGTTGTTCCAATTATACTTAAATGTTTTGCAATTAATGATCAAGAAACTGAGTATCATATTTAAAGTTTAAGTTAATTAAAAAAAACTTCTAATTTCAGTTCCTCAATTGTAATAGTCCCATTTTAAGTGTCCTGCAGCCACACGAAACAAAACAGGCTGCCATAGTGGACACCTGTAGCCACTTGTTAACTTCTCAGCCTCATCTGTTCCTGTACCTCTCTTGCCACTCACCTTCAGCCACACGAGGCTCTATGCTGCTCCTTGAACTCCCCAAACCGACTCTCGTTTGAGCAATTTGTACCTGCTGTTCTTTCCGAGGAATGTTGACCCCTACATCTGCAGTGGATCTTGTCTAACCAACTCTATCTAAAATTTCACCCACCAGCATGTACGCCTAATAGGACTTAAATTATTCAATCAACATTCACTCTAAAATAGACCCCCTGATTAAAGATGAGTACATTGCCCTGACGGATTGAAGTTTAGCTTTGCCGTCTTCCATTTTTGGATGCAACGTGAGCAAATACTTAAACTTTGCTTCCATTACTGAGCTTGCTTTTTTGTATTTCCACCATCACCAACAGGTGGCTTCTTCTCTGTAGTTGTTGTCTCTTCAGTCTGGTCACATCTCTTACTGGACCCACAGGATAGAGCTAAGCATTACTCCTTGAAGCTAAGCTTTTCATTCAAAACTGGATGGGCCAAAGGATTCCAGTCAATGTTAGAACTAATACATGACATAGAGCTTGAGTGTTTATTACGTGCATAATTATTATGACAATAGCTAGTTGATGTATCTCATTGCACTGCTTTTTTTGTTCCCTTTCTAGTCTTTTCCACTGTTTCTTATAACACCTATTTTACTATTTTATTATCAGTTTTTCTTGCCAACGTTCATCAAGGAAGGTATTTTTGCTTGTCTGGATCAGTTCTGTATAAACTTTAAAAAGTGGTTGATATACAGTATATGTCTGATAAATATTATTGAATAAACCTAAGTACAATCCTAACTTCTGTATGCCTTACTTCAAAGAGTAGGAAGAGCTGAAGCACACTACTTTTCCTCTTTAAAAATCAGGAAACTGAAACTTGGGTAATTTAAATGACTTCATTTTAGGATTAGACCCATCAGATTCATCAAAATCAAAGTAGTGCTGCTAATATTACTGAAATTTAGATATTAGTTTAGTAAAATCTTCTGGTGCAAGATTTAAGAGTATCTTTCAAGGTCTTCAAGATGAAACAAGTATTGATGAAGTCAGTGAAAGCTCAGTACAGTGTGATCTCAGTGGGCGCTCTCACCCTGTGGAAATTCTGCACTAGTTCCATCTGTGAAATGGTTTTCCAGCTCTGGAATGAGGGTTTGGCTCTCTCAAAAATTCATGTGTAATGTCCTCAGGTAATGTCCTCAGGGTGATGGTATTTGGAGGTGACTGTTGGGAGGTAATTATAGTGAGGTCAGGCCAGGAGAGTGGAAACCTAAGATGGGATTAATGCCCTTATAAAAAGGCAAAGAGGAAGTGACGTGAGTTCTCCCTGTGTGTGTGTGCACACAGAAAGGAAAGGTCATGTAAGTACATAACCCAAAAAAAAAAAAAGTCTGCACCAAGAACTGGAACTTCCTGATCTAAAACTTCCATACTGTGAAAAATGAATGTTGATTGTTTAAGTGATATTTCATTATAGCAGGCAAAACTGATTAAGATATTCACTGTCCCAGAGAAAAGTGGCCTCCGCCAGGAAAGTCTTCATTCCACAGGAAGGACAGAGGGTTGTGGAGAGTTGGAAGGAGAGTTCATGGTATTTATGGCCACTAAAGAAACACCAAGTGGCAGTGATAATTGCAGTAGTTATATAAAAATGTATGTTTTTATTAATTGGTTTAATGTTTGTTATTTCTAAGTTTTATGTCTTAAGACTTGGGCATTTTTTAAAATACCTTAACATCTTTCATCACCATATTCTCTGAAATACATTTTAAGAGGAAGATTTTATCTGAATCAAATAACATCTCTCAGAAAGGGAAAAAATGTCTACAACCAGAATTATTGATATTACCTGTGCATTTGAGAAATGTGATATTCATTAATTGTTTTTCCCCAGGGGTTCATGTAAAATTTGGCTTTAAAAGTATAGATAAAGAATAAGAAACTCTTCAACCTTTTTTTTTTTTTTTCCTAGTGTTCTGTTCTTTTTATCTTCGTGTTGAAGAGATATACTTTGCATATTTCTCGGTTGCTGTCCTTGAAAGTACCTGACTGGATATAAAACCTAAATAGTTACAGGCAGTAGAACCAATTTATGTCTGCAAATGAGCCATCTTCTTTAAAGTTTAAATGGCTTAAATGTACTATAGTGAGTGTAAAAGTCAGGGTCAAAAGAGAAGATTTTAATCACAGATATAAAATGTGTTTCTGCTATGACCAGGGAATTATTCTAATTTCTAAATATTTACTAAGGTAAGTTTCCTTCAATGTTAAAAACATGTTCACATCTTATCTACTTCATCCATATATTCAACCAGTCATGCTACAGAATCACTGTTATATTTAGGGAACGTAAAACTTGAGTGAAGAATTGTTTAATAAAGCACCTATTATAATTGGATGTATATAAATATAGAAATAACCTGCAGCCGTGTTATAAGATTAATTAAAATTACTATTACCTTAGACTCTATCTTTTATCTATAACTTCCTCTTTTCTGCTACAGGAGAAAATGCATGTCCACATTGCTATTATGTCTAAGAAGAAATTAGAGGCGGGTGCAGCAAGCTCAATTAGGAAAAAAAGTAAATGAAAAAAATCACTATTTTTAGCATGCATTGTTACCGTGTAACTGTTCAATTAAATTTATACATAAAATAATTAAGTCTAATTAATAGTTAATATGTAATGACTACCTAGTCACAAACATACTTATATTCTAATTGTAATCAAAGGTACTATGTAATTGGTGCTTATTGCATTAAACTGCATATCACATGCCTGTTACTGCCTTTGTTTTATAAATTGGAATTTTAGTTCAACTCATGGTTCTTAGTAATGTAGTGCCTTTGAAATTTTGAAAATATACTGGAAGAATGCCAAGGAAAGTGCTTAAGCTGAAACACAAAAGAGACTTTCAGCAAAAAAAGGCTTAACCTTCTAACACCTTAAATTTAGTGCTATTACAGTAAATGTGGCTCATACCAAATTATAAACGTTATGATTCTTTTCCCCTCATTCTCAGCAATACGAAACTATAGGTTCTTGGTTCAGGTGGTAAAGACTGTTCTGGTATTTTTTGTGCATGTGACATTGTGTAATCTCTTTGTCACTCTCATAGTTGCTAGCCCTTTTTGATGGCAAAAGTTCATAATAAAGGATTTGAGGAATTCTTACTATATAAATGTTTATGTACTACAATGGCTTTTAATGTAATTTCACGTAGGATATTAAGACATTTATAACTACTATACACTTGTTGCTAAATAAAATATCTAATAACAAATCAAGCTTTAATTACCACAAATAAAATGAAATAAAATAAAAACAAAGAAACAAAAAGAGCTTATTAGACAGTGTGCACATGTGTCATGGTCATTTGGTTGTAATATGCAACTACATTTTCATACGGGATGGAAACAAAGACTTAAATGGAAAGTACAAAATCATAAAAATTCTAGAAGAAACTATAGCAAAATATCTTCAAGCTGTCCGCCTAAGCAAAGAATTTATAAATAAGACCATAAAGGCAATTACAGCAACAACAAAAATAAATAATTGGGAATTGATTATATTAAAGAGCTTTTGCACAGCTAGAGCTATAATCAACAGACCAAATAGACAACCTAGGGAATGGTAGAAAATATTCATGAACTATGCATCTGACAAAGGTCTAATATTTATAATCCACAAAGAACTCAAGTAAATTGCAAGAATAAAATAAGCAAACCCATTATAAGTGGGCAAAAGACATGAACAGAAGCTCTTCAAAAGAAAATAGGTAAATGACCAACAAACGTGAAAAAATGCTCAACATCTCGTATCACCAGGGAAATGCAAATCAAAAGCACAATCATTATTATCTTATCCCTATCAGAATGGCTATTATTAAAAAATCAAAAAAATAATAAATACTGGCATGGATACAGAGAGAAAAGAACACTTACACACTGTTGGTGGGACTGCAAATCAGTACAACCTCTACAGTAAACAATAGGACTTCCCAAAGAACTAAAAGTAGACTTACCATCTAATCCAGCACCCCACTACTGGGTATCTTCCCAAAGGAAATGAAGTCATTTTATTTATATATATATATATATATATATATATATATATATATATATAAAAGACACTTGCACTTGAATATTTGTTGTAGCACAATTCACAATTGCAAAGATGTGGAATCAACCCAAGTGCCCATCAATTCATAAATGGATTTTAAAAATGTTGTTTACATATGCTACGGAGTACAGCTTAGCCATAAAAAGGAATGAATTAATGTCTTTTGCAGGAATTTGGATGCAACTGGAGCCCATTCTCCAGTGAAGTATCTCATGAATGGAAAACAGCCACATATAGTCTCTAATAATTTGGAATTGACTGATGAGCACATATGGGCACAAAAGGAAATAAAAATTAATGGAAATCAAAAAGAGGGAATGGGTACAGGAGAAGGGGAAAAACCTTCCTAGTGGATACAATGCACACTTTTCGGGTGATGAGCACACTTACAGCCCCAACTAAAGCATTGTAAAAGCTATCCTCACTCCAAAATATTTGTACCTGCTTAATATTTTGAAATTAAAAAAATTAAAAATGAAAAATATGAGATTAATTTAAGTGGTGGTGATATAGAGGTAAAAAAATGGTTTTAACATTTATAATACAATTGCACATATTTATAAGGATCATAACTGAAAGAGAAGAGTGAGCAAAATTTTAAATTACAATTATGGTTACATATTCCAAATGATTACTGTAAACATTACCCCTAAGTATACTAAATATAGACGTATACTTCATGGTATTTTTTTCTATTTCTACTACAAGAATGAAATCTGAACTTTAGTAATAACAACTGACCAATGTCCAGGTTCATAAATTTGGAAAGGAGAGCTTTATTTCTCATTAAGGATTGTACCCTACAGGGTGGACATACTGACAGGGTAGGAAGCGCAGCCTCTGGCCAGAAGCTGGGAACTGTACTTCAAGAGGGAGCGAACAGGAACAGGAATTTATGACCAACGGAGCGTCTGAACATACATATTTAACAAACTATAGGAGGAATCTTGAATATTTATGAAAGGAAAAACATGGGCACACACAAATGAGCTTCAAAATACTTCACAGAATCAATGGTCAGAAAATGTAAGTGTTAGCGGGATCGGAGGGTGAGTTTTCAGCCTTCTGATGTCAAAAGATTAAGCAGCGGCTATGGAAACCCTAACTGCATGTGCTCTGTAGAATGATCAGAATGACTTCCTGGTCAGAGGTCCTTAACCAGGAAGGAATGTTGGTCAGTTTCAGTCTCAAAATCAGGAAAAGCGAGGAGCAGCATCAGGAGACTGGCTGTGTTTAATCCTTAGGAGATTTCTCATGATAGCCTCTCATAGCCTCATGATGTTTAACAAGGAAGGGTGCAAAGAAGTCTGCCTGATTTCTCACACTGTCATGGCTTTTAGGGTTTCTCTGGTTGCTTTTTGCCCTGGAGCCTTTCTGTTCAGTCACTTGGTGGGGGGAGTATTAGGATTTTATTTTTAGTTCTCAGCAGTTACTAAAATCAATTTTAATAATAATATTATTTTCTACTTAAGTATAAATTAGTATTTCATAAGCATATTTATGTAATTTATCATAAGTGAATTCTCATCACATTTATTCACTTTAAAACTATTTACGTAATTCACTTTTTAAATATATTTTAATAATATCTTAGAAGGTAATAATCATAAAATATCATAAATATCATAAAATAATCATAAAATATCAAAAATATCCATAAAATAGTGAAGAGTTTAGGCAAATATATGAGAAAATAAATATCATACTAAAATTAAAATTTATTCTGAAATGTAGTACTATAATTGAAAAAAATGAAATAGGATTTCAATATATTTTGTATTGCTCTAGCATTTATGAATGAATTTAATGATGAAAAATAGAAAGTCTGACTAATACATCTGAATAAATACTATAAGAATATAGATTAATCAATAAGGAAAGCAGACTGCTGGAGACTCATAATAAATAATGTGTAATAGATATTTAAAAGACATTCATAACCAGGTACATAACAAGAGAAAACTGTTTAAATATAGCGTTCATTACTTGGCCATTAGAGCCAGAGAGGAAAGCTTTTCAGTTGAAGTCTGAAAAAAGACAAATAGAAATATGGCAACAGAATATACGATAGAAACTTGAGACTATGTTTAGTAATCTTAAATATTCTTTTGATTTACATGAAATTCAGACTATGTAAGTATGAAAAACTTACATAGTATGATAGTATTCTGAAAGTGTAGTTTCAGAATACTATCAAAAACACTACTAAATATCTAACTCTAGATTATGTCTCCCAAATAAAAATGTAAAATCATTTACATATTCTCCTGGTAAACTTACTCACTTTCCAGGAAGGCTAAGTTTTTTACTACAGATTCTATTGCAATACATCCAGTGCTCATAAAAAAGATATTAAACAAATTGCACAGAAGATTGAGACGGTGGGAAGAAATTCCAATCCAAAGTTCTGGCATGCTGAACATGTTATGTTACATGTCAAAGGGACTTTGGATCTGTGGCCAAGGGTGTTGGGATGGCAGGATTGGCCTGGGTTACTTGAGTGGTTACAAAGACTAGCAGCAGAGTCCCAGACAGGAGAAGCAGTTGTGAAGAAGGGAGTGGAATCGGAGTGATGTGCTGTGAAAAAGATACAACCTACCACTGATGGCTTTGCAGATGGAAAGGGAGGATGAGCCAAGGTATGTGGAAAGCCTTTTAGAATCTGAAAAAGGAAAGAGATCAGAATCTCCTCTGGAGCCTCTACAAGAGGACATTGCCTCACAGACGCTTGATTTCAGCCCAGTGAGAAGCCTCAGTTCCCTCTGACCTCCATGGTCAGACCTTGTTGCGTTTTAAGACAATAAACGTGTTTCATTATGCAACTAAGTTTGGTATGCTGGGTTGTAGCAGCAATAAGAAAGTAATACATGGGCGGCGCCTGTGGCTCAGTGAGTAGGGCGCCGGCCCCATATACCGAGGGTGGCGGGTTCCAAACCAGCCCCGGCCAAACTGCAACAAAAAAATAGCCGGGCGTTGTGGCGGGCGCCTGTAGTCCCAGCTGCTCGGGAGGCTGAGGCAAGAGAATCGCGTAAGCCCAAGAGTTAGAGGTTGCTGTGAGCCGTGTGACGCCACGGCACTCTACCCGAGGGCGGTACAGTGACACTCTGTCTCTACAAAAAAATAAAAAATAAAAAAAAAAGAAAGTAATACAACATACAAAGTATAAATATGTATGTGTCTCATTGAGCTGCAGTAAAGAGCAATAGGATTAAAGAGAAAAAAAAGTTCACAATCATGGTGGAAGATTTTAGCATCCCTTACTCTGAGAGAACAGCTCCACAAAAACACCAATAAAGATTGAAGAATTAAATAATACTATCACCAACCTTAACCTAACTGACATCTATAGAACAAAATAAACAACTGCAGAATGCATATGCGTTTCAATTACATAGCATGTATTCGGCAAAATAGTCCATGTTCTGGAACATGAATCAAATATCAATAAATGTATAAGAATCAAGATCGTACAGAGAATTTTGTAAACACAATTTAAAGAAATAAGAAATGAATAATAGCAAAATATCTAGGAATACCTCATATATCTAGAAGTTAAGTATAGAGCATAAATGTCTTAACCCAATAATTAAGTAAACGAGAGGAGGAATATATTAATCAGTGTGTTGAAAGCGTTCCTAATTCTATATGAAATCAGCACATTGTACCCCATAAATGCATTAATGTATACATGATCTATGTGTTTGACTTAATAAAAAAATAATGAAATCAAAAGAAAAATTAGAACATATTTTTAACTGAATGATAAAAAATGTAACATGTCATAATTTGTGGGATGAAGTGCTTAGCAAAAATTCTGAGTTTTACATGGTTCTATTAGAAAAGAAAAAATGTCTAGAACAAATGTGTTATAAGGCACTTCGCATCCCAGACATGCAAAATGGATGTAAAAATAAAGACTATATGATCCTTGCAATAGACACAGAGAAAGCGTTTGACAGTATTCAACACCCATTTGAGATAAGAAAGCTCAACAAAATCAGTATAGATGGGATTTTTCTCAAAACTATACAGGCTATATATGACAAATCTGCAGCCAATATCAGATTGAATGGAAAAAACTGAAAAATGGTATAAATGTTAGTCTGGAAAAAAACTAAAAATAGAGTTACCATATGATACAGCAATCATTTGTCTGGGAGTATATACCCAAAGGAATTAAAATCAGCCCTGGGAAAGATATCAGCACTCCCGTGTTTATTGTTGCAACATTATTCACAATAGCCCAGATATCAAATCAACCTAAGTGTAGGTCAATAGATAAATGGATCAAGATGGGGCACGATATATACCCAGTGAAATACTACTCATTCTTAAAAAGTGAGAAATCTTACAGCAAGATGGATGAATCTGGAGGAAATCAGGCTAAGTAAAATAAGCCAGTACCTCATGATTTTACTCATATATGGAAATGAATAGAGTTGAACTCACAGAAATAAAAACTAAAATGGTGATTACCAGAAGCTTGTGGGGGGTGGAAGGAAGGGCATGGGGAGTTGTTGATGAAATGGTACACAATTTACACTAAACAGAAGGTTTTGAGACCTATTGCACACCTGGGTGATTATAGTCAATAATAACATATATTTCAAAAAAATTAAGAGACTAAATTTCAAATTTAGCTGAGTTAATCATTCAAAATTGTTCACATATCAAAATAATACATTGTACCTAGTGAATGTATACAATGATAATTTGCCAGTCAGAAATAATATTAATAATTAAAAGCATCAAATTGTACATCAAAATATATATCATTTTTTATTTGTCAATAAATGTAAAATTGATTTTTTAAAACAAAGTAAAAACAATACTGTATAATTCCATGTATTTAAATAAATTATAGTGTTCAAAAATAGACAAGTGAATGTTTAATGATAAGTGGATAAGAAGAAAGAGATTACAGAATGTACTGAGAAGAGTCTTGAGGGGATGGAACTTTTCATCTTGATGATTCTGATAGATTTGCAAGTGTATACACATGTCGGACTGATCACATTTTGCACATTATGTAAGGGATTTTTATTATACTTCATTATACTTTAATAAAGTATTAAAGGATATTAATTTTCTGATTATTTTTGCTCAAGTAGAATAAATTTAAAAGTTTTATTTTGAAAAAAAGAAAAAATTAATTGAGAATTAGCAGAGTTGGTAGGCGCCAGTGGCTCAAAGGAGGAGGGCACTGGCCCCAAATGCCGGAGGTGGCAGGTTCAAACCCAGCCCCGGTCAAAAAATGCAAAAAAAAAAAAAAGAAAAGAAGAATTAGCAGAGTTTTAAAACTCACTTTTAACATTATTTGTGGAAAATTAATGTTTAGCAAAAAATAGTTATTTTTAACAATAGTTTAAAATTAGAAAAAATCCATTTTATTGTTTTCAAAATATATTCACTTAGCCTCTAGTCAACATGTTGGCAACAATACTCTTTGGAAATGTTCAAAGAGTTCTCAACACATCTGTTTACTAGACAAGATCTTTCATCCTGTTTAAATAGGAGAAACTACATAATTTTCTGCTGAGCTTTAGTCTAAACATTTACCTCTGAATAATTCAGTAGAAAAATAAACCAATATGTAAATCTGTGAAGGAGGAATGCATCTTGTGATCAAAAGCAACTTAAACTTTGCTAAAGATCAGTTCTTGAAAAATAGAGTATTCTGAATATTCTTTTTGTTTTAGGGTATTTATTTTATTAAAAGATCATAAGAACAAATAATTAATACTGCAATATACAATTATTGAAGGATTTCATTGTTTTCCACCTAGCTGAGACCAATGATAAATAAAAATCTCATGTCATTATATAGCAGTATTTCATATTACCTTGATATTTTCTCCATCATTCTGAAATTTGAATGCATGCTGAGGTGTGATTTGAATCTGAGTTGACCGCAGTGTCCTAATAAAGCAGGAGCTATGTTTTATTCATCATTGCTACTGCTATCACTTAGCACAAAACATGATTATGAAAGTGGACTTCATATGTTTTCAAAAATTCTTTCCAATAAACCTCAACAAAATAAACACATATAAATTGTAGATCTTAGTCTAGGTTTTTATTTATTTCCTATAAATCCCTATGCTAGCACACAGGGAGACTAATTCGGAAGCTTTGGGCATCCTTGATAAATGTGGGTATGCCTGAGTGAAAGTATTTTTAAATGTTTGAATATGAAGAGGCCACAAAAGAGTTTCTTCCTTCAATTATCTTACTTTATAAAGAAAGAAAATGAGGTTTCAGGGATGCAAGTCTTGCAGCTAATTAGCATATTAACTAATCCTAAGGTTCTAGTATTAGCATATTGTGTATAAGCCATGCTGCTTTACTGTGTTTAGAAATATTGAAGATGCTCATTTTTTGTGAACTCTACATTTCCAAGTTTTTCCAACAGTGATTTCATAATAATTTTATGATATGTCAAATGCATTTAAAAATATTTATAAAATGCAAATAAAAGAATCCCTACGTACTAAGTTTCATTAAAAGAGTGTTGCCTACCACTTTTATAGGACAGAGGAAAGAGGCCAGGAATATTGTAAAGATTTCCCTTCCAAAATGGTTGGCAGTTCAAATAGAAATCATATCTTGGCATCCTTGAGTTTAGCAGAAAGGAATATTGGGGGGAAACCACATTAAGTAAGTTACCAGCCTCGCTTCGTTCTTTGTGCAGTCTCAACAACATCAAGGACGTTTAGTTTGTTTTTTAGTAAGTGTGATGGTGAGAAAATGACTCTTCTGGAAATTGTCTAACATTAAAAACTAAAGTCAGTGATTTGTGATAGAATCAAGGTACCTTCTATTTATGACTACCTTTCATAATCCTTTTTAGAATTTGATAATTTCATTCCAAGAATTTCTTTCTTTTCTTTTCTTTTTTTCTTTTTTTGCAGTTTTGGCTGGGGCTGGGCTTGAACCCGCCACCCCCAGTGTTTGGGGCCAGTGCCCTACTCCTTGAGCCAGAGGTGCCAACCCCAAGAATTTCTTGACAAACACAGTCTATAAATATTGACAATAGTATTGATTACTGAGTCCGGTCTGGGGAATGTATTTTTCTTTCTAAAGGCATTATCCATAAGAACATTCATCTTGTTTCACAGTATCTCGTACATTCCCATTAAGATAGTTATGCCCTTGCAAGTGTCAGAGAACCTCTAACCTTGATTATTCACAAATATATTGAAAATGATGTTAAAGGTCTTCATTTTTAATAACACGTATACAAACTTATTTTAAAATTCTAGGCCATGACTTAAGGTGAATTGTGAAGGCTTGATCCACATTAGCCATTCTACTTCCCAAATCTCACATAGTTATGAAAATATTTTGCTTTTTATCCTGTTAGAGTCCTCCCTTCCAAATAAACAATATGTAGACATTCTGATAAAAACATTGATACAGTTCATTGAATTTAAAACATGAGTTCATATTATAGAAGCATCTGAAATAATTGACCAAACCAACTTGAATTAGAAATGAAAACACTTACTGCATGTCTGAGACAGAGAATCCCACATATTATAAAGAAACGGATAAAAATCTAAAGATAGAGTGACCCAGTATGTTTTGGGTTTAATGTTGCAAAAAGAGAAAATAACTATTTTCAGGATAATTAATATCAGGATCATTAAACAATCTGTGAAATGTTTCATAGCATCCACTAGATGTCTCCAATAACTGACTCTTAATGGCTACATTCCTTCTAAAGCTATGCCTTAAATACTAAAATAGGAGCTATGTAGGAATTTTAAATTTTGTATAAAAATCATATCTTTTAAAGCAGACAATTTTTGTTAAATGAATGTCCTAAAGAAAAATGACTTACATTCAATATCAAGGTACATGCTCTTTTGGTGGCCTCCAATTCTACTTGCAGCTTCACAGTCGTACCTCCCTGAATCGGACAAGGTCACATCTTTAATATGCAGTGATGAGCTTCCGTGCTGCCCTTTGACTTCAATACGGCCATCTGGGCTCTGTTTACATTAATTCAAGAAAAAGAAAGATTTTATGCTTGTTTGTAAAAAATGATGACCAAACACATAACATTATGTTATTTTCTATTTTTCTGGCCAAAAAAAAAAAAGAAAGAAAAAAAAGTTATTCCAGCTGCAGAAAATATTTCATGTATTGCTGAGATTAATTTTTTTTTTTTTTTGGTAGAGACAGAGTCTCACTTTATGGCCCTTGGTAGAGTGCCGTGGCTTCACACAGCTCACAGCAACCTCCAACTCCTGGGCTTAAGCGATTCTCTTGCCTCAGCCTCCCGAGCAGCTGGGACTACAGGCGCCCGCCACAATACCCGGCTAGAGATTAAATTTTTTTAAAAGAAAACCTTTAATAGCCTCATTAAGAACTTCATGAAGATTTCATGTTAACCACCTTTATAACCAGAAATCACATTGCTTTGCCTCCCAAATAAAACATCAATCATTCAGCTGACGTTTAAAGAGCTCTATATAGTATAACCTTTCCGTCCAAGCATATTTTGCCATTTGTATACCATTAATTCCAATCATTTTGAATTACTTGTGTTGTCCCGAATAGCCCGTGTACCCTTCACAGACTTGCGAGAAATCGTTCCCTGTTTTTCTTTTCCATTTACATTTCAAGATTCTAGTGTTTATCCTTCAAGCAAATATCAATCTATATTCAAAATTGTCCCTGTTTGCCTGAATAAATAATTACAAATTCTCTGAATTCCATACTTTCCTTGGGACACGTTGATTTTACTAAAGCCTTGTTAGAGTGTCAGATTTTATCCCATAGGATGATATTGTGTTGAGAGAATGTGAAAAAATTTTGATGAAACTTCATGTATTAGATACCTGGGCTTCTAGGACAGCATTATATTATAATATTTTTATATAAAAATTAATATATAGGGACATTTACATATAGTTGAGTAAAGAAAAGGCAATCATTCAGCTAATATTACTGTGGGTTAAAAACTTGGATGTAGTTACATGGAGCAACAAGATACTTTATTAATAATGTAAAGCAAAATTCTTCATTTTTATAAGGAAAATACATTATTTCTATATTCTTTCATATTATTGAAAATAATATATTTTGAAATATGTATTTATATAAATATATTTCATATGTATTATTTTATAAAATTATATATATGAAATATATTTATATAAACATATTTCATTAAGTAATATATTTAATAAATATATAAATTATATTTAATTTATTTTGAAATATATTATGTTTATTTGAAATAAATTGCAAATAATAGGAAATGTATTTCAATAATATATTTTTTCCCTTGAAAATAAAGACATTTTATTCTTATTTCCTATTATACATGGTATAGTTTTTAACTTTGAAAAATTATTGATGTAGATAGTATCAGCATGCTATTATTAGAAAAAAATGTTGCTATTTAAGTATTATTATTAGTGTACCTTAAATTATTAATGGAAATTCTGTAAAAACAATTTGGGGAATATTTGTAACTCTTTAGGATATTTTTAATCATTTTCAGACTAAACATTGACTCTGTAATAACGCACAATGTACAGGTGACTCAAACACTTACACTAGAAGTCCAAAGACATTTTTTCCACACATCTGACATTCCAAAGGACATGTCTCTCTTCGTGTAGCAAAAAAGCATTACACATATCTGAAAGAAAATTCATTTCTATCCTGGCTCTGATTAAACATCTCCCAAAGATTCATTTAAGACACCCGATATTTGAGACAGGTTAATGGGCATTTTAGATATCTAGTTAGTATTCCCCGGTTCTACCACTGAATTAAGTCAGATGATTATAATTCTCATCCTTTACAGAAATGTACTCTGAAATTTGATTTGATGTTGTATGCTTTCTGTCTTTCTAGAGGTCAGTTTAAGAACTGCTTATTTGAAAATTATTTCAACATTTTTATAAAAGATTATTTATCAAGTTTACTGTCCTTTCAAGAATCCCTTAATCAAAAATTCATAAAATTATCCATTGTGTCATAACATGTTTTCTGAACTTATTTGACTAGACATTTATTGTCCAATTTAGAATCCACTTGTAGTATACAGCACATTTGAGGTGGTCTCTACTTCCTGTCTTTATTAAACTGTGTCCTTGAGCATTTTTAGAGTGATGAATTCAATTTGCCTTTTGAGAAAATTATGGATCACACCCCTTAGCCTCTTAGAAATCAAGTGTGTGTGTGTGTGTGTCTATGTGTGTGTGTGCACGTGTACATGTACGCAGGCACAATACGCCACCATAAGGAGCCAAGCCTTGGGGACACAGCGATGAGCAAAATGGAATAGTTTCTATCTTTAGCAGCATTAAAGTTTCTCGAAGAAGACATATTAATTTTAAAATATAATACAAATAAATTGCAAAATTACTATATAGGGAGACCACAGTTTCATTTTTTTTGAGGGGGTGAGTAAATGGGAAGGTGGAGTCTAGTCAATGTGGGTATTTGCTGAAAAATAGAAGGGTGAATGAGAGCCGTGAAGGATGAAAGAGAGATGGTGCTGAGGAGTGAATTCTTAGCAGATGTAACAAGAGTTTATATAGAAGAAAGTAGATGCACAGAAGTAAATGAGGGCTTTTAGCGCTCCTGATGTTGGACAAGCAAAGAGAGACAACATGCAGAATCCAAACCCATATATATGTGCAAAAAGTGTGCACCCAGTTTTGCACTCATGCATTATATATTCTCTTTGCCTCCTTCCCAATGGCACTGTTTCACTGGTGAATGTCAAGTAAACTCAACTTCCAATACTTGAAGGTATTTGAAGGTATCACCTTCACCCTTGAAGGTGAAGACAATGTATGTGTATAACTGCTAAATATGTAAACAGGAAAACCAAAAACTCACTAAAGACTATAAGCATTAATTTATACAAACTAACATCTAAAAAATTATTTTAATATTGTGTTAATTTGATGAAGTTCTACCATCATTCCAAAAATTTTAAACACATCGATTATTTTTCCTCCTTAAAAGATCCTTTAATTTACTACTAGCTATATTCTCTTTGCTCTGGGTTTGCTCCCAGCTTTCTAATTTTCTTCCTATTTTAATTTCATGCAGTGAACGTTTTTATAATTACTCATGCTCCGAACACTGTAAATGATACCATGAAGAGAAATATGTGCAATAAAAATTCTTAAGGTAGTTTCTTCACCAGGTCCTAGTGCTATTTTAATTTTCATTATATATAGTCAGTAATTTATTCAAAAACTAGAAATTGAGCACAATAATTGTTACAGGTAACGCACATGATAAATAACACTTGTTAAATGATACACTAAACGTTTACTATTTCATTTAATCCCAATGATACCGCTATGAGTTTAATACTATTCTAATACAGATTTTTTTTTTTTTTTTTGTACAGACAGTCACTTTATGGCCCTCGGGTAGAGTGCCATGGCCTCACACAGCTCACAGCAACCTCCGACTCCTGGGCTTAAGCGATTCTCTTGCCTCGGCCTCCCAAGTAGCTGGGACTACAGGCGCCCGCCACAACGCCCAGCTATTTTTTGGTTGCAGTTCAGCCGGGGCCAGGTTTGAACCCGCCACCCTCAGTACATGGGGCTGGCGCCTTACTGACTGAGCCACAGGCGCCACCCTCTAATACCCATTTTAAGATGAGGAAATTGATGCAGAGAAAAATAAATAAATAACTTGCTATGTCCTATAGCTTGTAAGCAGGTGAATGTCCAGGCTGTCTGGCCTTGGAGTTCATGTTATGAATTAATTTTGCTATAAGGTTTACAATTGGAATCACAACTATGTGGTCAAACCACATATCAACCACATTTATGTGACAGAAACTATACTGGAATCTGAGAAGGAAAAAGCAAATAATGACAAAGCTCATAGAGTGGAATTGGAATGTTCCTGACACAAAGAAATGTTAAATGCCTGAGATGACAGGTACTCCAATTACTCTGATTTGATTATTTCATAATGTACACCTGTATCAAAACATCACGTATACTCTAGAAAGACATATCCACGAGAAAGTGGCCCCTCATTAGACACTGATTCTGTCCTACCAGTGCCTTGATCTTGGAATTCCCAACCTCTAAAATAGTGACAAATTTCTGCTCGTTTTTAGCCACCCAATTTATGGTATTTTATTTTAGCAGCTTGAACAAAGTAAAAACAGAGGTAGGGGGACATACTGCAAACGCATTACCTCATAAGGTGCTGGGAAAAGTGGTGGTAGGAAAGATGATGAGGGAGATGGGATTCCACAGACTAAGGCGGAACTGACAGTGTGCAGTGAATGACTTACGGGGAGGAGGTGATGAAAGATAGGAGGAAATAAATATGTCCAGGATTTTGTCACAGACTCCTGCGTAAGAAATATTATCTATATTAGTAGATTGATATATGTTATAAAATTTTTATATGTATGCAAAATACTCTCTGCAAGCATTGGCATAAGCACACATTTTTATAACATGCGTGCATTCTATTTTGTAATATATAGTCAGTATCTTAATTAAAACTAATACTTAAATTTAAAATATAGCCTTAAGAAAATTGTAAGTAGGATAAAACTGTTAGAGATTTTTATTTTCAAAAGAATGAGACTAGGTGGATGTCAACTAACCTTTGTCAAAATGTTGGTTTTCAGAATGATACCTGAATATTTACTTATATTACTATATAATTGTTCAATTATTTTGTTTTTTCATTTTTTAAAGTCTGGGAGAAAAAATAATTATTTTATTTCAGATTGATATGAGGGCACAAATATTTAGGTTAAATTGTTTCATTTCTAAAATAAAGTACAAGTTGTCATTGAGCCCTTCAACCGCTGTACACCTTCACTTTGTGCACATTACCTTAGAACCTGCCAATTGCCCTCTGTCCTCCCTCCACCCCCATTCTCCACTCTTTCTCTCCTCCTCTCTCTCTTCTCTATCCCTCATCTCCCTCTCTTCTGCCCTCCCCTTCACTAGACTATACTTGGGTTTTTCATTTTAATAATATAATAGTTAAGAACATGGACTTTGTAGTACTAGACTGGAGAGGTTTATATTCTGGATATCCCATCTGTAAGCTCTAAGACCTTCATAACTACTTAGCTATATCTCAGTTTCCTTTTCTGTATCATGGATTGAAGATTGAAGATTTCATATGATTCCAGCACAGATTAAAGGAGTGAATATTTACAAAATGTTTTGTCATCTTTATGTATTTGATAAGTTAGCAATAAGCATTTGATACTTAAATGTAAGCAATAATATCTGAGTTTTATATAATTATCCATTTCACTGTGATTTCCAAAAGTATCCTACATATATTATATCTCAAAATAAAGTATTAACTTCCCCATCTTCTTCTTAATTGACAGTGTATCATTGCTGTTAGACTTTTCTCTTGATCCCATTAACCATGTGAAGATCATTTATATTATTTTGTACATGAACAATATGTAAGATATTCAGTGGAGCAAAATATTATGATCAGGACAAAGAACTACCATAGGACAGGAAAATTATTACTCATAGATGATATAAAATTCCCCATGAACTCATACCTATGACATTACTATTATTTATTATGGTCATTCTTTGTGAATAGAGCTCTAAAAAAGTAAACTAGAATAAGGAAAATATGGAGATAGTATGGCTGACCATAATTTTGGTATAACTGTTATTTAACAGACAAAATATTTTTTGTTGTGTGGGTATCTATGCAATTTTAATTGAATTAAAAGATAAAACACAATATTTAATGTTAAGGTTTTTCAGAAAATTAAGGACATGTACACTGATTCTTAATATGTATGGGTCAAATCCTGGCGTAGAAACCTAAGACTTAGAAAATCTCTCTGAATTCTCTATCACCTAACTCCAGTGAGTTTAGCCCACTTCACAAAGTCCCAAATCCACAGATGCTGGCATGGATGTGAGAAAAAGGAACACTTCTTAACTGCTGGTAGGAGTGCAAACTAATATAGCCTTTATGGAAAGACGTATGGAGAATTCTTAAAGAACTAAAAGTCAACCTTCCATTTGATCCTGCAATTCCTAGGTATCTACCAAGAAGAAAAAAAAGTCATTTTACCACAAAGATATTTGCACCAGAATGTTTACTGCAGCTCAATTCACAATTGCCAAGTGGCATAAACATCCCAAATGTCCATCAACCTATGAATGGATTAATAACTATGGCACATGTCACCATCGAGTACTATTCAGCCATAAGAAAAGATGGAGAGTTTGCATCTTTTGTGTTGAGTTGGATAGAGGTAAACACATTCTTCTTAGTAAAGTATCTCAAGAATGGAAAATAAATCCAACATACTCAATACCTCAATACTAATATGAAACCAATATATAAACAACTACATGCTCACATAAATGATAAAACACAGATATAGCCCAGCAGGAGGAAGGGTGGGAGGGAGGGAAGGAGGGAGGGCAATTGGTGTGATCTCACCTGATGGGCACGGTATGAAGGGCTCATCTACAACTTGAACTTTACTATAGAATTAAAAACAATATAACCTAAAAATTTGTAAACTCATTTTAATTTGTAATAAAAACTAATAAAGAAAAAATAAAAATATTGTGATAAAATGTAAGAAAAACAGAAAATCTCCCTGAGTCAACTGTCACTTGATGCCAAATGTCATTGTTTCCTCCAATGATAAGAAACCAAAATAACAGGCTGAGTTTGAACTCTCAATTTTCCTTATATCTTTCATACTGGAAAAGAAGGAAAGTAAGAATAACTATCTGCTAAGAAATCAATGAGATAACAAAGCCAAGGGGTGCTCAGAGCTGAAAACTGCATATATTTTGAGGTAAAATTTACTCTCGCTGGGGTCCCGCCCTGGGGGCAGGGTCCTTTGAGACCTGTGGATCTGGTGGTGGTTGACTGAGTTAGAAACCATGAGAGACAAGAACACAAAATACACAGAATAGAATTTTCAAAGGTGGGATCACCGGGGACCCCTGCCCATTTGTGAGGTTCTGAAGGTGGCCCTGAGTGTGTGTTCCACTCAGCTTTTATTGAAAATAAAATGGGCTGTTTGCTCATTAGCCAAGAGGGTAAATTTAGGAAGGGAACAAAGATGCCAGCAGTTTCTCAGAGTGAGGACATCAGCTCCTATTGTTTCTTATAATCATTAACTTTAAGAGGCTGAGCAGCCTTGAGAAATCCAGAACCTGAGCCTTGTGTCGGGGCAGCCTCCTGCCTGTGGTCCTGCACCCATATTCCTGCAGGGGTGTTAATCCCTGCTAGTTAACTGTGCAATAAAATCTGGGAAAGAGGAATTTTACTCTCATCACCACCACAGAGGGTCTTCCTCTGTGATAAAGGATATAAGCACTTCTACCCATGTTTTAGGGCTCAAGCTGTTCCCTTGATATCTACCCCAGCCAAATACAGATCTCCATAATGGGCATTTGCTTTGGCTTTTGACTGGGCAGGAGAAGGCCTGGTTAATGTTTCATGATAGGCCTTGCACACAGCTTCCTCTGTGGCCATCACTCCTTCAGAGTGTTTGTAGACCCAGCAAGTGTGTTAGTAAGCTGCATCCCCTACAGCCAGGCTTCGAGGAAAAACAGGAAACTTTCTCAGTTAAAAAATGAAGCAGTGGCTGCTTTAAAGGTAAACTAGCTGACTTCCTTTGCTTTGAGTTGCTCAGCTTACTTTTTAATTTCCCTCTTTTTCTGGGGATGTTTTCCCTTGCCAAGGACAGGGTCTTCAGTCCCCGTTCCGCTCGCAACTCTCATGTCACAAAACACTGAGAACAGCGAATAGAGATATGAAATAGTGACACAAATAGTGAAAAATACTCAACACGTATTATAACCTGGTCAGATGTCATGATTTATGTCACATCACAGAACTCACCCTGAGAACGCTGATATCGTGTTCTTAACCTCACTGCTCTGAAGCATTGCAACCAGGCTCTGGTAAGTATAACAATGTTCCGAGGCTTTGAGGAAATCGTAAGTCATATGAATCAACTTTTCAAAATTGAGAAAGTTTTGGTATCTAACACAAAGATCAAAATTAGCTCTGGGAAAACAGATAAAAATATTAGATGTGGAATGGCAAAGTATTGATAACTCCCGAAGGTGTGTGATATACACATAGGATTTTATTTATACCATTCTCTAGTCTTTTGCCTTGTTTTAAAATTACATTTCTGATTTTATCATGGAAATTTTTAAACAGTACACCCCAGATGGGATCTTTTCCGATAGCCTGTTTCCTGAATCTAGAGAACGTGTGCAACAGATCAGAGCCCAGATTCACTGCAGAGCCTGGCACTGCAGCCTGCTTACAAAACCATAAATTTTTGTATTGAAAGCCACAGAGATTTTGATGACATTTATTTTACAGAGTTGTGACAGTGCAAGTGGTCTAATGCACAAGATTTAGTGTTGTTTGCTTTTCTCTACATCTGGTGAGCATTATATAAGATTAGGCAGGCTCAACGCTAGGTACATGCTAAATATGATTATAATCAGTGATGCAATTAGTACTGAATGTCTAAGCAGTATGGGAATCTAGTTCAAATTACAGACAGATATCAGATATTTATCTAAAGGTAAGAAACACGGTATCCAACAGGAAATAGTATAATAATACTGTAAGAAATCCTTCTATCTGAGATATAACACATATTAAACAAATGTTGTCTATAGTCATTGTAATTGCCTTTACCTGAGTTTTTATATAAATCTCCACAAGACGTTCTAAGGTAGAAAGAATACAGGATAAGAAAACCAAAAGGCTTTGAGAATATACTTTCTTTGCTCCACCTACCAGGACAAATAGGATCCCCCTTCTGAAGTTTAGACACCCCTTACTTAGAGAATGGAAAAGACACAGGATGACTCAAAGGATATTTTATTCTTTTCTTATGTATGTTTCAGTTGGATAGGTTATATTTTTATGTCTTTGATTTCACTCTTTTTTTTCCCCACAGTTCCAATCTGCCATATCTAATCTGCTGTTAATTCTACCCAATGTCTTTTTCATCTCATAAGTAGTATATATAAAAAAAGTGTTAGGTGAATGTCCCTGTCTGCTACCACCATCATCTGTGTAATTCATGAATTTGTTTCTATTAATCAATCTGTTTCTCCTCATTATGTGTTATATTTTTATGCATCTTGCAGACTTCATAATTTTCTTTTAATGGAAGATATTGTGATTTATATACTGTGAGTTTTGGATATATTTATACTCCACTGAAAATGTTGTGTTATGGGTGAGCACCAGTAGCTCAGCTGCTAGGGCACCAGCCACATATACAGGAGCTGATGGGTTCAAACCCAACCTGGGCCACCAAACAACAATGACTACTGTAACAAATAAACAGCTGGGTGTTGTGGTGGGTACCTGTAGTCCCAGTTACTTGGGAGGCTGAGGCAAGAGACTCTCTTAAGGGCAAGAGTTTGAGGTTGCTGTGATCTGTGACGCTATGGCACTCTACCCAGGGCTACAGCTTGAGACTTTGTTTCAAAAAAAAAAAAAAAAGGAAAGAAAAGAAAAGAAAATGTCGTGTTCCTTTTTGAGATATTATTAAGTTACTTGTGAATGACTTTACTCCTTTGAGGCTTGTATTTCATTTTTATTAGGTGAGCCTGGAGCAGCCTTTACTTTAGGACTAATCCATCCACACTGCCAAAGCAATACTCCTCAGCATTCTTGTGGTTCTTTTGATGGCTTAGGCTTATCAAAGTTTCCTCACACAAGCACTGATCAGATTTTAGCTGAAGCCTCCAAGTAAAAACATTAAAGATCTCCAGAGTTTTCGCTCCACAGGCTTTGTCTTCTCTGGTACCCTACTATGTGGATTCTAGCACCCTTGGTGACACAAACTCAGAACATTGTCTCTTCATCAAGGAAAACGACTCAAATTTTTGTGACTCTGCTGCAGCCTGCAAACTTTCTCTAGATAGTAGGCTTGAGCAATAACAGGGTTTACATCACTGTGTTTCTTCTCTTCGGGATCAATATGCTACCCATCATAGGGTACCTTGGGCTTTGTTGTTGCTGTGGTTGTTTAAGCTCAGAGTGTAAATCAGATCCCACTTAATCCATTATGCATGGAAAAGGAAGTTCTAAGGAGTATTTTAAATTGGCATTCATTCCACAGTTAATGTTAGAAAATGCAATGCATTTACCATCTAGTGACCACATTTTGTTATAGATATGAAATTTCTTACATAACAACATATCATTCCTAACAGCATTGCTTTTGTTGGAATGGTATATAAAATTGGAATGATACATACATTTCAAAGTACCTGGCAATAGATGTGCATTTTTTCCTTGTTAAAAAAATCACATTGTGCCAAACACATGTCGAAATATCTATGTCATTGGCTATATAAGAAATATTATATAACTGATCCTATAATTATATACGTACTGATAGTATTATAGCAAAAATTTGCTTCTTTTGAAAATGGAGCTATGCTGAGTGTTTCATATACAGTAGAACCTCCATCGTTGACCACCTCACTACCTTAACTACTTCACCACATTGACCATCTCCTTAAGTTGACCTACTTTTCATACACCAGACTTGTACCACATGTACATCTCAGTACAGGAGGCCTAGGTCCTTATGTTGATCCCCTCTGTATGGTGATCAATTTTTTATAATCCCTTGAGTGGTCACTTACAAAGGTTCTACTTACTTTGTTTTTTATAATGCCTGACAACTACACATTGGGTGAGAATTTCAAGCAGTTGTAAAACAACTCTATATAGTGTGGTTTGGGTGTTTATTAGGCTGTTTTAATAATTCATACATAATTGTTTAAAGTAATTATGTTAAATATAAAAAAATCTGTATTTACTGGGAATATATTATATGGAACATGAACACGGACAACTTCTCACCAAACACCAAAATCTGGTAACCACAATTTTATTAAATTATTGTTGTTATATACACATAGAAAGAATCTATCTCTGACAGATGAAAGTCTAAAGATTAAAACTAGAGGTAACACAAAGATCATAAAGCAATGCATGGGGGGGAAGGTTGAAAATGTTTATGAATTTTTATTTTTTTATTTTTCAAAAGCGAGAAAGTTAATTAAAACACTGACAAAGCATGGAATAAAAGAAATTATGCTATAAACATAAACCACGTATAGGCGACAATAAGGTGCAAACTTCATCAAAAACATTGAGAGAACACAAAACACCCTCTGTTGTACCTTTATTTCTAAAAGGATCAAAAAATTTCTGGCGCCAAAAGTTTGTTATTAATCTTTCCAGTGATGTGTACGGAACACTAGATAATGTTAAAAAAGTATGAACATTATCATCAAAGAAAGTCTGGTGTCAGAGGCCCTAGAGACCCTTGAAGGAGAGATGGTCAGGGAAATTATACGCATCTTTTCTATAAGATAGAAAAATGATGAAGAACAGCCTTCAGCAAGTTTCCGTGTTTTGGGGAGTGCAAATATGAGAAGTGTTCAAGGGAAATGGTGCTGACCAAGGAAGAGGTACATAAAGTCACAGTAAACCTCCAACACATTTTCCTCCATAGAACACATGACAAAAATCTTCTAATCTCTTTCATACATAAATGGGTGTATGAGATTTCCTTAATTAAAATCACTTGTCCCCCAAAGGAGAGTTTATACTTTGTAGGTAAAATTATTAATTCATCCAACAAAGAATTATACCTACTCATTCAAATGTTTGTAAACAAATATGCTACCATGACTTTAAGATAAAATGTGTTTTGTCTTAAATTTGGTGTATTATTAAAGCTCCTTCTATCTGCTGGGTACACTGAACTTCAGCACTGAGTGCTACTATCCATATAAAAAAATCAACTATCATGTTTCATACACTCAAACTCTAAATCGATTTCTCATTCTGTTGTCAATTAGTAGTGGGCTGCACTTTATCCCTAGTGTACCTAGATAACCCAATATTTAACCTAAAGATATTCATACTTATTATCTGTTAAAAACCATTAGTTCATCATAAATTTCCATTTGGCAGTTTTAGGACTCTTTGGCAAATCCATGCAGTAAATATGTGAAAGTTAAGAGGTAGTTTTCACTGAACTTCTGACTTGACATGTACAGTTAAGTACTCTAGATGGATAAGAGATTCACTGCAAGCCATTGAAATGCTTGTAATGTCCGAGAATTGATGAGAGGAAATATGAAATTTCATTTGGCAAAAATTAATTGATCTTAATAATGAGTAAGAGTAATATAATATTATATTACTGTATATAATATTGTATATGTATATAATAATATATAAATATTAATTGATCTTAATAATGGGTATGAGTAAAATAGGATGTAAAGGGATTGGAAGACTGATGTCTCCTGTTTTACCGGGTAGGTAATAGCATGATTAAAGGCTTCTGAGCAGGACAGTGATATTATCTAGTTTGTTTCAAATGAATCCATCTGTTTCTTATGACAGTAACAAGAGACTAGGGTGGATGCTTTGAGCTCTCCTAAGATGTTAGTGCAATGATTCAGGCATGTAAGATAATGGCTTAGACCAGTGGTTACCTTTTTAATGCTGCAGCCCCAAGGGCTACGGCATTAGGAAGGTTGAGAACCACTGGCTTAGACAAAGGAATTAACAGCTGGTTTTTGAAAAATAATTTAACAATAATTATGTAAAGTAGGAAAAACAGAATGTGAATATAAAAATAGCCAAGAGCCAAGGATGAATGCAAGAATTTTAACCTAAAGGAAAGGAGCCGCTCTTAAAGGATATTTAGATGATTAAAAAAAGAAGCAACTGCAGGGAAACATATCAATTGCCTGATATATTAACTTTAAAATCTGTGTTTCATATCCAAATAGAGCTGTCTTGAAAGCCATTGGACACAGAAGATGGATTTAAGTGGAGAGGTTCCCAGGTGATATTTGGAGATTGTGGAACCCAGTTAGTAATTAAAGCCCTAAGTCTAGATGAAATCACCAAGACACTGAGCGTCGTGGAGAAGTCCAAGCATGGACTCCAGCTCTGGGTTTCCAGTTATTTAGAGATCAGTTAGAAGACAAAGAATGATCAAAGGACGTGGAAAGGAGTGCGCCGTGTGGTAAGAGAACAGCCCGGAAAGTGCATGTGAAGCCAAATAACATGCTTCAAAGAGAAGACGTTGTTTAACTGGGGGAAATCTGCCCTGAGAGAGAGAAGAGGGGAGGGCTATTAACTAAACATGAGGTTTCAGAAAGTGAAGGTTATGGCAAGTTTGCCAGAGAATTTCAGTTGAATGATGTGGTTGAAGCCATCTTGGAGGATGTTCAAGAGATAATTAGGGGAAGAATATTGGAGAAAGCAAGTCAAAACTGTTTTCAAGGGATTTTGCTGCAAGTAGAAGAGAGTTGGAACTGTATTTCACATCTGTCTGCCTACATGCACATGCATAAATATAGACCTATGTACCAAGGATGCATGTACATCCAAAAATAAAAAGTGTTGATGGGAATGATCAATGAAGTCGTGTATAAAGAGTGTTGGGGATAGAGAGATGAATTACTGGACCACAATACGCTAGAGCGGATGGGATCAAGTATCCACATGAAAACTCAGATCTATTTCTTTCCTGGTAACATACACATTCAACAGTGTGTGTGGGTAGTTTTAGGATTTGTTAATGTTTTATTTTGATTGTTTCTATTAATTAGTAAAAATGGAAGCTAAGCTTGTTTTGTGATTGAGATTTGTAAATTGAACTATAAAAAGATGTATGAAGTAGTTACCTAAAAGGAGTTCAAGAAAATGGGCCTAGATAAAGCAGGATGTGTGCCAAGCAGGAGAAAGAGCTCACTTTAGAGTGTGGGGCATAATTTTTAACAGACCATTTAGAAGGACTGGGGATTTTTCTCCAGCTGCATTCTATAGTGACACTGTTTGTGGAGAAAGGGCACGAAGAAAGGTAAATTAAACCAGGCCTCGTGCTTTGCCATGAAGAAAACAAATTATATTAATGATTTTATTTACTGAATTGAAGTATTTGAGAAAAAAAACTTGTTTAACAATATGAACTAACATGCTTCTAAGGAAAACATATCTGTTTTGCTGTTTGTAGCTATTAGGCAAACTTGAATGTCTGGTTCTATTACACAGATGGCAGAATACGTGTCAAAACATGCAAAAAGCTGAGGAATAACTATGTTTCAGTGATTGGAATAATAAACAATGACATTTAATCTAGGGATTAAAAAAAGGGAGAAATGTGAGTGGTGTAGACAGAGGGAAGATGGTAGGATCCGTGGATATTAGAATTAGAATGCTCCTGCCTATGTCATAGAGTATATAGAAAATCTAGTCAGTACATTATTAAATGTTTATCTAAAGATCATCCACCATCCAAAAAGGAAAGATTTAGAAAATCAGACTATAACGCTCATGGGTCACAAAACAGAAGCAATGATGCTACCCCAAAAGATAGATCATGACAATATAATATCATGGTTGATAAAGATTCTCATTTAAGAGTTGTTTTCTCCCCCTGTAGAAACACATGGCTGATCTTACAACTGAAGATTGTTTAATGTGTCTTATTTAAAATCATTATCTATTTATCTCTGAGTCAACAACACAAATGCATTGCAACTACTATATTAACGTAATTTTCATTAAATGGATTCCACTTCATTTATTAATTGTTATGTGACTAATATTAACTCATGCACTTGTTTTTGTTATATATGTAATCTTGGCAATGGAATCCATCGAATATATTATTTTGCTGTGATTTTTTATTAGAATTTTTCCTTAATTATTTTTGTAGGTATATTGTATCTACTTGTATATGATTTGTTAAAATTTATTTTTCTCTCTTGAATCAAAATATATGCATTTCCATACATGTATTTATTCAATTTTATTTCATCTCATCTCTGAAATTTAGTTAATATGGACTATGGACTTGTACCATATGCATAATTCAAATTAAATTTTCCAGAAACTTCATTGTCTTGTATTGTCTTTTGATAATCACCATAATCTTTATATTTATTTATAATTATATGATGCTACCTTGCAAATCTAATGACAGGTTCTTTCAAATGAAAGTTCTTACAACAGATTTCAAATCATAGATCATTAATAAATATTTTTTAAATAATGGCTTTTTAATTTTTTATTTTAGAATTCTCTCAAAAATAGTTTTCTTTAAAGGACATGTTCACTGTATGACTAGACTTTTCTGGGAATATTTATTCGAGCTGTGGGCTGTGAAAGGTTTCAGAAAGTTGTAAATGATTGAAAACCCACTTCTCAGCAAGCTCAGAAGCATCAAGGAAGATTTTTATCCTGCCTAATTATACTCTACCACCTACCTCACGGGGGGAATAGAAGTATCCATTTTGCCTATTGCCCAGCAGGAACCGACATTATTGCTCTCAGTGCACTGGTATGAAAAAATGCATTAGGTAAATCTTAAAAATGTCATTCAAATAAAAAATCCTTCAGAAAAGCCCATTCTCTCTGCCAAGAAAAAAAAAAAAAGCAAAATCTATGGGCACTAAAATCTACAGGTGCTAGAAGTTGATGCTATCCTCTTTAGCATGCTTCTGTACAATCAGAAATTGACTTTCTTCCAATCTAAAGATATTATCAAAGTCATCTTAGCTTTCTTTATTAATTGAGCTATGCAAAAAAGATAAACAGAAGAAAATTAGAAAACATCCCCTTACTATATTAAGTTATTAAAACATGGACTTAAAAATTAGTAGATATTTATATACTAAAAGGAGAGTTTAGCACAGAAATCAAAACTGCATCTAAAGCTTATTAAGTTTACCAGATCAATGATGTATAGGATAAGGAAATATTAGTAATAAAGAAAACTTATTTTTATAAATAGTGGATTTGTACCTCAGGAAAAAAAAAAAAACATAGTAATTGACCTGATATCACAGAGCCAAGAAATCAGTGTTACACCCCACAATGATATTCATTAAGCCATATTTTACAAACTGAGAATTCCAAAGCTAACATGACTAGGAAGCCAAGCATTGTTGTACAAATTAATTTCCTTAATATAACTTTAATATGTGTAGTTGTATTTAATAGCAAGATCATAATGATTTTTAATAATATTTCATGAATGTGCATTAGGGTGCAGTGCATGTGTGTGTTGATGGAAGAAATATAGCCATTTCAGAGACAAAGGAATTCTACTGAGAATATACACAAGAACTATCCTTAAGTATTTTCAATATGGATTTTTAATCCCCATCAAAGATTAAATGGATCAGAAGATCTAGGAGATAGGCTCAGTCAGATCCCAAGGAGTAAGGCTTAGTCAGACACACATTATACAGCTCTGGATACAATTCTGAGGTAGAAATTTGGTTAAAAACCTCCACCCTGGATATTAACTCAGAGATTTAAATGTATAGCAAGGCAGAATATCAGAGAAACTAAGATTATTTGAAATCCTCTAATGCAACATCACAATCCAATCAAAGGATTTTCTTATAGACATTGATGATCTTGCAGAGTTGCTAGAGAAATTCAAGGCAATGGATCATATCTCATTTGAAATTTAATATTTTCCATTATCTTTAATCTTTGATTTTTGGAAATTCTATGTATTTTATAACATCAAACTTTCTATCATACTATCATCCATAGTCATAATTAAGCTATGTGTCCAGTTCAATGCATTTATAAGTCTAAAATATTTGAATAAACATTTCATTAATAGTTCTTCAATAATTTTAAAATATTTTATTAAACTTATTTATTTTTTTTTCCCTATGAAGCTTCTTTCCTTGACCTCTATTCGTGGTTTAAATGTTTTGTTTAATTTCTTTTTTTTTTTTTTTTTTTTTTTTTGTAGAGACAGAGTCTCACTTTATGGCCCTCGGTAGAGTGCCGTGGCCTCACACAGCTCACAGCAACCTCCAACTCCTGGGCTTAAGCGACTCTCTTGCCTCAGCCTCCCGAGTAGCTGGGACTATAGGCGCCCGCCACAACGCCCGGCTATTTTTTTTTTGGTTTTTTTGCAGTTTGGCCGGGGCCGGGTTTGAACCCGCCACCCTCGGTATATGGGGCCGGCGCCCTACCGACTGAACCACAGGCGCCGCCCTTGTTTAATTTCTTAAATCAATCTTAGAATCATGTGTTAAGAACCACCATATTTGTATCCCAGAATGCACCTTCAGGGTTTGGTAAGAAAGGTACAAATAAAGTATATTTGTTGATAGTTGTTAATAATTGAGACTAGTGATAAAGGAAATGTTAGTCACATAAATTCATATCATATTAATATCATTTCCCTTCTTGTATTTTATGAAATGTATCTTCAAATTTTTTTTCTGGCCGGGCATGGTGGCTCATCCCCTAGCACTCTGGGAGGCCGAGGCAGTGGATTGCTTGAGCTCACATGTTCAATACTAGGCCAAGCATAGCAAGATTCCATCTCTAAAACTTAGCTGGGCATTGTGGCAGGCACCTGTAGTCCCAGCTACTCCAGAGGGTAAGGCAAGTGAATGTCTTGAACACAGGAATTTGAAGTTGCTGTGAGCTGTGATGCTACAGAACTCTACTGCAGGTGACAAAGTGAGACTCTGTCTCAAAAAAAAAAAAAAAAATTCTAGAAGAATAAAAAAACGGAAACAAGAAAAAAACAATTTAATCTTGATATTTTGTATATAAAAATAAGTGAAAATTTTCATTGGCAATTTTCAGGTCATGTGAAAAATTCACCCCATTATATTCTGTCTTCTAAAAAAGTAGCTCAAGGAAATAATTTTTGAAAAGGTGAAGTTTCCTTAAGTCTGGACCAGGAATCCCTTCCTTCCATGACAATATTAAATTGCAATAAATTATTTGTACATACATAATAAAGAATAATATTTTTAATTTTAAAACAGTTATACAATCATGAATGCAGCAGTTCAGTAATAAATAATTTTCCATTTATTTATTTATTTATTTATTTGTTTATTGAGACAGAGTCTCAAGCTGTCACTTTGGGTAGAGTGCCATGGCATCATAGCTCACAATAATCTCCAACTCTTGGGCTTAAGCCATCCTCTTGCCTCAGTTTTGCTATTGTTAGTAGACACTGGGTCGCACTCTTCCTCAGACTGATCTTGAACTCATGAGCTCAAGCAATCGGCCCCGCAGAGTTCTAGCATTGCAGGAGTGAGCCATTGTGCCCAGCCCGATTGATATATTTAAATTGTTATAAATTTTAAATCATCATATATTATTCAGGTACTTTTATGTAAGAAACTATCCATCTTTATTATGGAGAGACATCCCTTTTGAATTGGCATTTTAGTCTGCAAAAGCATTTTATGTATGTATTTTCGAGATCACAGTGCTTATATTCATGGGGGAAAGGCTTGTCATTTGTACACTATAAAAATACAAAGGTGCACAGCTATGATTTAATAAAAATAAATAAATAAATAAATAAAAATACAAAGGAACAGTCTGATAAAACTATGACTTCTGTATGTAAATGAAAAGCTAAACATTAAAGTTGACTATTCCAATTTTGAATTAAAGTTAAAATAAATAACCTTAAATATCAGATTGAATACCTATATTTATTGAGAGTTATAGTGGTAAATGGTGCAGAACAGTTAATGTCAATATTTAGCTCCTGCATATGAATAATGGTATCCCTGCCAACAAAAAGTTAATGTGGAATCTGTAAGACTGTTTTCTTTAACACAGAAAGACACATTTTCTTTTCAAATGAATGTAAAAGAACAGAAAATCCTACTATTTTATTTAGAAACTTTTCAGGTATTCTAAACTCAGATGAAGAGCAGCATTTTGTATTATATTAGCTATAAAAGAGAAAAAAATATTTTTGCAGTTTTTTTTTTTTTTTTATTTCTCTTTTTGGCCAGGGGTGGGTTTGAACCTGCCACCTCTTGTATTTGGGGCCGGCTCCCTATTCCTTTGAGCCACAGGTGCCAACCTAGAGAAAAATAATTTTAAAGTTGATCATCCTGCTCTATTCAGTTTATTGGCATTACCTTGAAAAACAAGTTTGGTGTTATGGATGAAATTAATTGAACTTCTGTTTGAATGATTTGTGAATGCCCTCTGTACACATTAGTAAAGTGAAACATACCATGTACGGTAGGGAAGTGCATGACCCCTCCAACAGGAGAATGGAGAAAGGGTTCTCTATCCTCAGACAAATATGCTTCACTGAAAACTTCATAGCTAAAGTATGTATCACATTAACTCAAAATATCTTTGACACAAAAGCATTATTTCTTAACATGTGGTTTTTGTACTACTCAGGTTATTTAGGCTGAGTTTGGCTACTCTTTCACAAAACAATTTTATTTAAAAATACAATTGGCATATGCATCATACTTGTGATTTCACTGATAATTTAGATTAGAATAAGAACAAATAAAAATCACTCAATGTAAAGGAAAAAAATGGGCATATAACCGCCTAGACAATATATGGATATAGAAAAAGAGAAGAGGCTGGTTGTCAAATGACCAAAGTTTAAGAAATACCACTTCAAGACAGTTACACCTTATTGCTGTATATTTCAAATAGTTCTTATTCAATGTCGAGTGGGATTAATTTCTCCTGGATGTAGGCCTATAATTTACTAGGTAGGAAAAGTGTAACAGGAATAAAATAATTATAGATTCTGTGTCTTAAGAGTAGATAAATGACACAGGAGCGATGTCATCTACTATAATAAGCACTTTAGAATAGAATAAAACATTCCATCCACATACGTGGAATTGCTTACTGTTATGTTAACCACATTCTAAGAATTCTAGAAATAAAAATCACCACCTCAGTAGAACTTTCTACTTCCATATAATGCTAAAATTGACAAGTAACATAATATTTATAGAAAAATGTTTAAATGAAACCACTTTTATCATACGGATTTAAAATCATATTTTGAAAAATGTAGGAGGAAAAAAGTGACCTTTTCTTTTGTGGAGCAGAGAATATTCTTTTTCTTTCTACCTAACGCCCTGTCTAGGTATTTTTTTAGGACGTGGAAGAGTCAGTTGCACATCAGCATTTACTCCAGGTCATGAAAACTGAACAAGGGCCCCAGCAGACAAAAATGACTCATGTTTTAAAGTAGCAAATACTGGAAAAGTGAGGGAAGACAGATGAGGGGAAGGGTGGAAGAAGATGACGATGTAGGGAATCTGTGTTATTTTTGAGTGAAAAAAGCAGGTTCTGCACCACATAACAGAAACGTTGTTCCAGCTCATAGTGCCCAGTAAAACTGTTACAAAGTAGACTAAACAGGCACCCAAATAACTTCTGGAAAAATGCCCATTGCTCTCCTGAGTGCCTAGGCATTGCCTTGTTCTGAATGGCTGACTCAGACCAGCCCGAACTGCCTTAGAGATGCTTTGGTTACCCTATTGTGCTCTTTTGTTAACTGAAATACTAAAATCACCGCCTAGTGAAAAACTGCAATGTCATTAACATAGCCTGGGTTTCATGACCGCGCATAATGATAGGACTGTGCCCGTGTGATTTGTTTCATTAAGGAGAAGCAAAGCACAATGTGAAACATTCCATTATTCACTGGGAAGTGACTTGAAGCAACCTGCAAACCCACAGGGTTTGTGAATGCACAGTTTGCATACTAGAAAGTTTCTGGTGAAAAACTCCTTGTGCCACACCAGATTAAGGACCCTTGTAACTAACCTCCAATAAACTCATCTAACTCATACCTGGGACTTGGCTGAGTATGCTTGGGTCTCTTGGTTCTCTCTCAGATGGGGTGGGTGTTTTTATGCTTTCCCTGGATTTTCATGAAATAATTTATCATTCTGATCTTGTGTCTCAGAGGAAGATAGATGGGTCTTTGCTACTTATGAGTGTTCTCAATATCTGTCTATCTCAAGAAACCAGAGCCCTCTTCTGTACCTCCATGCTTGGATGGGGACTGAAGTCACACGTCTTTAAGACGGAATCCAAATGCAGATTTCTGAAATTGTCAACTTCCAAAAGGAATGTGATATACAGTCACACGATGTGGAATTTAGTGTTGTAAGATGACATGATATCTGAATTATTGAATTAATACTCCTAGAGATTAATGTGGAATTTAGTGTTGTAAGATGACATGATATCTGAATTATTGAATTAATACTCCTAGAGATCATCCGAGTAAACTTCTATATGTTAAATGAAGACAATCAGTGACAACTAGGGGTAGAAGACTCACTTTTGTGAATAGTATTACTTCAAAGAATACACACACACATATATGTCATCATACTCCTAAAAATTTTTATCTGGACACCTTGTGGCATCAATCATTGACTTAGATTTAACACACTAACTTTTTTTTTGTTTTAATTTACCAAAAATCTAAATGCAGCATAGTGATAGGTATAACACCTAATAAGATGTTGTACTTCCAAGGACAATAAGAAATAAGATTTATAAGTTGTTCAGTTTCCATCAGAGATACTGTTATATATAATATCCTTTCATCATCAGAACCTTTTTTCAGGCAGGTTTCCCTATTTCCCTGATGTGTACATGCAGGAATTGGAATCAGACTTGAGAAATGACATAGTCAATGGCACACCAAAAACAACAAAGTTAAAATTACACTTTGTCAGGCAATTTCCATGACTACCCAATGTAATTAATCAATATCTGTGAATTCATATCTACTAACATTTAGTAGTATTAGAATTCATATCTACTTAACATTTTTTTGGTCACAAAAAAGAATGGTGTTAAGGGATGATTTAAAGAAAATGTGCTTCAAAAATAGATCAGAGGTATGAAATATTAAGAAGAAACATTTGGCAAGTGTTTATTATGTGCTTAGGGATTAGGTTAAAATACTTGAGACACATAATCTCATATTCCTTAGGTGAACCAATTGAATGAAGTTTGGCTTCATTCAAATATTAATAAATAATAAATGAAGGTTTATGTAATAATGAAGCTTTTAAATGATGGGACTACTAACAGCTCAGATCTCACCACGATAGAACATATCTTTGTAACAATTGTGCACTTGTACGAACTAAATATATTGAAATTTTAAAAACATGATGATTAGAACTTCATAACAACTAAATCGATAAAATAGAGAACAAAATTAAGGTATTTTCCTGAAATAACATTATATATTGAAAAATGTTTCTGAACAAGTGGATATGATTGTATGTATACATGCAATTTATGTGAAGAGTTTTTAAAATTATATATTATGGTTTGGATTATAGTTATGAATAGTATTCAGTACACAAGAGCTCTCTTCTAAGCACCATGATCTTTGGTGTTTTTTGAACAATATGAGGGATATTTTATGGCATATTAATACACATAATTCAATGGCTTACTATCTTCCACAAAACAAAGGAGGTTGATCACATCAAGAACCAGTAGAATATGGAAAATGTCATATAGAAAGCATAGTTTTGTTTTTTTTCCTCAATAGCATTCGTGTGACATCAGTATGATTCTATTCCTAACTGAAGTAGGCATGGATTATATTAAACTTGTGCCCCATAATAATAAAAAGTAGGAGTAACTAGTAGTTACTAAGTAGCTATCATTAAAACTTTAACCCATAATTTGTTGAAGATCTCTGAAAACATTTATCATCTTTAATTAATCATTTATTTTAAAAAATAGTATTAAAATTCTAGATTGTATCTGCAAGCATAAGCGTAAATATTTTCAGTAATATCCACTTTAAAGATGTATTTTTTACACATATATATATTTTAATAAAACCTATTAAGTAATTTTAGTGTTTTTCTGACCATTATATTTTAAGAGGTTTCTGATAGGAAGTGTCAGATTGCAACAAGCTAAGAAAACAAAACAAAGTTTCTTCTGACTTTTCAAATGCATTTGATTGAATGAAATATCATTTAAATGCATATGAGAAGGCCAACCATACTTCTTAATGGAATCCTAACTCTCGTACACAGGCACCATTATGATGATTGAGAGACACAGTTAAAATCCTAGCACTCCTACTGACTCCCTGTGTGACCTTGGGCAAATCCTTGTATTTCTGAGCTCCATTTCCCTCTTCTACAAGCTTGGGAAGACAAGTGTACTTAGCTCATGGGAATATTTCAGAGATAAATTGTTGCAGATACCTTTTCAAAAGACAACCTTAACAATAACTCCCGTCCGATATACTTGTCTACGTGTGATTGTGAATCCTTCCCCATCAAGAGGGTAAGTCTTGTTTGTAACATTTGTGGTGACAGAGTGACAATGTGTGCCTTCCAAGATTAGTTCAGAAAAGTCCATGTAGGGTCTGTCTGGCCTGATTGTCTCCCAACGTTCTCTCTGGAGAAAGCCTGCTGACATAGAAGGGGACAGACTGTTGGGAGCTGGCCATGATGGAGACACTTCATGTAAGTGTTCCAGAAACACCCTCCAACCCTAACCCTAACCCTAACCCTAAACCTAACTCCACCTGAGTTCACAGTCCACATCCCGCACTGACTGTCAGCAACCTCAGTGAGCTCTCCTAGCTTCTCAGCACAGTTGATCCTTCCCGTACCGACAACCACAAACAGCATTTGCGAGTAAGCACGTTAGGAAGTCCAAGTGATGTCCACCCGGTAAGCCTCACTCAAATTCCCAATTCACAAAATCATAAAAATAAGAAAATATTTGATTTATGCTGCTTTGGGGGTAATTTATATAGAGTAAAAATATCAAAAGATAAATTGAGATAATGTGAATATAGTGATTATTAAATTGTTGTTAGCATATCATCCCTCGAACAGTGAACACTTCTTACAGACTCTGAATATTTATCCCACGAGGAGGGAGCTCTTCTAACATACCACTTCCGGACTTTTCAACTGCTTCACTTCTTCCAAGAAGTCTCCCAACATTCACTTACGCAAAGATTTATGCCACATGATATTTTATCCTCAGCCATTTCTTTTGACTTATCTGGTGATTGATTGTGAATTAGACTAGGAAAAGGAATACTGTTAACTGAGATCCCACTTTGAAAATGAACACCTTTGCTAAACACACTGTCATGTTGTTGGGTGAAATTATTAGTTTGAAGTATGTGACATTGAAGATATTTCACTGTGTAGGACTTTCATGTTTGAAATTTTATCAAAACTTTGGTGTGTGCATAATAGGAACTTTTATTTTGTTTAATTTTGTTTTGTATTTCCCAAGTCCCTATCTAGTTCCCACTAATCTGTTAAGAACATATTTTCTATTGAATAGATTGATTGTTAAATTTCATCTTGACTTAAAGTTAAGAGTTGTTTTCTAAAGTATGTCCTAAAGACTATATGACACCAACTGATTCATTTATTAAATATGCATTCCTAGGCCCCCAGACTAGACATAATAAATTAAGTTGCGCAGGAGTAGGAATCTAAGGTTTGCATTATAATAGGGCATTCAAGGGACTTCCATGTAAAGGACAATTTTCTGCTACTTTTATCATGAAAATGACATCATCTCAATATCCTCAGTGATAGTGTTCAATCAAACCATAGGTGTCAGACTTAATGAACTCTATTAACAACCATAATTTAGTGCAGCACCTATAGTTCAGTGGGCAAAGCACCAGCCCCATATACCAATGGTGGCGAGTTCAAACTCAGCCCCAGCCAAACTGTAACAATAACAACAAAAATAGCCAGGTGTTATGGTGGGTGCCTGTAGTCCCAGTTACTCAGGAGGCTGAGGCAAGAGAATCACCTAAGCCCAAGAGCTGGAGGTTGCTGTGAGCTGTGATGCCATAGCACTCTACCGAGGGTGACAAAATGAGACTCTGTCTCTAAAAACAAACAAACAAACACCCCACCATAATTTAATCAGAACGAGAGCAAAACATAAACTGTGTTTTAAGAATGATATAATACAACAAAAATAAAAATAAAGTTTCTTAAATATTATACTAAACACTTTGACATGCATTCTATAATGTAATTCTCATCTTTCTGATGACAATATAGGGAAACAAATAGTACTATCAACATCTTAAGGGGGACTAAATCTATCTTTTAAAAGGTTCAAATAAAATTGCCAGAGCTGAAGCATCATAATTGGCAGAGCTGCGATTCAAAACTTGATCTACTTCCCTTCAAAGCTCAGCTAAACCATTCGATTTGCGAATTGTGTTGTTAAAGAAACACAAATATTAACAGAAAAGAGGCTTTCTAGAACTCAAGAAACAAGATGGGTATCTTAAAATATATTTGGGGAATTTAATGAAAAAAAGGCAACAGCCTTAATTTCTTTATCCATTGGATAAAAGTGGTTTAGAAAGAATATTTGGGCTTCTATAATTGCTTTGTGATTATTAAACCATCTGAAAAAAATTTTAAAGATATTTTCTTTAATGGGGATAGTCCTTAGCAAACATAAACTGAAAGGTTATTTTTTGCAGGTAGTGAAATTTCTGTGTGTGGTTGGAGTGATGTAAGGCATAGATCATAAAATTAAATACAATGGTCTTCTGGTTACTTGACATAATTGTACTGATAAAATACCTGAGTACAATTGACCTCTCATTCTTAGCACATATCTATTAAAAAGAATGTAAAAGCTTTCTTAGAGAAGAGAACTTTCAGAAATTTTACAGTAGAGGGAACAATAATTAGACAGAAAAGACTTAGAAATATAAGCACTAAGGTCATGAAAATTAATACATTGAATGATCTAATTCAAATAAATGTGCTCAATTCAACTATAGAAACAATCTCGAATAGTTTTAAATATCCAACTGCATTTTAAAAGTTTTATAGAAATTTAATTCTTTTCAGCTTTGGCAACTCTACCATAGTAATCAATACCAATGATTTTCTGTGAAGAAAATATTAAAGCAAACTGTAACACTTCTGCAAGCTGACAAAAGACTATGACTATCATTTGCATTTTAGAAATACTATTTTCAACTTGAATATATAAGTGTATTAAAATAGCACAATTATTACAAGAAAAGACATATTTTGTTCAAAATGCCATAATGAAGAGAAAATGGGGCAAAAAGGATGAAATATATGAGAATATATTCTTTCAAAATATAAGTAATAAATGGATCAGAGAGATGGCTTTTTGTCAATTTATGGCATTAACCTGTTATTAAATATAACACAGTGAATCGGACGATAGAAAGCGTATTTATAGATATAATTATTTCAATTTATATTTACTGTCCATGTTAGTAAGTCGAAGTACATTGATGTGAACGTATATTGTAGAAATCAGACTTATTGCAGAAATCAATTTAAATTAATGAAAAAAAGTTTAAACAAGGTTCCTTTTTAACACTTCCCTTGTAGAGAAAAGTTACATAGTAGCCCAATTTTATAACCTTAACTAATGTGAAAATGCCAGTTCATGTCTTACTTTACCAACATTTTCACTTTTATTTCAATTTTTATATGAATAGTTGTGAAAAATAACAATAATAAGAATTCATGAAGGGCACTGAAACATATCGTAATGTTTAACTGATTTCTAGGTAATCTGTTCCAGTGAAAAGTCATTTTTTTAAGTTTTTTTTGTCACTGTATTTATAAAGCCCAATATTTCATAAATTTTATTATTTTCTATTTTTTATTTTTTTATTAAATCATATTAAAGTTTTCAAAAGTATCACATTTTGATAATGAAAATGTTGCCTAAATGTTATTAAAATAGCTGTTCACTCAAAAAAAAAAAAAAGAAAAGTCAGACACCTTCACAGCAGGTATACAGGTTAAAATTGTAATAACATATTTTCAAGACTCAATATGTAATTCACAGTCCATGTAAGCAACTTTGAGAAAAATACCACCAGCCTAAGATTTTGTGACTTAATGAGCAACATATTTAACTATTTCACACTGACATTTTTCTTCCCTGAAGTTCTAGACTGACTGTGGTAGATAAGGCTACCTTTTTACAATTAAATCATTTATGTGATTTCTAAAAGTAACTCAGTAAATTGGAGACTATCAGAAATCAAATAATATTCAAAACACTGGCAATTACAGTGGTAGTACGCATTGAAAATTACTACATGTTGAGATGATGTTACCTTATCACCTTCAGAAAATGTGGTGCCATCCACAGCTCTTTTCCAAGTGATTTCTGGAACAGGCTCCCCTTCTGCGTCACATATAAGTGTGACTTGACCGTTCTCATAGGTAGTTTCATTTTTAAGCTGTATTATATGAGGCTGTACTGTAAAGAATGTATACATTACTCAACCGGTATTGGAGAAAAATATTACTATTCAGACAGAAAAGCATGGTGGCCACTTAAGCTTACTTTAGTACAGAGGGGATTATTAACTTTGTAGTAATGACAGTGCCATGCTTTGCTTTATAGAAGTACTAAGAAAGTTGCAAACATCATGAGAAACATGAAAAAAATTAGAAAAATAATGTTCATTTAGCATTATAAAATTTTGAAGTGGCTTAGGAACCAACATACAAAATACAGTTCTTTCCAAAAGTTTACCAATTTGAAAGCTGTCTTACAAATTATTTCCATTTTTAAAGCTTTCAAATTAAAAATGTCTTCTATTAAAACTACATATTTATGCATGTTTTAAACTGGCCATGAATTTTGTGGACACCCTGTGTATACACATACACATGCACACACATATATATTATATATAGTATACGTATATGGTGTTTATTTATTTCACAATTATCTCTAGAACTATAATAAGGATTTCATCAAAGAGGGAAAATGATGATGGATATCGAATATGTAGTAAACATAATCATATGAAAATTTGAAAATATTTACAAAGTAAATACATAAATGTCATTTACCTATATTATTCCAGTTTCTTATTGTGATTGCAGTTTACTTACTTATATATCTGACATTGTTGTAATTCTTTCTTTGCAATTATCATTTTTATAAAAGGAAAAACATTAGGTCCACAAATGCAAATGACCTTAATATTAAAAAGTCCTTGCATAAAATTACATACCACAGAACTTTGTTTTATGAACTCTGTCATCTTCATTTCTCAATTTTTTTCTTTTTTGGACATAAAATAGATAAAATATAGCACATTATTTTCGTATAACCATTTTTTAAAATCTTTTAATAATATTAATGAGGGAATATGAATAAGTCCTTAATCTTAGAAAATAACATTTCTATTCTGATATCTGAAAAACATTTTAGCAATTCACTGCTTATTCCCTTGTCTTTAATGGACCCCATTATATTCTCACTGTATGCACATGATTTTGTGTCCAAAGCAACAAAAATTTGTTCAAAATGTGTTACCACAAACAAGTGATTACAATAGTGACATGACGTGTGATATTTCATGGATTACTTTCTTATTGAAAGGATGAAAATAGGAGAAGCTTTTATCTCCTTGTTCTCAATTATGGCCACCCTGGTAAAAAAATAAGTTAACGGTATTTCAGGTAAGCTCACTAAGATAGATTGTGAACATCCATCCTTTGGAATTATCTCTGACACTACCATTTTAAATTAATTAATTTATTTTTATACTGAGTCATATTTGCTTGGTGTTGTAGGTTTCAGAGAAATACTACTGAGACATGTTAGGGGCTTTTTCATAATATTTAATAGTTCATTCTTCCCTCTACACCAGCTATCTTCTTCAGGCTCTTAGCTTGACCTGCTTTTTAGCATTAAATAGTTTTGTGGAAAGATCACCGAAACATTACCCTTCAGATTGACTTTCTGACACCATGATACCCACGATAATGTGTCACAGTCCTCTTTACCCAAAACTACTTGATTTATCCAGTTTCACTCTTTTCTTAGAACATCTTATTATTCAAATTTAATTTTTTCACTTTAATACATTTTGATATATCTGTTTATTTTTTGGTTCTAAAAATGCTTCCGAGGGATGATAGAAAGCGTACCCATGAAGATATCACCATTCATCTTGTGGCCAGAGTAAGGAGTACCTCGGCACCTGTGAGCTGAAACCATCATCCTTCTGACTTTCACATAGTTTTCCCTTCTTCTGTTTCCTTCTTTTTGTTGTGAAACCACTTTGATAATGACTTTTTTTTTTTTTTTTTTGAAGACAGAGCCTCAAGCTATCATGCTGGGTAAAGAGCCATGGCGTCACAGCTCACAGCAACCTCCATCTCCTGGGCTTAAGTGATTCTCTTGCCTCAGCCTCCTGAGTAGCTGGGACTACAGGCACCCGCCACAACGCCCTACTATTTTTTGGTTGTAGTTGTCATTGTTTGGCAGGCCCCAGGTCTGATTCGAACCCACCAGCTCTGGTGTATGTGGCTGGTGCCTTAGCTGCTTGAGCTATAGGCACCACCTTAATAATGACATTTTTAAAGATAGTAAAAATTAGTGTATTTGACAATGTGTGCATATACTATAATGTTACTAGTACATGCTTTTTAGTGTTATTCTGTTTAAAGAGAAAAATCATATCATAAGTACCACCAGCACGATTTTCTTTCTTCTTGCAAACATAAATGAAAGCTAAATAAATATATATTTTTTCAAATAATAGTTTTATGTGATAGATAAGTTCTTAAAAAAAGGCAATGTGGCTCTTAGGAAATATGGACAATATTTTTATTTTATTTTTAAAAAAGAGAATAATTATAGCTAAAGGTCAATGTTTCAAAATTATAGCCTTATAGATCTACTCTTTTCAAGTATATTGAAAGCAAAACTAATAGCAAAAATTTGTCATTTAAAGATTTATGAAGATCAACAGCTATATAAAACACATGACAAATACCACTAGGTATAATTTAAGTGAATTTTCTCCCAGCTTCTCTTATGACTCAGCAAGTACCTTACAAAAATTTGCATGTGTAATTTTATGTAATTCTTAAAATAATTCTATCTGGAGCTAACAATTCAACATATATTATAGAAAAGAAGAAACTGAGGTTTAATGATGAGTAGTTTAAAGAGTTTGCACAAATGACAGTAGAATTTGACTCAGATTTTCCTCCCGGCATCACAGCTGTAACCATTGGGCTATACTTACCGAAGACTTGGAGGAAGGCCTGCTTTTCATCTTCTCCTGCCTTATTGGTGGCCTTGCAGACGTAAGGACCTCCATCACTATTGACTATGTTCCTGACAGTAAGTTCCGTATTGCTTCCTTTCAATATGTACTTCTCATTTTCTTCAATGAGCTTGCCCTTCCTAAAAAAAGAAAAAAAGAGGTTCGTCTTTGCAAATAAGACCTTTGATCTCTAGGTATCAACTATTTCATGGCTACTGTCATTGACAGAAAAGGGCTGTGTTCAAACAAAAAGTATATTTTTAGGAGATCATTAATGCCTAAATATTAAAATTATCCCTGAAAATTGTTCTAACTTTAATACAAAAATAACATTTGAGTTATGTTGCAATCTTGACAGTCAAAGAAAAAGAAAAGCTCATCAGTCCAATTTTTACCTGCATGATTAGAACAACTCATTTTCTTTGTTGATTTTTAATTCCACCCACACTTTAAATGTTGGTGAGCCAATACCTATTAAAAAATATTTTATTAACTAGCCTCCTGAGACAAATTTAAAATAATTTCTCTGGAAATTTCCCCTAAAGAGGTTTAAAATAAATACAATATAAATATATTATATATTTCTATTACATGTACGTGTCTTAATGAAAGTATAAGAGGAGAGAATTACGTAAAAACACAAATAATTTGAGAAATTATGCTGTGCTGTATGTGATAACCTAACTCGTTAATGAAGAGAAAAAAATCATTTTTATGTTTCCTCTTAGATACAAATAATTATAACAATTTCCAAGTTCTTTCTGGATGGGCATTCTGCTCCAATTGTAGAAGTCTTCACAGTCCTTTAAAACAATCCCTTTCAATCATTTTTACTATGATCCACAGAAGTATTTTAAAAATATTAAAATATGAATTATCTCTATAGTTCTCCTTCATATTTGTGAAATATAATGTGCCTATACTTCACTTTGATTTTATTCTCCTATTTCCACTTTCTCCTTTTATCTTTTCCTTTATTTTTCTTATAGTGGTAACCTGGGTGACTGAATTGATTCTTAAGACTCACTGATGTAAAATTTTGAGGATCTGTTTCTTTCTCAGTTGTGGAGATATACTTATCCAAACAAGTTTAAATTTAAAGAAAAGAAATCCCCATGAATATTATTAAAAATCTTTCTCAGAATTACAGAGATTTGTCTGCTACACTAAACATTTATCTAGTTAATTGTGGTTCCATTTTCCAGAAAAAAACAGCGTATATACTATTATAATCCTTATTTTTCTGTCGCAATAGCATTTTTCTTCCAATTTCTCATGACATCTCTTTTTTTTTCTTAAAGGGGAAAACACTTTTACTAGTGTATCATGATGTGTGCAAATACTTATTAAGAAGAGTGATGGATTAGGAAGTTGGTGTTTATAAAATAATAACAATACATATATACTTATACTTCATGTACATATCATCTTCTTCCCATTCCAATCTTTCAACAATTATAAAAATGACACTTCTGCCTTGTGTCTAGAATTTAGTGTAAAGATAGGGCTTTTATCACAGTTAATGATACAATATACTTCTCAATCTTTCAATGAAACTCAGTATTTGCTTCTTAATAATAACAATAGGAATAGTACACTAGAAGTTTTAGCAGATTATGATGTATCAAACACTTCCCCCATGTTATTTCCCTTATTAAATACAATTAGCCTGTAGGCTTGCATTTCCTTCCTCTAGCCTCATTCACATATCAGATCACGAAAATTTATGTCTATCTTCACTTTTCAATTCACAAACGAAGGAGCTCGGGCTCACAAAGCAATATTAGCAGCAGATTAATTAAGCTCTGTTGTTCTTTCTAATAAAGAGGTTTATCACCCTACTTCATATGAAAGGTCATGCTAAAGTTTTGATGTAAAGCAAGTCAGTTGTCACTCCGCATGAAGAATTCATAGTCAGGTTGGCATTATAGAGGTTTATATGAATTCCATTAAGGAGCTTATAATTTTTTTGAGGTATGGTCTGTTATAGTAGGAGAATAAAGAATGGAAGACAACTTACAGTCTGAGAATTTTCATTGGAAAATAAAAAAGTTGATTTGGCTTTTGAGGGAGATAGGTACATCGAGAAGAGATTTAGGGGAAAACACTATAAAAACAATATGTTCTCACTTAAAAATATCACTAAACATAATAAATAAGATGATATTCTTCATATCCCATTCCCAACAATTGTGTTAGATAGAACGTGCTCCTACTGTTAGTTACAGCCCATTTTAATGTCCCATCAAGGTCTGAAAACGCACTCCCAACGGATTTGATACATTCCTTCAAGGTTATCTTTAAAAAATCAAACCACTTCTTTAAGTGCCTCTATTCCAAGTACAAGAAAATCGGAGTCAGAGTCATAAAATTAATGGAAACAATAAAGAATTAAGAATAATTTCATTTTTGACAACAATGAAAAAACTGTAATCATATTTACCCTCTTATTTTCAATGATGAAAACACCATCTACATACTTACAATGGCAGTTTTTAATGCCATTTTCAACAGGTAGTACATGACCCCCAAGGGCCACCAAAGTTTATTGCCTGAAGAGTCAGCTAAAGCTGGGAAAAGGAGAACCTGAACAGACACAGGCAACGTATGTGGGTGGAAAGACAGCGTTCACAGTTGGAATAGTCCAACTGGCTAGGATTTGCGGTTAGAAAGTGTGAGAATTGGCTTCTCAAAGATTAAATAACAGTAAGTAGCTGGATTCATCTCTTGGTTCTCTATTCTGTTCCAGAAATCTACTTCTCTGTTTTTGTGCCAATACTGTGCTGTTTTGATCACTATCGATTTGTAGTATAGTCTGAGGTCTGGTAGCGTAATTCCTCCTGCTTTGTTTTTATTTCTGAATAATGTCTTGGCTACTTGAGGTTTTTTCTGATTCCATATAAAACAAAGTATTGTTTTTTAAAGATCTTTAAAGTATGACAGTGGAGATTCAAAAGGGATTGCATTGAAATTATATATTGCTTTGGGTAGTATAGACATTTTAACAATGTTGATTCTTCCCAGCCATGAGCATGGTATGTTTTTCCATTTGTTAATATTTTCAGCTATTTCTTTTCTTAGAGTTTCATAGTTCTCTTTATAGAGATCTTTCACGTCCTTTGTTAGATAAATTCCCAAATATTTCATCTTTTTTGGCACTACTGTGAATGGGATAGAGTCCTTAACTGTTTTTTCAACTTGACTGTTGTTGGTATATATAAAGGCTACCGATTTATGAATGTTGATTTTGTAACCTGAGATGCTGCTGTATTCCTTGATCACTTCTAAGAGTTTTGTAGTAGAGTCCCTAGTGTTTTCCAGATATACTATCATATCATCCGAGAAGAGCGAAAGTTTGATCTCTTCTGACCCTATATGGATACCCTTGATCGCCTTTTCTTCCCTAATTGCAGTGGCTAAAACTTCCATTACCATGTTAAAAAGCAATGGAGACAATGGGCAGCCTTGTCTGGTTCCTGATCTGAGTGGAAATGATTCCAATGTAACTCCATTCAATATGATATTGGCTGTGGGTTTGCTGTAGATGGTCTCTATCAGTTTAAGAAATGTCCCTTCTATACCGATTTTCTTAAGTGTTCTGATCATGAAAGGATGCTGGATATTATCAAAAGCTTTTTCTGCATCAATTGAGAGAATCATATGGTCTTTGTTTTTTAATTTGTTTATGTGCTGGATTACATTTATAGATTTACGTATATTGAACCAGCCTTGAGATCCTGGGATAAAACCGACTTGGTCATGATGTATAATTTGTTTGATGTGTTGCTGGATTCTGTTTGTTAGGATCTTGTTGAATATTTTTGCATCTATATTCATTAGTAATATCGGTCTATAAGATTCCCTATTTAACAAATGGTGCTGGGTGAACTGGCTGGCAACCGGTAGAAGACTGAAAGTGAACCCACACCTTTCACCATTAACTAAGATAGACTCTCACTGGATCAAAGATTTAAACTTAAGACATGAAACTATAAAAATACTAGAGGAGAGTGCAGGGAAAACCCCTGAAGAAATCGGGCTGGGCGAGTATTTATGAGGAGGACCCCCCGGGCAATTGAAGCAGCTTCAAAAATACACTACTGGGACTTGATCAAACTAAAAAGCTTCTGCACAGCCAAGAATACAGAAAGTAAAGCAAGAAAACAGCCCTCAGAATGGGAGAAGATATTTGCAGGTTATGTCTCTGACAAAGGTTTAATAACCAGAATCCACAGAGAACTCAAACGCATTAGCAAGAATAGAACAAGGGATCCCATCGCAGGCTGGGCAAGGGATTTGAAACTTCTCTGAAGACAGGCGCGCGGCCTTCAGACATATGAAAAAAATGCTCATCATCTTTAATCATCAGAGAAATGCAAATCAAAACTACTTTGAGATACCATCTAACTGCAGTCAGACTAGCCTATATCACAAAATCCCAAGACCAGAGATGTTGGCGTGGATGTGGAGAAAAGGGAACACTTTTGCACTGCTGGTGGGAATGCAAATTAATACATTCCTTTTGGAAAGAGATATGGAGAACACTTAGAGACCTAAAAAGATCTGCCATTCAATCCTGTAATCCCTCTACTGGGCATATACCCAGAAGACCAAAAAGCACATCATAACAAAGATATTTGTACCAGAATGTTTATTGCAGCTCAATTCATAATTGCTAAGTCATGGAAGAAGCCCAAGTGCCCATCGATCCACGAATGGATTAATAAATTGTGGTACATGTACACCATGGAATATTATGCAGCCTTAAAGAAAGATGGAGACTTTACCTCTTTCATGTTTACATGGATGGAGCTGAAACATATTCTTCTTAGTAAAATATCTCAAGAATGGAAGAAAAAGTACCCAATGTACTCAGCCCTACTATGAAACTTTTAGGGTTTTCACATGAAAGCTATAACCCAGTCACAAACTAAGAATAGGGAGAAGGGGGAAAGGGAGGGGAGGGAGGGGGGAGGTGGGTGGAGGGAAGGGGATTGGTGGGATTACACTAGCGGTGCATCTTACAAGGGTATATGTGAAACTTGGCAAACGATCCGTGAAGCTAGTGAATGGTGCCCCATGATCATATCAATGTACACAGCTATGATTTAGTAACAAAAATAAAAAAAATAAAAGAAAAGAAAGTGTGAGAAAAGAGAGCTCCAGAAATACGAGTGCTGCAGATGTGTGCAGAGGGCCCCCGTGCATCTTTCACTGAATATTGATGACTGAGTGCCTGTCAGTAGGGCTTTCTCAAGCTGCAAAAAAATCATTAGAAAAGATCAAGTACAATAGCCACCAACACTTACATAGCCCCAAGAGGAATTTGTATCTCAATTACCCAGAGTGAAAAGACCTCCGAAACATGGGGCTTTTTAATTATGTCCTTAGAAGAACATTGCCTTGGTAATGCAGACACATTAACCCTAGGTTGAAGTTTGTTCTATATCCACCTAAAAGAACCTAAAGGGAAGTATCAAGATGAAAAAACTTTTTCTACATAACTCAGCTGCATCTTTAAAACAAAGTGAAAGAATGCTAACATATGCAGCTCCCCAAAGCATAAAATTATCACTGCCAGGCATCCAAACAAAAATTATCAATACAGCCAATAAGCAAAAAATGTGATCCATAAAAAAGGAGGAAACCAAATAAAATTATATGGTAATGATAGAAATACCGTATTAGTGGACCTATTTGTTAAAACCACTAGTAAAAATATATTGCAATATATTGAAGAAAGTAAAACATGAAAATGAAAAAGATGAAAGGAGGGCATATAAAGACCTTCCTCAAGATTATGGACAAAGAACACTCCGGAGGGATTAAGAACAGATTAGACATTACAGTAAAAATATGAGCAACTTAAAGACGGAGCAAACAGAAAAGCGGAAAGAAGACTAAAACAAAGTTTGGTCTAGTATTGTTTTCCTTATCACTATAAATAATTTTTATTTACAGATCTCATGCAGATAAATGTTTATGCCTACAATAATAAAGCTTCAAAAAAGATAAAACAAAGCAAGTGAACACTGAAATAGATGCATTTATAAATAAAGCAGAAAAATAATAGAAATGAAAAAAGGATAAAGAAGATTTGAACAACACCATCAAGCAAATCGATTCATTTAATATTTAAGAGATTTTCACACCCATTAATAGCGGAATACAGCTTTCCACTATTTCAAACTTACAAATGTACATAGAACATTTACTAATACAAATTAAAAAATAAGGCTCAATAAGATTAACTATATTAATATCTCTAAAAAGTACATTTTCCTGATAAGTATGAAATTTAGTTAGGAATCAATGGTGAAAATATTTACGAAATATACCAAATACTTAGGAACAAAGTCATGTATTTTTTAAGGAACCAATATCAAATAGCAAGGACATTTTAGGAAATATTTGACCTCAATGACAATGGTAACATGACAGATAAAAATTAAGAGGGGGTAATTAAAGCAGTGTTTACAGAGGAAAGCACGCTTACATTAGAAAATATGAAATGATTAAAGTTAATGATATATGTCTATCTTTTTTTTTAATTTCTTTTTTTTGTGTGTATGTGTGTGTGTGTGGTTTTTGGCCAGGGCTGGGTTGAACCCACCACCTCTGGCATATGGGACCGACGTCGTCCTACCCCTTTGAGCCACAGGCGCCACCCAACAAGTGTCTATGTTAAGCAACTAAAAATAAGAAAAAAATTAAACACTGAGATGACAGAAAAATAATAAACATAAAATTAGAAATCAATAAAATAAGAGAAAAACTCAAATGAACACAAAATGGAGAACAGGGGGGAGGGAGAAGAGGTGAGGGACGGGGATGGTTGGCTCCCACTTAATGGGCACAATGTTAGGGTGTATGGCACATCTTTTGGGGGCAAGACACAATTATAAGAGGGACTTTACCTAACAAATGTAAACATTGTAACCTAATTCTTTGCACCCTCAATTAACCTGAGTCGATAAAAAATAAAAAATCTACTCTTAAATATACTGAGGGAAAAAAGACTAAAAAATAAATAAAATAAAAAATAAAAAGAAATGCAAAAAAAAGGTGGCACCCATAGCTCAGTGGGTAGGGCACTGGCCATATATACCCAGGCTAGCGAATTCGAATCCAGCCCAGGTCAGCTAAATAACAATGGCAACTGCAACAAAAAAAATAGCTGGGCATTGTGATGAGTGTCTGTAGTTCTAGCTACTTGAGAGGCTGAGACATGAGAATCGCTTAAGTCCAAGAGTTTGAGGTAGCTGTGAACTGTGACGCCACGGCCCTGTACCAATGGCAACATACTAAGGCTGTTTCAAAAAGAAAAAAAAAAAAATGCAAAAAACGAAAATAAACCAAACCAAAAGCTAATTTATTGATAGCATTATGGTTACAAACTTACATCTAGACCAATCAGGATAACAATAGTGGTACAAATAATCAGCTATGATGTTATCAGTATGAAATAGGGAAGAACACTATACATAATATACAAATTTATATACAGAAAGGAAAATTATGAATGACTTTATGACAGTAATTACATTTTTAAAGAAATGAACGAATTGCTGGAATTGCAAAAAGCTGTGCTGACAGCTTAGTAAAAGGATTATCCGAATATCCTTACCTTTACAAAACAAATGAATCTCTACATAAAGAGAATATAACACACCTGGTTATATTCTTTACTAAGCTGTGCTGACAGCTTAGTAAAAGGATTATCCGAATATCCTTACATTTACAAAACAAATGAATCTCTACATAAAGAGAATATAACAAACATAGGAATTTTTCCAAATGTTTAAGTAGGAAATAATAAACATTATATAAAAATTTTACCAGTAAAGAGATAGGAAGAAACTCTTCCTTACTTATGCTATAACAATAGTATCTCCCTGACCCCTAACAAGTTGAGAACTCGGAAATGATAGTACAGTATCTCTAATAACCATGAACACAATTCTTAATAAATTATTAGTATATTGAATCCAGCAAGGCATAAAAATGATAATACAGTCATGCATTGTTTACAGATGGGTATATATTTTAAGAAATGCATTGTTGTTAGTTAGGTAGCTAGAAATCTGGCTCTTCTAGGGAAAAAAGACAAGGGCAGGGCCCCCACACCTTAACCGTATCTGGAGTGACTACTCACACCTGGAGAAAGGGGAACTCCCTACCAATCTACCAAACAGAATTTAGTATGCCAACTGCAAAAGGAAGAAGAAAATCTCTAGCCAAGGGGCCAAGCTACATAGGCACAATAAAGTTTTGAAGGTGACCTAGAATTACCATGTCATTAGTCTGCATCTATATTGTGATCTGATTCCCCCACTCACCCCAAGTGGATTCTCAGAGGGGGCTCATGGGATGTCTGCATGTGCAGTGAGACTGCTTCTCAGGTGCCCTCTGAATAACCAGGCAGGCCTGATCCAGAAATGATAAAATAGAACTGCTGGCTATATCCCACATCTCTTTACCTCTTTGAACTTTTTTTGCCACAAGGAGTCCCACTTGCTATCTATAGCAAACATATCTTGCTTTGTAAACCTTCTTACATTGTAAGCCTATCGTTTTCTTTCTCAACAAATTTTGTTTCACATCTGCCTTACTTTGGGATATCTGGTCATTCTCCAGCCTGGAGCTCCAAAGGAACTGAGGATGCAGGCAGTAGCCTAAAACCTTAACATTTTAGGAAACAGGCAGCCAACTTCGATATTGCAAAAATGATTTCAAAGTTGTGTGAACATTACAGAGTGAACTTTCACAAACTTAGGGGGTACAGCCTACTACACACCTAGGTCTATTGCTCCTAGGCTATAAATCTGTATAGCATGCCACTGTCCTGAATAATGAAGGCAATGTAATACAATGCAAAGTATTTGCATATTTAATTATAGAAAAATACATTCAAAAAGTGGTATAAAAATAATAGAACACTGTACAGGCACTTACCATAAATAGATCTTTCAGGACTAGAAGTTGTTCTGGGTGAGTCAGTGAAAGAGTGTTGTGTGAATGTAAGCCTAGGATACTACTGTACACTAATCCTCTAGACTTTATAAGAACTGTAATCTTACGCTACACTGACTTTATACAATTTTTTTCAGAACAAATTAATCTTAGCTTACTCTAATACTTTTACTTAACAAACTTTAAATTCATTACACTTTTTGACTCTTTTGTAATAATACATGTATTTAGCTTAAAACACAAACATGTTACAGCTATAAAAGTTTTTCCTCATATACGTTCTGAGTTTGTTTATTTTTAGTTTTTTCGCTACTTTTTAAAACTTTTTTGTTAAAACTAAAACACAAACACACACGTTAGCCTAGGCCTATACAAGGTGAGCAGAATCAATATCACTGTCTGCTCCCACCACATCTGGTCCTACTGCAAGGTTTCAGGGGCAATAACACCCAAGGAGTTGTGATAACAATGCCTTTTTCCTGGAATATCTCCTCAAGAACCTGCTTAAGGGTATTTTACTGTTAATAAGGAATCACTCTAAAACAAAGATTAAAAACTATAGTATAGTTAATATAGTCATTTACAAGATACTAAGTCCTGTATGTCAAAGTATGTGCTATATTTTAATATGACCGGTGACATAGTAAGTTTATTTACACCAGCATAATCACCCACTGGTGAGTAATATGCCCTGCTATGATGTTAGGATGACTAACACATCACAAGTTGACAGGATATTTTCCAGGTCCATTGTAATCTATGCAGCCACTATCCTAGGCGTGGACTGTCACTGACTGCAATGTCATAACACAGGGCTTGACTGTATATCATGATAACATAAATTTTCAACAGGAATGAAAAGGTGTTTTAACGTTTGAAAGTCAATGCAATTTACAAATCAACGGATAACAACAAAAATCATATTGTATTTCCAATAAATACACAAGTGTATGAATGTAAATGAAGGCAAGAACTTTTTAGAGTCCCTGCCTTCCTCCCATTTTGATTTACATGTCACTAAGTGTTCTTGATTCTCATTGTGAAAATATCTTAATGTCGGCCCTTAGTTATCTTTTTTACTGTCATTATGAACTAAATTATGTTTCTTGCCAACCAAATTCATACGTTGAAGTCTTAAAGCCACGTGACTGTATTTCAAGAAATGGCCCTTAAAGAGGTAATTAAGACTAAATTAAGGCATCAGTGTAAGGGCTAACTTGGACAAGACAGGTGTTCTCAAAAGAGAAGAAGGGACAACACAGATCTTTCTCCTTGTGTGCTTGCACACAGAGAAAATGCCATGTGAGGACCAATGAAAAGGTGATCATCTGCAAGCCAGGAAGGATGGCCTCACCAGAAGCCAGTCCTGGGGCACTTTGATTTGGGATATGTAGTCTCCCCAACCAGGAGAAAATAAATGCTATTGTTTTAGTCACCAGATATGTGGTATTTTGTTACATGAGGCCACTCTGACCGATGCAACTGAAATTCCTCATCTCACATGGATACATTAATTCTATGCAACAGCTGGTCTGGACTTGTGTCTCAGAGCCATTACTCTACATTCTCCAATACTAAAAAAAAAAATATTTTTTTTACAAATATATTTATAACAAATAAATAAAAAAATTTCCTCTAACTCTAATTTTATCTCTATTAATCTCGTGCCCACACTTTCCCATTACCCCAACATATATTTTATATCCAGAGGGTATATATGCAGCAATTATTTAGGTTTTAAGTAAATTATGATTTTATCCTACCCAAGAGATAAGACTAATGCCATATGAGGATATGGAGATAAAAATATTCTATCAGCAGACTGAATTTTCTTGTTATATTAGCCTGTGAATATGAAATCATTTATAGGATATTTTTGATTAAACATAAGAAAAAATCGAATAAATATCTATAATAAATAGATCAAAAATTTCCTATAACCATAATTTTATCTCTGTTAATCTCACAACTATACCCTCCCTTTACCCCAAATATATTTTATATCCAGAGGCTATATATCCAGCAATTATTTAGGTTTTAAGTAAATTATAACTTTATCCTGCCCAAGACATAAGACTAATGCCATATGAAGATATGGACAGAAAACATAACAGTAGATTTAATTTTCTTATTATATTAGTCGGTGAATATGATTTTATATAATATTTTTATTAATCATAATTAAAAACTGTTGCACTATTTAATGTGTAATCCCATCATCCCTTCATACTTTAAGAAAAATAAAAGAACTAAGCAGAAACAAAGATTCTCTGAAAAACCAAGCCCCTTTTCCAACATTCCCCATTTGCATCTGCAAGAGAGTCTCGGTATCTGGGTAAAAGCAATTGATAAGTTGGTAATTGGAAGGTTGGGTGGTGTAGATAACACCAAAAGAACATGCACCTAGAAGATAGGACTAATGACAAATCTGTGGAACTTAACATCAGCTTATGCGTGGGAAGACTGAAGTCACTGCCAAACTTGGAATATCTGTGATGAAGGCTAATAGCAGGTATCTAATACATAGCGAACTCTTAATTCTCAGAATCATGTTTACCAAGGGTGTGTGTTCTGAATCTTAACAAACACATAGTTTTCATATATATATACATATATATGATATATATTTCTCATAAATGACTGAGTACAAGTAAATATTATTTTAACATATAAAATATGCTCATTTCTATCTTAACCCCTTTTTACAGAACTTGCATATTATAATATTCCTTCAAAAGTGGCTCAACATAATAACTTCAAGTCAACGTTTATCCACCAGTACTTTCCCATCATGTCTTATCCCATGATGGGTTTGTGGAATCATCAGTTACATTAGGCAAGACAGGCCTGGGCTTGAAACTTAGAAGGTTTATCCCACTCTACGTCAAAGTGGTACATGACGAATGGATTGATAAATTGTGGTATATGTACACCATGGAATATTATGCAGCCTTAAATAAAGATGGAGACTTTACCTCTTTCATGTTTACGTGGATGGAGCTGGAACATATTCTTCTTAGTAAAGTATCTCAAGAATGGAAGAAAAAGTATCCAATGTACTCAGCCCTACTATGAAACTAATTTATGGCTTTCACATGAAAGCTATAACCCAGTTACAACCTAAGAATAGGGGGAAAGGGGAAAGGGAGGGGAGGGAGGGGAGAGGTAGGCAGAGGGAAGGGGATTGGTGGGATTACACTTGCGGTGCATCTTACAAGGGTATATGTAAAACTTAGTAAATGTGGAATGTAAATGTCTTAGCACAATAACTAAGAAAATGCCAGGAAGGCTATGTTAACCAGTGTGATGAAAATGTGTCAAACAGTCTATGAAACTAGTGTATGGTGCCCCATGATCACATTAATGTACACAGCTATGATTTAATAAAAAAAAATAAAAATATATACTGAGAAGAAAAAAGTGGTACATGAGTATCTCACATTCATTTTCATTGTTTGATGTCCCACTGATTTCTATTATTGTGCTTCAGTTTCCTTACCTGTTGATTAAAACTTGTTCAAAGAAAAATAAAAAAGAAGTCCCATAAAATTATCAGAATAAAATTGTACAATAATAGCTGTTCACTCTATAAGCTCCTCTGCAAGCACTTTTCTGTGAGGCAATTGCAATCACTTTTCTGTTAGGCAATTGGATCTAACATTGACTAGTAAGGATTCACTCTCATCAACCAATAGTCCCTGAGATATACTATGATTGTCTGGGCAGTATACATTAATATTTATTGTGTAATCCCATCATCTAAAACTACTGTCTGAAAAGAATTATTGTTACCTGCTATGATTAAAATGATTAAAAATATATAGGATGAACAAAGGGGGGCAAGTGGAAGAAAATATCAGTAAGTGCTTAGAGATAAAACGACGAAAGATTCATTTGGATTTTAATTATTCTCCTTAAAATTATTATTATTTTTTAAATTTATAATTGCTATGAACACTTTTACACATATGAATGCATGTTACTAACTCCTTTCTCAGGATTATTCTCATAAACTATGTTTTATAAAGTAAAGAAGTGATCGTACAAATGTTTGCAACTAAACCTTATCTAGTAAGCTCCATTACTAATGTACATTTACAAGACTGTCTAGTTCTAAGAACTTGAAGCCACAACCTAAAAGAATGGAATATTTAACATATAATTGATTGACATTAAATAGTACAGATTCTAGAAAATATATAGTAAACCATGAAAGAATATTTAGAATACACATTTTACTCATTTGATGAAGTCAATTATTTTTAAAATGACATATATATGTCATAGTGTTGACCTAGTATTGATTCTAATTAACCACACTTAATTTCAAGTAAGTATAGAGAATTTTATGAAAAGAAACTGTAAATTCATAAAATTTTAACCCTATGTTGTTTTTCTCTGTCATATAGCACACAAACAGAATATACAGTTTTATTCTAATTGATTATGATTTTTTTATGCATTTAACAGTGGTGACAGCAACAGTAGGATGTGCATTTCAAGACACTTTTTTGTGGTAACAATAAAATATTTGACTCAAACACAAGGCTCTGGGCCCATTTTTGGCCAGAAACAAGCCCTTATACACAAATGGGTACAGTCTTTGACTCAGTCAGTTAGGGCCAGATCACAGTGTTGATTTCGATGGTAATCACCACCGTCACTGAACAGAACGGGACCATGAATGTTTCAGCAAAACTACAATGTTACCCACTTGGTAAATTTATGAAGATACCAAATATTATTCCATAATCCTTATCGTGGACATTCCGCAGGGATGTGAGTACATAGCCTACCTATGCCAGGAGATGGTGGGTTCAGGGGAGCCCGAGGCCCTGCAGGAAAAGGTCATCTCTTCTCCTCGTTCTGCTGTGGCATTAAAGGATTTCTGAGGCATTGTGATTGCTGGCGGCACTGAAGAAGAGATGGACATAGAATAGAGATCAAAACATCTTCACATCATTGCAGATTCATTTTCTTTCTTTCTTTCTTTCTTTCTTTCTTTCTTTCTTTCTTTCTTTCTTTCTTTCTTTCTTTCTTTCTTTCTTTCTTTCTTTCTTTCTTTCTTTCTTTCTTTTTTTCTTTCTTTTCCCATTTTATGTTTATGTTAAGCTGTGGCAGTTGATAGCTCACCTCTATACTTTGAGATTAATAGAACTGGCTTGGTTTCATAGTAAAATAACTTTAAGATCACTGATCAGCCTTCCAATGTATAACTTAGATCAATTTGTTATAATGCTCTAGTACTATTTATGGTCTAATGAACTGCACCTTTTAGCCAACTTGTATACTTTTATGAAATACGTTTCACAAAAAGACAGACAATACCATCCTGATTTACATCTACAGTGAGATGTACTTTGAGCACAAATGGATTTCCTATTTGGGTTCTCATTTCTCTCTTCGGATTGCCTATTGGTCTGGGCAATACCATAACCAATCAATCACTGCTACAAGACAGTGCTTTCAAATTAGGTGTCAAACCATAATGTTCTTTCTGATTAACTACACTTAATTTCTTCAAGCAACTATAGAACAGTTTATGAAGAGAAACTGTAAGCCATAGAGAGGATGAAAATATATTTTCATGAACTATTCAATTTTGAAATTAAGCATCCCCAATTTCTAACTAATTACATTGTGAAAACTGCATATACTGCACTTTTTGGACATATTGAAACTGGTACCAGAATGCACTGTTTGCAATAAACAAATAATTAACATCCACCATAGAAGCTAAATTTCAAAGTACAGCATACATTTTGACTCACCACACACTTTCTTGTTTTTAAATTGAATATTATAAAGTAATATTCCTAAAATTAATTATACGAATAATTTTTTTACTCATTCTAAACTACATAACTAAACAGGCATTCATCAGCATGGTTATGATTAATTATATCTGCAACAGTATTCAGCTCAGCTTTGGTGCTGCCTTATCCCTGCTGATGGCGGGGATAAGAACTGGTATGTCACTTACTAAACACAACAAATCAGGTTCCTGCCTTTATGAATTTATATATAAGAAACATGATCTGGCATACTGTCTCTAAATTAAAATAATAATTACTAGCATTACATATAATGGAATTTTTTCGGATATTAACTCTGCATTTTAAGTACATTGTCACTTGACTTTTCTGTAGCCTGTTTTCTTTCCCTTGCAATTATGAAAAATGACATTTTATTCAAAATGCATTGCTTTACCCCATATTTACACATGCAATTGCAAGAAAACTATTACTATCTTTATTATAATAATGAAGATTTTTAGTCTGTTTTAGAATTACAATGAAAATGAACTCTTTATTAGAAATTCTCTCCATAGTTAGGTATTTATGTGAATGAATTTTATCAGTTAATTTTAGGAACAGTTCTTTGATAAGAAAGCAAGTATTCTTATTTAGCAATTTATATCTTTGACAATTTTTCTTATAATTAATGGCTTACAATATCATGAAGTAAAGAATATATTATAACCATTAAAGTATTTAATTATTACATAGACTCTCCATATGCATTAAGATATATTAATTATAAAGAATACCACTCTCATCATGATTCAGATCATTTGACCTACTTTCTGACGGTCACATCAGGCATCAATTGAAATCACAATCTGAATTCTATGCTCCTTTGTTTTAATTTTGTTTCTTTTGCTCTTCTCTACTGCCTCAAATGCTGTAATATGATCTAACACCTCATAATTTTCATTAATAGTCATTGTTGATTGTAATACTTTTTCATTTCCCATTTATAAGGGTGGCCAGGATAAAGTAATAATAATAGGGTGTTTTGGACTCAAAATAAAAAAAGAAATTTAACAAATATAAAGCATACAATACTTAAAAAAATCTCATTCATTTTATAATTTCGTTTTGCAAAAGTCATATTCACTGATTACAATAAACTAAATATGTATAGTGATATATTTTAAAAATAAATGCAGTTATGTTGTCTCCATTCTTGAGTATCAGCATACTTGTTATTTCTGCCTTACTACAAAATTTTGTCAATACAATATTTCCTTATCTACTTGTTTAGTAACAAATTCTTGGGAATTTTCCATATGTTAGTTCCTGATTTGCGACTGCAATGCAGCAGTGCCATAATTACAATCATCTGCTGGATACTGAGTTTTTTTTTTTGTTTTTTTTTTTTTTTTTTTTTGGCCGGGGCTAGGTTTGAACCCACCACCTCCGGCATATGGGACCAGCGCCCTACTCCTTGAGCCACAGGCGCTGCCCTGGATACTGAGTTTTAAAAATCAAAACTACCTGAGAAAAACATGAAGAGCTTTATTTGATACTATCAGATTACAGGATAGTGAGGATCAAATTGCCTCATTATTTTGATTTAAAAAAGCTCAAGGGAGAGGTATTCATAGCCATTTTAAATTCCCTCCTTGTGAGCCCTACTATGACAAGAGTTAGCAGTTGAATCAAAGAAATGTTGCCTTTCCTGGACAGTATGTACAAAATCAGTGAGAAAACATTAAGCTCAACAAAACTGATGCTTTGTTGCATTTTCATAATTATGATTTTCTCCATTTCTAAAATATTTTATAATGAACCTTATTATTATATTCTACTTTGAAACTGACTTTTAAAAAATATCATATTCATGATGTCAAAAATGAAATAAAGAGATAGACATTTAAAATTACTGACCTTACCTCTTTTCTGGTTAGTTTTATTAATTACAGACTTCTCTTGGTATCCATGGGGGACTGGTTCCAGGAATACTGGTTCCTTGGATACCAAAATCCAGAATGTCCCAGTCCCTTATATAAAATGGCATAGTATTTGTATACAACCTATGAACCTTCTCTTTATACTTTCTTAAAATAAATTTGTAAAGTACAGGTGAGATTTTGTTACATGCATAGATTGTGGAGTGGTAAAGTCAGAGCTCATATTTTTTATTTATTTTTATTAAATCATAGTTATGTACATTAATGCAGTCATGGGGCTCAATGTGCTGGTTTTATATACAATTTGAAATATTTTCATCAAACTGATTAACATAGCCTTCATGGCTTTTAATATTTTCATCAAACTGGTTAACACGGCCTTCATGGCTTTTAAACCGTATCCATCACTCTAATAATGTATATTCATTATGCTCACTAAGTGATTTCTCTATAATACTCTTTTACAATGTAAATGCTGTGTAAATAATTGTTTTTCTGCATTGTTCTTTTTCACTGTTGTATTTTTTGAAAATAATTTTGATCCAAAGTTGGTTGAAACCAAGGATGAAGAACAGTATACACGGAAGGCAAAATGCCTGTCATTTCTTGATGCAAATATAATCCATAGTTCCTTGTTTTCCTCTTTCTTTTACAAAATGTACTTTGATCTCTACTGTGCTTCTTTTCACAATTAACAGTATATGTGAGAGATTCATTTATAGAATGTCAATGTATAGAGAATATCTTCTCTCTCATGCAAATTGCACATTACTCTAAAACCCAAAGATATTCTATTACATGTCATATTAAATCTTTTGGCCAAATATGGCCAAATATCTATTGATTACAACGTATAGCTACTGCAATAAATCCTGCATTTAATTACCTAGAAGTAAAACTTATAGGCCAAAGAATAGATGAATATTTAATATTGACTGAAGAAAACTAAATCAGGTATTTCAAAATGCCCTCAGTAAGATTATGCAGCATCCTAACAAAGGATTATTTTATAATCAGGATAGTATAAATGAACAAATAAAAAACATAATAATAAAAATGAAAATAAATCGTTTTTATTTAATTCACTGAAGCGAATCCATGGCTAGATGTTTACAGAATTATATCATCAAAATAAAACATTTTATTAAAGAAGAGCCAATTGAAAAATTACCTGACCAAATGGAAAATACTGCATTAACTTTCTTTTTGTTTCTACCATAAGAGATGATAATTACAGGCCAAAGTTAATATGGAAGATCTCACATGTCGATAAATAAATAAATAGTTTTATTTCTTTTAGTTCTTCATTAAACATGGTCATTTTTATGCTGCTTTTTCATTGCATTCTACGGTTAATGATACTCTACAACAAAGGTCTTTAAAGTGTGTTTCAAGAAACTTTGAGGTCCACAACACCCTTTTATAGGGTTGCTGGGGCCATCACTTTTCCAAGAAAGTATCTGTGCAAATGGATTTTTTTCTTGCAAAAATCAGCTATTGGATTGTGCTAATGGAGGAAAGGTGCAATAATATCCTTATCTGAAAAGATTTCTTTTTTCAGATTCAAAATTATAGCAGAAAAGATTGAATTCAGCCACAGGTCTACAAATCCATCCATCTACTGTTAATTACACATGTAAAGAAATCTGCAAAAATCTTAAAGAAAAGAAATTACTCTTTCACTACTGTTTTTGTGTATAAAATGTAGTTATTTTATAAATGTGTTATTTACCTTAGTATATTTTTATTTTTGACAAATTAATAAATTAACACGTAAAATTTTAAATAAGATGATGAGATATATTTAAAAATTGTTAATTTTAATGCTTACTATGATACATATAAATAGGTATGGCCCACATAAATAAAAACTTCTGTGAATCTTCAATAATTTTACAAGAATAAAACAATTTTAAGTCAACAAGTTTTGAAATAACCTGGGATACATAAGGGAGTAAAATACAATTAGATAGTTCAAATTAGCATTTGAAAAGAAATTATAAAAAAAATCAGAGAAAATGTATAATAAAAGCTGTAGTGTCTGCTTAAAAGTAATCTAAATGTGTCTGATTTCATAACATATTCTTACACAGTGAGGAATAATCACTTTTAAGAAATTCTGGAATAAATATCTGTTGGGATGTATAAGGAAATTTAGGATTTCTGGAATAACCAAAGGAAACAATAAGATGATAAGTAGCATTAATGTACAATGAGCTTGATTAGGTGGTGCTTGGACAAGTTGCTTGACATGAGAAGTTCCTCAAATCAGGAAACCTTTTAAAGACAAGTCTGGCCACCACTCAGAAGGGGAGGAGGGTAAGGGAACTCCTGGGAAGAAGGGAATCTGAGGAAAGGGGCCTAATGTGTCCAGGTGATGTCACTCAGCAGCAAACAGTCTGTGAGTCAGCAAGACAGCCTCTTAGAGAATTTCTCAGAATTAAGAAAGGTAAGTGTGGGTATGGCAGCTTATACTGCCCCTGGAGTATCTCTATGCCTATAAAAATTAAGTGCAGTTTTGCAGGGTGCAAACCAGGCTGATTCTAAATGGTGAATAAAATGCTTTTGTTGGTCTAACTTTAAAAGAATTGGATGTGTAAAATTTTGAACTTGGCACTGGTAGGCCTGGTCATTCTAGGGAAGAACATACAAAGGACATACAAAGAGTAAAGATGAAGGTGGAAGATGTTGGAGAAGAAATGCTATGTTAGTATTAAAACTGGTCTGGGTGGCCAGGCCATCTCCTGTGGCTCAAAGGAGAGGGCGCCGGTCCCATATGCCAGAGGTGGTGGGTTTAAACCCAGCCCTGGCCAAAACTGCAAAAAAAAAAAAAAAAAAAAAAAAAATTAAAATAAAACTGGTCTGTTTACTATAATACCCTAATAAATGATCTATGCTAGTTCAACTCTGATAAACTACCAGAAATAAAGAATTGCAACTTCTTTTATTTTCCCCTTTTTAAGTCTTTTAATTTTGTCCCATGAACTAAGTCAGTTAAGTGTGATCTTAAATATGCAACAGTCAAAAGGCAACAGGTAGCATGAGCTTATCCTAAAGTGTAAGCTAAATGTTCGGACCTACAGTGGAGTGATAAACTGAGTAATTAATCAAAAGAAGGAAAAAAATACTCAACATCATTAATTATCAGAGAAATGCAAATTCAAACCACTAATAGATAACACATTACCCCAATCAGAATGACTATTACTAAAAAGTCAAAATATAACAAATGTTGGTAAGGATGGAGAGAAAAGGGAATGCTGGTACAATGTTGGGAATGTAAACTAGGACAACTCCATATATGGAAAGCAAAATTGGTATTTCTCAGACAATGAAATAGAGCATCTTAACTAGGTAGCTACCCAAAAGAAAAAAATTCAGTATTTTAAACTACACTAACATATTTGTTGCAGCATTTTCACAAAAGCAAAGATATGGAATTAACCTACATGTTCATCAAGGGATGATTAGATAAAGAAAAGGAGATGTGTGCATACTCCCAGACACACACACAATAGAGTACTTTGCATACATAAAAATGAAATCCTATCTTTTGCAGCAACATAGATGGAACTGGAAGTTAACTGAAGTGAAACAACTTGGAAACAGAAAGTCAAACACTGCATGTTCTTAGTTATAAGAGGGAGCTAAATAATGTGCACACATGGACATAAGGATATGAAATGATAGTCATTGAAGACTTGGAGGCTGGACAGGTGAAAGTGGGGTGAGGGATGAGGTATTACTTAATGGGTCGTGCAACATACACTATATGGGTGATGGGGATACAAAGTCCTGACTTCACCACTACATGATATATCCATCTATCAACACTGCACTTGTACTTCTTAAATTTATACAAATAAAATACATTAAAGCCAAAGTGTGAGAAGTTAGCTGCAAATCACTTCAGTTAATTTTTTAAAATTAATTCCTTAGATTAAAAAAAATAAAAGAAGCTTTGATTATATACATGTTAGCCAGTTTAAAAATAATTGCCTAGAATTCTAGTTTGGTGTAAACTGGGGAGCTTTATTGTGCACTCTGTCTCCACTTACTGTGGCTATTATCCTTGACAGAAGATGTAGATAGTCCATTTGAGGACTCTGAAAAGTGTATAATAATAGGCACATTATTGCTAGAAAGATACCAGAATCTTAAGCGCCACAAGACAAGCTATGAAATTGAATTTTTTTTCTTCAGACTTTTATCCTGAACTGAAGGCAGCCCAAGACCCATAAGTGGGCATCAACTTGATGGCATCAACATCTCCCAAGAAAGGTCCAAAGGGACGACTTCCAGTTTAGACACAAGGAGAAGAGAAAAAAATCTGGTAGTGACAGTGGCAGTAGAAGGGCCTGCAATTTGTTGAGAGAAGGGATTTTTCAGTCAGATGAAGTATGGTTCCAAGTGCAAAATGCCCATTGTTTTCCTCCTTTTCGTTTCTCTGACCAATTGAACTTGAATGAGTGCATAGTCAGGGTAAAGGATGGTAAGTATAGGCTCGGCTTCCATAGCACAGTGGTTACGGTGCCAGCCACATACACCAAAGTTGGCGGGTTCGAACCCAGCCCAGGCCAGCTAAAACAACGATGGCAACTGCAACAAAATAGCCGGGGGTAGTGCCAGGTGCCTATAGTCTCAGCTACTTGGGAGGCTGAGGCAAGAGAATCTCTTAAGCCCAAGAGTTTGAGGTTGTTGTGAGCTGTGATGCCACGGCACTCTCCTGAGGGTGACACAGTGGGACTCTGTCACACACACACACACAAAAAAAAAAATGGTAAGTATAACTCTGATTTTTGGCCAGCGAACTAAAAAGTGGTTAACAAATAATAGGAAAATACAGCAGAAACCATAGAACAAGAAGAGCTTAGAAAAGCAGCCATAACAAGTTATTTAGTAAGTTTTGAAGTCTCCTTTGAGCTGTGCTTATTGAGCTGTGGATCTGATTCTAATCAGTACTAAGACCTTGTGAACTGAACTAACAGTTGAATAGTCACACCGGTCCTGGAATGATGATGGATATACATGCAAGACAGACCTAAGAAACATCAAAAAGGTTATGGAAATAAAGTTGATTTTGAATACACAAAGCAAAAAGGCTGGCCAGAAGATGTGGTCTGAATCAAAGCAAATTGGTTGCCTGCAAAAACAAATGAAATGTGGAAACAACCCAAGTAGCCATCAATACCTGGTACATAATGCTATTTATGTTTACCATGCAGTACTATTCAGCTATACAAAAAAAAAAAAATGGTCATATAATATTTTGTAAAAACCTAAATGGAACTGGAGACCATTCTCCTACGTGGAGCATCATATGAATAGAAAAAAACAAATACCACATGTTCACAACACTGCCTTGGAACTAGTCAATCAACTCTTATGTGCACATATTTAAGTAAAACTCATCAGAAGTGAAGTGAGAGGAGAGAGGAGTGGTTGGGTAAATTCACACCTAACTGGTACAATGCACACTTTCAGGATGAAGAGCACGCATTCAACTCTGACTCAAATTGTGCAAAAGCAAACTATGTAGTCAAACATGTATAACGCTATAATATTCTGAAATTTAAAAAATCCAAAATTAATATATTTTTGGCAATAAAGAATTTAAATACCAATTGCATGTTGACACATGTTGGATTATATAAAAACTACCTTAAGGTAACGATTTTAAACATGTTCCAAAGAATACAGGGAACCTTTTTGAAATAAATGAAAATATAGACAGTCTCTGCAAAGACATAAAAGATATTTGTAAAATGTGAAAAAATTACAACTAAATTTATATTTAAAGCAACGAAATATCCAAGAATATGTTGAATGTGTATGACATAGGAATGTTACTGAACTTGAAAAATGACAAATAAAACTTATTCAATATTCAAAACAAAAGGAAATATTAACAAAAAGAAATGAACAGAGATTTAGGAACCTGTGAGACGATACTAAAATGTCATGAAATCCAATCCATGAAAGGAAAAGAGCACCATGGAAAATAAATATATCTGTATATATATATATGTCCTTATGTACCTAATATTCGAAAACTTCTCACGTTGACCAAAAACACCAAAACACAGATTTAAAAATATTAATATTTTAACCCTACACAGGATAAATACAAAGAAGTTCATGCCCAGGCACATTATAATCAAAATGGTACAAACTGAAAATAGACAAACATAAAAAGATGCATTCTTTATAGAAAAACAATGGTTCAAATAACTGTGGCTATCTTATCAGAAACTATGCAGGCAAAAGGAAGTGAAACAAAATAAAGTACCAAAATAATAGACCTTTTTTTTTTAAGAGACAGAGTCTCACTTTGTCATTCTTGGTAGAATGCCATGGCATCACAGTTCACAGCAACCTCCCTTTCTTGGGCTTAGACGATACTCTTGTCTCAGCCTCCCGAGTAGCTGGGACTAGAGGCGCCCGCCACAACGCCCGGCAATTTTTTGGTTGCAGTTTGGCTTGCCTGGGTTTGAACCCCCCCCTCTGGTAAATGGGGGCCGTGCCCCACTCACTGAGCCAAAGGGGCCGCCAATAATAGAACTTTCAAAAACAAGGTCTATGTTCAACAAAAATACCCTTTGGAAATGAAGGTAAAATAAATACATTCTCATTTTCAGATAAAGGACAATTAGTGAAACTTCTGTCACCAGACATAATCTAAAAGAATTGCTAAAGGGATCTCCTCAGAAAGAATGTAAATTTTTTCAGGGAAAATAGTAAACTCTAGAAATGAAGGTAAAATAAATACATTCTCATTTTCAGATAAAGGACAATTAGTGAAACTTCTGTCACCAGACATAATCTAAAAGAATTGCTAAAGGGACCTCCTCAGAAAGAATATAAATTTTTTCAGGGAAAATACCAAACTCTAGAAATGAAGAATGAGCAACAAAAATGGCAAATGGGGTAAAGAGACAGCTTATAGTTACAAGCACCATACTACTATATACCTAATCATATATACCCTTGCTAATAAAAAAATTAAAAAATTAAAAATCACAAGAGCATCACAACACATACATAAAGCATCCCAATATATACATAAACACAGAGAAAAATAAGTACAGGTACGGCCAAAAACATTATATATGAATTAAAGTAGAAAAGTAGGGTGAAGTGCAAAAATGAGAAAAAAACATGCCATTCAAATACTAATTAAGAGAAAGCTAAAGTGGGTATATTAATTAGAAGAAAGTTCATTTCAGAATAAATTTACTAAATGCAAAGGGAAATACTGAGTAAGGATTAAAGGGCCAATTCACAAATAAGATAATGATAATCTAAATGTGAATTTACCTAACAAAAGAACTTCATAATATGTGAAACAATAACTGACAGAATTAAAAAAAAAAAAAAGAACTGGGTAAATTCAAAATGACTTCTTGTAAATAGCTTAAGAACTACAAAGAGAAGAGCAAAAAAAGCCCAAAATCAAGCAGAAGGAAAAGAAATACATAAATATCAATAAGAGAATCTATCAAAGAAATAGAAAATACAGATTAACAAGCTGTGGTATGTGTATACCATGGGATACTATTCAGCCATTAAAAATGATGGAGACTTTACATTTTTTGTATTAAGCTGGATGGAAGATGAACACAATATTCTTAATAAAGCATCACAAGAATGGAGAAGCAAGAATCCTGTGTACTCAATTCTCATATGAGGACAATTAATGACCTCATACAGGATTGGGAGTCAGGGAAGGAGAGAGTATAGAGAGGGAAGTCGGGAGGTGGGTGTGTCCTCGGTGTGTAAAACACCTTTAAGAGGTCGGAAACAATTATAAGAGGGACTTCACCTAATTAATCCAATCAAAAAAAAAAAACAACAGAAAATACAAAAGAGAAGATAAAAAAACAAAGTTAGGATTCTTTGAAATACTGATACACTAAAAAAGGAAAAAATAGCAAGACTCAGGAGGAAAAAAAAAGAAACATGACACTTATTGCCAATAGCCAGATTGAAAACAGGGATTTGACTACACATTCTACAGACAGTGAGATTTTACATACAAAGGAATAATATGTAGAACTCTACGCACTTGAACTCAACAGTACTGAAGAGACTAACCACTTCCTTGAAAAACAGAAACTACCAAAAGTTATGTAAAATAAAACATGTGTCAACTAGTTCTATAATTAGTAAAGAAGTATAAAATGTTGTAAGTCTCCTGAAAGAAAATATCTAAAACCAGATAATTAACCTGGGGAATTTTTCCAAACATTTGGGGAAGAAATAACAACTTTTCTATATATAGTACAATCTCTTTCAGAAAATATCAGAGGGGGGACTATTTTTTATCTCATTTATGAGACCAGCTTTAAACTGATTATTAAATAAGTAAAGAGGTATAAGTAACCTAAAAATTAATACCTTATGAAAGTCAGTACAGATATTTAAACAAAAGAATAGAAAACAAAATCCAGGAAAAAATAAAAAGAAAAATATACTAATTCCAAATTTTATTTCCTGTGATTGTGAAACTGGAACAATAGTTAAAACTCAGTTAATATAATCCGACTTGCAAATTGTTTAAAAAAGAAAAATCATTTGATTATATAAGTTTATGCTGAAAAGACTTTTCACAAAATTCAGTATCTGTTGTGGTGGGGGAAAGAAAATCTCTCTGTAACTAAGAATAGAAGAGGATTTCTTTATCCTGATGAAAGACATCTTCCTCAAATTTACATTTTACTTTGACATAAGGAAAAAGGAATGAATACTTTATCTAAAGACTTGGAACAAATAAGGAAGCCCTCACTCAGCACTCCTATTCAATGTCGTAATAGAAGGAGGCATGGTGCCAGACGCCGTGATAAAGGAAGTATTTCAATAAAGCAAGCTCCCCATAATTTTGGTTTCCCAGAGCATGAAAAAACTGTCTACATTATACTGTAGCCTATTAAATATGAAAGGCATTATGTCTAAAAAAGTACATTTCTTAATTTAAAAATACTCAATTGCTAAAAAATGCTAAAAGTTGTTCTAGTTTTCATCTCTACACAGAGGACGGCTGGGTCTCAGTGCTGATGGCTGCTGACCTAACAGAGAAGGCAGGGTTGGTTGTGAAAATTCTTAACCGTTAAGCAACAATAAAGTTTAGCACATTGATTTCCTCTTTCACAAAAAAATTCTCTAAAGTCTGTGCTGCTGATTGGTAGCATTTTACCCACAGTAGGATGTCCTTCCTTCACAACTAGAGTCATCATCTCCCCAGCACAGGCCAGCACTGGAGCAAGGTATTGCTTCTCTTCTCCAGTGATGAAAGGCCCGGATGGTGTCTTCCTAGTGTAGGCAGATACGTCAAGTATCTTAGCTAAATCTTTCTGCAGTTTGGACACCAGCACGCCCTGCTTTACCTTGCCCTTCTATATAGGTTATAAGGGCATTTATCTATTTCCCTTCACTCTCATGAAACAATTTCTGTTAGCTTCAGACCTCCTCTGTAGCTTTTCTCCTACCTCTCTCAGCCTCTACAGAACCAGACAGAGCTATGGCCTTACACCAGACTAGGCTTTCACTTAAGGGACAGTGTGAGTTGTTTGGTCTTTTCCTCAGACTTCCACAACTTTCTTCATATCAGCAATAAGGGCTGCTTTGTTTTCCTATTATGTGTGTGTTCACTGGAGTAGCACTTTTAATTTTCTTCAATAAGTTTTTCTTCTCACATTTGGGCTAACTTTGACACCAAAGGCCTAGCTTTCAGCGTCTCTGTGCTTTTGACATGCCTTCCTCACTAAGCCTAACCACGTCTAGCTTTTCATTTAAAGTGAGAGACGTGCAACTCCTCCTTTTAACTGAGCACTTGGAGCTCATTGTCAGGTTAGTAATTATCCTAATGGTATTGCCTGTTGTGTCTCAGGAAACAGGGAAACCCAAGGAGAGGATGAGAGACTGAGAGACGGTGGGATGGTGAGATGACTGGTCAACGGAGCAGGGAGAGCACACCCAGCATACAGGGTTAAGGTCACTGTCATGAGTACAATTCATGATAACAAACATCTACCATGATAACATCGAAGACTGCTGATAACAAATCATAATAACAGACATAATCAATATGAAAACATTTCAAGTATTTTGAGAATTACCAAAATGTGACATGAGCACATGGTGCTGGAAAAAAATGGCAACAAGAGAATTTTTTCAAACAGGGTGAGTGATTCCATTTACATGACAGCCTTGAAAAGACAAAATTATAATGACAAGGAAAAGAGGAGGGTTTTGAATGGTTAGATGTTGAAAAGTGATTGTAACTACAAGGGAATAAGACAATATAAGAGATTGAAGTCATGGAAAAATTCTGTGTAGTGATTGTGATACAGAAAATTCAGAGGGCTGTATGGTTAAGAAAGCAAATTTTCTTATAAGTTAATTTAAATACAAACATGGAAATTTGTAAATATTACATTTTGTGAGGCTCTTAAAAAATGTTTGGAATTGTTTTACAAGTACTATCAGAGCCAGTCAGTTCATGCACTGAAATAGTCCTCAGCTCCCACAGAATTCCATTCTCCATTGTTCCAAAGCACAGAAGATTTTTACAGTCTCCTTATCTGAGTGCCTATTGACTTATGTTCAAGAAATGTCCATTTTTATTTCAGCGCATCAAACTCTTGACCTTTCTTTGATTCATTGTTCTGATCTGCCCGCTGTACTGTGAAGACCCTTTTAAGCTCACTGCCTGTCTTTATTTGTCATGAACTTTAGATTGCACTGCTTCCCTAGTCTTCATGTTTATGGAACATGTTTATGTTTAGGAACCTACAAGGTTGGCTATGTTTAAGTCCATCGCTTTTGGACTTTCAAAGTAGTAATGGAATAGCCTGCTGTGAATTGCTCAATATCAAAACTGGAGCACAATCTAATTATTTACTTACTTAATTAAAATAATTGAAGTATGGAGTAAGATGTGTGAACAAACTAGGCAGAAAGGAAAATTGACATATTGATATCACAGATACATTGATAAAGATATGTGAAACTATTTTGAGCTTAGTAGGGAATGGCAGGCTGAAATATTTTGAAAACCTGTTTTACGTATAAGTAAATCTACATGAAGCTAAATATATTGTTATGACACATTTTCAATACCATAGAATATAATGTAAAATTGTGTTTGCTGCACTGAAATACAAATGCAAGAATTTCAGCTTTTAGTCAAGATGTAGAAACAAGTACCTAATTTACCTACCACACCAAACAGCTAAAAGTACCATACACTGCATAAAATAACAAACAGTTTTCAAGACATTGTAAATCTAGCTGGGCGTTGTGGCGGGCCCTGTAGTCCCAGCTACTGGGGAGGCTGAGGCAGGAGAATTGCCTAAGCCCAGGAGTTGGAGGTTGCTGTGAGTTGTGTCATGCCATGGCACTCTACCGAGGGCAATAAAGTGAAACTCTGTCTCTACAAAAAAAAAAAAAAAAGACACTGTAAATCTGTCAATAAAATCAGTAAATATTAATCCCTGAAACGTGGGGGAATGAGGCGAGTCCTATCACTGCCTCAGCTGACTGTTCCAGTATTGAATTCTTCTGTAGTACAGGGCAGAGGACCCCATCTAGAGTCTGCAGTTCTCCCTGGGTGAGAAGGAGGGCCTGGCCATCCAGGGATGTGAAATGGCTGTAATTCACAGGGCATAGTTCACAATGAGGACTTTAGATTGTCACTGGGCTCTTCTGGGTTTTTAGGTCAGTAGTGATGAGTGACTCATGAGAGGAAACCAACTGACGTGAGGGAAAATGCTATACAAAAGAATAAGAAGGGACAGTTTCCAAGGATCAAACAAAGTGAATAATGAATACAGATGGTCTTTGGGTTATGGACAAGATATGTCTCTGAAAATGACTTGAGGTTGGATTTGTATGTAACTCAGGTTCTTGATGAACAGCATATAGACAATAATAATAATAGTAATAATAACAGTAACAATACAATAGTGGCTCACGTGTGGTAAAAATATTATAACACAATAAAATACCGTAATAGTAACAATAATACCCTTGTACACATATAATAAATTACAGAAACTATTATCCTATTTCTTTTAATTCAAACAAGCATAACATAAAAACTGGTACAAAACTTTAAGATAAGCGATAGAAGAAATTATAAAAAAAAATATTAAAAGTTAACACTCACCTAATGTTGCCTTAAAGCTAGGCTAACAGGAATTTTATGCTTATTTTGATCTTCTAACCAAATCAATAATAACCTTCCCATTTCAATAAATAGTCCACTATTATTCTTAGTAGTAATTGTTGGTTTCATTGGAACACTGCCTTTCACATGTTCCATTATTTTCATTTTATCCTTTATAATTGATCTGATAGTCGAGTGACTGAAACCTAATGCTTTCCCAGTGAGCGATGTTGTCTGGCCTTTCTCTAAACCAGGGGTCCTCAACTTTTTAAACAGGGGGCCAGTTCACTGTCCCTCAGACCGTTGGAGGGACGGACTATAGTTTAAAAAAAAAAAAATAAAAAAGAAAGAAAGAAAAGTATGAACAAATTCCTATGCACACTGCACATATCTTATTTTGAAGTAAAAAAACAAAATGGGAACAAATACAATCACACCGCCTCATGTGGCCCGCAGGCTGCAGTTCGAGCACCTCTGTGTCTAAACACTTGATTATTTCTACTTTTGTTTCGATCCTCATCACCTTTTTCATTGCTATAACCTCACCTGGAATTGAAGTGGACTTTGACTTTGGAAGTACAGTCATAAGGGCAAATACAAACTCACAGAATCCAATAAAAGTTAAGACAACAGTGATACTGTTTGCAGGTGAATATATAAACAATAAAACTAGCCTCTACTACAAAGATGCTATGCCCATGAATCACTATGCCATGTGGGTTTGTTCATGTGCATGGAAGAAACTATTAATTCATTATTTAATTATAAATCATCTGTATGGGAGTCCATTTCCAAGAATGGAATGCCATGAAGTAGGGTTGTCCGTGATTTAGGGTTGCCTGCACTTACTAATCCCATGGGTCAGAATAAAAAACTTCCTAATACATGGCAGATAGAGTATTCAGAAAGATTTTTACCTCAGTAGTGGAGCAAAATAAGTCCTATTTTATAAAACCTCACGAATCATAAAAACATGAACTTAACAGATTAAATTGTGTCCAACAAGCTTATCTGCATTCCTCAGCAAAAGCTTAAAATATTTAAAGAACGCAACACAAAAAATGTTCAGAACATTAAAGAGGTGAAATTCACAACATCTGGCATCCAACCTACTGTGAAAAGAAGAAGCAGGAAATGTAAGACAGGAAATACAACCAACTGAAATTGACACAGAAGACAGTTAATAGACAATAAAATAACATTACAGCTCAAGACTAGCAGACATACCGACCACATTAGAGACTTAGAAGATTTAAAAATCTAATCTCTACATATTAAAAATACAATGCTAAAATGAAATGTACACTATATGGGATTAACAATGGATTAAACATTGCAGGAGAAAAGTTTAGTGAACTAGATGACACAAAAGAAACTATATCAAAATCTATCCATCAATAAAAATACTGAAAGGAAATGATCAGAAGATCTAAGAGCTGTTGGGTATGTTCAAATGACTTAACATATGTGAAATTGAAATTGGAGTCCCAAAAGTTATACGGGCCAAGGAACATTATGTGAAGATCTAATGGCTGAAACACCAAAACATTTCTAAATTTGATAAAAATTATAAATTGACACTGTTAACCTTAGATACAAGAATAATGAGGAAAACTTTACAAAGAGATAAAGAATAAATCCTCAACAATCTGCTAGGGCTGAAAGTATGGGGAAGAAGAACAGAATAAAGATAACAACGGGTTTAGATAAGAGATAGAAGAAATTATCTTTTCATTTCAAGTAAGCAAAACATAATGATTCATAATTGTAAGGACTAAAGAAACCTGTTAATTTAGAACTGTATATCCTACAAAAATGTATTTTAGATATGAAAGCAAAATGAAGGCCTTTTCAGATATATAGTAAATGAAGTTTGTCATTAACAAGAGAGATGCCCTGAAGGAAATGCTGAAGGAAACTATTCAAATATCTGGATCCTGATACCAGATGGAAATTAGGATATGCACAAAGTAATGAAGAACCCTAATAGCAATAAATGCTTTTCCTAATGAATGCTACTATAATTGTTAATTTTATAATTGATTAATTAATATTAGCTAATTGGCAGTTAAAAGTGATACACAGAGGACACAAAAATGTATATGCATTTTAAGAGATGTTATTTATGCATTACTTTTATAAGTTGAATTGACTTGTGGTAGCAATGTATGGTATTGTGTAAAATGAAGTTTGCTGAAACATGGTATTAATCAAATGAATGCTAGAGTCACCACATGACAATCAGGATAATTAAAGAAAATGATGGCAGCACAGTCACTATTTGAGGAGTGCAGGAACACTTTGAAGTGGTATTTGGAACTTGAAAATGTTGTGAGTGTATAACAACCACTGAGGCACGAGTATGGGGGACCTTAAATATGAGGTGCTGTAGAAAATCAGCTACACTGGTGGTACTTACTTTGGGAAGAAATTGAAACAGCATATGCTGTGATACAAAAGGACATGTTGGTCAACGTTGCTCAAGGAGTAGTTGGCTGTAGCTAGAAGTGAGTCTGGATGCTGATGGTAGCCAATATGAGTAGCTCTTGTGATTGCAGAAGTCAAATGTGACTTGTACCCCTCTTTTGTTATCCCCGTATACTGAGTGTTACAATTTAAATATAGTTTTTTTCTTTCTTAAAATCTGTGGACATTTTTGACACCCTCTGTATATACATGAAGATTCACACAGTAAATATATGGTGGTCAGATTAATGCCCCTCCTGAAAGATGTCAAGGCCCTAACCCCTGACAACCTATGAATAGGGTAAGTTACACAGAGAGAGGGACTATGCAAGTTTATTTAAGTTTATAGACATTAATCAGGGAGAGCATCATGGATTTTGCTGGTGAGAACAATGGTGTGGTCTCAAAAAAAAAAAATATCTCCAGCTAGAAAAAGAGGAAGGCAGGAGAGATGAAGCAGAAGAGATGTCAGAAATATTCCAGGTATGAGAAAAGACTTCAGGGCGGCGCCTGTGGCTCAGTGAGTAGGGCGCCAGCCCCATATGCCGAGGGTGGCGGGTTCAAACCCAGCCCCGGCCAAACTGCAACAAAAAAATAGCCGGGCGTTGTGGCGGGCGCCTGTAGTCCCAGCTGCTCGGGAGGCTGAGGCAAGAGAATCGCGTAAGCCCAAGAGTTAGAGGTTGCTGTGAGCTGTGTGAGGCCACGGCACTCTACCCGAGGGTGGTACAGTGAGACTCTGTCTCTACAAAAAAAAAAAAAAAAAAAAAAAAGACTTCAACATGCTCCTGGCACCAAGATGTGGAGACCCACATGCAAATATCAGAGAGGAGTCTCTCAAAGCTAGGGGCAGCCTCCCCAGGTGACATCCAGCCAGCAAACAGGACATCTGTTCTAGAAGAAAGACATGGAGTTCTGCCAACAACCCCTTAGCAGGGATTCTCCCCAGAGTCTCCTGAAAGAAACACAGTCCTGGCGACACTCTGATGGTGGTTTTGTGACATACCGCTGAGCAAATCCTAGTGGAGCCTACAAGGACTTTTTGACCTACAAAAATGTGAAATGATAAATTTGGGTTGATTTGAGCACCAAATGTGCATAAGATATTAAAAAGGGTTAAAAAAAAACCACTATAATAAGTTTTAGTTTATGTAACAATACCTTATGAAATTGCTGCAAAGGTAGAAGGGGTTTTGTTAAATTCTGTGAAATAGTGTCACATTACTAAAGGGAGACTGAAAAGCAACAACTGGAAAACATCATAATGATGAGTTATAGGGAATAAGCCAGAAAAGGAAATTAAATCAGTCATAAAAATACACAAAACTTGCATGGGGCAGAAATAGAAGAAAAAGTGTACAAAGACTAGATAAGACGGGAAACTGGACCCGCACCTCTCACCACTTACATAAATTGATTCAAGATGGATAAAAGACTTCAATCTAAGGCAGGAAACAACAAAATCCTCAAAGAAAATGTGAGTAAGACACTTGACGGTATCAGCCTAGGGAAAGATTTTATGAAGAAGATTTTCATGGCAATTGCAAAAACAACAAAAATAAATAGGATCTAATTAAACTAAAAAGCTGCTCTCCAGCTAAGGAAAGAACAGCCAAAGCAGACAGATAACCTTCAAAATGGGAAAAGATATGTGTATATTATGAATCAGACAAAAACTTGATAACTGGGGTCTAGGTAAAGAAGACAGAAAAATGGCTGATAAACATATCAAAAAATGCTCATCATCCCTAATCATCAGAGAAATGCACATCACAACTACCCTGAGATATCACCTAACCCCAGTGAGAGTGGCCCACATCACAAAGTCTCAAAGCTGCAGATGCTGGCATGCATGTGGAGAGAAGGGAACGCTTTTACGCTGCTGGTGGGACTGCAAACTAATACACCCTTTTTGGAAGGAAGTGTGGAGAAACCTCAAAGAACTCAGATTAGACCTCCCATTTAATCCTGCAATCTCTTTACCAGGCAGTCACCCAGAAGAAACAAAAATCCTTTTATCATAAGCACATTTGCACTAGACTGCTTATCTCAGCTCAATTTACAATCATTAAATGTGAAAACAGTGTAAATGCCCATCAACCCAGGAATGGATTAACAAGCATTCAGCCACTAAAAATGATGGAGTCTTTACATCTTTTGTATGAACCTGGTAAAGCATCACAAGAATGGAGAAGCAAGAATCCAGTGTACTCAATTCTAATATGAAGGCAGTAGATGATGTAATACAAGGGGGGGAGGGGAATGAGCATGTGGGGAGAGCGGAGGAAGGAGGGGGCAGGGGTCACGGTGTATGGCACAGCTCTTGGGGGCAGGATGCAATTATAAAAGGGTCTGTATCTAACAAATGCAATCAGTATCACCTAATTCCCTTTACACCTTCAATGAATCCAAAACAATTTTAAAAATTTAATAGAAAAAAAAAAGAAAAGAAATAGCAAGAGTGTAGATTTTATTTTATTTTATTTTTTTAATTTCAGATTAATGTGAGTGTACAAACAACTAGGTTACAATGTTTGCATTCCTTAGGTAGAGTCCCTGTTGAATGTGCTTCCCCACACCTAGGAGGTGTGCCAAATACCTTTACACTGTGCCCATTAAGTGGGAGCACACCCATCCACTTCCTTCCTCTCCCTCACTGCTTCCCTTCACTCCATCTTGAATGAGATTGAGTTTTTCTCTTCTGTGGGAGTGTAGTAGATCATCTGCTGGGTTTATATTAGTATTGAGGACATTCTACACTAATGTCAGGCAAAGTGTACTTCAGAGCAAAGAATAATTCTATTAATGGAATCATTTCCTAATGAGAAAGAAATGAATACATTAAGAGGACATAAAATTATAAACTTTTATACATCTAATAACAGAATTTTTCAAAATACAAGAAAATAAAAAAAAGTTATGGAACTTCCAGGAGAAATAGACAAATTCATAATATTAGAAATTGAACTGTCTCGCTCATCAACTGATAGAGCAAGAACACATGAACACAGGATGCAGTACACTGGATTCGCTTTATCAGTTGACCTTAACCTAATATATTCTTACCAAACTCCAGCAGAAGAATACACATTCCTTTTAAGACTGCAAGGAATATCTATATTTTGAAAAGATCTAAATTAAAAAAAAAGCATTTTCTTAGTATATTAGAATCAAATTAGAAAATCACGACAGATGCTATGCATACAATAGAGTAAAGGTTTAAAAAAATGCTCTCAGATCTAACCTTAGGAAAAGAGAAAATTAGACCCCAAATAAGTCAGAAAATAGGGTGGTGCCTGTGGCTCAAAGGAGTAGGGTGCCAGCCCCATATGCCAGAGGTAGCCCCAGCCAAAAACTGAAAAAAAAAATTTTTTAAATTCGGAAAATATAAAATAAAAAAGATCCGATTGTATAAACAATAGAAAAAAGAAAACAGGTATGAACTGAAGGAAACCAAAAGCTGTTTCATTGAGAGTTCAATATAATTGATAAAATTCCAGCCAAACTGAACAGAAAAGAGAAAGAGAAAAATTAATTCTTGATCGAATCTCATAGGACCGCCAGGAAAAGTTCACTTTCTCAACCTAATAAAGAAGATCTCTTAAAAGCCTAACACTAACAACATATTTGATACTGAAAGAATGAATTCCAGGGCAGTGCCTGTGGCTCAAGGAGTAAGGTGCCGACCCCATATACTGGAGGTGAGGTGTTCAAACCTGGCCCGGCCAAAAACTGCAACAACAACAACAACAAGAATGAATGAATGCTCCACCTTCTATTCAATATTGTACTGGAGGTTCTGACTAGTATAATAATAAAGGGGGGAAGGCATGTAGATTAGGAGGGGAAAAGTAAAACTGTAATACTTTGCAGTGACATTATTATCTATGTAGAGGATTCTATGGAACTTAACAGCTAACCAAAGTACAATATCTAACAAGCAAATTTAGCGATGCTTATTAGAATCACAGGAATAAAACATTTCTATCAATACATACATATAATGCCACAATTAAAAATTAAAATGTAATGTGGCTTATAACAGCATTGAAAAATGAAATATTTAGAGATTACTTAGCAAAGATTAGCTAGGACTATATACAAAACTCTTCACACACAACAAGCATATGAAAAGATGTTAAGCAGCCCGAGTCAACAAGGAAACGCAAGTTAAATTCACTATGTAAAACCACGAAACACGTTTAGAATGTCTAAACACAAAAGCTCTGACCACACGTGAAGAGGTGAATAACAGGATCACTCATACACTGCTTCTGGAAGTGTCTGACAGCACAATCACTTTGAAAAACATGTTTGAGTATTTTAAAAAAATGTGAAATGCATGCCTAACACGTGATGTAGCCATGCCTCTTACAGAGATTTGCATGTGTGCGTACAAAGACTTACATATGAATCTGCATCACAGTTTTATTTGTAATCCCCAAACTTGAAATATCCCCAAAACTATTTTGGTAAATAGGTAAGCAATCTGTGAAACATTCTTAAAATGATAATTATCGATAATACAAAGCAATGCCATTGTTTCATGTAACAACATGAAGGAATCTCAGTTAATTTTGCTGAGTGGAATAAAAATGTGAATCCAGTGAAACAAATGTATTTACTGTATAGTTATACTTATGTAATTTCTACCAGTTTTTGCGGCGATGGATATATTCACTATCTTCACTACTTTGACTATGGTCATGTTTTGTACATATATCTACCTATCTATACATATATACAGACATATATAGACCACACATACAAATATATGTACATATATGAATGTATATCTACTTTTTAAATGTGCCATTCATTATATATGACAAACTCTTAAAACACATGCTAGATAACAGGAATTAGATTAGTAGATTGGTATAATATTGTTAATAGTGTAAGAAGGAAGTGTTATTAAGGCATCAGTAAAATAATTTGTATTATTTAACATAAAGAAAATGCTAAACAGTAACAATTATCAAATAAAATCACTCTGTGATTAAGGAAATCATATTTTTGCACAAAATAATTAAAAACTGAAGAAATCATTTCTGCAGTTCTAGACTTCCTCCTCTCTGCAATTTCTAAGACGTACCTTAACTTTTTTTCTTGAGTGACTAATGTTTTAATCTGTGCGAGTAGAGCAAACACAAATGGATAATTTCAAGTCAGGAAATTGGAATTTATGACGGACCAGAAACTTCCTGGAAATCCCAAAGTCATTTTCTGCATTGATAGAGTGCACCTGACCTAAACAATTTGTGAAGTCTGCCTTGATTACTTCTGGGTTCCCAACCGATAGTTTCTTTGTGTTGCCTTATTTAGATCTTTCTGTTTCAAGCTGAAGGTGCAGCCCCATCTTGTTTGCAAATATGAGTTTTGTAAATGTTATGCAGGGGATTTTATTTATTTTTTTTGAGACATGGTCTTTGTTGTCGTCACCCTCTGTAGAGTGCCATAGCATCATCATAGTTTACAGCAACCTCAAACTCTTGAGCTCAAGTGATCCTCTTAGCACAGCAGCTGAGTAGCTAGGCCTCGAGGCACCCACCCTAACACCTGAATATATATATATTTTTAGAGATGGAAGTGTCACTCTTGCTCAGGCTGGTCTAGAACTCCTGAGCTCAAGCAATCGATCTGCTTTGGCCTCCCAGAGTGCTAGCATTCTAGCATTATAGGCGTGAGCCACCAGGCTGGCTCTTGTGTAGGGGATTGTTGACTGAATTCTTTTTCTCTGGCTGCATCGTATCTTTTCCTTTAGAATAAAATTTTCACAAGAATATAGTTAGCTTTGATATCCACAAGTTCCTCATCCAAGGATTCAACCAACCATGGATTGAAAATATTTTTAAAAAGTAATAAAAATAACAATTCAACAATGCAAAACAATGAACTTTTTAAAAATAGAGAATACCAGCTATTGGCACTGCATTTACATTGTATTAGGTATAACTAATGTAGATATGATATAAAGTATATGGGAATAAGTACATAGGTTATAGGCAAATGCATGGACCTTTTTGTATACGAGACTTGAGCATCAATGGATTTAGGTATTTTGGGTGGATGGTCCTAAAATCAATTTCCCATAGATACAGAGGGATGACTAAATTCTGTGGAGTCTAATGGATCCTTTCAAATACTTGAACTTGGGAAATTAATAAAATGAGATTCATTAGGGGAAAATCCTGTAATCAGACAGACACCATTGAGAACTGGTTACTACAATTGATACTCAGATTGAGTCTTACAGGGCAAATGGGAATTAGTCTGGCAGAAGAGGAGAGAGATAAAGTAGGGAAGGAGAGAAGGAGAATGAATCATGTGTTAGAAAAAGATTGCACACTCTTCATCCTACATAGGGAGGAGAAGCATACTGTTTTTAAAAGATGATATAGTTCAGGGAAATAGTTTTACTTACAATTGAGTGGTTATTTAGTTTGTATATAATGTGAATTGAATTTTCTGTACTTCTAATTTCCACTGTTATGAACACACCTGCTCTGAATGTCTATGCCTTTATTAAAAGCCATAGGACAGGACACAAAGAAAAGATGAAGGCAAAAGTTACTGGTCGTAAGGAACTTTCAACGTGAATAAAATACTGACACTGCTTCCTACATTGTCTTTTAGGGAAGCACATTTTAAAGAACAGACCTCGAGAATGTCTCTTCAAAGTCGTTTAGACATTAATTGTCCCAAAGGCCTTTCATCTCCACATTGTCAGATGGTATCTTGATGGTACCAATTATTTTATTGATTGGTTCTATGGAATGGTAAAATTGTGCTCTGTTGCAGTTCTCTGTGACCCCATATAGATCTCATGAAGTGGTATTGTTTTGTTTGTTTTTGTTTTTTCACAATACACTTGTATCCTTAAAAACCAAATAGTAAAGAAAAAAATGCAAAGGCAAATCCTTACTTTACTGGACAATTGCTGTCCTGCAGAGAGATGGATTCAGAGGGAGGATCTGATTTAATAGTGAGAAAATTCTTTCTTCTTCTTCTTCTTCTTCTTTTTTTTTTTTATATTAAGGATTGAAAGTAATATATTGAAAATAAATACAGGTACATTCTTTTCTATGGACTTTCAAATTTGATATTATAACTCTTAGTGGTCTTAGGAAATCAGGGTAAAGGAGAAATAGAGAGTTAAGGGAAAGTAAGGAATTCTATTAACTAGCCCCATCAGTCACATGGAGGAGAAAGGCAAAAACAGTGATGAATAGATTGTGCAGGTGCTCTATCATTGCTATCTTTCCATCTACTCCCTATAATCTGAAATTTTCTAAAATTTATAGGAAAATATTTTTCTTGCTTTGTATTTCCAGACTGCTAATCATAGAAATTTAATGGGATCGGTAGGGGAAAAAAATAAATAAATAAAAAGACAGTATTCGGGTTTTAGTAAATGCTTATTTATTTATTTATTGTATTTAATGTATCATCCTTACAAATTAAAATCTTCTTCATAATTTTTAGTCATAAAACTTATTTAAAATACCTGTCTGCATGATTAATTCAATCACATTATTGATGTGCAAGAGGTTAGTTTACTATCTTTTGTATGTAATGCTTTACATTATATAATATTGAATACGATTTAAATAAAAATTTAGAATACATTTTTCTTTTTTTTTTGGCCGGGGCTTTTTTTTTTTGGTGGCGGCTTGAACCCACCACCTCCGGCATATGGGACCGGCGCCCTACCCGTTGAGCCACAGGCGCCGCCCTAGAATACATTTTTCAATTATTATAAAAATTATTTTCTTGATTTCATTGACTTTCAGAAATGACGAGAATAGGTAAGAATACAAAGCCACTGCCTGAAAATCACTAAGGTAACAAAGTACACTACACCCTCAGACAGCACTTCTACAAATAACTTGGGCCCATTATCACCCACTGCTGATTTTAATGTTCAAAGGAAGACCAAAGACACAATTGCTTGACAATTGTACTAAGTGATTCTTATCCAATTCCAATTGTTCCTGCCTCCATTACCCAAAATTTAAACATGAAGTTAGTGGATCTTTTTTCAAAAATGTATAAAAAATTCATAAGATAATGAATCATTTTTTACCTTAGAATAACATGTTATAAAAATAACTTTCTAATGACTCTGTTTGAAATTTAAAGGTTATTTCCAGACCTTTCATCCATACGGACATTTTCTAAGTAGTATGGAGCACATTAAGTAAGGGCCAGGAACCAAATGGTGGGAGGATGTAGGGGGGTTATAACAAGAGAGAGACACCTTTGATCCTCTTTTAAAAAGTATGTTCTTGATGTGTGTAGAAGGGAGCAAGCGTGTGTATACTTATGATGTAATTATCTAGTTAAAAGAGTTCAAGAATTCCTGTAAACGTCTCTGTGGATCCGCTTTTGAAAGATGTCACCTAGTATGTCAACGTCCAGCAAAGCATGATGGGTAGTAAATGGACAGCAGTCACGAGGAGGTTAGTGGATGGAAAGGTTTTACGTAGTTGAAGAGTTTACTTGAAGAAAGAAGAAGATATAAGAAAAAGCAGATATAAGCACATATCAAAATTCAGAAAAATGTTTGAGAAGTATCAAGAAAGCACTGACATTTCCTAGATGAAGGAAATTAGCTAACTGAAAATCGAATGTTGATGGTATATAGGATTTCTCTCAGATTAGTGACAAAACTGAATTTTTTAATTATTTCCACGGGTTTCAAAAGAAAATATATCCTTATGTTCAATCTAAATATTTCTTAAAAATGTCTTAAATTCCAACCATGTCCTGTAGACTAACTCAACTTTGTAATGTTTCCCACCTAATAATTAATTTTAATAATCTGAGTTAATAAGTCTCTACATTCTGTAATTTCACTCTTGGATGAATGTATGTGTACATGATTTTTCTATTTATTGTAATCAGAAGTTTACCCAGTCTACTAAATGCCTACTAAAGTGTTAGTGTTCACACTAACATCTCCTGCGACTTCAGAATTGTCAAGGTCAGCAGATGCTTCTTGGTCACACCTTAGTGGTCAACTGTCCTTGCATTTGCTACCCTGGAAGACCTAAAACGTCCACTGGAAGTCTTGAAATTATGCTTGATTCTTGCCTTGGTGACACAGGTCTAACATGTGACTTTGTTTCAAATATGACCTCCTTCTATGCCTCCCTCTTCTTTAGCCCAAGCCTAAGTTATCTCTCCCTTGAACTCACTCTATCTACTTACCAACGTCCTTCCTTCCAGGTGACTTGCTTCTTGATGAAGATCATAGAAAATGCGGTTTTTGATGGAGTACCCATACCTCCACCATCTGCCCCAAGCTGCTTTTCAACTGCAACTAATCTCCAAGTCGGTTCATACCATCATTACATTCATCCCTCCCTCCTAAAAATACTAAAAAATAGATTACTTTTTACATTCCACACTCTTTTTGTCTTACAGATGTGGTTCTGCCTGCAATATGTTTCCTCTCTCTAGTTCCCTAATACAAAGGAACTCTCCTCTCTTCAGCTGTATGATGTATTCCTTTTTTATCATAAGATAGTCTGTGAATGTCTATAAAAACTGCACTGACTATATGCTCGTGAATCCAGCTGCTCCATCAACAATAAAGTACTTTAGTAAAGTGGATTATTTTAATTATTGAGATAAAACTATAAAGGTCATAAGGAAAAAGATGTTGTGCTAGACCTTCTATTAGTTGAAGCACACACATAATATAGTCTAAAACACACAGCCAGCACTTGGCTTGTATCTGTGGAATGAACATGTTAATGCAATATAAATTCATTTTGAAATGATAGTAAAAAAATTCAGTTAAATTTTAAAAATCTTCAGAAGTTGATAAACATAAATGACTGGATGAAAGTGAGAGTATAAAATGTCTCAGGGACACTCAGGTAATTTCAGAAGAATCGCTAGGTCAGATAACATTTAAATTGATTTTTTAAGGAGAAATAAATTTGCATTTTTTTGTGATAACATCTTTAAAATCTCTGGGCTTACCAGTTATGGTTTATTTCATTTCATCTTATGTTTCTGCACTTAAAGATCAACTATGCCTGTGTTCTTTTTATATTTAGTATGGGGCCCAGGATGAAACAGAAATCTCTATCTGGGGCATATTAATTTCATGGCAGAAGAAAAGAACAGGCCAGTAAAAGGAAATGTTGGCTTGGCACCTATAGCTCAGCAGCTAGGGTGCCAGCCATATACACTGGAGCTGGTGGGTTCAAATCCAGCCCAGGCCTCCCGAACAACAATGACAACTACAACTAAAAAAAAGCTGGACATTGTGGCGGGAACCTGTAGTCCCAGCTACTTGGGAGGCTGAGGCAAGAGATTTACTTAAACCCAAGAGTTTGAGGTTGTTGTGAGCTATGACACCATGGCACTCTACCAAGGGCAACATAGTGAGACTCTGTCTCTTAAAAAAAAAAAAAAAAAAAGAGAGAGAGAAAATGTGATGTTCTTAAAGCCAGATTTCAGCCATGGCATGTTTTATGCTTGCTTAGATGCCATGGGCCAGAGCATGTCAATATCACGTACTTTATTGGACACAGGGATGCAAAATCCTTCCATTGAAGACATCATATTTCACGTGGCAATGGTCAGCGGTGCATAACTTTCTTCAAGTGAAAGGAAGAGTTTTTGGTGAAAAATGATAACAGACATTAAAAAATGCATTTAAAAGGTTACAGAGGAGTTAAAAGTAAGTTAAAAAAAAAAAAAAGATCCTTAACAGTTACTATTGCTGGTACCACAGAGGAACCTAGCAAGGGTTATCTTTCAAGTAATTGTTGAAACAAAAGAGTATGAACTGGTACAGAAAAAAAGTTTGCAAAGAGCAAGCAATGGAATAAATTGCAGAGCCTATTCCAGAGCCCAAATTTGACAAGGTATCAATGCATGTGAATAAATATTTGACTGAAGCATTTGGTCAGGACTTCAGTATACTTGAGGGAAGAAGGAAATGAATGCAAAGGGACTAAGAAAAAGGCAAAATAAATAAAGATTAAAATTAGTAGTGATTAAGATGAGAAGGCTTGGAATATAAATTGAGAGAAAGGGCATAGAACATGAGTCAAATTTTACAATTGAAGAAAGATGCACATATAGATAAAAACAGTGCTTTCATTGTTACTTTTTGCATCCTCAAACTTTTCACTGAAATACTTTCAAGAGATTTTATAAGAGAGGCATAATAAGGAAAAGCTTTCAGAGAGGCTCAAGATTTAAAAGGAGACGCCAAGCAGGGTAAGAGTCAATAATACTGAATGAGAATGATTTTTCTTGTTGAAATCAAGGCAGACTATGAAAGGGGAGCACAGCTGTCTGATGGCAATCGTCAAAGCAGTCCCTCAACAAGGTCCAATTGCATCACCCAGAAGGAAAATCAATTGATGTTGATTTTGTGAACACAGTTAATTTAGAGAGAAGAGGTGCTGGGTATTCTCAGGTATAAGAGGTGGTAACCATAAGGAAAAATACAACTAATTAACATAGTTCAAGCACGGACGATCATAGTAGGATCTGTGGTTGATTCTGTTACAGGAAAGTGGGGTGTGGAGATGGGTCAGCTTGACACAGACAAATTAGGATGTTATCTGCATGATTGATATGAGTGGCACAAAGTAACAAAATCTAGTATTTATATCGTTATGGATACCGAACTAAATAAACAGAGAAATACAGAACGACATGTTGCAGTTTTAATGTAGAACATGATAAACTTGAAAATCTAAACTTTGTTAACTGGACATATTTTATACCTGAATAATCCTGCATTCAAATGAACATAAGAATAAGTGACAAACACACTTGTATAACATAGCATGGAAATAGATTAGAGCACACTGTAAGTGCATTAAAGAAGGTATTAAAGAAGAATTTACACTACCAGAAAGGATAATAAAGGGCGACTGTGCCTGAATTCTGTATTAATATCATACCCAATTCATGTTTTAGTTTAAAAATTATTTCATTACATCCACCTATGTATATATAATAACATGGCATAGTAAATATATTATTTCCTTAAAATTTTTCAAAGAAATCTACATATATTAATTTATATTATAATCCCCATTTTCATAAAAACTAGTGAACACAAAAACTTGCTCATGATGAAATACACTTGCATATGCAATTTAAAACCCTTTGAAAACCAAATGTGGTAGCCAAGGAAGTCAAAGATTAACAATCTCAATGGCCACTGTATGTTACTTTTTTTACTGTATATAACACAGAATGAGATAAGAGAGGCTTATAGTTATAGATACAGACAGACACATTCATATTTAAACTTGTCCTTCAGGTACTGAGAGTGGAAGTCAAATTCTCCAATGACTATGGCACCTTTAATATATAGCAGACCCTGCTGCCCTAAAAAGCTGCTGAAAAATGGTTGATCTCCTTGAAGGACCTGGTTTCTCTATGGCTTAAACCACAACGTTTAATGAAAGGGACAATCAGAGAAGTCCTCCTATGTCGTGAAACTGTGAAGGTAATGAGAAGCATTGAAGAATAATCACATTTGAATGCCTGGCCGTAAGAATGGAGGAATTGTGAGATTAAGAGTAGAGAAACCAAGTTGTAACAATTCAAGAAAAAATTTAGAATGACAAAAAAGAAAATGTGATTTTAGAATGACAAAAAAAGAAAATGTGATCTATCCTAAGGCCTGATTTCAGCCATGGCATGTTTTATGCTTGTTTAGATGCCATGGGCCAGAGCATGTCAATGTCACGTAATTTATTGGACAGGGGTGCAAAATTCTTCCATTGAAGGCATCATATTTCTCTCATGGAAGACATAGTGATAGAGAAAATAGACTGTGTTTAACACAGGTTAAAAAATACAATGGGTACATCTGGATAGCCTAATAATGTCCCAGAAGACATCTAGGATAACTTTAGTATCTTTCAGTTTTATAGAATGCCATGTTAACACAAGCAGAAAGTAGAGTAGGAGAAGAAGTTTGGCCTGAGAGATGTCATCATGACTTCAAAAACCTGGTTTAAAGTTCATTGATCATGGAAAATGATCTTGATTATTAAATCTGAGAAAAATGCAAAGATTATCAAATGATTTATGTAACAAGTAATTAATATAATTTAAAAGTAGAACTTGGTGTGATACCTTATTACGCTTATTAGACTTTGAACATCTACGAATCTAGTAAAAAGGAAATTACTCCCTTATAGACTCTTCAAAAAGTGTTGTGAAGAGGACAAGGTAAAGTAAGTCAGAAGTCACGGATCTTGCCTTGAGGGATAATACAATGAAACAGATTGCCAGAACTGAAGTGGGGAGATTTCTTCCAGGTATTGAAGAGATCAGGGAACTCTTCCGTTCTGAGTATACATGGTTGCTCATTGAATAATCATGTTGATAAAATAAAACATAAAATGAAACATACTATCTGTGCAAATGATTTGCTGCTTACCGTTAACAATAACAATGATATCACGGAAGTCAATTTCTCCCCTGGCTTCCACTCTTCCTTCACACCTGTATATACCTTCATCGCTTTTATTGATGTTGAGAATCTGCAGATTATTGTTTGCTAACATAGCAAACCGATCTGGAAAGTAAGCAAAGGGGAGAAAATGATATCAGTAATTGAAGCCTGAGTCCAGTGTGCTCTAAATTGCTAGAAGTTAAAATATGGCACTGTCTGACACTATCAAACTTTTCATCAGCAAACGAATTCAAATTTGAAAGTAAAATGTAATTTCATGACTTCAATTTTGCTACTCCACACTGCTTTGTTATACTTTTTTTTTTTTTCTAAAATACATTCAAGACTTTATATCCACATAAAAATGTGTAGGCTGTTATTTTCCGCTTGGAACTCTGCATGCGGAAATGACACGTGAAAGAACAACGCAAAGACTAGATTCTGCAGATGGAAAACTTGTGACCGCAAATATGCAGCGGCTTGGGTTAGAAGAATTATTAAATATTCGTCCTCACACAATAATTAAACTAATAATTTTTCATACCCTGAGGAGGCAAATAAATGACACAATAACATTCAAGTCACATAAAGGACATAAAAAGCGTCATATCTCAAATTTAGAGAAGGGATTTTTTGGGGGGGAGCTAATTAGATAGTCTGTTTTAGGACTAAATTGAACAAGCTTCTTTCATTTTACTTAAATATTCCGCTCTATGTGTATGTGCATGTGTTTGCACATGCATACCTGCAAAACAAACCCGGTATGGAATGTGCATTAAATTATTTGTTAAAGTAATACACTAAAATATTCTGAGATGGCTAAGAATGCTAATGCCGTCTCAGTCTGGCATTACTTTCCATGTCTGGCCTCAGTTTATAATCATCATTATTTTGTTTCAGTGCTAAAATTTTTCTCTTATCATTTAATGAAGGTTTTCACATCTAGTCCTATTTTGACATAAGTTTTAAAGGCAAAATCTTAAATTTCATTAATTAACACACCAGTGAGCTCATTGACCATCGTCCATTTGGTAGATACTACATTTGAGTTACATCAATGAATATGCCTCTATCGCTATGGGGGATATTGATACTTAGGTATAAATGACGTTATTTTGAAGTATATTGTCCCGAAGATATTTACGGTCTATAAGTTACTCTGTGGACCTATCAGTGTTTCCTGCTCTTCCCCTATCTGCTGGCTTGTTAGGAGTATCAATGAATTCTCATGTGAAAAAAGGAGAGCCTCCATCAGCCCGGATCATTGAGTGGTCCTGAGATAGAATCCTGATTTTACCCTGGCTGCCAGTTGTTGGAATTTCCATGAGTAACAAACTATGGTAGTAAGCCACGAGGATTCTGGGGTTAATCTGCTTTGGAAATTTGTAGATGGGAGGGGAGAAATTTGGGCTTGACATAACAAAAGAGCTATCAGGCTCTAGACATCCATTAAGACAAGCAAGTAGTTATCTGTTATGTAAGAGATAACTAATAGAGAGTGAAAGTTGGCAGGCTCAGGGGCTCTCAGAGAGAAAATACGATCACAGATCGATAGACATATGATTTTCAACTCAGGAGGCATGAATTTTCCATAATGTTTATTTCTTCTCTTTCCCGCCCTTAAGAAGAGAGACTAAAAAATCTTTAGGTAGATTCTTTGCTTCTGGTAAATTAGAGAACAAATATGAAATTTCCTCACCAAAGGAAAGAATGAGGATTAAAAATATAATCCCCAAGAAATTTCAAACTATAACTCAGAAGTAGTCCTTGAATAACTGAGAGGTCCTGGGAATTCATGTTGCAAAGTTCATTAGAAGATCCTCTGGGCTTGGCGTCTGTAGCACAGTGGTTAAGGCATCAGCCACATACACTAAGGGTGGTGGGTTTGAACCTGGCCTGGGCCAGCTAAACAGCGATGACAACTGCAACAAAGAAAATAGCCGGGCATTGTGGCGGGTGCCTGTCCCAGCTACTTGGGAGGCTGAGACAAGAGAATCGCTTGAGCCCAAGAGTTTAAGGTTGCTGTGAGCTGTGACGCCATAGCACTCTACCGAGGGTGACATAGTATGACTGTCTCATCAACAACAACAAAATCCTCTGTTTAAGCGTGTGGCAGAAAATTAAAATGAGAAGGAATTACAAACACAAAAAGTTAAAAATTAGGAGTGACATACTTAAACATACTTAGATCATTATAATATTACATTTTTTTGACTTGTTAAAATACATATAATCTTTTAGCTATAATATTCGTAGTGGTCACATCTTATTTGAATTAGAAAAAATAATACAGGGAAGCATTTTAATAAGGCAAGCACTTCTTTTTTTTTTGGCCGGGGCTAGGTTTGAACCCGCCACCTCCGGCATATGGGACCAGTGCCCTACTCCTTGAGCCACGGGCGCCGCCCAGCACTTCTTGATATAAAAGATAAATCATTATAATCGCATTATGCAGAATTTTGATGGGAATAAAGTGGCATATTTTCTAACTGAATATTTTATTTCAAATGGTCATTTTAATGCATTATATCATATCTACTGTGAGAAAACCAGCAGTGCATTAGGAAAACAGTAACTACTTGCTCAGTCTAAATGCATGCCATTATGTAAATTTATGTGTACAAACATTTCTTTCCACACAGAAATCAAATTGTGAAAATTGTGTGTCAAATACCAAATGTGTGTGTAAGTCCCAGGGACTGTTGTTAGCAAAATATCCCCAAACAGCACATCACTAATAAATCCTTCCAGAAAACATCTGAAGAAAGCACTGCTTCAGCCAGTCACACATTACAGATTCTCTGTTTTTTTTAGTTGGGCAGAAATCCACTTTCATTATCAAAGTGAGAAAAATTAAATGGAATAGAATAACACTCAATAAGGTGCCTGCTTTAAGCTTCTTTAATGTAGTTTTTCCAAGTCCTTTCTTTCCCTCTCTCTAACCCACTCAATATTTGGCTCATCTACCCTTGTAACTTCATTTTCTAGCATCTGTATCTTAATGACTCACAATTTTTCTATAGACCAGATAATGGCAGGGAGTTCCATAGCTGTTTAAAAGAATACCAGATGTCCCTACTAAGAAGGGTCGTAATTACTTCAACATAAGTACATTGAAAATTTAGCTTACTATCTCCACCTGAAATTTCTCCTCTGGCATTCTCCAGTTTTGTATTCACGTGCCTTACATGGAATTAGTTGCCTGAGGAAAATGACGTAAGTTATAGAACTCTGTGTGCAAAGCATATTCCATGAGTCGCCCCTGCCATCTTCATGTCCCTGGTTCTCCAGAACCAATCAAACCCCATGTCCTATCAGTTCCCTGTATCATTAACTTAATCTAAGTCTTCTCCCTCAGGAACTAATCTGAGGGAGGATCTGGACTCTTTTCATTGTCTAAATTTTTGCTTTGCCTCCCACCCCATTCATTTTCTTTATTAACATACTTATAACCTTCTTCAGTGTGTATTAGGTGGTGTCACTGCCTTGATTAAAACCCTTCAGTGATTCTCCCTTTTGAATAAATTCCAAACTCTTTAGCAGATGTCAAGGATCTATTTATTTCCTTTTCAGCTTCCTTTCTTATTAATCCTTTATTAGTTACATCTACCCACTAGTGTAAGTATTCGAAATGTACTTATCCATATTTTAAAATTATAGTACATTTATTCCAGTTTCTGGACCGTGTCTTCCATAGTATATTTCAAGTCCAGGCCATTGCACAGGAGGATCTCTCTTTCTAAAAAGTCTCCACCACCAAAGGGCGGTGCCTGTGGCTCAAAAGAGTAGGGCGCCGGGCCCACATGCTGGAGGTGGCAGGCTCAAACCCAGCCCCGGCCAAAAACTGCAAAAAAAAAAAAACAAAAAACTCCACCACTCTTTCCTTGACTAATCTTTATTTCTATGTATTTAAAGGTAATTTTTTACCTTACAAATGAGAACAATGTAGCCTAATGGCACGTATCCTCGTATTAACCCTAAATTTTAAAAAAGGGGGGAGGAAATAACAAACCATTATTTTCCATAATAAAATAAACTTTGATTCATAAAGAACAAAGGCATTTTTGACACTATCTTGGCTAACTGGTTTAGGTATTCTTTCTTTCACATAAGAAAGAAACTTACCATACTTACTTACTACACTTTCCTTATCATAGATTCAAGTATTTTGTTTTCATTGACTTATATATCAGGGATCTTTCCCTGTAGACTATTAGTAATTCGAAAGTAATATTCCTGTTTATTTTGTTAACCAGGAATCACCAACATCTAGCATAGTAGGTATTCAATAACTGTTTAATGACTTTTATATGAATAATAGATTACATTAAAATTCTGTTGAACAAGGTCATTTCATCTATAGTTCACTTTAAGGTTTGCACAAAAATCACGTATTTTTGCTCTTTTACTTTTGTATTTTTAATTATTATGTGTACATAATAATTTATTATTATTATAATTTATTTCCTTTTTTTTTTTAATTTTTGCCTGCCATTCAACTTGATGTAATACTTTATGCTAAACTATAATCATTTTCTCCACACTGGATTTTCTGGTTCTAGATATAATGTGAATGCATATAATTTTGATAAACCTGATTCCAAAATTTAAAAACTCAGTAAGAAGAAATGAGAATGGTAAGTGTCGTTTACTGAAAACCTGACATATAGCCAAATGTTTTATTCATTCACTTAACAAACTACAGCTGTTCCTCTGTATCTGTGAGTTACTCATTCTTGGATTCAAACAACTGTTGATGAAAAATACTTTCTAAAATTTTTGCATTTGTCTTGAACTTGTGGTAAATTTTTAATCCCATCATTATTCCCTAAACAATACAGTATAACAACTATTTCCATAAATTCACATTATATTAGGGTATTTTAAGTAAGTTAGAGATGGCGTAAAGTCTACTGGAGTATCTGCATAACTTATAAGCAAAATACTATGCGATTTTATATCTGGGACTTCCGCATCTGCAGATTTTGGTACTGTAGGTGGGCCTAGAACCAATCTCCATGGGCACTGATGGTCATGTGTCTCATCTCTTACGTATTACTCAAAATTAGTGCTTCAAATTAATGTAATAATCTATTGTAAAGAGATGAAGAGTTTGATTTAGGTACAGAACACTTAGAAAAGTTGTTCAAAGTCAAGGCCAAGGAGTGGAGTAAAGCCAAGTAGACCTTTAGCCTTCCACCATTCCATCCTGGGATCCCTAGAAAACGTGCACAAGCTGTAGTGTGGGGGCATCACTCTTCCATCACCACCGCACTTGACCACCAATCTCTGCTGGAAGCTTTTGTTCTATACATTTCAAAACCTTCTTGTAATTACGGGTTACAATAAACCAGATGTACACCTGAAGCTTAAGATTTGAACCATGTGAAAATGTTCAGACATTGCCATTTTCCTGCTATAAAATAAATAGTTTCTTTATTATTGAAGGGAAAGAGCTGAAAACATTCATACGATTTATTCATGTGACTCATTAATAAAAAATAGAGTTATACTAAAATAAAGCGAGAAGGAAAGTGTTGTTTCTCATTAACTTATTATAATAGAAACAGTTTTAGTCCACAACAGACATGTAATGGATATGCCAGATAAGAAATGCATTCTCAACATTAAAAAAGTGACTATTGAACATGATTGTGATACATTATTCCTACATGTTCAAAAACAGAAACTCTCGTATTTATCTCCTTTATGCTATAGAAGTTCTGTCCCTTGGAAACACAAAACAGGATCATCTAAGATAGAAAGTTTTTTAAAGACTCAATTACTCTGTACCTCTCTGCAGTGCAGGTGCATTGAAAAATACCCGAAATTGAAAATGCTCCCTATGCACAATAGTAAAAGAGCATAATGCAAGCAAATTATGCTTTCAATTTCAGATGTCATATTATTCTGAAATTTTAGCTCAGTCAAAATCAAAATTATGGAGACAATTTGAATGAATGTATGTATCTTTTTGTCTATAATATATATGTAACTTCCTGTAACATTTACTGAATGTAGATGTCTTTAAAAGAATGGCCCCAGGATAATAAAGAATAACTCATGCAGACATTGTTTTAAATTTACATAGAGTGAGAACATTGGATCATGTATAAATTATACAATACAAAATCTAAATGCTACAGCATTTCTTCCTTTATTTACTTAATATTGCTAAGAAGTATTCATTTTTTTCACTGAAATTAGAGCAAAGGTCAGAAAATTTTCTGTAAATCTCCAGATAGTATCTACAGTAGACTTTGTTGGTCAAACCATCTGTGTCACAGCTGTTCAATTCTGCACCCAAAACAGCCTTGAACAATATGTAACAATTAAGTATGGCTGTATTCTGATTACAACTTACAAAAAAAAAAAACATGGTAGAGGGGCTAAATTTGGCTTGGGGTCCCATAGTATTTTACTTTGCCAAACCCAAGTCTCGAGGTTTGAGGCTCTCAAAATAGTTGTTTGATGTTTAGGGTCATAAATTCCAATTTCTATGATTCTCCACAGATTCAGTATTTTTTTTTTAATTGCAATATTATTAGAACGTATAACTTAGGGAGTTACCAAAATACTAACTGTCGGAAATAGCGGTGACTTCCTCATTATGATACAACCAGCTGACAGCAGGTGCAGGGGAACTGCTAACTCGGCAAACGACTTCGGCATCTTCTCCTTGTTTGAATTCTTGTGGAGATACCACTTCTCTGAAAGTGAGTTTTTCTGTATCAAAAGAGTAAAGCAAATTATAAAGTAGTATTGCTTATTTCTCCAGCTAATACATTCTAGATTTTATTTTTATTGATGGTATAGAATAATATAATTAGGAAAATCCAGATACTAAAAACTTTAAGCTAGAATCTAATGTCCCCACCCCAAAACTTCCCATCTTACTAAGAAAAAAAACTCGAAGATTTTGCAATGTCATCCTAGATCTTATATAAATCGGAGTTCATCCCTCAACTCTTATCTCAATTTCTTCCTCTCTTTTTAGTCGTTGGATCTGGATAAACTGTCTTTTTTGATGTTGCTTGAACACGCTCTGTTTGTTCTCATCCTGGGCACTTATATTCCCTTTAATTCATTCAGTTTTTTTCTTCCCAAAGTCCCTAATATCTCTTTGCATTTCAACATTCCTTATTTCTCCACTCTCCTTTAATTTCTTTTCCATAAAATTCCATAGCATGTGCATCTAACATCTATAGGTATTGGTTATATGCTTCATAAATGTGTTGAATGACTGAATGAATAAATATGATATTTATGCTTGAGGAGAAATTTTCACAAAAGTAATGCATTCTTGCAAAACATTTTTTTTTTTTATCTTCACAAATAAAACATCTGGGCTCTTGGTTTGTAGTAATGATCTTCCTTCTATAGCAATGAAGCCCAGAATTTTTATAGTAATGAAAACTTCATTACCATAAAATTCATCCATTCAAATAATAAAATAACTTTCCAAACACTGTGTCTATGCATAGATCATTTTATTTAATCACTTGTTATTGTGAAAAAGATACTGTATGGATAACATAAATTAGGAAAATACTCCATGAGAAACTTAGAATCTAAAAGGTACAAAAGGCTAAATTAAAAAAACAAAACAAAACAAAGCACTGGCAATGATACACCAAGAAACTGCCCTGGTCATCTAACAGGAAGTCCAGGGAACGTCGTGACTCAGTTTTTCATATCCTATTTCTACATTAATATTTAAAAAGCTATAAGCATGAGCCAGACTAAGAGCTTATATTCCAAAATATATACATTATGTTTTCCCTGTGGCTATAAAATGTGTATTATTTAACTAAAAAAGTTGGTTCCATATTTATGTTTATAGCCACCTACCACCTACTATCGAGTCTAAGATACACTGCAGGAGAACATCAATGAGCTGACATTTGCAAAAGTCTTAGAACACGGTATAACGCATAGTTTTTCAGGAGTGTTAGTTTTACATTATTTGAGCGATGGATATACTTAAGGCCCAGACTTCATTGTTATAATATTCATCCATTAAAAACCAAAAACAAATATAAAAACATTGACCTCATACTCCTAAATCTATTGAAACTTTAAAAATATAAGAAAAAAATAAGAAATAAGAAACAAAAAAATCATAAAAATACCATTTATTTTGTTTGAATTCTTTATAAGTAGCTACAATTTCAATCCAGTGAAACTTACAAACACGTGACTTACGGTAAATTTCCAAAACTACCGTAGCTTCTTGTGTCTGTCCTTTGGCATCTGTTGCTTGACAGCGATATATCCCTGCATCTTCTATATTTGCGTTGTAGATGGTTAATCGTGACCTCACGCCTTCCTTTTGCACCACTACCCTCTGTGTTGAAGTTATCTTCTCTCCTTGAGGATTGTACCAGTCTACACTCTCAGGTTCACCAATTGCTGCAGAGAACCAGGGATGAGAAAAGTTTGAAAATATGTTTTGAATGCTTGTTTTGGCACTGACATTTACTATTATGTAACAATTTTAGCAATTGAGAAACAAAAGCAAGTAAAAGACTAGAAATCTGAAGATCTTAGAAAACTGAAAGTAAACACAAATGGTACCACAAATGCTCATTTTTGTTTATCCAACATTGAGGATTCAATCTCATTTGAGTAAGTAAAACTCAAATGCTCCGTGGGAAATTTCCTGTACAATATACAAGCTGCGATAGCTGAAACGATCCCTTGAAAATCTATAGATTATAAGACTTCAGCATTTAAGTGCTGAAACTGCCTTCACTAATGAGCTAAACCACATAAGCCCCAGTGATAGTATCTGAACAGAAATATGATTACTAGCATGATTTTACTTGCTCTTGTATCTTTGCTAGGGTCAGGAGCTAGCACTTTTATCTCTAATAGTGCAGAGCTAACAAAAATGTAAATCAATTACAAAACAAACTCTGACCTTTCATAATACTAAATTTTGAATTAATTTCCCAAGTGGCTAAACTGGTGTAGATAAGGCCAATGACCATTTTAAAACTGAAGTCCTAATCTCTTTTCCCTACTGAAATGAGTAGTTTCATGATTTTAATCTAAAACTGTTAACTATTTAATCATACGATAGTTAGAATGCATTGAAATGATACTTATACTGCTAGGTAATTGCAACTAAATTATTACAGGTTAAACGTTTATTTATGTTTTCCAATTCAGAACCGAGGTTATCCTCTTCTTAAAAGCGAAAGCTTTCCATGTTTGCTTTTAGTCACTAAAAGGATGTATTTCACCTAATTACTTGAGAGATCATTTGTGGAAGCAGCAGACACCATTAACTCAAAAGTATAGGAGAAATTGCATGAAGTTAACTAACATCTGCAGGACCTCTTTCAAGAAAATTATTCCCTCTCATTTTTTTCTAAGAAATAGTTTTAGAAACAAATTATCCTTTCTCTAACAAATTACACATGCTTGAGCAAAAGTATGAAAGAAAGTTTAGTGAATCTTAAATGGATCTTAGCTATCTTATCTCCATTTTTTTCTGAACAAATTATAAAACCATGGGTGGTTAGAGGATAATGCATTTGAAGTCTGGGATTTGTTTTAAATTCCTTCCTCTACATAGAAATAACAAAAGAATAATTTAAATGAACAATCACTATAAATCCAAACAATATAAAATCTCATTTTATACAGTAAATTAAATAGGATATTTTGATAAATACATTTTAATTATTAATAACATGACAGAAAACTTCATTATCATGGAGAGTTTATTCAGGATTTTCATGAAGCAGTCAGAAATCACGCTTTCCTGGGATAGCTAGCAAATAAATTTCATCAAAACTTTCCATATTTGTAGGGCTAGACTATTGTACAAAGTATTAAGGTTGCCCAGAGTCTTCTCCAAAGTTGCAATGCATAGTAGAAATAGAAAATCATAGCTAAATTTTCCTTTATTTATTTATTTATTTATTTATTTTTGTAGAGACAGAGTCTCACTGTACCGCCCTCGGGTAGAGTGCCGTGGCATCACACGGCTCACAGCAATCTCTAACTCTTGGGCTTACAATTTTCCTTTATTTATAAAGTATTTATTACAAAATTTTACAAAATATTTACACGTATTCTGTATGTGCTGGCCACCTCTTTGTAAATTTTGGTAATGACTGTTTTGTAAATAAATGTACATGTAGCTACAATTTCCCATTTTTCTTATGCATGGTGACTTTTGTGATGACTTCTGGTCCATCCAGTATTTATAAATACTATTAAGCTTTTCATTTTTGTAATCTTGTTAAAAATTTCACGCCTGTAGTCCCAGCTACTTGGGAGGCTGAGGCAAGAGAATCGCTTAAGCCCAGGAGTTGGAGGTTGCTGTGAGCTGTGTGAGGCCACGGCACTCTACCAAGGGCCATAAAGTGAAACTCTGTCTCTACAAAAAAAAAAAAAAAAATTTCATTCACTATATATGACACACTATTTTAAACTCTCTAGAGGTATATCAATCTTCAGGTTTATATCAAAAACAAATTCATCTTATTGAGTTTTATATGTTGATGTTTCTAAGGTATCTAGAAATTTTAGAGTCATCTATGTAGTTACCATTGTAGTAGAAAAAAAATACATTCTGATATTTGAATTTCATAGTTTTGTCACATCTTTTTGTTTAGAATTTTGTGTTTCTACTACATTCAACATAAATAAGACAATTTTCATGATTGCAGTACAATTCTTGGTGATACATCTTTTTTTTTATTAAATCTTTGTATAAAAGAAAAAAATGTTTATTTAGATGATATTAATTCACACTTGGAAACTTTACCTTAGTTTGACCTATGGAAAATGCAGATGTGATTTTGGTAGTATCTTAAGGTAGTATATGCCTTACTAATATGTATACCTAAAGGTAACATATTTTCATTTTATTTCAAAAATTCATTTTAACTATTTTATCACTGTGTCATTATATCAGGCAATTGAATGTGTATACATGTGCGCATGCATCTATGTTGATAAAATATAAATAAAATTTAGAAACCGTGATCTATATTCTTTTGCCAACGCTCTTCTGACATAGTAGGTGATGTAAGATCAATAACAATATGTCATCTACTCTCTGATTCTTCATTCATGAATATAATAAAAATGTATTATCAGGGGCGGTGGCTCAAAGGAGTAGGGCACCAGTCCCATATGCCAGAGGTGCTGGGTTCAAACCCAGCCCTGGCCAAAAACTGCAAAAAAAAAAAATGTATTAACAGACCTATACATTCAAATTATTAGGAAGGTAAAGGTATAATGAAATCATAGGCTCTATTAATGTTTAATAATATGAGATATTTTAGCATTTCTACACATACACTACTATTAGTACACATGTTATCATAACTATGTTTCTTTCTTTTATTTATTTTTCAAAGATGGGTACTCGCTATGTTGTCCAGGCTGGAATTCAGTGGCTATTCTCTGAGATCACGGTGCACTGCAGGCTCAAACTCTCTGGTGCAAGCAGTTACTTGCATCAACATCCTGAGTAGCTGGGACTACAAGTGTAACCACCTTTTTCTAATTGTAATAATTTTAATGATAATTTAAGTAAGCCTTGTCATTCTCAAGACACCTTTTACAATGCATTTTACGTCACAAATGCCTATTCTGATCTAGTTTCCAATTGCTTTAGTATAATCAGGATGAAAATCAGTTCTAAAACATTTTCATAATGAATCTGGGTACTAAAGGAATATTTTTGAAAACTTTAGGTATGAAGATTTGTATTTACAAAAATGGCATATGATAAATCTAAATGGATGCAGAATGTGTCCATTCATTCGTCCTTCACAACATTGAATTAGAATTTGATGTTTAAGTACTTGTCTTCTCAATGTCTTCTGAAAAACTTGTGAATGTACATAATGAATTAATTCCATATTATTTTCCCTAGGCATCATTATATATGATAATTTTTACTAATGAAAATCTTGCAAAACCTTTTTGGATTAAATATCTACTTTTTAAATGAATTTCAGTTTTTAAAATAATTAATATTTTCTTCTAAAATTGTCTTCAAGTATAACTGTAATACAATTTGCCATATGTAATTTATTCACTTCATATTTATAGGGATGGTTCAATTGCATTATTTACATTCATCCTAATACTATTTAGACAGGAATAGCATTTAGATTCTTTTAAAATGATAGGTACATTATATTTGATAAGTTATTTTCTAAATAAATATCTACTTTGGAAGTCAAAATAAATAAATTGAAATTAATAATGTTAGAGCTCATAGTGTTAATGTGCAAAATGTGATTGTTAACACTTACCGATCACTGTAAACCCAATAAGAAGATGGTAATTTTGGAGAACTGAATTTTTAACTATTTAATTTAGCCAATATATTTTATTTAGTAAATGAAGCAGAAAACAGGTGACCTGAAAATCCTTATAGAAATGCATACCTGTACATGTGAAGAATTTAGATTCTCCCACACTAAGCTCTACTTTGCTGAGTGAAATTGTCACTTGAAGAAGAGCTGATAAAAAAAAATAGTAATGGTTAATTGTGGTTTTAAACACGATTTCTAAGATTTTTAAGAGACATCTAAACCACACTTTGCAAGTAGCACTTTATCTGCAAATTTTCATTACCCATAAAGAAAAATGAAAGTTTGGTAAAATACACTCCAAAATTGTATCTGTTACATTATTATGCAGTAAACAAACAAAATACAGCACATAGTCAAGCTAATATGCTGATAGCTAAAATTCTGTTAGTCAAGAAAATAATCAAATTCGTGCTCAGTCATCTCTCTCTTGTTCATAGGCTTGTATCTACTACCAAATTGAGTAACAGGGAAATTATTTTTGAAAGCTGAAAATTTTAAAGTCTAAGTCCTCTACTGTAATGACAACAATAATATATATATATATATATGTATATCATAAACATTTTGACGAGGTACTCAAATATTTCCATAAGGAAGGGTGCATCGTTGTCTAGTGAAGGTTCAAGGAGAACTGATTTTCTATGATCAATCGGTAAAGTAAAGGAACCAAGACAGTAGCAATAAAATAGATGGGCTACTCAGCAGTTTAAGTGCTTGTGGTTAAAATTGAAGTAAAATAGTTTAATTTTCTAGAATTGTAGAAGATAATGAAAATGCCATTTTAAAATGAATTAACATGCTGTCTGTACAATATAGTGTGTCCACTCCCCAAAATCGACTGCACCAGCCCTTGGTCTCAGAAATACATAGTTGAGCTTTCAGTAAAAGTAATGAAAGGTGCAAGGGATAAATAAAAAAACAAAACAAAACTCTGAAATGAGAGTACAAGACTGCACTGAGAATTTGCTGATGATAGTAACCAAAAGGCTTATATAAGTGACAGAGATAGCATCTGAGCTTGTCCAGAACAACAGGGTGCTAAATAACACTAGGTAACACTGACCAGAATAATACTGACCCTCAAAGGCGGGTGTAGAATCAACCAACCCACTGGGAATGGGGGGAGACTTGTCCTTCTTGAGTTGGGTCAGGGGAAAAATGTTTCTCCTTAGATTAACCATAAATTCTGCCATAACCTAGATTTTGGATTTCATTTATAAACATGGGTCCTTTGGAAAACCCCAATCTTAGAAACTAAAATAAAAATTAGTCTCACACATAAGGCTCTCAGTAAGTGGGAAAAAAAAAAAAAAACCCTGAGAACAAATTGCCTAAGAATTTTATAAATGAAGTTTACTTTAATCTAAAGCCACATTCTATTTTTTTTAAATAAAATTTTGGAATTTTATTAAGAAAAAAAAATCACAACCGTGAACATTGTTACTGTTAGAGGCCCTCTTGGTTTGCCACAGTGATACTGAGCATGCTCACAAGGGGTTTAAAGCAGTGTTCTAACATTAAAAAACACATCATGCGAGTTGTGGGTCCAGATTCAGTCTTTGACTTGTAGTTAACCAGTTCTCCCAGCACCATTTGTTAGAGACTGAAGGAGTCTTTTCCTCAGTGTACATTTTTGTTTAGTTTATCAAATCTCAGATGGCGCTACATGGCTGCATTCCTCTTTAAGTTCTCTATTCTATTCCATAGATTTCTATCTCTATTTTTGTGTCAGTACCATGCTGTTTTGACCACTGTACTACATCCCAAAGTCTGGAATACCATTCAGCCATAGAAAGACAAAGATTTTTTTTTTTTTTTTTTTTTTTTTGCAGTTTTTGGCCAGGGCCAGGTTTGAACCCACCACCTCCGGTATATGGGGCAGGTGCCCTACTCCTTTGAGCTACAGTGCCTGAAAGATGGAGATTTTTACATCTTTTGTATTTACCTGAATGGAGCTGAAACACATTGTTCACAAGACAACGTACTCAAACTAACATGAAACCAATAGAAAACAACTGTATGCCCAAACAGGAGAAAAACAAGAGTATATTGAAGTGGATGAGAGTGATGAGGAGGGAAGGGGGAGAAAAGGGGGGATTGGTAAAGCTCTCACCTAATGTGCACACTGTAAGGATATTCAGCACACCCCCTGGATGAAGGGCTCAAGTACAACTTGAACTTTACCTTAGAATTGTAAACATTTATACTCTCATATTAATCTGAAATTTAAAAAAAGATATAACTCACTACAAATGAAAGAAAAACAACATGTACTGAAATAAGGCACGTGAGCGAGAGTCGGCGGAAACAACTGGGAGAAATAAACTCCCCCTCAAAATTCAAACAATTTGTAGACTAAGAATATAATTTTAAGAAATGTTTAAAGAAATAAAATGTGCCATCTGAGGCATGAGAAAGGAACAAAATATTTAAGAAAGACCTGTCAAATATGTTTAAGTTTTTTTTTTTTTTTTTTATTAAACCACAGCTGTGTACATTAGTATGATCATGGGGCACCATACACTTGGTTCATATATCGTTTGACACATTTTCATCACATTAGTTAACATAGCTTTTGTAGCATTTTCTTAGTTATTTTGCTAAGACCTTTACATTCCACATTTACTAGGATTCACATATACCCTTGTAAGATGCACCGCAGGTGTAATCCCATTAGTCCCCCTTCTTCCGCCTCCCTCCCCCCCCTCCCTATTCTTAGGTTATAACTGGGATATAGCTTTCATGTGAAGGTCCTACATTAGTTTCATAATAAGGGTGAGTACATTGGGTACTTTTTCTTCCATTCTTGAGACACTTTACTAAGAAGAACACCATAACAAAGATATTTGAATCAGAATATTTATTGCAGCCCTGTTCATAATTGCTAAGTCATGGAAAAAGCCCAAGTGCCCATCGATCCACGAATGGATCAATAAATTGTGGTATATGTACACCATGGAATATTATGCAGCCTTAAAGAAAGATGGAGACTTTACCTCTTTCATGTTTACATGGATGGAGCTGGAACATATTCTTTTTTTTTTTTTTTGTAGAGACAGAGTCTCACTGTACCGCCCTCCGGTAGAGAGCTGTGGCGTCACACGGCTCACAGCAACCTCTAACTCTTGGGCTTACGCGATTCTCTTGCCTCAGCCTCCCGAGCAGCTGGGACTACAGGCGCCCGCCACAACGCCCGACTATTTTTTTGTTGCAGTTTGGCCGGGGCTGGGTTTGAACCCGCCACCCTCGGCATATGGGGCCGGCGCCCTACTCACTGAGCCACAAAAATGTTTCCTCATACTTCCTGTCTTAAAATTTTAAGTTAATTCTTCTCTTTCAGAAACATCTCTGGAAATGGGATAGGCTATATGGCTTTCTTCTGTCTTTTCAGCCTTGGATCTTATTTTTATTCATCATTCCCCAAATTTTGCAGAGTACATATTATTTTACCGGGGATCAATAAATGTTCACATAAATCTAATATGTCAGAGAGAGAAAAGATAAAGAAAAAAAATAAGCCATAAGGAATAGGAAGAAAACCAGTACAATCATGAAATAAGGGATTATCTATATACCATTACAAATGCAGATTCCAGTAAAAATTCACAGAAGAAAAATTTAGCTTTAACGAATTAACAAATCAATAGCTTAATTTAGTTACAGTTGAATGAGATCAATAGAGGTAAATAGAAGAACACAGTAAGTTGGGAAAAAAACAGAAATCTAAAAAAAAGAAAAAGAAAAAGAGGGTAAGTTGTTGGGATCCACAATCCCAGTTGGTGGTGCAGGGTTTTCTATCTTGGATAAGATTTGAAAATGCCTATGGATCAAAGGGAAGGGGCAGAAAGAGATTGTAAGATTGAACAGAAGAAAAATTATAATATGTCCCTCATTTCTCTTTTCTTTCCTCTCTCTAATTTCTTCTTTACAATATCATGCCACCAATCTCTTTCTCTTTGAACCTTTAATCTGTATTTTCCCAAAACATTAAATTTTACATCTCCAACTTGCAGCTAACATTCAGTTGGATAATATACTTTAATTTCAAACTCTCTATTTGAAAACTGAACCAGTTTCTCTTCCACAAAATTTGCTTTCTGGTCACTTTTCTATTTTGGGTGAACATCAATCAATTTCCAAGTCTGGGTTATATAATCTTTGAAATATAATTTGTATACACTTTTATTTAGACATACACATTATTTTTGTTGAAGTATAATAATTGTACATATTTATGGAGTATAAGTGATATTTAATACATGAATACAGAGTATAATGATCAAATCATGGCATTTAGGATATCCATTACCTCAAATATTAACCATTTCTTTGTATTGGGAATCCTTCAAATTTTTTACCTATTTTGAAAGATACAATATTGTTGGCTAACTAGAGTCACACTTACTATGCTAAGAGCAGAACTTATTCCTTCTATTGAACTATATGTTTGTACAATAAACAGTCTCTCTTCCTTCTGACCCCAACATTCCCAGCCTCTGGTAAGAATTATTCTATTCTCTAGCTCCATGAGATATGAGATTAACTTTCTTAGCTTCCACATATGAATGAGACCTCGCAATACATGTCTTTCTGTTGCTGCCCTATTCACTTAACATTATGTTCTCCAGTTCCCTCCATTTTTTCTATGAGTAATAGGATTTTTTTTTTTAAGATAGCGTCTCACGCTGTCACCCTCCGTATGCTTGCTGTGAGCTGTGAGCTGTGGCATCATGTCTCACAGCAACCTCCAGTTCTTGGGCTTAAGAGATAGTCTTGCCTCTGCCTCCCAAGTAGCTGGGAGTACAGGCACCTGCCAAAACGCCCAAGCTTTTTTTTTTTTTTTTTTTTGGCAGTTGTCATTGTTGTTTAGCTGGCCCAGGCTGGGTTTGAACCCGCTAGCCTCGGTGTATGTGGCTGGTGCCATAACCACTGTGCTACAGCGCTGAACCTTCATTATATATATATATTTTTTTAAGGGAAAATGATCTGAACAGACTTTCTTTTTCTTTTTTTGTTTTAGACAGAGTCTCACTATGTCACCCTTGATGGAGTGCCATGGCATCATAGCTCATAGAAACCTCAAACTCGGGCGGCGCCTGTGGCTCAGTCGGTTAGGCGCCGGCCCCATATACGGAGGGTGGCGGGTTCCAAACCTGCCCAGCTGAACTGCAACCAAAAAAAAAAAAAAAAAAAAAATAGCCAGGCGTTGTTGCGGGCGCCTGTAGTCCCAGCTACTCGGGAGGCTGAGGCAAGAGAATCGCTTAAGCCCAGGAGTTGGAGGTTGCTGTGAGCTGTGTGAGGCCACGACACTCTACTGAGGACCATAAAGTGAGACTCTGTCTCTACAAAAAAAAAGAAACCTCAAACTCTTGAGCTCAAGCATTCCTCTAGCTTCAGCCTCCCAAGTAACTGGGACTACACGTGTCTTTTACTCTTTCTCAGGCTGATCTCGGAACTCCTTAACTCAGGCAGTCCACCCGCCTCCGCCTCCCAGATGCTAGAATGACAAGCACGAGGCATTGAGCCCAGCCCTCTTAACAGACATTACTAAAAGGAAGGCATCTGATCAGTCAATAGGTGCATGGGCTCATCACAGATTGTCAGGGAAATGTAAAACAAAACCACAATTTAGTAAACGATAGTTATAATTTAATAAAAAAAAAGATTTCTAAAGGCAAAAAAATGAGTTTCTGAGGAAGGAAACCACAGATAAAGTAAACAGAAAAATATCATGCTAATGTATTGGCAGAATCAACATTGTTAAAATGTCTATCATACCTAAAGTGATCACCATCCCCCTAAAACACCAACAATGTTTTTCACAGATCTAGAAACAATGATTGTATGCTTTGTATTGAGAAAGAAAAGAGCTTGAAGAGCCACAGGAACCTTAATGAAAAGGTATAAATCTGGAGCCATCGTTTGACCAGATATCAAACTACACTTCAAGGCTATAATAAACAAAACAGCATTATCTAGCATAAGAACAGAGATATAGATCAATGGATAAGAATAGAAAGCCCAGACGTCCTCATATTGACATCAATTTTTGACAAAGCAGACAATTGCATATACCTGGGGGAAGAAATCCTGTTCAATAAGTGGTGCTGAGAAAACTGGATATCCACATGTAAAAGTTTGAAGCAGGATCCACAGCTGTCACAAGTCACAACAAGTAATTCATGATGGATAGACAACTTAAATCTAAGGTGTGAAACTGTAAGAGTTCCAGAGGAAAATGTTGGAGAAGTCCTTACAGATATCCTGGGTTTTTCATCAAGTTGATACTGGCTTCATAGAATAAGTTAGAGATGATTCCTTCTTTCTTGATGTTATGAAATAATTTCAATTATTTTCAATCTTTTTGAAACCAATCTAATCTAATTAAACTAAACTAATCTCAAATAGTTTCAATCTTTTACATGTGGCTATCTAGTTTTCTCAGCACCACTTATTGAATAGGATTTCTTTTCCCCACTATATGCAATTGTCTGCTTTGTCAAAAGTCAATAGCAATATGAGGACATCTGGGCTTTCTATTCTTGTCCATTGATCTATATTTCTGTTCTTATGCTAGAAGAGCATTTCTACAGCATAAATATTAGTTCCTCCTTGTAAGTCTGATATAATTCAGCTGTGAAACCATCTGGTCTGGGACTTTTTTTCATTAGAATGTTTTTTATTGTCATTTCCCTGTACCAGGGTTCCTGACAAAGCCACAAATAGATCTACCATATGATACAGCAATTCCACTACTGGGTATTTATTCAAAGGAAAGGCAATAAATATAGTGTAAAGATATCTGCTCACCTATGTTCACTGCAGCACTATTCACAATAGCCCAAGTATGGAATCAACAACAGATGAATGGATTATGAAAATGTGGTATATACACATAACAGAATGCTATTCAGAAAATATTACTTTTAATTCAATATATTTTGACAGCCTTCATATTTATTTTTCTAACTTTTACCTCTTTAATTTCTTTTTCCTGCTAATATTTCTCAGGCTGCTTCATGAGTATCTTCCTAAATCTTTATTTACTTTCACCTTTCTACTCAAAATTCTTAAAAGTGGATTTGCTTTGGGCAGTGCTTGTGGCTCAAAGGAGTAGGGCACCAGCCCCACATGCCGGATATGGTGGGTTCAAACCTGGCCCTGGCCAAAAACTGCAAAAAAGAAAAAAAAAAAAAAGGTGGATTTGCTTTAACTGATTAATCAATTATTATACAAATTTTAATTGAAATAAACTTATCTTTCCAAGTTTATTTCCAATAAAATGAAATTGAGCATAAAATTCCTCTATGATGCTTCTGCAGCTACAGATATCTAGGACTCATCCTTTCTCTTCCCCCAAACAGACTCAACTTTCCAAAAATTTCTCAAAATGTTTCCTTTGCCTCACCTCCCTTTTTCTCAACTACGCAACCCTTACTTTCACTCTATCTTCAAGAACAATCTAAAATCCGAATAATTTTCCAAATCTTGCCTGAGCACTCCACTTATGATATTAGGAAATAAGTATCTTTGATCAGTAAGAATTCTAATTAAACATGTGAAATAGTGTTGATAATTATATTCACGTCTCTACTTAATTTTAATATAAATTCATGGAAATCAAGCATCATCAATCAAGCTTCTGTTCTCCTAACCTGATAATATATGACTAGATAGCAGGTTGATGGAAAAACACTTGGAGATTATTGTACACTAGGAACAGAACATTGACAACATTATTAGTATTAGTATGAATGATTAATATTAACAATATATAATTTTAGAATGACTTCATTACTTTAAGTTGAATTTAAGAATATCAGAGAGTTTGAGGAATGTCTGTCAATTATTACATAAGTAATTCCTACCACTGGCCATGGAGTAAATTTGCTTTTCTAAGGAAATGTTACAGGAAAAGATAGAACTTGAAAGATAAAGGCACTTTAAAAGTTAATACAGTTCTGGACAATTTTTATGTTGATTTACTGATGGATATTATAAATAATATATATTCCTTGTAATAAAATGAAATTGAGCATAAAATTAATTAGTTAATTTATATTAAAATACTTGGTTAATTTTTCATTCAGTACAAATTATTAATTCACTTCTTAATTAAGCCATATTTTTCATGGACATTTTGGTGACTGGGCAAAATAATTTCGTTGCTATATATGATTAAAATATATAAAGAAAACACACTACTCTATTAGATTTCCCAGTGGTCAGGCTGGCTCTAAATGTCCTCAACAGATATGTTAAAATGTTTTCATGTTAGTGTAAATCTAGAAAACTAAATTGGAGATCAGCCTAATCACTGCTGTAATGATTTAGCATGCACTATTCTTGTGATCAGTCTTGACTTGTGCCCACCTCCACATGACTGATTCTGGACACAAAATTCAGAAGAAAACTTAATGGTTTTCTAATGCCAAATAACTATGTTTGGAGAAAAGCAAAAATGAATGATACACTTGATTGTCATCCAGATATCCAAAAATATCATTAAATATCTTCACAAGAGAGTTGTCTGAGGTCCAACAACTGAGTTTAAGAACTTATCCTGGGAAAAGTGCTACATACCTTATTGCTGAATTGTCACCACAGTCACCTTTGAAGTCCTCCCCATGGGATGCTATGCACCCATGCTCATGCCTAGTCCACACTTCAAAGCACTTTTTCTAGGATGAGTTCACAAAGTTAATTGTCTGACCTTGGATGACAACAGCTCTGATAGCCATTTGAAGAGTTCCAAAATTGTTTAATAAATAAAAAGTACCCATTGTAACCTGGGACTTTGTAAGCACGCAATACTCACCTTCTGGGTGCATACTAGGCCCTTTTCTACATTTCCATTATAGATATTGGATGTATGTTCATGTCCTTATCCTCAAGTTTGATCTGGAAAATGTTTCCTAGTATGTAGTATACTCTTTACTTCAAAAAACTTACATTTCTCTAAGTCAGCATATCAGAACCCAAATGCATCCTCTCCCTATCTTAATTCATTCTTTATTGACCATCTTGATGCAATTGTTAGCCACTAAGTTTACTTTTCAGAAAAGGTAATAGATACGCAAGATTCTTTCTCCTTTATCTCCCTCAATTTATAAATGTTTGTCAAATTCAGTTTACTCTTCTTTTTAAATGTTCTTCACATAGGCTTCTGTTTTGCAGCCTCACTGTCTTAGTTTCATTTTCCACCATTGCTAGGCTGGTCTAGTGAATGGTCTGCAAAAGTGAACATCAGATATTGACTTTTTCAGGAACATCTGAGGAAGGTTTTGTGTATATGTGTGTTTGTGCAATTTCTTTTTTCTGGAAAATGTGTGCAGTTTTCTTTTATTTTTTTATTTTTTTTTATTAAATCATAGCTGTGTACATTAGTATGATCATGGGGCACCATATACTTGGTTCATAGACCGTTTGGTTTTGGTCCCATACCTGGAATTCTGATTCAATTTTGGTCCCATACCTGGAATTCTGATTCAATTCATCTGGTATAAGGCCTAGGATTCTGTATTTTTAAGCAACTTCCACGTGCTAACCATTGCTTTTCATTTAGTGTCTCCACTCCAATGTCACTGACCTGAACTATTCCAGTGAAGAATCTCAGGTCTCATTTCAGACTGACAGGGTCACAATCTATAATTTAACAAGATCCCCTGTAGAGTCTTTGCATATTAGTGTAATCATCACTGGCTTGGACTATGGGAATCAAGCATGTTTACCAATCTGTAATACACATACGCTACATGCTTCCCCTTGTGTATAGATAAACCTGAACTGGTTGACACTGACATATAAGACTTTTAATAGCCTGGCCATCTCCTCAACTTAGTAGATCTTATTTCCAACCATATCAAAATTAAACATACATAATAGGGAAAGTGTCAGGAAATTTTGCAAATATCTCCCATTTAGTTATTTCCCTATTTCACTTCACATTTTACTCCTATTAGATCCCCCCTTTTTCTCAACTAAAGATATGTCTTCATTTTCTTGTAAAGATTTAGACGAGTTGTCAAAAATAGCTAGAATCTTTCAGTATCTTCTAAAATCCTGTAGCACCCTTTTTAAAGAGCATTTAACACATTGTACATTAATATACTACTAATAATTAAACTACTTTAATATGCAAACAACATTAATGTATACTCTAACTTAAAGCCATCATAATATCTTACCCCAAATAATTTAGTATTATTTAGGCTAAAGTTAATCTTAATTTGAAGAAGGTTGCCTGTTTGTTTTTAGTTTCAACACAACTCTCCAGTAGCACTCAAGACGCTCTCAATTTCATCCACACATCTGTTTCTCCACTTAATTACATACTCTTGGGAAATGATGACAATGCCTAATTTATCTTAGTCTATCCAGCCAGCATGGATCTGGAAAAGATCCATGCTGAAATATTTGCACATAAAGGAACTGATGTTAGAGTAAAATAAAACAAAATTTATTCATCTTTCCATGAATCTTTTTGTTGGTTTTCAAAGTTGAATTCAATAATGAGCCCCTTTAAATCTAGTTTTATTCTTAGTAGCCTTATTACATTTTACTTTACTCATCATACAAAAATTTGTACAAACTAAATTAGTGACAAATTGACAGACAGAGTAGTGCGTGTGGATGTATGTTTTGATTCAAATGTATATTTCACATGTAAAAATAAAATTTCCAAAAATGTCATCTACATTACTAGTACTCAAAAATTAATTGATGTTCAAAATAGGGCATGTGAATGAAAAATAATAAAGAACAACTAAGGTTTAAATATAAAAAAAATTATAAGTGAAGATGATAGAATCTCAAAGAAAATGTTAACAATGATGAGTTTTAGGAAGACCACGACACAATATTTACTCATATGACAAGTATTTAAAAACCTGCGTTTACTAAAATATTATAGTAAATACATCACATTAAAGAGGAAATTTTTGTGAAGTAAAGTTTATACTGATTTGTGTGTGCATTTATATATATATGAAATATATATATATTTTAAATGAGAAAGAATGATTTTGTTTTAATAATACATTATACAAAATTAAATATCATACATAAGTTTAAGAAATAAATGTAGAAGGCATAGTTCCAAAAAAATCAGTAAATAAATTTTACTTCATAGAAACTCAGCAAAGTGTTTATTAATAAAGCAAAATCATTACTTAATTTTAATATATAATAATCAGGAAATAATAAAACTACCTGTCCCATATTTTTGTTTTAAATCGAACCCTTTTATAAAAAGTATCACTTACCATAAAAAAAGTATAATAAATCCATTAATGCCAATTGGACAGAGAATGTTGTCCTAGAGATGAGTGAAGCAACCTGTGCTCAGGCGGTAGTCAGGCCCTGGGTCCAGCAACGGGTCACTCATCACTTATTTTGAGTGTGACATTTAATTAAAATTAAAATATCTTGAAGATGCAGCTAAACTCAAGCTCTATATCCAATCCAAGTTTATTTCAACAGGCACTACATAAGACACGTAAGTTATTAGCCACCTGGATAAAGCCAGCAGAGAATATTGTGTAAAATTTTTATCCCCGCTAAGACTACGCAGCAAATAAATTAAATTATGGGACGGTGATTTCATTGGGCTTATATGAGACGTTGGATGCTTCTGTACGTGTTTGCTATTCCCCAAGTATGAGCAGTTTCTCTCCATATGAAGGTCAGCATAAACCTTATTTATAAGCCTCTCAAAAGAAATCAAATGTATCTGTCACTCAACAATTTAGTTGGAAGGTTTCACTTTCATTCCTTTCCCCGAATGATATTATACTACTAGTTATTTAGCATTTACATTGCTTAACAGTCAACAATGATATATGCTATCAAATGTGAAACTCATCAGAGTATTACAAATTCTACTATAAAACAGTGTGGAAAGAAAAATGAACACAACCTCTTCAGCTTTAGGAACAAAATATTTTGAATTAGAAGCATTAAAATAAGACCAACAAATGATACCACCCTTAATGTGAGAATATACTATTTTCTTTTGTTCAGGGTAAACCACAAAATTATTATATCATGAGAAATTTAGATGCAAAAATATTTCAGTAGAAATGAATATGGTCTTTTAAAATAAATTTAGAATTAATATTACAAGGCATATTTCATATGATTAATATTTTTAGAAGCACATGGTATCAGTATCACTTGAATAAAAATGACATTTATAATCAAAGATATAGACATTTCAAAGATATAGACATTTATTCATTAATTAAGTGGCTCATTCCATAACCCACGGAAACGCTACAGAGGTATATGCTTGAGATGACATTAATGTTTGCTGTTAGGTATCTGCAGGGAAGGTATTTTACTAACATGGAAAATTTCCCACTTTTCAACAATTAAACAATTCATTTGTTTTAAGCAGTAAACAACAGTTGTGTTTCTTATACCTCCAAATCAGTTAGTTGTAGGAGCACTTTATATTATAACCGAGGCATTTATGTTTATAACAAGATGATGTATTACACAAAGAAAACACATCTTACAAAGAATTTCTTCCAAAATGTTCTAGGATATAAAAAGAGAAGTTTTAAGAGCTAGTAAGTGTGGATGGCTCACTATAGAGAAAATGTGTTTGGTTTTGTTGTCTCGGTGAAAGCATGTTAGGCATCTCAGAATCTTTGATTATTATACCCTGAAGGTGCATCCAGATCTCCAGTCCAGTGATCTCAGGCAGAGGTGGGGAACCTGCGTCCTGAAGGCCACATGGGGTCTTCTAGGTCCTTAAGTACAACCTTTTTACTGAATCCACATTTTACAGAACAAATCCTTTTATTAAAAGGGATGAGGCAGAGAAAGATTTTTACTTCTACTGCCTTTTTTTTTCTTTGCTTAGAAAAGAACATTTTGAAATCAGAAGGTCATGAGTTTCCCTCCTGAAATTGATACTGTTTTATTGATACTGTTGAAAAATTTAAGTGGGAGCAAATTCTGCACCCTCTCAGAATGGAGAGAAAGTTGATTTGGGAAAAATACTGTCCAAATTGGAAGAGAACAGATAGTCTACCCCTCCTCCCTGGAATGACTAAGAAGAAAGGTAAGAATTATGGGGCTTCCAGAAATAGTTCTCAATCTTGTGTGGCTGGTGTGTGTGTGTGTGTGTGTGTGTGTGAGAGAGAGAGAGGGAGAGAGAGAGAGAGAGAATATGTGTGTGTAAGAGAAAAGGGTGAAGTAACTCCATATATCGTGATCTTGCACTAATGGAAAGAGGCAAAGAAAAACTCCATGTGATGGGCAGCGCCTGTGGCTCAAGGAGTAGGGCGCCGGTCCAATATGCCGGAGGTGGCGGGTTCAAACCTAGCCCGCCCTGGCCAAAAACCAAAAAAAAAAAAAAAAAAAACAAAAAACTCCCTGGGACATAGTCCAAAAGTGAGTCAGAGTCATGTTGTTGTGCTTTCCTTGGCTTCTGCACAGTGTGGGAAGGTGCATCATCCTAAAACCCAAACACAGCCTCAGTGGCATAAAGCAGCAGCCATGATTGTGCTTGCTGTGGGGGGTTCCCTGCCGAGAGGTAAATAGCTGACCTGAGACACAAGCCAGCTCTGCATAGAGAGAAGTCCAGCTTAACTCTGAGAACTCACCAGCACCGGTGGGAACACAGACTGTGCTGATGCAGCTTGAGTAGCAGTCCCTTGGCCCTGACCAAGTCATGGGTGCATACCACAGATTCCCCACAATTCCTCTGAGAACACCAGTTCCAGGAGTCAGCAAGCACATGAGAGCTGCTGACCAGAGGATGATAATGTATCTAAGGGTGGCCCCCAAAACCAAGTGTTTACATAAGCAGGTTTTGCCTCCCCAACCAGACACACAGATATGCTTGGAAGGTGCTAAACTGAAAGTCTATCTGTAAGACATTGAATTAACGTATAAACTATAAGATACCCAGAATTCTGTCTTTAGCACTTTCATGAAAATAACAGGCATGATAACTGTATTAATATCTCCCTTGTATTTGTGAGATTGGTATTAAACATTTAAATTATGCCTGATACTTAGTAAATCATCAATAGTAATCCCTCTTAATTAACTCTAGAGGAGCTCAGAAAGACAAATTGTATGTTTTTGGTATGTTTTACATAAGAAAATCATTTCATGTTTGTATACCACTGAAGTGAGATTATCAATAAAAAATGTATTTAGAGTTCTTTTTTATTTCTAAATAAACTAAGAAATTCTGTATACAATCCAAATTTAAATGGAATGTATTTAAACTAAATTAGTTCAACTGCATTCAATGATGTTGATTAACATGCTTGAGATTTCCCCTGGCAAGGGTGGGCAACAATGCAACAATTTTGCATTGTTGACAAATGCAAAAATAATGCAAAAAAATTTTGATGCTCATTTCCATGATTGTCTTTTACCTGGTGAAGAGCAGAAAATGTAGTACAAAATTTGAGGTCTTACCCACACAGACACATACACACACAGTCTATTGCATTGGTAACCATTTGCAGAAAACTGGGGACCAGACAATGTTTATTATAAAGTAATAAATCCACTTGTGGTGACCATATTTCTAAATTAATGTTAAGAAAAATTGAATAGTATCAAAAATGTTTATGTATGTACAACTAGTATGGTAATAATCATAATTAAATAGTAAGATATGCTGTGAAGTTCAAATTCTTTCTCATGTAAGCATGACTTCTCCCCCAGTTGGTGCCCCAGAAAGTTATTATTTACACATCAGAGATCTCCCCAGACCTTTTATCTGAACAACCCTTCTATTGCCAACATTCCGCTCTTATGTGCTCCTTCCATTTGATCTTCCAGAATTAGGTTGTGTGTGTGTGTCTCTCTCTCTCATTTTTTCTCTCTTCCCCCTCCCATCCTCCTCTCACCCCTCCTCCCCTCTCCCTTCATCTCTCTCTCTAATTTTCCCTTTATTTCACTGTGCTTTAATAGCTCATCAGGGGAACAATTTTTTGTTTATATGGCCATGTCTCTAATTAGAATGCAGTTTATGCTGAGAAAGGACAATGTCGTATTCAACTTATTAAACCCCAGAGTCTTTCTCAGAGTCTGGAACACTTCAGGCATCTATTATGTCTCTTAAATAATGAATGAATACATTAGTTGAATGAATAAAAATATTAATATGTTTAAATCTAAATTTTCCAGTTAAAAAGGTACAACTCTATTTCCCTTTCTCATTCCCACAAAGGGGAGGGAAATAGTTTTGCTGATACTTTTTAAAGACTTTCTAAAACCAAACCATTTTATTTAAATACCAGTTAAATAATAAAGGCACCAAATGCATCAGAACATATTCTACTTGACTGATTGATTGCAAAGAAAAGTGATTATTACTGTATTAGTGAATTCTATAACAGGCTTCACAACAAAAAAGAAATACCCTCACACATTTATTAATCTTTTTCTTTCAAACATATTACATCTCATACGATAGAGCTGCTTATTGTATAGATGACAAACTTTTTTATACTTTTTTTTTTATTGAGACAGATTCTCACTTTGTCACTCTGTGTTGAGTTCTGTACTGTCACAGCTCATAGCAACCTCAAACTCTTGGGCTCAAGTCACTCTCTTGCCTCAGCCTCCCTAGTAGCTAGGACTATAGATGCTTGCCACAGCACCCGGCTATTTTTTTTGTTTGTTTGTTTGGCAGGCCAGGGCTGGGCTTGAACCCACTAATCCCGGAACATGTGGCCAGTGACCTAACCACCGAAGTATGGGTGCCCAACCTTTTTTATACTTTAATATTTTATCACTTAACCTAGTACCTTAACAGAAGTGAAGATAATATCACCAGTACATATCAAAACATATATCTTAAAATAGAACATTTATAGCCAAAAATACACATTATAATGACTCACAAATAATTTTCACTGTTAGCTACACAAGTTGCTTTTCAACATAATTAAATGTTTGTGAATCTGTCCAGAACTTATGCTTTTAAATTTCATGAGTACGTCCCGTTTAACATCTCAAGGCATCAGAAACCAAACGGAGCTGAAAACCAAGAGCAGGAGCAAGGTGCCGCAGCTGAGCTTCTGCCCAGTCCCAGAGGTTTACGGAAGTGGATTCTCTCCCCTCCATAAATGTGTGAACGTGCCTCTCTAGTAAAAATCAAGACCTGCATAATCTGTCTCGTACATTTTTTGGTTTCCAGATTCCTGATTTTTACTTTTTAACTGTTTTTGCGTGCCAAAAAAATTTGAGGACGTTGTTAGATCGCTTGGGTTCTGAACATCAAGATGGCAAGCTACCTGCTCTAATTAATGCCAAGGACATTGTATGGGACCTTTTTTATATGGCTTCAAAAGTACCTGAAGCTTTTGTCTTCCATTCATAATGAGAATAAAAGAATGTAAACAGTTTACTCCACTCTCCATTTAACTGATGGACACAGACTGCTTGGCCGTCAGTTCTGGGATCACTCCAGTGACCAGCCTTTGTTCATAACCTTCAGAGAAATTTGGTTGTGCTCCAGTTCAATCCATCTCTTCCGTTCACAAACCAAAGAGTTTACAGTTTAATGGCAATCACAGAGAGGTGATTTGTGTACTTCATGACCTGTTTATGAGACAAAACTGTAATAGTACAAACATCTCCACCTACCTACAAATGCCTAACCATGCCTGTCAGTACTGGGCATACTAAATCACTACAGAAATCCACTCTCCCTCATCAACTGTGATGAAAAGATGAATGGCTATGGGTCCAGCTCAGGAAAAACAAAGAAGAGAATGCACAAGGGTCTTAGCAAAGATATCCTATGATCTGGGTAAATTTATAAAAAGCCTGTTTCTTTTCTAGAATTACTGAGTACATTCTATTCAAGGTCACTAACTTTTCAGTAATGCTTTATGAAACTGGACTGCCAGGGTATGTAGAACCTCCTCTAGACAGTGAACACAGGAGGTTCCAACAAAAAGAAATGAGTTTCCTTCCTCTAAACGTCGATTAACAGGAAAGTACTTGAATCTATAGACTGACAAGCTGCTATCATATACTTGAAACGTATTATAAATTATTCTTTTAGTTGGATTTTGTGTGACCTTCCAGACTCAGCATTTGCAATTGTAATTATGGAGGTGGAACTGTATGTCATCAACAAATTAGAAGTATTGTCTCACAGAATTGAAGTGTGGGAGACTATCTATTAATCAAGCCTTCGACAGTCCATTGTGTTTTCAAGAAGGTAAGAGCAGCCCACCATCCAGCCTTACATCATCCAGCTAGACCTTGGGAGGCAAAGTCTTTAACAAAGTATAACTTAAGAGAAGTGCACTTCATTTTCCTCAGTAAACAGAACATAACTCACAGGAAAGTCTACAGGCCACTTATAAGGTATACCATGTTCTAGTACAGTAGACACTCTGATAACAGTGCTAAAGACCAAGACCAGTCCAAAAAGATGTAAGGGTATTCTGATCAAAGCCTTCAAATGTTCAAATAGGATAACGACAGTCCCCAGGTTGTCATAACCTTCTGTTAGCTTGACATTTATACTATACAAGATATCACTTAGAATCAAAACTGTTCTGATGAAAAAAATTCTCAAAGAATCGTAGCACACATATTATAAATAAGTAAATATATATGTATATACATACTACACACACACAAACATACATGCACACACAAACTATTGCCAAGTGATAGTGTGAGAGCACTATTGCTAGGAACAACACCCTCTACAACTGTCTCTCTTCACAACAGATATAAAAACCGCCTTGCCCTTCAGGGGGACATAGCCCTTGAGTCATGTAACCTCACTGAGGTGCTCTTCCCATTCTAACACCTCTACACACACTTCATGCATATTTATCCTGCCTTAGAAGTATCCGGTTTCATTCCAGCTCTTTATACACAGAAGCCTGGGAAAACGAAGAGATAAAATCAGCAATACAAGAGGGCCAGCGTCAACAAACAGCATGGTCAGAACATGGTCCAGAGAACTGGTAATGGTCTAGTCTTTAACGTTTCCTTCATTCCCGAAAAAAAGTGCTCCAGAGGCGAGAACGTGTGGAGAAAAGTACATGAGTTGATCCACATGCAATTTTCTGATCATCCACAAACCTGGCCTGTCTGGCAGATAAAAATCAAAGCTACACATAACAGCTTCTATTACAGGAAATTGACCTAGATATCTGAGGAAGGGTTTTGAGTTATTAAGAGAGTCGACATCTGAGTAAGATATTCTGCCTTTGCTATTTGATAGCTCTACAATTTGGTTAGCTTTCTGGATCCCTCAGAGTTTCAGATTTTTTATCTGCAAAGTGTCAGATGAATAGCACTCAATGTCACACAATCCTTCTGAGAAGTAAAAGGAATAATAATGTAATGATCTTGGCTTGATGTTTGATACAAAGTTTAGGTTACAAACATAAATAAAATAGACAAACGAAATAACAAAGATTACGAACTCTTGATTTTGGTACTCTTGCAGTAGACCCCTTGCTTTGGCACTTTTTTTCTTCTGAATAAGTCTTTGGATTTGACAAATCTTTATATATTCCTTTTTGTTTCTCAAAACTGCGCATCCTGCAAACTTTATAACCCCACTGCATTTTGGAATTTCTCAAATTCTCATGTAACATCAAGGATACCTCTCCACAGTCTGAAGCTAAAGAATCAGAGTTTATAATCATGAGAATCCTGTCTTACAAATCTAGGCCCAAATATGCAGCTCTGCAGTTACTGAGCACTCAGGAGGGATTAGGGGAAGGGAAAAGGAAAAGAGTGGAATCAGTAAGAAAAAGGAAGAAAAAAAAATAATTTTTTAGTAGTGGTTTTTGATCCTGGGGGATTTGGCGATTTGGAACTAGATTGGAGAAATGTTTTCAATGGCATGAAAATAGATAAGCACTGATATAGATGTAAGAGATGAAAAGTTTAGACCCAGATCAGTGGTAGGATAATAATGTCCCTGCAGGGACAAGAAAGAAAGGAAATGAAGGGAAGGAGAGTGGGGACGGGGGGACAGGAGAGATGAAGATGGATTTCAGAGGTTTGACAGAGATTCTTTTATTATTACTTTATTTGATTTTGGCTACTAGTTTATCCAATGTAATTTCTCAAATGTTGTACATAGACATGGAAATAGCTTCATTTGTTTGATGCTCGACATGAAATTGCATTATTATTTAGGCCACCAAAGAACTCTGTCATTCTTCTTTTGTTTTATTTTGATTTCATTTATGAAAGATTTTTTTCCTTATAGATCTTCTATGATTTAGAGAATCAATTCAATATATTATTTTTTATATAATAAAATGTCTTTCTTTTCTTTAAAGAATATATTTTGATAACTAACACAGCAAAGATAGTATTAGTCAAGGGTAGACAAAGTTGTATTTTTAAGAATAATAATTTTACTTTACCTAGTAAGAGAGCACTTAGCCTTCTATTGTGGTATATGAGAAAGGAAGAAAAAAGAAAGAAAGAAAGAAAGAAAAGGAAAGAAAGAAAGAAAGAAAGAAAGAAAGAAAGAAAGAAAGAAAGAAAGAAAGAAAGAAAGAAAGAAAGAAAGAAAGAAAGAAAGAAAGAAAGAAAGAAAGAAAGAAAGAAAGAAAGAAAGAAAGAAAGAAAGAAAGAAAGAAAGAAAGAAAGAAAGAAAGAAAGAAAGAAAGAAAGAAAGAAAGAAAGAAAGAAAGAAAGAAAGAAAGAAAGAAAGAAAGAAAGAAAGAAAGAAAGAAAGAAAGAAAGAAAGAAAGAAAGAAAGAAAGAAAGAAAGAAAGAAAGAAAGAAAGAAAGAAAGAAAGAAAGAAAGAAAGAAAGAAAGAAAGAAAGAAAGAAAGAAAGAAAGAAAGAAAGAAAGAAAGAAAGAAAGAAAGAAAGAAAGAAAGAAAGAAAGAAAGAAAGAAAGAAAGAAAGAAAGAAAGAAAGAAAGAAAGAAAGAAAGAAAGAAAGAAAGAAAGAAAGAAAGAAAGAAAGAAAGAAAGAAAGAAAGAAAGAAAAGAGAAATCAGACCACATTTACTCTTTTCCCAGTAGAAAAAACAGATGAGCCAGATGTTACAAAGAATCATGCACTTAAGATTAATCTTGTTTTGCACTAATGAAGGGCATATTATCTTATAAATATTAGAATTTACAATCATGTAATATTAGGCAGGGTAGCTACATAAAAAAAAATCTATCATTTAAAGTTGAAACAGAGAAAAATTTATTGTCAAAATTATAACCACATCAGAAAGAGCATTTATTAAATAGACACACATGTTCTAAGATCATCTGTATGATTACACCAGGTGAAAATTAATATGCATTATAAAATACTCAAAATTAATTGAAAGTTTAGAGTTACAACTTTTTATTATAAGTTGCAAACTGATATTCAATGAATGTACAGTACGGACAGCAGAAACGCTTTGTTTGTCCCACAACCTTGTTTTTATTCTTATTTATTTACTTATGTATTTAGAGACAGAGTCTCACTCCATTGCCCTGAGCAGAATGCCAGGCATCATAGCTCACAGGAACCTCAAACTCTGATGTAAAAGTGATTCTCTTACCAGAGTAGCTATGACAACAGGTGCCTGCCATTATAGCTGGATAGCTTTTCTATTTTGAGTAGAGACAGGGTCTCCCTCTTGCACATTTGGTCTTGTACTCCAGAGCTCAGGTGACACACCTGTCTCAGCCTCCCAGAGTGATAGGATTATAGGTGTGAGCCATCCCATCTGGGCCACAAAATTACGGCGCCAGCCACATGCACCCAGGCTGGTGGGGTCAAACCCGGCCTGGGCAAGCTAAACAACAATGACAACAACAACAACAACAAAAAAAATAGCCGGGCATTGCGGTGGGCACCCGTAGTCCCACATACTTGAGATGCTCAGGCAAGAGAATTGCTTAAGCCTAAGAGCTTGAGGTTGCCCTGAACTATGACATTGCAGCACTCTACTGAGGGCGACATAGTGAGACTCTGTCTCAAAAAATAATAAATAAATAAATAAAAATACGAAATTCAATGTCTTCTAATAAATCATTAACATTCAGGTTTTTTAGGGTCTCTACCTCGCCTCTTCACTAATATCTGTACCCTGCCTCTAAGCATTATACTTAATGACCCATGTGTTTGTTGCATATTGCATTTCTAATTTTTGGGGTGTTTCTTGTCATTTTGTAGAAAATTAGGAAAAAAAGAATGATCATATTTCTGTGTATATTGTAAACAAACATCATCAAATACAGACTGTGGACACGCCTGGCATACTTGGTCACATTATGTAAGGTGTCAACTTTAAATTTTTTCCAATTTACTAAGAGCAAGGTAAAAGTCACAGGTAAAGGAAGCATCCCATAAGCAGCATGCATGGAGCAGGACCACAGTGCTTGGATCACATTTGGTACAATGCATTTTTTTTTCTGGCATCCAATTAGAATTTTCTTGACTCCAAGTGTACTTTTTTCCTTATAAGGTTTGTCTTGCCCAATTAGCTTTCAATGGTGCTTGAAATTCCCACTTGAAATGCCTTATGTTGACCTGTCCATTTTAATCAAGTTAAATACTACCTGGGAGGAAGATATATTAGCTATCATTTAGGCACAAATTAGTCTATCTGAACCTATTACTGCACATGATCAACCAGCACAAAAGAAGGCCCGAGGGCAGTGGTTCTTGAAATCATTCAAATGCCAGGCCATGGAGAGGCATTGTACACCCTGTGGTACCCTTAGTCCATTACTTTTAAAAACAAATATATTTGGTTGTGCTAAATCAGATGTCATTTTAGGCTGTAGTCTAATATAGTAGAAGAAATTACAGATTTAAGTAATGTAATTGCTGATTATGAATATTTCATTCAGTTAAAATCTTTAACAATTGTTAATATATTTTACCTGTGGAAAACATCTTGTTTCTTACAGAGACACTCTACTATAGACTTAAAGAATAGACAAAAACAAATTTAAGAAAATAGTAAATCTATAAGTGGGTATTGATTGTCTGCTAGAGAAGGTACTCAATTTTCTTGATCTGAATAAGTCATTTGTTATAAGTCAGGTCATTATCTGAGTGAAAAATTATCAGGAAGCAAAGAAAATGTTACTTTCCAGAAGGTGTGCTGTGGCTATAAGAACATCTAAATTTCAGAAATGTGAAAACATGTTTATAATTTAATTGAAGATGTGCTTCCTAATGAGGAGCTGCCTTTTGTTCCATGTTGGGTAAGGAGCAAGGTGGGGGCAGACTAGTGCTGTTTCAGTACCTTGTGGGTAGAGCAGCCCTTCTGACCCACGGTTCAGCATGAAAATGAAGCTCCAGTGCCTTAAGGTCTGCAATGTATTGACTTCTCTTAGATGCACCAACAATGGCATGTGGTGTTAGCTACATACCGTACTTGAGACAAATGAGAAAATAATTACTTAAATCATTTTCTATAAAATTCAATTATTCTACGGGGTCTCAATTGAAAGACCTGGAATACAAATGTTTTACAGAAAGAACTGGTCGTGCACGTACGAAAAAAAAAATCAACATTTGAAAAATGTACTTTAGCTAACATTAGTTTATCACTATGACTTATTTTTTTAACAGTATGACTTAATATTATCATTATTATTATTTACGCAATTGGGAAATACAGGTACAAGATCAAAGACAAATCATGGATTTTTCAACATTTAGACTTATCTGCCCTTTAAGATATTGTTCTAAGTCATATGGTTGACCCACCCAACAGATACGTGGGTTTGGGATCTCAGAAATATTTCCCAGTGGGCTGAATGTTATTATTTAAGATGAAATAAAAGTTTAATCAGTCTGTGGTCCTAATTTGAGAGCAAAGGCATTTTGTCAAGAAGAAATTCATAAATCTTGTTGGCCTGTATTCATAAAACAGCAAGAAATTCTTCAACATGATATTTTTTCCTGTGAGTCGAGGAACATTTAAAAGCACACTGACAGATAATAAAAGGCGGGGAAACTAAGGTTACTCAATCTTTTAATGACAATAAAAATAATTTGAAATGGTGAAAGAATGTTAATAATTAATTCATTAAATAGAAAGCAAAGGAAAGTGATTTATAAATCATAATTTATATTACATTTAGGTTACTTTGTTATATAACTGCATTGTCTCAAGAAAGATGTTCAGAGAACTAAGTGCAAGCATCAGCAAGTTAGACTACTTTCATGAACGAATACTCATAAAGTTGAACTAATACTATCTTCGTTCATCTCATGGGAGAATTCACACACCATTTGTAACATACATTTATATCGAATTGAATTAATAAAAACTCAAAGATTGATTCTCTCTCTCTCATACACACACACACACACACTCATACCTCTTTTTTTATATTTTTTTATTAAATCATAGCTGTGAACATTGATATGATCATGGGGCATCATACACTAGCTTCACAGAACATTTGACACACTTTCATCACACTAGTTAACATAGCTTTCCTGGCATTCTCTCAGTTACTGTGCCAAGACACTTACATTCCACATTTACCAAGTTTCACATATACCCTTGTAAGATGCACCACTGGTGTAATCCCACCAATCCCCTTCCCTCTACCCACCTCCCTCCAGCCTCCCCTCCCTTTCCCCCTTCCCTCTATTCTTAGGTTGTAACTGGGTCATAGCTTTCATGTGAAAGCCCTAAATTAGTTTCATAGTAGGGCTGAGTACATTGGGTACTTTTTCTTCCATTCTTGAGATACTTTACTAAGAAGAGTATGTTCCAGCTCCATCCATGTAAACATGAATGAGGTAAAGTCTCCATCTTTCTTTAAGGCTGCATAATATTCCACGGTGTACATATACCACAATTTATTAATGCATTCATGGATCGATGGGCACTTGGGCTTTTTCCATGACTTAGCAATTATGAATTGGGCTGCAGTAAACATTCTGGTACAAATATCTTTGTTATGATGTGATTTTTGGTCAGCCAAGAACACAGTAAGCAAAGCAAGCAAACAGCCCTCAGAATGGGAGAAGATATTTGCAGGTTATGTCTCCGACAAAGGTTTAATAAGCAGAATCCACAGAGAACTCAAACGCATTAGCAAGAAAAGAACAAGGGATCCCATCGCAGGCTGGGCAAGGGATTTGAAGAGAAACTTCTCTGAAGAAGACAGGCGTGCGGCCTTCAGACATATGAAAAAAATGCTCATCATCTTTAACCATCAGAGAAATGCAAATCAAAACTACTTTGAGATACCATCTAACTCCAGTGAGATTAGCCTATATCACAAAATCCCAAGACCAGAGATGTTGGCGTGGATGTGGAGAAAAGGGAACACTTTTGCACTACTGGTGGGAATGCAAATTAATACATTCCTTTTGGAAAGAGATATGGAGAACACTTAGAGATCTAAAAATAGACCTGCCATTCAATCCTGTAATCCCTCTACTGGGCATATACCCAGAAGACCACTCATACCTCTTCTCACCCATTCTGTCACCTCTGTCTGTGCCCTCCATCAAGAATAGAATTTTAATGTCAGATTAAACTCTTCTATTAAAAGAAATGGAAGGAAGGGATGAGGAAGGAAAGGAGGCAGAGAGAGAGGGAGTGAAGACAGGGGAAAGGATGAAATGATGGAAATAAGAAGAAAAAGTCTGTTTGCAGTTATGGGTATTAGTAAAAACCATTTATTCTCCAGGCTACACAAAATTGCTTCTTATTATGATAAAATCTGAAGGAGTTTGTACTTGGCAATGGAAATAAAATAAATGTGTATATAAATGGATGCCAGGCTTTTATATTTTTGTACTTTTAATATTGTAATTACATGGGGAATATGAATCCACATAGAATAAACAATGGAAAAAATAAACAATATGATTATATGGTGACTCATTTCATTCCACAGAAAGTTCCTCACAGGATAAAGGATTATTCATCACAAATTACATGGTGGCTATATTTCACTTTCCCACTAATAATTTAGGATTACCTAGGTAGATTTTCATTCACCAAAACCATAGTAAGTGACATGCAGATGTTCTGATATAGAATGAATTTTAAACTTCTAAATTTCAGAGATTCATTTTGGATTTTTCTAGTATGTAATAGATGTCCCTGACATAGCCTTACAAAGAATTAAAATCTCTAGGTTTAATTAAAGTCCTTCAATATACTAAACTCTGCTATAGAGACAGCACTATGGAACATTGACCTATAATTCATACACTACTGACGGACTACCTATATTGCCTTAGAATTTTTAATCTCTTCATCCACAAAGTAAGTTTGAAATTATTTTATTCCAAAAGACAGAAGATGGTCATGAATAATAGCTTTTTCAAAAGTTTTAAAAATTCATTTTTAAATTTAAAAATGAGAAGAAGGTAATTACATTGGATTGACTCCCATTTGTTTTAATTTCAGAATACTGGGACATATACATATTCTGTTTACATATTTTATTTTTGTACACATTGTGTCAAAGGTATAAGTATGTCCTTCAACCAGATAGTGTGAACTGTACTCAATAGCTGTGAATTTACCCATCCCTTCCTACCCCTCCCACAGCTTCATTTTCATTGAGGTTTACTTCTAAATGTACACTTAGTGTTGATCAATTAGTCCCAGTTTGGTGGTGAGTGCACGTGTTTGTTTCTCCATTCTTGTCACATTTCACTTAGAAAAATGGTTTCCAGCTCCCTCAGTTTGCCACAAAAGGTACTAGATCACTATTTTTTATGTCTGAGTAGTATTCCCTAGTATGCATATTTCACATTTTATTAATCCATTTATGTATTGGTGGATATTTGTGTTGTTTCCACATCTTTGTAGTTGTGAATTGTGCTGCTATAAGCATTTGATTGCATTTTTATATGATGACCAATTTTCTTTATGTTATATGATGTGGACAAGTAATTTCATGAGCTCATCATAGAAAAAATGCTACGTATCTTACCGCTGAATCTCACTTCAAAGCATTCCTCTTGGGAAGCTGTGCACTGACACTAGCTCCTTACCCCTCAAAGCACTTTTTATAAAATGAGTTCATGAAGTTACTTGTCTAACCTCATATGACAACAGGTCTGATGGCCATTCCAGGAAAGAGTCCCATAATGGCTGTGAAGTGTGGGCAAGCTGATGCCATCAGTGCAGAGCTTCTCCAGGGGAGTACTTCAAAGATGACTGCAGTAACCTTAGCATTGAGTTATAGGATGAGTTTTTGAACTTTTCCTAGGATGAGTTTGTGAACTTAGTTGTCTGATTTTGCATACCCAAGCAGTGGGATTTCTGGATTAGATGGTAGGTCTACATTAAGTTTTTTGAGATATATCCATGCAGTTTTCCATAGAGGGTGGACTACTTCGTAGTCCCACCAACAGTGCATAAAAGATCCTTTCTCTGGGCATCCACACCAGCATCGGTTGTTTTGGAACTCTTTAATATGAGCCAATTTTCATTGAATCCAGGTATTATCTCATGGTGGTTTTGATTTGCATTTCCCTATTGGTTAGAGATGCTGAGCGTTTTTTCATGAGTTGGTTGGCTACAAATAGATCTTCATTTGAAAAGTTTGTGTTCATGTCTTTTGCTCACTTTAATGTGGCTGATTGGTTGTTTCTTGCTGATTTACTTGAGTTCTTTGTAGATTCTGGTTATCAGATGCATAGCATAAAAATTTTTAATATTTTCTCCCATTCTGTGGTTTTTCTATTTGCTCTTTGGATCATGTCCTTGGCTGTGCAGGGGATTTTTATTTGATTAGGGGCCATTTATTTTTGTTGTTTCTATGATTACTTCTGGGTTCCTCTTCATTAATTCTTTGCCTAGGCCATTATCTATATGAGTTTGTCCAACATCTACTTCTAGAATTCTTATAGTTTCCTGCCTTCAGTTTATGTTTTTATCAATAATGAATGAATTTGGGTGAGTGGTAAGAAGTGGAGGTCCTGTTTCAGTCTTTTACCAGGTAAATGTGGCTGCACAGTTTTCCAAGCACTGCTTATTCAGCAGGGATTCTTTTCCAAAGTGTATTTTTTAATCTATTTTGTAAAAAATACTGATGGTAATATGCAGATGATTTCTTCTTGGGTTCCCTCTTCTGATCCATAGGTCCATGTCTCTGTTTTGGTGCCTGTGCCATACTGTTGTAATGACTATAGCTTTGAAGAATAGTTCAGTGTGGTAAAGTGATGCCTGCCACTTAGATCTGTCCAGAGGATTAATAAAGCAAAAAGTTGGTTCTTTTAAAAGACAGACAAAATGTATAAGCTTCTTGCTAGATTAACTAGAAACAGAATAGAAAGGACTCTAATAAAGCTCAATTAAAAATGAAAAAAGAAGAGGTCACAACAAATGTCACAGAAACACAGAACATCTATCATACAGTAATATAAAAATTTCTATTCCTATAAACTTGAAATGTGGAAGAAATGGAAAAATTATTGGAAATGCACACATCCCAGGCTTAATCTGGAAGAAACAGAATTCGTGAGCATACCAATATCAAACACTGAATTTGAAGCAATTATAAAAATATTTCTACTAAAAAAATCAGAGACCAGACAGTTTTGCACCCTTCTTTTACCAATCCAAATTTTACAAATGTGGAACTTGTACCTACATTGCAGAAATTACTGTATAACATTGAAAAGGAAGGAGTCCTCTCAACTCATTCCATGAAACAAATATTACCTTGATACCAAAGCCTGGAAAGGAAACAACTAAAATGGAAAATTTCAGACCAATACCATTTATGACTATAAATGCAAATAAATTTTTAACAACCAAATTCAATAGCACATCAAAAAAAAAAAAAAAAAAATCACCACGACCAAGTAGGCTTCATCCCAGAGATGTAAAGATGCTTCCACACATACAAATCTATAAATGCAATTCACCCCATAAATAGATGCAAAAACAAAGACCATATGATCCTCTCAATAGATGTAAAAAAAGCATTTGACAATATTCATCACCCTTTCATAATAAGAAGGCTCAACCAAATCAGTAAAGATGGGACATTCTTAAAATTGTAAAGGCTGTACACAACAAACCTGCAGACAACATCATATTGAATTGGGAGAAACTCGAAGCATTCCCACTGAGAACTGGAACAAGACAGGTTACTTACTTCCAACTCTTTTATTCAGCATGGTGCTAAATGTTCTTGCCAGAGCAATTAGGCAAGAGAAGGCAATCAAGGGGGTCCACACGGGGAAAGAAGGGCTCAAACTATTGCTTGTAGCTGATGATATGATCTTATATCTAGAAACCCCCCCAAAATTTGCTGAGAGACTCCGGCAATTGATAAATACATTCAGCAAAGTCTCAGGTTACAAAATCAAGCTACACAAATCAGTAACTTTCATATATGCTAACAATAGTCAAACTGAGGATCAAATCTAAAATTCAAAACCTTCTGCAGTAGGAACAAAGAAAATAAAACACCTAGGAATATACATAACAAAGGAGGTGAAAGACCTCTATAGGAAGAATTATGAAACACTGGGGAAAGAAATTGCAGAGGATGTAAACAGATGGAAAAAATGTATCATGCCCATGGATCAGCAGAAACAACACTGTTAAAATGGCTTACTATCCAAAGTGACTTACAGAGTCAATGCAATCCCCGTGAAAACGCCAATGCCAATTTTGAAGACTGAATACCACTTTTTCATTGATGTATTTTGTTCCTTTTCACTCAGTGTTATTATTGTGAATATACAGAAAGTGCAGGTAAGAATAATGGTAAGAATAACAGGTAAGAAAAAAGAAAGTGAAGAAACATGTAAGAAAAAAGCTTGTAGATTTATGTGGAATTGGTTATCAAAAAACACAAACTTCTGGCAAAACTAATTCATATAAATGATATATTTCACTTTATCATTATATACAAAATATATATTTTTTAATTTTGGATTTATATGTTTAGGCTTCATTGTATTCGTAAGGTAAAGTCCAGTTGAGGTTGACTCCTTCACCCAGGTAGTGTGCCATATACCCCTACATGTACCCATTAGGTGAGAACATATTTTTGCATATTTTTAAATTTATAAACATATTTGTATGTATCATATCTATATGCAAAGCTACCTATATTGGTCTATATTTCTATGTCTCTGATCTATCATCTATCTATTAATATCTCATTCATCTACTATATTGTCTATTGAAGCACATCAAATTACTCCAGACATAATTAGAGAAAGCAACAAATATTCATTTCATAGTTTCTGAAGATGAAGAACTCAAGGGTGACTTAGCAGGGTGGCTCTGGCTGGGGTTTTTATGTTCTTGTAATCAGGATGTCATCTGTCACTTTCACTTCCAAGTTTACTCACTTTCATGACGGGTGGCACAAAACCTCAATTCCTGATAGGACGAACTCTCTATGGGCTCTGTAACTGTCCTCATGACAAAACGGCTAATTTCCCCCATAGTGAAGGAACTAAGAGAGAGCAAGTGAAAAACACATTGTCATTTCAGCTCTAATATTATTTTTCAGAAGTGAGTCATTTAGTATAATCCACATCAGAAGAGTGGGAATTAAGTTCCATCCCTTGAAAGGAGGAATATCAAAGAATTTGTGGACATATTTTAAAACTACATTCATTACCTATCAGTGCACATCTTAACTGCTTACCTTCTTTCCATTTTATCTCCTACCATCTATCTTTTACCTTTCTACTATCCTACTGACTCTTGGCTACCATTCACCTACCCCAGCCAAAAAGAGAAAGGATGCAATTGAAGGTTTCATAAGAAAAGTTATATGGGACATAAGAGCATGAAATAAATAAATTTCTGAGCTCTGGTACTTGCAACATGATTTGGGGGGAGTAGTGCTATGGAATATTGAGGCATCTATTTAAAGAGGAAATATTTGGTAATATGGTCCCTGGAAAAAATATCCCTTGCCCCCATTATCTTAATGTCCCTTTGGGACAATCTTATTGAAGACCTGGCACATATGGCTGCTGGAGCTGCTTGCCGTTACATCTCTAAATGATGAAATGACATCCCATGTACATGCAGCAACAGGGGAAAACTTACACTTATGCCAAAAGGAAAAGACATGTTCATGTTCTCAAATAACTTAGGAAAAAAATGAGAAGGCTCAGATATGCATCACTTAGATATAAATACACAATGTGATAAAACTGAAAAAGTTCAGAAAATCACAAGGGAGTTAGCCATCAATTGTCTCAGGCATGGAAGTGGTTGGTAGAGTGTACAGAGAAGGCTCACACGGTTGGTCATGTTGACCTCTGAACGGAGAAGGCATGAAGCAGGGAGTGAAAGGTAACGAGGCAGAGAGAAGAGAAATACTTGAAGGGATGAGAGTTCATCTGTTTTTTTTTTTGTTTGTTTTTTTAATAAGAGGGTCTAAATAGCCGGGCGTTGTGGCGGGCTCCTGTAGTCCCAGCTACTCGGGAGGCTGAGGCAAGAGAATTGCTTAAGCCCAGGAGTTGGAGGTTGCTGTGAGCTGTGATGCCACAGCACTCTACCGAGGGCCATAAAGTGAGACTCTGTCTCTACAAAAAAAAAAAAAAATAAATAAATAAAAATAAGAGGGTCTAAAATAGAGAACAGTCATCTTCCTCTAAATCTTTAGTCATTACCCTATTATCCTCATTTCTTCTCTGATTGGGAAGTTTCATTCATCTCCACATACTTATTTTCCTTCATGACAAAGCCAAAAACCTTACCTTCTGCTTAAATATTGAGCACAAGGAACAAATGATAAAAATATTGAAATTAGTATGACAGAGATATGGGCACTGCATGTTCAGGAGCATTATGCATGAGAGCTAAGATATGGAAGCAGCCTACATGTCCATGATCAGAGAATGAAAAAGGGAAAAAATGTGTATATATTCAATGGACTATGCCATTTAGCCTTGAATTTTCTGCAATATGTGACAACATGGATGACCCCAGATGCCATTATGCTATGTAAAATAAGCCAGGCATTACAAATTACCCAGGAAAAATAAATACTACATGATCTCATAGCTAAAAATGTTAAATTCATGGAAGTACAGTGTAGAATGAAGGTTATGAGGATCTGGAGGAGGCAGATGGTTGGAGGAAGGGGAAATATTACTAAAAGGGAGCAAAGTTTCAGTTAAGACAGTAAGAATTAGCTTTAATGGTTTATTGCACAGAATGTTGACTCTAATAAATAATAATGCATTTCGTATTTCAACATTGTTAAGAGTTGATTTTAAATGTTTTTACTATAAAAAAATGATGACTATGTGCTCTGATGTTTCACAAAGTAGCTTGATACAATTATTCCACAATATATACATATGTTAAAACATATTTTATCCTATAAATATATAATTATTTGTCAATTAATATATTTTAAATAAAAATAAAAATTAAAACTAAATTAGACAATAGATTTTTTTTGAAAAAACAATACCTAGTTCACATTTGTTTGTGTACTTTTAAATATTACCTTGTATTCATTTCAGCAATTTAGTAAGTATTCAACAATTGTAAAATGCCTGATTTAATGAGTTAATTTCTGCAGTTTATTTTGAGATCCATTATTTAAGGTTTTCTGACTTTTTATGTGAATATATTATCCTGCAAGCTCTCAAAATAGATTTGTAGCTAGAGCTTGTTTTACAATTAGCAGTATTTTCCTTCATACTTGTGCTATCAATTAGTGTAGAAACTAACCAAATAATGAAGGCAGGTTTTAAACTTCAAGATCAAATTTTATTTATCAAAAACACAGAGTTAACATGGTTTCAAAAATATGCAACTTTTTGTACCAAACCACAGAATATGCTACAAAATAAGTCAGGGCCTTGGTTTCAGTTCTTTAAATTACCTGGAATAAACCCTTTATGAGTTGGCGAGATTTCCCAGTCTGCTTGCCATTAGACCTCTTCACCATCTGCCCTACTGCAGTGGGGCAAAGCACATGTGGTTTGCACTGAATAAATCTAGGTTATAGCTTGAACTCCATTACATTCCCAGTGAGCTTGGCCAAGTAAATTAGCATAAATGTATTCAAATCCATAACAGACAAACTACAGAAAGTAAAAATTTGTATGTTGTATGTATATTTCATAGGTAAACTTAGAAGTTTATGTGAAAATATGCAACCTATATAAACTTTGAAAATAGTATACTATATTTTCATCATTTAGAATTATTTAAACAATGTTTTCTCCTCATAGATAATTGTCAGACACTTAGGATTTCTTTTAAGGTCAGTAGAAATCATTTCCAAAAGCAGAGTAGGTTACTATAAAGCCATTTTTGGTTGTTGTCATTTTACTTTGACATTCTAAATGTCAGATGAGTTTTTGTTTTTAACTGAATGTGTATGGGACATGTAATGGTCCAAAATGTATTTTGAATTTATTGATAACACTTGACAAATGGAGCATATTACAGTTTTAGAGATAGTTCCTGAGGCCCCATATATAGCTGGCTTTCATCAAATTACTATAATATATTCTTATAGGAGATCCTGTCCTAGAAATTATAACTATACCATGGTAATGCTATTAATTCTTTTTTAACAAAAACACCAATAATAATAATAATAATAATAATAATTGAGGCATGTACTTGGTACATACATTTACCAAAAACTGTTATAAAGATTTCAAGAATATTAATATTTCCAAGCTTGCAAAATTGATATAATTATCCCTTTTTTCAGATGAGAGTTGAAATATAGAAGATAAATAGCTTTCCCAAATTCGCTATGAGCCCTTAACTGGGGCAAACTATCATTCTAAAAGATATGGGTATTCCCCAAATATCTCACTGGAGTTAACGTGAGAAAAATATGAGATAGTGATATAACAATAAACCTTATAATATATTATAAAATTCAAAATTTTCCAGAAACTAAATTGTCCTTCAGAGAAGTTAGGGGATTTTTACTAGACACAAGGCAAGCAATTAGTGACAGAATGAGAATCCAAAACGAGGTTAAGTAAACTTCTACCACACCATTCAGGCTCTCAGGTTAAAAAAGTAGAAAACTTCAGCATCCTTTTTTGTGGCTTGAAATCCAACAGTCTTGAACAAGAATCAATTTTCTGATGAGATAGAATTCATGTAGAATTGCTGCTTTTTGTTTTAAAAATATTTTAACAAAATTATTTCATATATTTTTGCGTGCAAATATGTGTACTATTTTAGTTGAAACTTTATAAACTCTTGTGGGAAAAAAGTTTGCATTTGCACATTACTTTATAAGAAAATATGCCACCAGCAGTACAGACAACGAATGCACATGGTTAAAAAAAAAAATCTGTTGAGTATTTCACATAGAAATTCTTAAAAAGTTTTCATCTTAATCTTGCCTTTAACATTTGCTCAGTAGAGAAATTTTAGACCACTAAAAATACATATTTGGCTCAAGCTCAATGTCCTAGATTAATGTCATTGTGTAGATGATGTTGTTTTTTTTTTTTCTTTTTTTTTTGTGTGTGTATGTGTGCGTGCACATGAAAATGTCAAAGAGACAGAAAGAAAGAGTGGAAACTAGAGGGAGAGAAGAGATTGATTTTTCTAAGGTGATGGCTGTTTGATACAAAAAAATTGAAATTACCTAAATAATTGATATTTTCACATGTGTGCATATATATTTATATTACTACATAGTTGTATGTGTGTACAAGCACCACCCACATACACATGGACAAACAGAGTATTTTAAAGTATCTCTGATCTTAATATTTAAAATGCTGGTCTATCAGTATTCTCCTGGGCTCAAGTAATCCTTTATACCTTCAAACACAATGTTAAAAAATGGAAAGTCTTACATTTTATTAATATCATCCTAACACATACCAATTATCAAGAATATCTAACACTGTTTTTAAAGGAAAAGAATTTTTATGAATATTGCTGGTTGCAAAGAGCCATACCCTTTGTAGAGATTATGCGCAACAGACTGGTTGCTTGCTATTTCTTCCATCAACCACATTTTTTTCCCTCTTGAAATTTTCTGCTTTAGATGATTCCTTGGATGAGCATTGCATAAAGATGGCTGAAGTGGCAGGCCTGCTTTCCCTTTCCACCCAGACTAATTATATACATAAACACACACATACACACACATATGGGCTGCAAATGCCTCGGAGAAAAATTCCTCACCAACCCTTTTAGCACTGGACTTAAAGGAGTGCCCAACTTTAGAATTTATAGTTTGCATAAATGTTCAATTAAAAAAATAAACATTCTAGAGGCAAGCAGTGCATTTTGAGGGAGGTGTGTCATTTCCATCTTTTCTACAATCAAGTCCCCGGTTTATTTCTCAATAAATGCTGCCAACATTTTGAAATATTCGCATGTTAAGGAAATTGGAAATCTAATTTCATTTAGTCCAATTGTATCTAGAGATTACAAATGCTTCCATTATCTGCTGTAATGACCCACAGAGGGGAATTGCTCTGAGAAGATTATGTCACACGATTGAAGCCTTATCAGTATTTTAATATATATTTGAGGAACTGCCAGTGTGAAATCTCAGGAAATTGAGGTAAACAACTCTCTGAACTTGCAGTTGATTGTCAGTAGAAAATGGCTGTCTTATTAAACTCTTTACGAGAAAGAGTATCACTATAATATTTGTTACCAAAATGACTAAACATTCAATTTTTACATGTTTTACCATCCTGAAAATGCTTTGATGTAGGACTGACTTAACAAACACTAATGTTAAGAAGAAAAATATATTGAAATAGCCCATTCTATATAATTAAGAATGAAAACTTACTCTTTAATGATTTCACCTCACTCTGCTTCCTTAGTTTCACATACGCTAATGTATTTTATCTTCTGTAATCTCGATGTTTAAAAATATATCCCACTGTACAATTAAAAGATCAAGCAATACAATTTCCCCAACTAACAAAGTGAAATTTGTTATGTAAATACTATTTGGCTGAGGAAACAATTTCATTTCTATATCATTTTAAAAGAAACAAAATGGAGGCCAAGTGCTGTGGCTCATGCCTGTAATCCCAGCACTTTTGGAGGCCCAGATGGGTGGATTGCCTGAGCTGAGCCAAGAGTTTGACATTGCTGTGAGCTATGACGCCCTATCACTCTACCTAGAGTGACAAAGTGAGACTCTGTCTCAAAAAATATATAATAATAATCAGAATAGTGTTCTGATTTTTGTTCTAAAGATCAATTCTTGTGGCAAACTCTACAGTAAATGCAAGTAAATGATACCTATTTGGAAAATTTATCTTAATGTTGGAATTTTTATTATAGTTTTAAGGATTAAAATGTCCTGGATTAAATATAACTAAGAAATAAATGATCCTTAAAACATCCTAGACTATATTTCTATAGTATCTGCAATTTAAAATTTAATAGAATCTAAAACTTCCAAGAAACACTAAATATTAATATTGCTTCAAAAACTCCATTGAAGCCATCACTATATGTATGATTTGTTGAATTAAATTTCACTATTTTTTCGCATTAAGGCCCTTTATTAGGAAATATTGCAGTTTTGAATATAGAAAATTGAATTTAGTTAAAATTCCTTAAAGTATAAGTCTCATGTAAATTTGAAAAACAGAAAACCTTCAAGAGTCAAAAAATAACATAAAATAGATATTCTTAATTGGGGAGAAAAATCTTTTATTTAAACAGAATCTTGGGGATGTAAGTTAAGCTAGAAGATCATTTAACCTCTTACTGACAGAGATTAGGAAATAAATGTTGTAATATATACAGAAGTGAAAATTCTATCTCTGATTTAAAATTCCTGGAAGAGAAAATAATAATAAAAATGTTCATAATTATACCATCGTCTACTATGAAATACTTAAATATGCTGAGAGTTTTACTTCCCATCTTCTCTACTGCCATATCAAATCAAAGGAAGTAGTTTGACAGAACTTTATCCTCAAAAGATATAATGATATGAAACCTTCAAATTTTTGAAACCACAGTGGCAATATGAGCTGATCTCTTGGGGCTCTCTGCAGGACTAAATACTCTCCTAAATTGGATGCCTGACTAATGAAAGGATTATGGAATTAGGGAGTCATGCCCATTATAGTTGTATTATTTCTGTTCATTCTCTTGAAAATACCAACCATGTGCCTCCAGAAATAGGATTAAATATCAGTAAGTAATTAATGATCCGTAAAGCAGAGAAAGCAGAAATAGAAACATAAATAATGAGAAGAATTATAAGGTTAACAGGTTTAGCCTCAAGGAAAACAAAGAGACAGAAAACAAGCATTAGCAATAGACAAATGTGATAGAGGAATTCTTCTAAAACAGGACTAACTACATAACTCTATTTTCTATCCTAAATCTTCAAATCTGCCAAGGAGCCTAGTTGAAGGTTCTCCTGTTATTTGGGTGTTATGAGTAATAGAGAAAATATGAAGACTCAAAATTTTACTTGTATATATACACACAAAGCGCCCGTTGCCTCCATGGATACTGATTGAACCTCAGAATTTTCTATTTTTCTGTCAATTTATTGGTATATATCCTCTGACATACTGTGGACAACAATGACCCTGAATATAGAATTTTATAAATACCGCAGTGTCATAAGATGAAATCCAAAGCCCTGAAGCATGACATATTTTATTTTGAAAATAACTACAAAAATAGGAAATAATTACGTTTCAGTGTTTTGGAGCAATAATTAGTTTATCAGAGCACTGTACTCATTTTGGAAGCTTTCCTATCTTCTAAAAAATGATCGGTTTATGCTTCTGCTTAACTGTGGTCCGTGAACTCATTCTTTGATTTCTGAGACCAAGAACCCAACAGGAGGAGAAAAATCTGATATCATCTTCTTATAAAAAAATTACCAAAGTTCATAAATGAAGTTAAAATTATTAAAGATAAATACACATTATATGCAATTATAGAAAACTCTGAAAACTTTTACCGGTTATGGCTGTACAGACTCCTTAGGTATAAGTGTCCAAACAAATATTTTTATCTAAAAAGACCCGTGTTAAAAACACAAGTAGAAATTACTAGACTACATTTATGATTATGATCAATGACAAAAGAGAAAGAATATCTCTCAGCATTTTCAAGACAGGGAAAACTTACACAAATTTTTTGCTTTAAACATCAGGGAAGTTTCATAAAGAATAAATTTCAGTAGAGCAAGACGCAACAAGAGAAAGTAATATTGTTCAGAATGTTTATGTCCATGTTCATTTCATATGTTAAGAATGGAAACAGGCCTCACTTCTTTCAAACATTCATTAATTCAGTCAAATTAATGTCCTTATGATATTCCAGTAAGAAAATAATTAATTACAAAACTTATAAAACTTAAGAACTACGTTACTGCTTCTACTAAAATTAATGTATAAAATGAAGAAATAATAAATGTTTTGAGGACATCTTATAAGGATAGAGATGATCTAGTTCGGTAGAGACAGAGTTGAGGACGGGTTGTCAGTAGCATTTACCTTTGAGCCAAGATCTGAATGTCGAGTAAGAATTAACTAAACAAACAGCAGGTGATGGGGTTAATTTTCTGCTGAGTTTGAGGTGGTGGGTAAAGCTGCGCCTACAGTCTCTATGTGTTTTTAGAGAGAAGAGTCACTGAGCTCTGTTCACTTTGTAAACCTGAGTTGTTGCGCATCTCCGTTAGACTCAACATAAAGGGTCCTAACTAATTTGATTGCATATTGACCACTTGTACTTCCCTGATTTTAGTTTTATAGTTTAGATATTTTTGGAGAACTTTATGATTAATGAATTTAATAGAATAAATTTTTAAAAAGTAACAAAATTGGATAGGTCCATCAGATTATTTTTCTTCACATGGTGCTCAAGTTAATTTACATATGTATCATATAATAAATAATTTTGATATTATTCAATCAGAGAAGAAATGCATGAAACTGTATATTAAGTAATCTTGCAAAGCTCTTGAAATGTTTAAATCCAAGTGTGACTTTCTTGCCAAAAGCTAAAATATAAGAACATGTTTCATTAAGTTCTTATGAAAATTAAATTGGTTAAAAGGGAAAATGAGATATTTTATCTCTTTATTATGAAAGCCTGTTAAAATTAATTTTAAATCTTTCTTTTATTTGTGCCTGTATACCTTCCATATGATTAAGAAAGACTAAGGTAATTGAATTTGATGCACTTTTTTGACTTGCCTGATGGATATGTAGACTTTAAAAATCCATAGCTACAGTGGTTCATTTATAAAAGTAGAAAATATTATAGAGAATATTATACTATTATGAAAGTAGACACTTTAAAAGTAAAGATGGAATTAGTATACATACCTTAGCTGCAATTTGCTTATTACTAAATATCTACTTGAATTGGAAAATTATCTACTGAACAATTTATTCATCATTCATTTAAATTCTCAGTACAATAACAGCAATAATGCCCTCTTGGTCATGCATTTCTTGTAAGGTAAAGACCACAAGGGTTAAGGGTCCTCTACTTTGCTTAAAAGCTCCTACTACTCCAGACACTCATTAACTCATAGGAAAAGCATGGGCTAAGAGGTCATTAATGCTGGGAAAACAATTGCATATACGATTCACACCATGGATAATGTGCAAATGAGAAATGTCTTCACCAAAGAAGTTATTATCAAATTGAAAATAAATATAATATTTGCACCGAGTACTTTAAAACAGTGAATGGCTCGCTCTTTGGGAATGAATCAGTACTTCAACGGTCTTTTAAAAAAGTTTGTTAAAAATTTAAGTTATTTCATATCCATATGCCTATTTAAAAGTTTTTTTTTTTTTTTTTAATTTCAGATTACTATAAGGGTACAAACAACCAGGTTGTATTGTTTGTATTTGTTAGGTAAAGCTCAAGTTGGCAGTCGAGCCGTTCACCCAGGAGGTGTGCCATATTCTCCTACATAAACTGGAAAGGTAGAGCTTACCTTACCTACTTCCACATCCTTTCTTCAATTTAAATGTGTTTTAACCTCACGTGGATGTGCAGTTGTTCATCTACTAGTTTCATATTAGTACCAAATATATTGGTTGTTTGCTTTTCCATTTTTTGTGATACTTGACTTAGGGGAATATTCTCCAAATTCATATAGGTCATTACAAAGGATATAAAGTCTCCAATTATTCCAACTGGATGGTAATACATGGTATACATATACCACAGTTCATTTATCCATTCATGGAGTGATATACACTTGGGTTATATCTATATCTTTGCAATTGTGAATTGAGCTGCTGTAAATATTCTAGTGCAAATTTCCTTATGTTAAAATGAGTTTTTTTCTTCTGAGTAGATACCTAGTATTGGGGACTGCAGGATCAAATAGAAGGTCTATTTTTAGCTCTTTAAGGATTCCCCATACTAGTTTCTACAAGGTTAGATTAGTTTAGAGTCCCATCAACAAGGTATAAGTGTTCCCTTCTCTTTGCACCCACACCAGTATCTGCAGCTGTGAGACTGTTATGTGGATTGTAGTTGTGGGGGTTAAGTGATATCTCAAAGTGGTTTTGATGATTTTATCCCTCTGCAAGCATTTTTATATGCTTGTTAGCAATTCATCTGTCTTCTTGGGAAAAGGTTATGTGCATACTTACTTATAAATGGGGTTGTTTGCTCTTTTCTTGTTGATTAATTTGAATTCTCTATAGATTCTCGTGATTAGGCCTTTGTCAGATTCATAACATGTGAATATCTTCTTCCATTATGAATGTTGTCTGTCTGCTTAGTTGATGTGTCCTTAGCTGTGTAGAAGCGTGATTAGGAACCATTTGTTTATTTGTAGCTTGACTAGGAACCATTTGTTTATTTTTTGGTGTTGCTGCAGTTGCCAATGAGGTCTTCTTCATAAAATATTTTCCCAGGCTAATATTGTCAAAAGTTTTCCCATATTTTCTTCTGGAATTTTTATCATTTTGTGTCTTAGATTTAAATATTTTATCCAGTGTGAGTCAATTTTTGTAAGAGTTGAGAAGTGTGGGTCCAGTTTCAGTTTTTTACATGTGGCTAAAAGTTCACCCAGTAACATTTGTTAAATAGGAATTCTGTTCCCCAGTGTATACTTTCGTTTGGTTTATCCAAGATAAGCTCATGATGTGGAGCTGATTTTATCTCAGGTTCTCTATTCTGTCCTATAGATCTATGTCTCTATTTTTGTGCCAGGACCATGCTGTTTCGATGCTCAAGGCTGGGAAGAATCGACATTGTTAAAATTCCAAAAAAACCCAAAGCAATATACAGATTTAATGCTTCCAAATAAAGCACCAACATCATACTTTGAAGAACTCAAAAATATAATTCTCATTTCATATGGAGCCAGAAATAACCCTGAATAGCCAATATAATTCTAAGAAATGAAAAACAAATATGGTGGCACCACATTACCAGAATTCAGATTAAACTACAAGTCTATAGCATTAAAAGAAGTTTTAGTTGTATATTTCGTATCTTTTCTTGCAGAGAATCTTCCTGATCTTGTCTTAACTAAGTTCAATTCTTTTATTATGTGCCACTTATAATTGCATATTTTTCCCCTAGCATTGCACATATTTGCCCTTTAAAAAAATTTCTTTATCTTTGCTGACATATTGTAAGTTTCACAAGGGCAGGGTTCTATCTTGCTCTTGCACTAATTACATTGCCTCTAGGGTAAGGTGATGTTCTACTACGTAGTAGATTGCTAATAAATGGACAGATGAATTATGATAGGAGGACTGAATATACATTTTTTCAAGCAATGATCCAATATAAATAAATTTTCTTTAGGTGAATGTTAATAAAACCGCTGTAAGGATTTTAAATACCTTTGTTTAATTGGGCACATGCCAGTTGAGAATTTGTATATCTAAAAATTATGAACAATGCATGTCTTAAGTATAGTACTGCCTATACCTACTGATAAATTGACATTCCAGCACACACTATATAAAAATTATATTGTGGTATGGAGACCACATCTAAATCTATTACATCTATTCTAATAACAATCAATGAAAAATCCAAAATCCCTATTTCTGGATGACATTTCTGGATAGCAAAATACAGTAAGACCCAATTTCATGGAGGAAAACTATTAATGAGTTTCAGTATCCTTAGAAGTTGATGATATATAATTTATTGTAGTTTTACTCATACTTAGTGATGCCAAAGTTCATTTGTACTCACAATATGCCTTAAGAGTATCCCTTAAATTTAATTGCCCCCAAAATCATTGTTCAGACAATAGATACTTAATATGATGACCTTTATCTAAACATTATATTATAGTAAATGAACTGATATTTTCAGAAATAGACTTGATTAAAATTTAATGCATAAAAAAGAAAATGGCATGTTAAATTAAAAGGTCTTTGAACTGATACTGATAGGTTATGAAAATGTATTTTTGAATATTAGAATGCAAAGAAATAAAACCATATGCTGATAAAGGTCATTAGTAGGAAACGCCACAAAACCAATTTATAATCAGAAATGTCAAAGGCTTCTAGATTGGTTTAAGTCTGAGTTAAATACAACACAAATAGTGTTGTTGACCTCAACGCTAGATGTAAACAATGGCTGATGTAAAAGATGTAAGTAAAAGTGAAGCAATTTCTGGATTCTACTAGGACATTATATTTAAAGCCAAATGTTTTATTAATTATTTTCTTTTTCTATTGTTGTGGTTTAATTGAGTGTACAAAGAATTAGGTGACACTGATTGCATTTGTTAGGTAAAGTCCCTCTTATAATTGTGTCCCTGCCACCAAGACGTGTACCATCACCCTGACTCCCATCCCCAACCCTTCTCCCTTCTCCCCACTTGCTCATTCCCTTACCACCCCTCGTACTAGCTCATCTACTGCGTTCATATTAGAATAGAGTACATTGGATACTTTTTCTTTTGCTAGAAAAGTTATCTAATTTTAATGTATCTTAACTACATAAACAATATGTATAGTACAGATGTTTTTCCTAATGCTTTTAATATATTGTGAAGTTTAAATTTTTTAATTTTTTATTGTTTAAGATTAATTGAGATTACAAAGAATTAGGTTACAGTGATTGCATTTGTTAAAGTTCCTCTTATAATTTTGTTCTACCCCCAATAGGTGTGCCATACTCAGTAACCCCTCAGCCCTCAGACCTCCCCTCTCCCCACTTGCTCATTGGATTCTTGCTCCTCCATTCTTATTATGCTTTAATAAGAAGAACGTATTCCACCTCCATCCAGGTATTTAATACAAAAGATGTAAAGTCTCTATCGTTTTTAGTGGCTGAATAGTATTCCATGGTATGCATATACTACAGTTGTTAATCCATTTTTAGGTTGGCGGGCATTTAAACTGTTTCCACATTTTGATGATTGTAATTTAGCTGTGATAAACAGTCTAGTGCAAATGTATTTATGATAAAAGGATTTTTTTTTTCTTCTGGGTAGATGCCTACTAACTGGATTGCAGGATCAAATGGGAGGTCTCATTTGAGTTCTTTGAGGATACTCCACACTTCCTTCCAAAAAGGGTGTATTAGTTTGTATTCCCACCAGCAATGTAAAAGTGGTCCCTTCTCTCCACATCCACACCAGCATCTGTAGCTTTGAGATTTTGAATGTAGGCCATTCTCACTAGGGTTAGGTGATATCTCAGGATAGTTTTGATTTGCATTTCTCTGATTATTAGGGATGATGGAAATTTTTTTACATGTTAGCTATTCATCTATCTTCTTTAGAGAAAGTTCTGTTCATCTTTCTTGCCCAGTGATATATGGGATTGTTGAGTCTTTTTTTGTTGATTAATTTGAGTTCTTTATAGATCCTATTTATCAAGTTTTTGACCAATTCATAATATGCAAATATCTTTTCCCATTCTGAAGGTTGTTTGCTTTGATTGTTGTTTCCTTAGCTGTACAGAAGCTTTTCATTTTAATTAAGTCCCATTTGTTTATTTTTGCTGTTGTTGCAATTGCCACGGAAGTCTTCTTCATAAATTCCTTCCCCAGGCCAGTATCTTCAAGTGTTTTCCTCACACATTCCTTGAAGATTTTTATTGTTTCATGCTTTAGATTTAAATCTTTTATCTATCTTTAATAAATTTTCAGAAGTGGTGAGAAATGCAGGTCTACTTTCAGTCTTTTACATGTGGTTGTCCAGTTCTCCAGCCCCATTTTTTGAACAGGTATTATTTTTCCAGTGTATGTTCTTGTTTGGTCTATCAATGATCAGGTTGCTGTAAGAGGGTAGTTTCATCTCATGGTTTTCTATTCAGTTCCAAATGTCAGTATCTCTGTTTTTGTGCAATACCACGCTCTTTTGATCATTATGGCCTTGTACTATAGCTGAAAATTTGGTAGAGTGATACCCTCAGCTTTGTTTTTAGTACTAAGAATTGCCTTGGCTAGACGAGTTTTCTTCTTTTTCAAAACAAAATGAAGAGTTATGTTTTCCAAATATTGAAAGTATTATGTTGGTATTTTAATGGGGATTGCAATGAATCTGTAGATTGCTTTGGGTAGTATAGACATTTTCACAATATTGATTCTTCCTAGCTATGAGCATGGTATGTTCTTCCATTTGGTAATATCTTCTATTTCTTTTCTTAGGGGTTCATAATTTTCTTTGTAGAGAAAGTAAATTTCCTTCACCTCTTTTGTTATGTATATTCTTAGGTAGTTCTTTCTTTTCTTTCTTTCTTCTTTTTTTTGAAGCTACTCTGAAGGAAATTGTGCCCTTGATTAGCTTCTTATCTTGGCTGTCTACTGATTTGTGAACATTAATTTTATATCCTGAGACATTGCTGTATTTTTTACCACTCTGGGAGTCTCATGGTTGAGACTTTGGGTTCTCTAAGTATCAGACCATATCATGGGCAAAGAGTGAGAGCTTGACCTCTTCTACCCCATTTGGATGCCCTTTATCCAGCACTATGTTTAATAGTAGTTGCGATGGAGATCAACCTTGTCTGGTTTCGTTCTAAGTGGAATAGCTTTCAGTTTTAATCCATTCAGTATAATTAAGCTGTGGGTTTGTCATAGATGGCTTTAATCAGATTCTCAAATGTGCCCTCTATGCCTAAATTATTAAGTGTTCTAATTAGAAAAGGATGCTGAATTTTATGGAATGCTTTTTCTGCATCCATTGAGAGGAACAAATGGTTTTTGTTTTTGCTTCTGTAGATATGGTACATTATGCATATGGAGTTGTGTATGTTAAACCAGCACGAAACCTTCTTAATCATGATGTATGATTTTTTTTTGTCACTATATTTTTATTTGTCAAATTGGCAAAGAAAAGAAATGACCTTGGTTATGCCCTTGCTCTGTAGGTACATATCTTTTCTTTAATGTCCTTATTCTATAGCTTCTTGCTCTATATTCATTAGTGAAATTCATCTGAAGTTCTCCTTTTTAGTTGGATCTTTTCCTGGTATTGGTATAAGGGTGATGTTTGCTTCATAGAATGTGTTGGGGAAGAGTCCTTCCTCCTCAATTTTTTGGAATAATTTCAGCAGTATAGGAATAATCTCTTCTTTGAAGGTTTGATAGAATTTTAGTGTGAAGTGATCTGGATCAGGGCTTTTTTTGTTGGGAGATTTTTTATTGTTTCTTTGATCTCAGTGCTTGAAATCGCTCTGTTGAAGAGATCTATTTCTTCTTGATTAAGTCTAGAGAGAGGATGTGAATCCAGGTATTGATCCATTTCTTCCACGTTGTCAAATTTGTGGGCATAGAGTTTCTTGTAGTACTCAGAGAAGATCTCTTGCATCTCTGTCGCATCTGTGGTTATTTCCCCTTTTTGTTTCTGATTTAGGATATTAGAGATTTTACTTTTATGTTTCTAGTTAATCTGGCCAAAGGTTTATCAATTTTATTTATTTTATTGAAAACCAACTTTTGTTTCATTAATTTACTGGATGAATTTTTTCAATTTCTTCAATCTCTGATTTAATTTTGGTTATTTCTTTTCTTCTGCTGAGTTTGGGATTAGATTATTCTTGTTTTTCCAATTTCATAAGATGGTTCATGAATTTTTTTGATACACCGTGTTTCTGTTTTTCAAATGTAGGCATGTAATGCGATAGATTTCCCTTGTACGTCTGCTTTTGCTATATCCCACAGGTTTGGTAACTTGTGTCTTCATTGTTGTTATGTTTGAGGAATGTAACGATATGCTCAGGTTTTAATGTTGTCCGAATTTTTCTGTTGGTTTTTCCTCATGTTCACCACCTTGTCCTCCTTTTTCCTTCTCACTGCCTTCTTTGTTTCAAACAGAAGTCTTTGCTCTTGATGACAGTATTTTGCAAGATGTTGCTGGGATGCCAGGCAGTGCTGTGTTTCAGAGACAGTATGGCCAGTAACCTCTATGGTCCTTATTCTAAACTTTGTTGCCTTCAATGATCACCTGATTGTTTTCTCAGCATTCAGCCCTGCCAGGTTGGGATCTCAAAGCTAATAAGAATCCTTCAGGGGCAGGTCTCACAGTGCCCCCTTTATCCATTTCCTGTGGGGTGGGGAAGACCTTCAGCCTATCCCATGAGTGGTGTTCTCATTCTGGCAGGCAGAATTAAGACGCTCATGCTTTAGGCCCATCCTAAGACCTTCTCACAACCTTCCCACAGTGGCAGCCCCCTGGCCACCTAGATATTAGCAGTATTGCTGCCTCACCCACCAACCCTATGGCAAATCTACCCCAATTGGCATTCAAATCTAGTTGCTGTATACTGTTTGAGTCTACCCACTCTTCTAAGCTTTCCACTTAGCATGCAGCTTCCCCAACAACTGAAAAGTACGTAAAATCTTCCTCTCATCCTAGACATCTGTGGGTGGCCAGCTGATCACAGCCAGTTGCAATCAGTGCCTAATTCATGAGATTTCCATCACTCTGGATCATAGCTCTATCCAGCTCACCACTTCCTCACTGTGCTCCCTGAGCTATGATTCTGGGTAAGGTCCCTGCTCCAGCCTGCTCCAGGTATGACTAGATTCTTTCGTTTTCCCCACTTGTTCTAGGAGAGCTCATCTGAACAATTCTTCTGGTCTGCCATCTTGTTCCCCTCCCCTTATTTTTTTCTTAATGTTTATGCTTTATTAAAATAATGCATGCAATGTATATTTATATATAGCATAATTTAGTCATATTAATGTATATTAATATATATTTTTCCCTATAACAAGTTTAATTTTCTCTAGACTATTAGCCATATTTTTAAATTCTCTAAGTGCAATTTATACAAAACAAAAAAAGTGCAGAAAAAAAACAGGCAAAATAAAACTGTGACTACCATAAAGTGAAAATTTATGCAATACTTAAACATTTCTATAAAATTTTACATTAAAAATAATTATTGACTGTTTTTTCTCAGTAAAAAAATATATTTCAAAGATTTTATAAATAGGACTTTAATATTAACATATTTATTATTTGTAACATTAATTTCAAAGTATTTTGCACTGGTAATTTAAACATGAGCATACATATTCTTTAAAAGTTATTTCCTTATGTTAATTTGAGTGTAATAAAAATTTAGATGTGCATAACTAATTTAAATTTAAATTAACACCAGTATTAATTGGGTGACAGGAATCTAGAACTGTGAGCCATCTGAAAGTTTCTTATGAATCAAATGTTATCAGAATTTACATATACTACAAGGTAAGTGGGTAAAAAAAATGCTACAATTACCTTTAAAGTTACTCATATATTAAAAGCAAGGGAATTTAGAAGTGTTTTCCTGAGTTGGAAATGAAAAATCTACGATCACTGAGAGTAGTTTAATTTTATTAAAATTACCAAAGTTGGTTTTCATAATGGCAAAACATCATCTAGAAAAGTTGTTATTTGGTGAAGTATATGCTATTTGGGTGGGCATAAAACAGAAATGCTTTTGAATATTTCTGTAAAACAGTAATTACATACAAAAATGTAATTCAATACTTAAAGAGTTAAACAACAGTTGTTTGAAAATCTTAGCCTATCAAGATATGGAAAAGTAACAAGATAAGATGGATTTTGTTGGAAATAGTATAATATGTATAAATAATTACCTCCTCCTGAGTTCCCTCTAATTATATAAAATTATTCTCTATGCTACTCTCTTTAATGGATACTTTTTATTAAGATTTAGAAAGAAGATGGTATCTTAAATACACTTTATACTAATTTTTGCTCCTTTCATAATTTCTAACAATGATTAAGTCATGCAAACTATCTTTGGAATATAGTTAAATACGTATAATCATTAATCAGCAATATCCCATAATAATATGCATAATTTCTATGGTCTAATATTATAGTTAAATGTAAGCCAAGCCTTTTGGCATTTACATTTAGTTTAATAGTCTGTTACTTTATCCAAAAGTGCATATCTTAGAGTATTTTCCCAAGAAGTATATGATAATGATACATGTATTCCTGTAAGTTTCTTGTCAGAAGTCTGCCCATGAAATCATAAGAAGAAGAAGTGGCATATAAATTCTATGGTAGTTCAATTTATTAGGTAATATTTTGGATGTTCCATGAACACCTCTGTTTTATGAAAAGTGTTCTGCTAAATTTACTGCCTTCTCATCTACTAAATCAGCTCTATAGCTTCAAGAGTTGGGCAACCTGGTACTTTTGGCATTGTGCTTTACAATTTCTTAGTACAAATTTGGTTTGTAAAAAGTGGTTTTTTTACCAATGATTAATTCCCAGTTGATAGTGTTTCCATTAATCTTAATTGCCTGATAATTTTGTGAAGATGTCAAAATTTTAGCATCCAGCAAACACGGGAGCAATAACATCAAAAATACTTTGTAACTAGACAAATTGATCCTACATATCTTTCATATCTTTGCTGTAATGAAATATTCCACTCTTTTACAACTATGGCCACAAATTGAGATAGTGCATTCCGTCATGGTTCTGAACTTCATTGCTATTATCATAAGCGTTGTAGCTGAATCAACACCTAAGTATATCATGTACAATATTTAGATGCTAAAATTATAAACCCTTAAATAAAACATTCACAAAAGCTGTGCTTTCCCAATTTCCTGGTCCTAATATTACCTGACACTAATTTGGGAGGCAACATGATTAAATTTTGACAAAATTCTTAAAATTTGGTTATGGTTAAACTCCCTGTTGACAGAAAAACAATTTACCAAGACGAATAAGACAGACTTGGTATTTTTCATCATGGGGAGCTGACAGTGGGAAAGAGAGGGATAGTGAGAAAAGAAAACATAGAATACTATCTTTACTTAAAAGGTCAAAACATGTTGTGATTGAAAGAGAGTGCTTTAATATCTTTAGGCCTTCAAGCTTGAAATTCAGTCTAGTAAAATCACATAATGGAAACAAAGTAAATCTTTAAGGGATAGACATTGGGTTTTCCACGTTAATGTGTGTGTGTGTGCGTGTGTGTGTGTGTGTGTGTGTTTTAATTGAGACAGAGTCTCAGTTTGTGGCCCTCGGTAGAGTGCCGTAGCATCATAGCTCACAGCAACCTCAAACTCTTGGGCTTAAGCAATTCTCCTGCCTCAGCCTTCCAAGTAGCTCGGACTACGGGTGCTGCCACAAAGCCCAGAATTTTTTTTTTTTTTAGAGATGGGGTCTCATTCTGACTCAGGCTGGTTCGAACCTCTGAGCTCAGGGCAATCGACCTGCCTCGGCCTCCCAGAGTGCTAGGATTATAGGCATGAGCCACCAGGCCTGGCCCATGTATATGTTTTTAATAAGGACATTAAAATCAAGCAAACCTGAAATCACCTTTTGTCATCATAATTTCAAAAAAAAAGAGAGATTATTTTTAAAAAATAATTTAGAGGGAGATAGATTAAATAAATATAGAAAAAGAATAATTCTTTTAATTTAGTAATGCATTGTGGCTTAATTAAAATAAAACAAAAACAATACATGTACTTTTTCTTTATGCAAATCAATAGCATTTCATGCCACTAATTGAACCCATCATCCAATTCTGGCAATTCAGAGTTATGAGGATTTAAACAAATTTCTTATAATTTCTTTGCCTCGGGTTACTAATTGTTAAATGTGTATATTTCTCAAATAAACTGATATATTTTCAAACCTTTTAGAATAGTTGTGGACATGTATAATTTCAATAATTCTTTTTTTTTTTTTTTTTTAGATAGAGTCTCAGTATGTCACCCTTGGTAGAGTGCTGTAGAATCACAGCTGACAGCAACTTCAAACTCTTGGGTTTAAGCGATTGCCTTGCCTCAGACTCCCATGTAGCTGGGACCAGAATAGCCGCCACAATGCTCAGCTATTTTTTGGTTGCAGTTGTTGTTGTTTAACAGGCCCAGTCTGGGTTCGAACTCGCCAGCCTTGGCGTATGTGGCTGGCACCCTATTCACTGAGCTATGGGAGCTGAGCCAATATATCAATTTTGTATATAAGAATTAATACGATCTGGAAAACCCCAGCCAACTGGTAATTCATAATAACTTAAAAAAATCTATGCTTATAAATACATCTGAGATAGCTAATTTAAATTTTGGAGCAGTAAAAAATTTTTATCACTCCATATTACCAGATTACGAAAAATGAATGCTATAAGAATACATTCATGAAATACTTATAAAATTATTTAGGGAATAGATTCATATACAATATAGACAAAAGGGATTCATACACAGAGAAAAAAAGTGAGATAATGAAATAAGTCCATATACCTAAATTCAGACTATCAGAGTGCTGCTGCCAATGTCTATCAACTTTGGGTGAGTTCCTGGACATTTTGACTCTGTCATTCGATCTGTAGGAGCTGTATCTGTCATTTACAAGGATTCAATAAATGTAAATATGCAAAGTACTTACAAATGCACACAGCACACAGAAAGCTAAGGAAAAATACTCATTAATATTATGGTACCTAAAATGTACACAGAAAGTTGTAAGTAAAATAATACCTGATTACTGATACTATTTCATTTTGTCATTGGTTACATACCATATTTCAAATAACACTGAAGTTAATTTTATTATTTTTAAATTATCTTAATACATTAAAATCTCCTCAAATACAACACTAATGCCTACAAGCATGTTCCATGTGTTCTGTGCACAGCATAGAGTAGGGAAAGTAAATGAAGAAGCAATAGTGGACAATTTATTATTAATCTAAGCCATTTCCCAAGAACCGGCACATATTTTGAAATATAGATTCTCTTGGATTTTCTGTCATCAATTACATCATCTACAATAATAAAGTATTTTTTATTATTTAATACTTGTTTATTTATGTTTACTTAGCTACTGTGCTAATATCTTTAATTTTACGTTCATTGGAATCATTGTTGGCAGGAATATTGCCATTTCTCACATCAAAGAGAATGTATTGTAAGTCCTCCATGAATTATATTTGCCATAGCTATTGATAGATTGTATCAGATTAAGAAAGTTACATTTTATTCCTAGCTTGCTAATAGTTTTTGTAGTAAATTATTCCATTTCTAACATCAACTGAGATATTCTTATGTACGTAGTTTTTTTCTTTCCTTCTATTTATTTGGCCAAGGTTTTCTAAAGTTCAAATAACCTTGCATTCCTACTTAAAATGTATGGTGTGTGTGAATTATGAGAGCTCTGTTTCTAAAGAGATAACAATCACCAGTATAGTCGTCTCCAGAAAGTCCAAGGTGAATTTGGTGACCTGATAAGGGCTTTTGCTTTCTTGGTATTGTCCAGGTCACGGAGCTCTTTACATATCTTTATTTCTTAAAGAAGCATAATATAAACTGTAGTATTTAGTCCAACAAAACTGCCTGTGCTAAAATTCACACATATTTTCCTTTGATTTTTTGCAGTTCAAATTGTAGCAGGAATACCTAGCTGTTGGTCAGAGTTAATTTACTCAAGTTTAAGCCTGGTGCAATATGTATCAATATATCTCATAGACATATACTTTTCTTTTTTTTTTTTTGTAGAGACAGAGTTTCACTTTATTGCCCTCGGTAGAGTGTCGTGGCGTCACACAGCTCACAGCAACCTCCAACTCCTGGGCTTAGGCGATTCTCCTTCCTCAGCCTCCCGAGTAGCTGGGACTACAGGTACCTGCCACAACGCCCGGCTATTTTTTTGTTGCAGTTTGGCCGGGGCTGGGTTTGAACCCGCCACCCTCGGCATATGGGGCTGGCACCCTGCTCACTGAGCCACAGGCGCCGCCCCAACATATACTTTTCAGTCTTACTTTATTTTGCTTATTCTAAAATCCAGAAACAATATATTTTAGATATTACTATTGTTGACAAAAGATAAGTTATCTATAAATCTACTGGTATGTTGACTTCATTTGAGGGTAATTTTGGAATATACTATGTACTGTGATAATTGAAAATTAAATTTAGTTTTGATTTGCTATAAAATACATAACTTTATGTTTCAGCAAAATTTATGAGTAAAGATTAAGCTATTAAACAAAATATGGTAAAGAAGAAAATGTAAAGACTATAAATGGGTTTATATCTACTCTTAGTTATAAAATATACAGATTCCAAGTTATTTAGTATCACTTGAATTACCTAATATACTAAGGTAAGAGGGGCTAATTATAAAGTTAACAATGTGAGCTTTGAGAGATTCTGTGAACTTCCTTAGATTCAAATTTCATCACCTTCAAAACAAACAGCCTATTTTGTATAGTTGCAGAATTTAGAATGTTTTTTTGTCCTGATGTGAAAAAGAGCCAAAATTTTATAGATGTCATTATAATAGAAAATGAATCAAGTTCTTATATTTTTACGGTAGTTAATAATGTTTTATTATTATGAGTTAAAGATAATCTGCAGATAACTTTTGCAATTAATTATTGGTTTTAATGAGTTTCAATTTTTTAAGAGAAATGATACTAACAATAACTCCCTATATAAGATTAAAATCTTTTGAAGTTCCAACACCTTCCAAGAATAAAAACGTCTGTCCAGTTTCAGTGCTGGTGTGCTAATTACATCTTAAAAAAATAAAACTTTATCAAATGCTACCACTGTGTAGATGCAATTTTTATGTTAATTTTTTGGATTTAATGAAAATTCAAAATATAAAATTAGTACTGTTAAATGAATTATAGAGATAAAGTTATATATAACCTATAAAAACATATTTAACATTCTATTTTTATATCTGTATGTGTTCTTGGTATGATTACAAGTATTTGTACAAAACATTCATTCTTGAAAACAATTTCTTAGTGAAGAACATCTTTTTTGAAAATACAAGCTGTAGTGAAAAGAACAGTATCTAAATGTTGGTTTCTATTCTACCTGAATTCCCTTTAAATATTCTTTAAGATGTTCTGAGACATTTCAAGCACAGCGGAGATGTAGTAACATCTGAAGACAAACGGGAAAGGCCCTTCTTTAGCAATTACAGTAAGTACTCGGAGAAATTTCTTTCTTACATAAGCATACAAATGTGAAAAATTCTTCAAGTCTTAAGGACATTTCAGTATTTGATAATCCCCATGGGGGGAAATTTTGTCTTTCACTTCCTGTGCTGACCGTCAAATTGCTCCACAATTGTACAGCTGTCTTGAAAACCAAGTTCATTCAGTGACTTCATAAGAAAAGTATTTACAGAGCTCTATGATAGTAAATGTCCCATAGAGTTCTGTACCCCCCCCCCCCAGTCATGTACAGTGTTCAGTGATATGGACTCTACCTTTTGGGTCTCTCCAATTGTCTGAAATGGCAGGATTGCACGTACCCTTCTGGTTCATTTTCCGGTTTCAGATGATGCTTTATTCATCTTAGCCATGTCATTTGGTCTCTGTTTACATTGTATACATGCCTATGTTTGACAGTGTTTTCAGATAAAACATTAGTTTCTGAATCTCATTAATAGAACCGTTTTCTCTTTCACTTACGTATGAAGCTCTGTGAAGATGATGAAACATCATGATATCTAATAAAGGCAGTTTAGTAAATAGTATGGGAGCTCAGAGTACATGGCTGCACAAATATGGGTTGAGTAAAATAAAATAAAAAAAAAAGAAGTGTTTCTAGCCAAGTTAGGTAGGTATCAATAAGTATGTAAGAAGTAAATATCGAGGAGGGAAGACATCTTTCTCTTTGGAAGGATCTCTAACAAGTTACATGTAGGAATTTAACTTAATCTTTGAAGAATGGGTTAAATTTCAAGAAGAGTACACTATTTTTTAAATTATAGAATACCGGAAAATTTGGCCTTTGTGCAAAATATTTTGATGAATAAATAGTTCTATTTCTCTTCAAGAAAAGTACGTGTAATAATAAAACAGGAATGTGGGCTGCAGAGGGATTTTTAAAAAATGATTATACATGACTTTTTTGTCTTTTGAGTGGCAATGGGTAGTCACTGACCATTTTAATTAAAAATTAATAAAAAATATAAAAAAGCGATGACATAGAATACCAAGAGGATTTTTTGAAAGCATACTTGGTTGCAAACTTCTAACGTGAGAAATAATTCTCCCGCTATTGCTATTCCCTCACATGCTACAAGGGATCTGGGCAGCTGCAATCCCAGTGCACTGGACTGTGTGAGGAGGTTTGGGCTCAGAATGCAGGCACAGCTCACAGGGCATGTAGGTCCCAACTGAGAGAATGCCCTAAAGGCATTTCTACAACGTGTGCTCTATTGCTGCACTGATGAAGTTCAGTGGCTCGAGGAATCCCTGTTTATTACTGCGGTTTATGCGAGCCAGAAGTGTGAACACAACTTGGAACAGCTACTCCTCTGCACAAGGCCAAAAATCAAGGAGCTAGCTGTCAGGGATGCATTCCGCCCTCGCCTTGAGGTTCTGGGGATTCTGCAGAGTTCAGTTCCACGTGGCTGGTGGACTGAGGTTTCTATTTCATGTCTGGCTTTCAGACTGGCACAGCTGTCATCTTCCAGAGGTGTGGCCGTCTTCCCCCATTTTCAGTGCCCGTGGATGGGCAGCATCTTTCTCACACTTCGGGTCGCTCTTCTTCCACATCAAGCCTCCTCTGCTTCTCTTCTCTGAGACATTTCTCTGACTGACACTTTACTCTGCTGTTTGTAAAAGCTAATGTCACTGCATTGTACTTACGGGGCTAGTTTCTTTATTTTAAGGTCAACTATGAGCAACTTAATTCCAGTTTCAAAGTCTTTCCCTAGCAATATCTAGATTTATATTTGTTTGAATAACTGCAGGATGGGAATCTTGAGGGGTCATTTTTAGGGTTCTCCCCACCACATATATGAATTCCCTACCACTAATGAGAGCTATATTGAATTTTCAACATATATATATATATATATATATAGTGCCTTATAAACTTTTACTACTGTAACGAAGTCATGACTAAATAAATTAGAGAAATTTATTAAAAATGTATAGCCAAATTCTGATCAGTTTCCAGCAGCATATACTAAAGAGTTCTTAATTCTATAAGGGCATCCTGTTTACCAACTTTGTTTCTCTAGGGTTTGTACACAGCCTTAGTTCTTTACATACGTAATTTACCTGAGCATTGATTTTTCCCTAAACGTTTTCTGTACTGAACTCTCAAGGGCCTGGTAGCATGTTACATTATGATGATTGCCACTGGATGTCAGACACAGTTTTTTCTATTCCTCTAATTGTTGTTTTTCTGTATTAATATTCCCTGACAGTTTAAGTGAAATTTTCCCCCCCAAACTACTGGACACCCTCAGTTTTCCCCCTGTGCTTTGTACAATCTGCCTTCTCAATCTCTACACTGGTTAATCCTTCCAGGTTTGAATTAACGTTTGTGTTTCTTTGAGAGTTTCTGCTTGCCAAATATTATCACTTGCCTTTATTCACAGATCAAACATAAGCCAAGGTTTCTAAATTAACTGCTCCAAGCAGTTCATGCTTGCTAAAGACCTTAGTATTTGTGTGTGTGTGTGTGTGTGTGTGTGTGTGTGTGTGTTTTAATTTAGCACATGTAGTTCTGGTCTATAATCCAGGGTTTTTCCACATGTTCCTAAAGGGCAGCCGGAAGCAACACTCCATGCTTCTAGAGGAAAGAAATCCCCATTTCAACCCTCAACAGGATTACATATTGAACAAAGAAGCCTACCTAACCTTTAAGACCTCTTGTTCACTATAACCAAGAGGGGAATGGGGAGGATAATTGATTAGAGAGAAGGAACCAGGCATGTATTTCTGCTCCTGGCTAGGCAGGACAGTGCATTCAGCCATGTTTCCAGTCCTCCACTAATGCTACAAGGGCGGATCTGTAGTTTTGGATGAAAAAGTTCAGTTCAAAGAGCAAGTATTAGGATAGCAGATTGCAGCCCCATATCTAGGTCATGTCCTTCCAACCAGTTTTAACAGTAATAAAGCTAAAGTTTTGTTCTCCATCTGTCGAACTTCATGTCTATTTCTCAGATGGTTTGTAACTCACAGGGGGAGAAAAAATGTGATTAATTATGACCCCTCAAAACACAGCAGTATCGTACATCTGCTCTGGTATTTTATCCACCCTTCCCCCACATACTCCATGTATTCAGTTTTGTTTTTTCTATCTTTTGTATTCCTTGTTATATTTTCTTTGCCATAGATTCCTGGTGCCAGATAATTAGGTGTCTGGGATTGTGACAACCTGATATTTTCCTGGTGCCTAGAATATATCTAGAACATAGTTGAAACCCACTAATTATCTAGTGACTATCTGTTAAAATTACGAGCTAAAAATTGCCCCAGGTATAGTAAACTTGAAACCCAAAGACGTAGAAAATGGACAGAGCCAAATTTAGTTACCAAGGGAATTATCTTCCCTGCCTTGTATCTCAATTCATATTACATTTTAGTTCTCTTCTCACCCTACTATTTGTATTTCTTCCTGTGTAAGTGGAAAGAGGCAGGGAAAAGATATGAAAATTGTTTTTACTTTTTTATGAAAAGAATCTATATCAAACATCTCACAACCCTGAACATATATATACACACATCCTCTCAAAGAGACTGAAAAATACATTAGCTCCCTTTATTTATTAGAAAATCATTTAAGAACTACTAATTTGGTTCAGTGCACTGTTTTTGTCAAAAATGATCCTTATATGCATTCTTCAAATAACTCTGAACAGTTTTGCTGCTGTAACATGAGGGTGTCTCCATATCTCTGTTCCATAAAGCATTGCCAAAGTCACTTTATTTTATCCTGAAAGTTTTTGATACATCATTATACTCTTTGCATAATGATGAACATGGGCACCTGTAGACAATCTTAGGAACATAACTTCATAGATTCATGGAGCATCTGGATTGGTTTCCAATACTACACTATCTTTACTTCATCATGAGAATTTTATTTAAGGCTTTGATGTCATAGACATAATGATCAGTAAATCTTCAGGACTAGCTACTCCTCTCCAATATTTCATACCCATAAATGTATTCCAAAGCCATTTAAAATCAGCATATTTCCATGGTTTTAGCATTCTTCTTGCCAAGAGTTTTAGTGCTCCTTCAAGCCAAAATTAATTGGAGTTGAAGTCCGTCTAATAAGTCACTCCTAATTTCATTTTTTCCTTTACTTTACAAATTTCTTTGATGGATTTGAGCTAGTGATAGTTTTGTTGTTCCCCTTGAATGTACATATACAAATATATTTCAGGGTCTAAAACTCGATCGCATTTTCCTTCTATATAATGCCTTGTGCTAACAGCACATCCTGTATTTCCTCAAGAAATGACACTTCCTAGCAGTTTCTAAGAAGTTAAAAATAGTTAAGTAGACTAGAAGGAAGAAACTCAAATCCTAAGGCACTCTAGTTAAATAGCCAATCGTCCCTGCTTGTATAATAAATATGCGACCTTATACCAATTAACTTTTTACTGAGCTTTGCATAATTTAATAAGTACTTCTCAGAAAAGATATCACAGAAAGAATATTTGAGCTCGCTATTTAGAAATACAGACATTACTAAAGAAGCAGAGGATGGGTAATTACCATTCTTACTTCAACAGTCTTGACCCATGAGGATTTTTCATAAAATGCTTTAGTTGGAAAGACTATAATTCTCCAAAATTAAAAAGCTACACAAAAACAAGCTGAAAGCACAAAAACACCCACCGAGCACCATTAGCTCCACTTCCCACGCATCTTTAGTGCAAGTGAAATTCATTCACTGAAGTAAGGAAAATAAAACAAATGTGTAGAATTTAGTGTTTTTGTTTTTTTTTTAATTTAGTGTTGTTACATCTCCTCACGTTAAAATGAATCACAAAGATTTCAAGTGAACATGTGTATTCAGTTGCAACTGTCCAAGTGTAGCCCCCGTTTACTCAGGTCTGTTGATCTGAGTTAATCAAGATATTTATTTTTAGAATATCTGGAATGGTGCTTCAAGCGATCATCCCTAAAGACTGTGTGCATGTTTACATTAGGCAGAATTTTATTAAAAATTTGTTTCTTGTTTTCATTTTTAATAACAACATATTGAAAAATGTCTGAGCTGATTCCATTCTGGGGATATTACAAATAAAGCTGCTATGCATTTACGGATGGTTTTGTGTGAATGTACGTTATAATTTCTCTTGAATCCATGCCCACAAATGAAATCATTGGCTCCTATGGATAACTCAATGTTTAGTTTTTTTTTTTTTATTTCACATTAATTCAAGGGTACAAAGCCATGTTTAGTTTTATTTTTTTATTTTATTTTTTTTTTCATGCTTAGTTTTATAACAAATTGCCAAACTGATCTCAAGAGTGGCTGTACCATTTTATATTCCCATCTACAACGTACAATGGATCCAGTTTCTCCAAATCTTCACCAGTATTTGAGGCAAAGAAAAAAGAATCAGGGGTGAAGAGGACTTGACAAAGTTTGATCCCCAACAGCTTCTAATTAAGCTGGACCAGAAAGTCACAGGCTGCAGCTGACAGGGTATGGCTGCTACTATGAGCTATGGTGCAAAGGAAGTCATTACTCAGGGAGGGAAGGAAAAGAAAGAGACTTGTGGAGAGGAGGGGGACTCCAGCAGAGAAGAAACTAGCAGTGCTACAATATTGGAATGAGCTGCTCTTTAGAAAACGTGCACCCTGCTCTTTCCATAACACATATTACGTGAGATATTTCAGTCTACTTTCATCTCATAGCCTAGTTATTTTGTGTAACTAAAAGTAATAACAATAATAACAATCCTCATAACACAGTAGGTGGCAGAAAGTGTAACTGTGGTTTATGGTACTCAAATTAAAGCTATTTTCAGAAATAACATTGAAAATGCCATGCACTCTGCAGTCAGAGAGATTAAGATTAGGCTCAGTTCCTGGCTTCTAACAGGTGTACGTCACCTAGAATTGTGGTAAGGATTCAATGAAGTTTGTTCCTAAATGCTTTATCACAATGCCTGGTAAATATCCTGATAATTTGTTTCTACAAATGAATATATTTTTCCAGAAACAATACATGCTATGGTTCAAGTATTTAGTTTCTGTATATTTTAGATAAAACTGCCAAGTCCATATGTGGGAAGACAGAGCTGAACCAACAAAAAGGCGTTGTTTTACATGTTTACTATTCCAGCTTATTTAGTGAACAGTTTAAGATTATTAAAAGATACTTGGTGATTTGTAAAAGAAACTGTTGGTGACACGCCTCGATGTCACTAACCCACTCTGTGTGTGCGTGTGTGTGAGGGTGTCAGGAAAGTCTTGCTCCTCCTCGATATGGAAAGTATTTAGCGCCCATTATGCTGATTCCTTCCCATTCCCGACCCTCCCCACCCATCCCCACCCCTTTCTGCAACACCACTGGTGATTAATCAAAGCATCTCTTTGAACTATAAAACATATTATCCCTCTAGGGGAATTCTAATAAATAAGATGTTCTCCACCTCATTGCCTTTTAATGACATTCTGACAGTCCTATAGATTGTGGCCCTGGGCAGCTGTCCAGCTGACCTGTCCCATAATCTGTCTCTAGTTGCCTTTCCTCAAGATGGAATGCTTCACTGTGTTTACAGACAATAAAGAAACACTGTCCATCGTGATAATAAAGGTAAACTCACCCTCATGAATCAGAACTTGCCATTATGGCACTCTTAAAATAACTCGGGAAGGAGAAGAAACTTTTCTTTAAGTCTCTTTATCTCCTTCAGCTTTTAATGGCTTGTCCCTTTTAAAGGATTCATACAGTAAATTAGCCACAGAGTGTGCTGGTGCTCTTAAATATCTCAATATATTGAAAAGAATTCATTAGATGAATTCTTCAGTTGTAGAACTTATGATCATAAAGCTTTTACTGGTTATGAACATCAAATGATGGGGTTAATTAGAATTATCTTAATTTATAAATAAACACTCCATTTTTACTTTTTGTATGTTTCCATTCTATCATCTGACTTAAGTTTACTAAGTACAAAAACGACAATATTTAGCAATCGACTTTTTTTTTTTTTTTGGCCAAATTAGCTGTTCTTCTAATAAAATCTCTCCAAGTAATGTGTATTTGATTGGAGGTAAGGGAAAACAATGAATAGTATGGTCAATTTGATCTTTTACAGCATTTCCATTATTTTATGGCATAAAGAACAACCTTGAACTCCTGGGATAAAGTGATCTTCTTGCCTCAGTCTTCTAAATAGCTAGTAAAACAGGTGTCCACTGCCACACCCAGCTAATTTTGTAAATATTAATTTTGTGGAGATATGATTCTTGGTATGTTACACAAGTTGGTCCTAAACTCCTAGCTTCAAGTCATCCTTCTGCCTTAGCCTCCCCAGGTACTGAGATTACTGTCACAAGCCATAGCACCCTGCCCAGCTGATTTATAAGTATCTCTACAAAGATAGTACTGCTTCTCAAGCTTTATTTTATAATTAGAATCTGATATATAATAAATTCATCCATTAAATGAGAGCTAAAAGTTATTATCATGTACCCTTTACCATAAAATCTTAAATAAAAATATGGCAAGTATATTAGCCAAGGTTATCCTAACATCATTTAAAAAATGGACTAGGAATACAATTATGATATTTGAAGATGTCTGCCCACCCAGGGCCCTTGATATTACAAAGTCTTTTAATTGGTATTAAAATTACAACAGCAATATCAATTCCATCCTCCCCTGCTGCCTAGTACAGATTGCATTTTATTAGTCTGAAGACTTTTAAATGGTTTGAAGTGATAATTAAAATGATCCTTTAATATGTTCCATTTTATTCATTGTCAATGATTCAAGGTTATAGTCTATTGTCCATTGTTACGTTCAACAGTGTAAAGAATTTTCCACTGCAATTTATACCTTGGAAGTATTTATAGTTTGGTATATTTTCAATGTATCTTAGAAAATTCTTTCTAGCAACTAATTGTAATTAACTTCAAAGGGACATATCATCTAACAACATTTCAATTAATTTGGTTTCTCAAGTTCTCAGTCACAAAAAATTAATAATGTATTAAACAGAGTTATTTCATAATTCATAGGCATAGTTTTTGCTTATTTAACTTTGAAGAATGACAATTATACCTTTCTTAAGAAACACCTTAAATAGCACAATTAAAATGATGTCGATGTCTAAGAGTTTTTGTTTAATTCTGTTTTTTTTTTTTTGGTTGGAGATTCATTGAGATTACAAAAAAACAGGTTACATTGATTGAGTTTGTTAGGTAAAGTCCCTCTAATAATTGTGTTTTTGTTTAATTCTTTCCAACAAAGCATATGAAAAGGATGAGAGCATTTCTATTTCCATAATATTAAGAAGTTTACTAACTGTAGTAATTTAGAAAATCAGACTTTTTATACACATGAGTTATTCAATCTTTTTCCTTTTGGGTAGCAATGAGTTTTCTTATATTTAAAGGTTTATTTTCTTCCCTAGTGTATTCTGAGACTCCTACTGGTTGACTAGTTCTCATGCTATCCTGGAACAGGTGTTCAGATAGGTTCCTGAATAAGTCTACATATTCACAGCTCAAGTTTACATTTGCAGGTCAGGCATTTTTATAGACTCTTAATAACTTTGTATCCTGTTCTCAATAGTGAGGTTCTTATTAAGTTCCCTGTGGGCAAGCCCCCAACTGACAACTTCGTTCAAAATATCTTGCTCTTGTTTTCCTCTGTTGGGGTAGAGTCCTAGTCCCAGTCCCTGAAAGTAGGACATATTCAAACAGAATGACTTCAATTCTCATTAGGCATGGCATTCCATCTCTCAGCCTTTGCCCTATTGTCAAGTTATAGGAAAATTCAACAGGTGTATAGGCCAGTAAACAAAATTTGAGATAGATAACCCCCTGCTTCTTCCTGCATGCCCAAAATGCACCCTCGTACACAGTTTTCCACATTCTTTACATTAAAGCTCAAGTTTGCTGTGGCGTTCCTTATTACTGTTATGTGTTTCAACGTAACAGTATTTTAATTCACCTTTATTATATGCTATTGTGGCATACAATTAAGTTCGAAAAGTCCCCCCCAAAATGCTACATACCTCATTGCTGAGTATCACTACAGTCGCCTTTGAAGTATTCCCCTCAGCCATCTGTAGACTGGCTTGATGTTCAGCAATGAAGTATGCAGCATGTTCCTTAGGATGAGTTCACCAACTGAATTGCCCAACCTTGTATAATATTGACACAGTGTCTTGTTCTGTTCCTCTATTTTAATATTCAATAATAATCACAATGTCTATACTTTATGTTTCAATTTAATAAAGAAAATGGTAAATTATGAAAGCTACCAGTGGAGAGGATCTTTACCTGTTCAGATACTGATAAATACCTTGTGTAATCCAAAGAAGGAGATATTGGTTATCACCTCACCCATGTGCAAATTATCCCCTCATATTTTAACAGCACTTTATTTAATAACTATGATAATATGAGTTAACTGTAAATGTTATATATTCAAGAAACACTCTTTACTACTCAATTGAGTTCTTACAGAATATATATGTACATTCATCCTTTTAATTAACAAGGATAACAAAAATAGGTACATTAACTCCATCTTATGTACTGAAAAATTAAGGTATAAATTTAAGATATTTTAGATTCCAGAATATGACAAAATGAAAAAAAAGATAGTAAGGATGTCAATTTTATTTTACAGAAGTACATAACAATACCTATAACCTAAAGTCACACACACACAAAAAAAAAACACATCAGTTCTGTAGAAATAGTTTCTTAAAGCTTTATTTGTCACAGAAAATGTTAGGGGTGGTGTTTCTTTTTGTAGCTGTGAAGTGGTGTTTCTTATGCCATTAAATGTACAAACTCAGTAGGATAATGTGATTGATATTTCACCATGCTAGGGAGTCTGCCTGTCATGTCATAACAGCATTCTGGAGCCTCCTTAGCTTAGAATAATTGTGAATCAACTATAATTAGGTGAAGCCATTTTTATATTATTCTGCTGTAATTTAAACAAGTAATTTGATGTTGTTTGAATAGTTAAGTAATAACAGAAGTTTCCAAGAACTTTTACAACTTTGAGCTGTGAAAAAAAGTATCCTATCAAAGTTTAATAATCAGTTTATCACATAAATTGATCATTTACAACTTTGACATCAAAACAATGTGTAACAAATTAAAACATAGTAAAACCCAAGTTAACTATCATTCTGTCTGTCACTCATACTTCCCTAAACATTCTTCATTCATTCAACTAACATTTTCTAATTACCTATGATGTCTAAGGAAGTATACTACATATCTCAGGAGATAATAGGTAAGTTGCTAAGCATATTTCTATAGTCTAAATAAAATATAGTCTAAATATATTTATAGTCTAAATAAATTTCTATACTCCGTGTGCCCCAACCCTCAAAAAAATTGTGTGTTGATGTTCGGCATCTAGTTGACCCCAACCTGAGACAGTGGCCAGCAAGGGAGACAGTGCTGAAGAAAGGATGAAACTTACACCAAACTTAATGCATTAAACTGGGAGCCTGTTAGGGCATACACTGTTTCCTGTACCTGGTGGCAGCATGAGAACACTGCAGCACCTGTCCTGTTTCCTGGAATCCCTCTATTGGGTAAGTAACAAAGTGTCAGCAGTTGGCACTCAAGGTTAAGTATGAAAGGTGAGGTTATAGCCCCCAGGAAGGTTGAGTAAAGGGTAAACAGTGACATAGGGTAATGGAACATCTCAAGTGGCCAGATAATGGTGTAACTGAAAGAGATAAGGGGGAGAACAGGTCTCATCTCCTCAAGCAGACATCTCAGCTTCTCTTGCCTAAGCTACTAGGTGGTGGCCTCAGCTGCCAGCACTGCCGATTTCTCCATGCAGGGAGAGTCATGCAGACATTCCCCTGACTGAGACCTTCAGAGTCCTCTCTTTTTTCAATTAGGAGTACAGAGTGGCCCACCTCTGGGCTTTATCCTGGCTTTGGAAGAGCCCATGGGGTCTCAGCCTACCTATTCCCACATGTTGAAACCATATAACCAATGCAATGGTTATAGGAGATGAGGCTTTTGGGAGCTAATTAGGTTATGAGGACAGAGTCCTCAGGATCAGGATTTGTGCCCTTATATAAGGAATCACAGAGAGCTACTTTGCCCCTTCTACCATGTAAGGACACATCTAAGAAGTGCTATCTTTAAATGAGGAAATTGGATCTTTTCAGACACCAAATCTGCCAGAACTTTGATCTTAAACTTCCCAGATTCCAGAACTGTATAAAATAAAGTTCTTCTGTTTATAAGCTACCTAGTCTATGGAATTGTCTTGGACCAGTCTAAATGGACTGAGGAAAGTACTCCTAGAGTGCCCTAAAACTTAATAAAGTTAATAAAACCAAAACTAAAGATCCTGAAATTTTCTTTTGTGTAGTCAAATACGTTCATGCATAGGTAATTTACAGAGCTGATTCCTTGTTTTCCATTTTAAATAAAAAATGTGTGGGCTTCAAAACTCTTTGTTACCTATTGAAAATTCTTTAAACTTAAAAAATAGATAAACCAGAGATAATTTATATAGAAAACAGTCGATCTCGAAGATGTTAATGCACATCAGGATAACCCCAGAAACTTAAAAAGAAATTTCATGTCCAGGCTACAATCCAACAGACTATGATACAATTGGTCTGCAGTAGTGTCTAGGCAATAATACAAATTAAAACGTAATTTAAAAGAACCACAGTTAATTCTGACATGCTGAGAAATATTCAGTAAAAAACACGGAATACGGTTTTATGAGAAATACGTGATGAAAAGGCTGCAGTTTCATATAGAAAAAAAATTTAGTTGGGTATTAATAGATATGCAATTTTCTGGTAAAATATAAAATCTACAGCATTATGGTAGGTTGTAAATGCAAGAAATTGATAAGTGTCACCATCATACCCTTTAGTCTGTGCATGTGTGTGCTACATATACACACACACGGCACATGCATGTATTTAGGCATTATATATGCAATATTTTATAGGAACCATCAAATACCTAAGATGGTTAGCATTAAAGTGAATGATGTAGAAATAAAAATAAAATAAAAAAATTTTTATTTTAGAATAAAATAAAAGTTAGAACTGAAACAAAGAAGGAAAAGGATGACCAGAATGTGAATGTATCTACTAACCGAGAATAAGTTCCACATTTATGTAGAAATTGTAGTCAGGAGAGCTACAGCAGCCCCTTGCTGTGCATAACACCCCCAAAAAGTAATTAAGAAAAATATTTGCCAGATGGCTGTTGGCAATGAATAAATTGGCAACAGCCCAATTTTTCTAAAATATTTTAATATGTAGCAGAGAGCTTCAGTATTACCAGTCTGATAAAGGTTCTTTCAAATGAAGTGGACACTTCCATGCAGTCTGTGTAAATGTCCACAGCAGAACCTAAAAGGTCTGTGCTCATCTGAACACCAAGGCTACATGGGTCTGTCAGAATATTGGCTGGAAGCCACATCTGATTTCTAGTGTGGCTTTCTTTCTAGCTTTAAAAAAGAAACATAAATTTGAAAATTTTATTTAAAATAATGAAAAGACAAATTTCTTCCTATCCAAGAATCTTTGTCCTAATTTATTTATATAAATTATGCAACAAAAGCTTATGTAGTATCTGTTTCATTTCAAAGCAACTTGTATAACAAAGCTACTGGAAATCTCAAGATAAAATATGTCCATACGACACTTTCAGCAATAATTATCTTTGGCACCTTAAATAGCTGCATTATATTTTTATTTCATGGCAGAGCTCTCTGTGAATATTATGCCAAGATGTTGGTAGTATTAGATGTCAAAGGTCAGAGCTGTACACTAAAACTCTAAGAACAAAGGAAGACAGAGAGACAGTTCTCAGTCAGTACATATATGTCAAAACTGAAGCTGGAGGATATGTAGTAACTAGAAGTCATACTGAATAGATATGTTAGGAGATATTTGTTGACATCAATATGACATTTGTTGAATAATGACTTCCATTGTTAAATAAAATACAATAAATATCTTGTAATTATATCAAAATCTTATATTCACTAATAAGAAAAAACACAAACACCTAAGATATGAAACTATAAAGATACTTGAAGAGAGTGCAGGGGAAACTCTTAAGGAAATCAGCCTGGGAGAGTATTTTATGAGGAGGACCCCCCGGGCAATTGAAGCAGCATCCAAAATACACTACTAGGACCTGATGAAACCAAAAAGCTTCTGCACAGCCAAGAATACACTAAGTAAAGCAAGCAAACAGCCCTCAGAATGGGAGAAGATATTTGCAGGTTATGTCTCTGACAAAAGTTATTAACCAGAATCCAAAGAGAACTCAAATGTATGAGCAAGAAAAGAACAAGTGAGCCCATCTCAGGCTGGGCAAGGGACTTGAAGAGAAACTTCTCTGAAGAAGACAGATGCACAGCCTACAGACAGATGAAAAAATGCTCATCATCCTTAATTATCAGAGAAATGCAAATCAAAACTACTTTGAGATATCATCTAACTCCAGTAAGAGTAGCCCACACCACAAAATCCCGAAACTACAGATGTTGACATGGATGTGGAATGCAAAGTAATACGTTTCTTTTAGAAAGAAGTTTAGAGATCACTTAGGGACCTATAAACAGACCTGCTGTTTAGTCCTGCAATTCCTCTACTATGTGTATATCCAGAAGAACAAAAATCACTTTATAACAAAGATATTTGTACCAGAATGTTTATTGCAGCCCAATTCATAATTACCAAGTCATGGAAGAAGCCCAAGTGCCCACTGATTCAATGAATTAATAAATTGTGCTTTATGTACACCATGGAATATCATGCAGTCTTAAAAAAGATGGAGACTTTACTCTTTTGTGTTTACATGGATGGGGGTGGAACATATTCTTCTTAGTAACGTATCTGAAGAATGGAAGAAAAAGTATCCAATGTACTCAGCTGTACTTTGAAATCAATATATAATCACCCATACTTCCATATGAAAGCTATAACTCAATTATAGCCCAAAATGAAGGGGGAAGAGCAGGGGTATGGGAGGGATGAGGATGGGTGCAGGGAGGGTAGTCAGTGGGACCTCCCCTATGGGGAATTTTACAAGGGTACATGTCAAAACTATTAAGTGTAGAGTAAAAATGTCTTAACACAATAATTAAGAAAGTGCAGTGAAGGCTATGTTAACTAGTTTGTTGTAAGTATTTCAAATTGTATATAAAACCAGCACATTGTACCCCATAAATGCATTAATGTACACAGCTATGACTTAATTAAAAAAAAAAAGGTTAAAACAAGAAAAACAGAACTTACTGGGCATAAGCAAACTGATTTTAAATTGGTATAGCTCAAAGGAAGAACTCAGGTAAATAAAGACCTAGTAGACATAATTTCTAAATAAGGCTCTACAGTCATCTATAAACCAATCTGAACCACCGTGATAGAACATAAAATCAATATCTCAATATCTACACATTTGAAAAAGTAATTAGGAAAATCTTTAAATCATATGTGTTTCAAATACTGAAAATTATACATTTCAATTATTCACAATGTTACTTATTCCAGGCCTTTTACAGCGAAGCAGCATCATCTGGACTTTTTATAATATCCTCATTCATAAAATACTGATTAGGCGTCTACCACGTGTTAGGAAACGCACCGTAACTGAGAGATGATATAGGAATAAATGACACAAAATGTGTAGCCCCAAGGGAATTAGTTTACTAGGCAATTTTACAAACAATTCTAAATTCAATTGCCCTGAGATCATTATATTCTCTCTCACTCTCACATATATATGAAATGAAACTTACACACTCCTCTCTCTCAGATACATGTGAACTGAAACTCCAAAGGAACAGCATTCAGGCAAAAATAAATGTCATTAACTCCATGTGTGAAAAGTTTGTGCAGTTTAGTCTTCTGCGCTCTCAGAAAACAGATATTCTTATAGAGAATAGATGTTTGTCAAATTTCCTTGATGAATTATAGAAGCATAAATAAATAATAATAATATCTATAGCTAATAATTAATAATAAAGAGTGGCAAGAAAATAATAGAGAGCCAAAGAACATACCAAAGAATAAGCCAATTAATTTAAAATTCAAATGCCTCATAAGCAGAAATCCTTAATATTTTAATTTTTTAATTTTCAAATTTTTGCTCCAAGGACTGACTAGGCTGATAACTCTGACTCAAAATTGTAATTTAAATTTGTAAAATAAAATACAGTTCTAAAAATACCAAATATATTCATGTAGAGGTCCACTCATGAAATTATTGATGTTCTTGGAATTTAGGTTAAAATTTGCAGGTTGGAGTAAATTTTGTTTGTTTTCTTTTTGGCATAGTCTCACTCTGCCACCCAGGATAAAGTGCCCTGTGGCATCCTCATAACTCACAGCAACCTCAAATTCTTGGGCTCAACCCATCCTCTTGCCTCAGCCTCCCAAGTAGCTGGGAATACAGGCATCAACCACCACGCCCGCCTAGTTTTTCTATTTTTTAGTAAAGACCCAGTCTTGCTCCTGCTCAGGCCCATCTGGAACTTCTGAGCACAAGCAATCCACCGAGCTTGGAAAGCTAGCACATAGGCAGGAGCCCTGTGTGGCTCCTGGATTTGGAGTAACCTTTAAAACTGAAGACAAACTGATGTTAATGATAATGGTTGGAGAAGCAAGCAATTGTATCTGAAAAACCCTGATAAAAAGGTGAGGAAATAGACATTTTCATGTAGTATCTCTCCTAAATGGACCCAATTAAAAAAAAAAAAAGATTATCAGTTAAATAAAAAATCTTCATTTATTTATGGGATTTCGACTTTCAACTCATGCAGGTTAAAAGTTCAGAGTTACTTATTTTTTAATTCAAGCTACTCAAAATAACTTACTGGCTTTTTGAAAGTATAAAAAGACAGCATAGATATTCTCTTTATATTCAAAGCATGTTAGGTAAAATATTGTAGTTTAACTTTTGATAGCGCTGTAGCTCACATTTATTGAGCATTTAATTGTGCACAATTTTAAATGTTTTACGTCGCTTGATCCAGGTAATCAACACAGCTACTCAGAGAAGTACATGCAACCATCATCACCACATTTACACAGTAGTACAGTGAGGCACAGATTGACTAAGTAATTTATACAAGATCATCGAGCTGCTAAGTGGCCAAGTATAAATTTTAACCCAGACAATCCAGCTCCAAAGCCGGCCCTGGAATCCTCGTGACTTTCCAAAATGACTATGTTATCCTGTCTCCTCTTTTCAAGAAGAGCTTGTAAGACATGAATTTCAACCCTAGTTTTCATTATATTTGCATGGAGTTTTTATACTCATTCTCAAATTAGAATCTATTTAGATCACCTTGAAGGTTTTTCTAAAAACACTTTGGGGACCCATAGAATTTTTTTTTTCTTTTTTTCTGTGTGTCTAGGGAAGACTCTGAGCATTTGGGTTTCTAATCAAGTTCTCAGGTGACTGAGGTGATGTTGAAGTTATGGTCCAGACACTGTACTTTGAGAGCTACTATCCTAGATCAGTGGAAATAGGAAATCTCAGCGTGAGTGTATCTCTTTATAAAGGAATCAAATGTGCAGCTATGGATTGGAACCACTGTTTTAAAAGATATATTCTATTAAACCTGTTGTGGAATATTAAAATAATGAGCCTTAAAAATAACTGGAGTGAATGACATTGTGTAGTTTAAGGATCACAGCTATCCACCTTGTAAATATTTCCTCTGCCTCTGCCTTCTACATCTTTGCTTCTGGGTGCTTTTCTTTCCATTCATTTACTATGCAATAATATCATCTTTTCCTTTAATTTTTTTTAGGATTTCATAGTCATTTTTTATTATGGAGTCATATTTAGTTTACCTGAGCTGGGAATCTTAGGTTGTAAACTTGCTGTTTTAGGGATGGTGCCTCAGCTGTTTAGAAGCATTCCTTGTAAAAAGGAAATGGGAACAGCATTCTTAGAAACCACTGCCTTGTGTGGTTACCTTGTCTTTAGGTATCAATTCTTTCATATGAGCCCAAGGACAAATTCCTCTGAACTAGAGACTAAGCTCACCTTCCATAGTCTTACTTTCCATATTGCCTAATAACTCTTCAAATAAACAGTACACATGTGTGATAAAGGAAGAAAATGAAAATGGAAAAGTTGTTTCCCTACAGAGATGGGTTTCATTATCTACACATGTAGTATTAGGAAATATCAGGAGAATATTTCACCATGTTTTACTTTCATTATGGTATTCTGCTGCCAAACTTCTTAGGGAGTGAAAATGCACATTAAGTGCGGCGCCTGTGGCTCAGTGAGTAAGGCGCCGGCCCCATATGCCGAGGGTGGTAGGTTCAAACCCAGCCCCAGCCAAACTGCAACAACAACAAAAAAAAATAGCCGGCATTGTGGCGGGCGCCTGTAGTCCCATTGCTCGGGAGGCTGAGGCAAGAGAATCGCGTAAGCCCAAGAGTTAGAGGTTGCTGTGAGCCATGTGATGCCACAGCTCTCTACCCTGGGGCAGTACAGTGAGACTCTGTCTCTACAAAAAAAAAAAAAAAAAAAAAGAAAATGCACATTAAAAATCAGAAAAACGAATTCTCTCATTGCAACACACTCTGATGTACACATGTGGAGAACAAAGATCCACAGACACACACACAGCACCCAATAACGTACAGTCCAGAATTCGGAGAGTGAAAGATAAGATAACACACACACACATGTTCACTTGCCACAGTTTATGAGATTGATGTTATTTCTCAAAGATTCAACTAAAATGCTGTTGGGAAAGTTGAAGCTTAAAAAAATAAAGGTCCACAATAATTAGAAGATGTTTTTAGAGAAATAACATTTTGATTCTTGTCACTAATTTAACTGACTCATTCCCTGATAAACAGAATAGCATCACAGTAAGTTAAGCAGCAAGATATTTTTTAAATGTAATCAGCCTTTTCTGTGTATCTCAGGTCATGTTCTGTGGTGAGCAATAAGTTCTAAGGTCTGACATACTGTCCCTGACAGTTTTATCTGGCCACCTATTGGTTTCTATCTCATTTCCTAAATTGGGAGAATAACAGGTAGAGAAACTGCTAATAAAAGGCAAGGAGGATTTAAGTTTTCCTTCTTGTATGGGCGTGGGTCATTTAGAATTCTCAGAACTCGTTCCCGAGGGTTGATCAACTTCGTGAGTAACGCGACTTCTGAGAACCATCATCCAGGGCTTCCTGGTAGAAGTAAGTGCTGTCACCAGCGCAAGTCCACGCCATTGTTATCCAAACTAAGTGCCATTTTTCAAAATGCATTTCCATTTATGCTTTCATGGCACTTTCACAGGGGTCAAGCCTGGATTTTACGGGGACAGTTATTGGATCTGTCAGTTGAGTTAGACTGATCACAACTTTAACTTGGTTTTTTATTCTCTTTCCTTTCCCTTTAAGGCTACATCCTTGTGAATATATATATATATATATATATATATATATATATAAAATTGAGACGTATTCTTTTTTGAAACCCCTCACAATTTGAATGAAGTCTTAATGGAGTGGCAAAAAATTGTCTTGAATTAATGTATATGTGAATATAATTAAGAGCTTGTGAATTACCTTAGAGTTTTAGCCTTTTTTTTCAATTATCATTAATTATAGGGTATAAGCCACTGTATTAATGCTATATAGTATTCAAAGGACCAGGCCATAACTATGAATCATTTTGACAAATAAAGACCCTATCTATGACATGAAAAGCTCATATACATAAGCATTTTGTGGGAATTTCAGCCAGTTATACAGGACAATGAAACTCATCTAATAAAGCTTTTATAAACTATCTGAAATAGACTTTATTGTATTGTACTAAAAATAATTGATCAAGTGGTTTATATGTAATATCTCTGAAGATATTAATCTTACTTTATTATTTTTTTGTTTTCTGTTAAGGTCATCAATAAAGCCATCCCAAGTTTGTAAGATCTAGCATCTTAATGACATCACTATTCACTTTCACAGGAAGAGGCTCTTAGTTAGGTAATCAGAATTGGAGAGTGGGCTTAGACCGGGCGGGGTGGGAATGCCTATCTCTCTCCAGGCCTGGATGAAAATTCTGAACTAATTATTAGATGCTCCTTGGGAGTTAAGGGAGACTGACCGTTATCATAAACTATAAATGAAGATGGGCATATCATTATATTGTGGAGTAATTATATAATGTATCCAGACTGGGCTATATTTAAGTCTTAAAAAAGGAAATTTTTATTTATTCTGGAAGGATTATGCAGGCAAACCAGGACATAAGGATACCTTACCGACTGAAGACCTCAGATTGAGCCTCACCAAACAACTCAGATCCTTGGTGGGGAGAGTTAATTTCCTAAATTTGCATTAATTTTATCTCAGAGATGATGGTAATATTTTTTTAATGTTCCATTCTCCTCTGTGACATTTATATTTATTGAGAAGTTATGTATTCAGTATTCATTATGTGCCAGGCTGTGGGCTGTTGGTTTGGGGAGAGTGTAGTCTGTAACACAGGGCAGAACACAGGGAAGTTTATAGCTATTTTAGGCAGGAGTCTTGGAGAACGCACCTGCATTTTTGACACTCCCATATCTTTATACCAGTGGTTATTATTAACAGACCCTGAGAAGAAAGTGAATCTTGAGGACAGAAATAAGAGGATTAAAAACGATTCCCCCTCCATTGCTAGCCTTGGAAGGCTAACATTTGCTTTTATTAAATGAATCAGCAGTTTCCCGTTCAACTTCCAAAGCATTTTAATTCATTTTCCTATAAGGTTATTCTCTATTCAAGGTAAGAAACTGCTAATTCAATGCGTTTTTGATATCATTTTCTTTCCAGTAAAATACAGTCTGGCCAAATTGAAAGAACACAGTTTCCATTGTATTCTCTATGATTAATGTAACTTACAGCAAATGTGAAAGAGAAACTTAAATTAACTTTGATTGTATTAAGCTAGATTGAATTATTTAACATATTAAAATTGAAAGAGGACAGACTTCTAAATGAATATACATGTTAGATTCTCTTTAGGAAGATGGGAAACATTTGATGACTCTGAAAAATTAATACATATGTATATATAAACATATACATATAACTTTTTTCACATACATTGATTTACATGATCCTCTATAAGTATGATATGAACTACATAAAGTAGAAAGTTGTTTTTTGTTTTTTTTTTTAGACAGAGTCTCTCTCCATTGTCCAGGCAAGTCTGCCATGGCATTAGTCCAGCTCACAACAACGTCAAACTTGGGCTCCTGCTATTCTCCTGCCTCAGTACCTAAAACTACAAGTGTCCCTCACCATGCCTGGCCAATTTTTTTTTTTTTTCTGTTTTTAGTAAAAACAAAGTCTTGCTCTTGCTCAAGCTGGCTTCAAATTCCTAACCTCAAGCTGTCCTCCACCTTTGCCTCCCAGATCTGATGCTAAGATTACAGGTGCAAGCCATTGTGGTTGGCCAGGAAGTATTTATAGTAACATAATTTAACAGAAGAGAAGACAAAGTATGAACAGCATCAGTTATATCCCCAGTCAGAGAGAGTAACAGTTGAGGCAACATCCGTACTTAGTCGTTTGTTACCAAAGGTGGGAAGCTTTCCCCTGTGACACTTCGCTTCCATGTTAAATGTGTTCAGGAGCTTCCCTTCCACACCCCTCAGTACTGAGCTCAGTACTGTGATTTCTCTAGTCATCTCCATAGCGCCAATTCTAGCCATAGAGATGGAAGGGAACTGACAAAGCTTATCCCTCATATTATAAAAAGTGCATAAACAACAGGCTTTAGACCTTGCACCATCTTATTTTATTAGTAGTTAGAAAATGTTAAATGGCATTCAGAATCTGAAATTTGCAAGCCTGAGTTCTGCTTTATTTCTATTCCTCCTCACACCTGACTTTATACTTTGAAGATTTAGCAACAGGGAGTCTTCCCTTTGGCCCTAATTCATATCATGTTTGCTTCATAACATTTTATTTTGGCTGAATTTTGTTTTTCTATAGGAAATATACACTCTCCAACTTCTGGCCTCCACCATACCACTGGAACACTAGGTGTTTTATACTTCTGACTCACTCAACTGCTTGCTCACTCGGCTCCTGCGGAATTTGGTCATGTGACCCGAGATGCTAAATTTTTTATGGGCACCAAATACGTTCTGTCACAATATGCATTGTCTGTGTAGTGTACTCCAGGAGAAAGTTAATGCGCAGGAGTCAACCCCTATGGAAAGGAAGGCAGGAAGGGAGAATTAGAGAGAAGGTAAAATTTAGCGGTGATGGCAAATGGGGCCTTTTGGGTTCAGCTGTCCTCGTAGGGTACTATGGGCGTGAAATGGCTAACCCAGGAATCTCCTGTTCAGATGTAATGGTCAGTTATCAGATACGGGTTGTACCGGGAAAGACATGACTGCAGGCTAGACAGCCTCTCTGAACTGAAACAACACCTTCAGTGCTGACAGCTGAGTTTGAATTTCCAGCAACAGGAACAAAAAGTGTCTTTTTTTTTTTTTTTCCTACCCTGGGTGACAGCCCTGTAGCATCATCATCGCTCATAGTAACCTGAAAATCTTGGGTTCAAGACATCCTCTTGCTTCAACCTCCCGAGGAGCTAGGACTGTAGGCACTTGCAATGCCCCAGCTAATTTTTCCATTGTTTAGTGGAGAGAGGGACTCACTCTTGCTCAGACTGGCCTCCAGCAATTCCCCTGTGTTGGCTTCCAGCAGTCTAGGACTCCAGGTGCGAGCTACCACACCTGGAAGGGAGCCTTTTTCTTAAGGTGGGAACTAGTGGTGCCTCCCCACTTCTACTTTAACACCATAGCATCTAAAGCATGCCAAAAGGGGTTTGGTTAGAATTTAGATAAAGTAGGTTCACAAAAACATCACACTCTGAACCAGCTTAAGTTGATGGAGAATATAAAATATGTTTCTAGATATTTTAATTGCTTAAACTCAGATATTAATCATCCCCATCATAATGTCTCCATCCCCATCAGAACTACTTAAGTTAAGTGTAGATTATAGTCTTATTTAACGCTCATCGCTTACTTCCCAGATTTGTACTTTTAAATGTTCAAAATAGAGAAAACAGTACAGCGTCTAACTGGAACATTTCACCTTCACACTGAGTTGTGCATTCAGCTACAGTAATGAACCCTGCAGTGTTGCTCTGCTGTCAAAATCTTGCTCAAGAACCAGTTTACCGTACACATATCAGAGTGATTTTTAGTCATTTTCTTATCATTTCACATAAAACAGAAAATGTCTTTTAGCTTTCATACTTTGTTTTTTGCTTATTCTATAAAACACCGTTATATTTATGTGAATTTTTAGAGTTTTATAGTTTAGGAATGATTCACAACAGATCCCATGTCATAATAGAAGCAAAAATAATAACAGTGATTTTGAAAAAAGAAAAAAAATTACATTCACTCATCTTTTGGATCTGGTTTTTACTGAATATATGTTCTTATGTGTATACTTCTGTGTAGATCTTTAAGAATAAATAGCCTAGTTTGGTTTTTTTTGGCAGAATTTCACTGAAAGGCATAAACGTAATGTATTTTAAATTCAAATTATTTTTTTTCTTGTATTCCATAGGTAAGGAGACTATGTTGAGTGTTATATTTCCTACATTTTTATAATTTTACATAATTATTTGCATTTATTTCCTTCAAGTAGTATTTGTTTGCCTACTGAAACAGACCATTGCAAATAAATGCATATGTTTATTAACTTCTCCCTTCCTATGTACTCAGTGGTTGCTGTAACACTAATTCTTTCATCCTAAACTCACTGCTACCCCCATCTTTATCACCAATCACATCCATGAAACTGGACACAAAGAAAGATAAGGACTTTATAGATGGAATCTACACCTATATGTGCAATCTATACATCTTAACCTCACAGAAGCAGAAAGTAAATTGATGATTGCCAAGAGCTCTGCATAGAGGACATGTGGGAAATGGTGCTCCAATGTTACAAATTTTCAGGTAGAAACTGAACAAGTTCGGGGATCTAATGTGCAACAAGAGGGTGACAGACGTGTGAATTAGATTGCAGCAATCATTACACAATGTAAATAAATACATATCAAATCATCACATTGTACACCTTGAAAATATACAACCTTCTATTTCACAATTACATATTTATAATTAAAAAGACATTATTGGAATATACCACATATGTGTCTTTATTATTTTAATTTTTTAAACTTGCAATACCATAGCTACTAGTAAGATTTACCACTGCTATTGGATTCTGCAGAGAAGTATTAAGTTTACGATAGAATAACTGGGATCATGTTTGGTTTGCCCCTTACTGGACAAACCACTTGGACTTAGTTAAACTTTATGTTTATCTCAATTTTCTCTGTAATAAGAAATTTGCTTACCCATTATGAGAAATCAGTAAGTTAATAAAGAGCTGAACTGAAGTCTTAGAATATTATCAGAAACTCATTTATATATCTCCTTTCATATTTAAAAGTCACTTTAACCTAGAATGCCTTTCTGATAAAGAATTAGAGAAATGATCACTGGGCAAAGTAAAATATAAATACATGAAAAGTCATATACTAATTACAATATGGTTTTCATAAAAGAGAAATTAAAGCTGCTTATCCAGGTCAGAATTTGTCCTATGAAAGATCTAAATTATATATTAGGAAACTCTCTCAATTTATAAAATTAAATGTAGACTGCTTTTAGTATCATATTTTTATTCTTTATCTTTTTTGTTCTATGTTTGTTTATCTATTTATTTATTTACTTATTTGCTTATGCAGAGACAGATTCTTACTGTGTTGCCCCAGCCTAACTCACAGCAACCTTAAACTTCTGGCTGCAAATGATCCTCTTGTCTCAGCCTCCACAGTAGCTGGAACAACAAGTGCCCACGACAACCTGGTGGCTTTTTTCTTTTTTCAATTTTTAGTAGAGACAAGATCTTACTCTTGCTCAGGCTGGTCTTGAACTCTGGAGCTAAAGAAATCCTTCTGCCTCAGCCTTCCAGAGTACTAGGATTACAGGCATGAGCCACCATGCTTGGCTTGTTTTTGGTCTTTTTATAAGAAAATGAAATGTAACACCAGTTACATATAATTCAGTAAAGAAGTACCACCAATATTAGCAAAAATGTTTTAAGTTCAATGTCAATATTTAATTGTAACAATTATGTTTCCCCTTACAGTTGAAATAATAATGAAGAATTGCAGTATGGTGAACTTTTAGATAGACTTGTGATACTATTTGCCATGAAAATGAAAACTCAGCTGTTCTTTGTGATTTCATATTTTTTTCATTGTTATGGCTAGAATTAACTTTTCTAGTTAATAGGCAGCATTTAACTTTTCTGCTATAAATCAGCAAAAATCTTTGTCTTTCCTGCCTCTTAACATGACTTAACCAGGTCAATATCTATAGGAAATTTTAATTATTAAGGAGGGAAAAAAAAACTAATAAAATATCAGCATTGTCTATCTAAAATATATACATTCATCCTATTTGGAATCTGAGAGTGTATTACGGACACCCAGTCACCGAGACATGATGGATAAAAAGATATTTCCATTGGGACAAACTGAGATAAAGAAAGAGAGGGGGATAGAACCATTTTTGTTAACTTTCATAATCAAAAACAGAAGCTTTGGTTTAAGATCCCATCTGTTTAATTCAAACCTAAGTATTTTATACAGAAAGTTTGATCTGAAGAAGAAAAAAGCCTAGCCCATCATTTACAGTGTGTTAAACATTTCTTCTGTTTTCCTGAAGCGGTGTGGCCCTGTCTGCTGTGTCCCTCTGTCCCTCTGCACACTGCGACAAGAGCATGTGCCGCTGCAACTCGGATGTCCGTGCTCTGGACAATGAAATGTCTTTCCAGTCTCTTCTTATCCGTAACAGGTATTGGATTTCTATCGCTGATCCCAACCTGTAATCTCCTTTTGAGCCCCTCCCACGTCCCGCTCGCTCAGCGTTTCTCCACTTCATCATCATCGCCCTGCAGGGGACATTCTCTAGTGCCATCTGCCTGCATGACTTCGGGTTGAAAACTTTCCCTGCAGTTGTCATTCTCCAGAAAACTTCACAATTCTCAGCCAAACGTTTTGTAAGTGATGTTTGTTTACACCGCCTCTCCTCTTTTTAATTCACTCCTAAATCCACTTCCAGCTTGGTTTTGATCCCCAGCACTGCAAGGAACAGGCTCTGTTGAGATTCCGATCCCTTCTCTGTTTCCTCCTACCTGGACTTTACTGCTATCTCCTTTAGACAGAATCCTTTCTTCTCTTAGTTTTGGAGCACTCCTATGATTTCCATCCCACTTTAATTGCTTCTCTTTCTCATCCTCACTGGATTCTTCCCCTCTGCTTAGCGTAGCACTCCTCTCCTCAATCTCGCCAGGTGATCTAACCCAGTCCCTCCTTATGCCATCAAGTTCTAAGTATAAGATTATTGACAACCCATTTCTCCCATTACATTGTAAGCATCACGAGGACAGTGACCTTATCTGTCTTAGCCACATTTATATCACCAGTGTTCGGCTTTATTCCATGCTGCACAATAGAAACTCAATAAATAATTAGAATATGTAGAATAAGTTAATAAATGAAATTAATGAAAACAAACAATTGCCAGTATCTCTCCTACAGGCCTATCTATTCACGCAGAACTTTATGAATCCTACAAAGATAAGAGAAATCAGACAACGCTTAAAACATTTGTCACAATTTTTAAAGCATAGTCATCTCTTAAGAATGAAGACACATATAAAAAGGCTGGCGTGTAAGTTTATCCTAAGAAAATAAATATATACTTGCATATATAATTAGGAAACTTTTAGTGTTTTTGAAAACATTGGTACATGATGGAATATGGAAAGGTCACAGCAGAATTAGAGAACATTAAGTCAAGGAAATCCATCATGGGTCTTATAGCCTATAATCAGAACATCATTACAAGCCAAATGAGCATAATTTGTCACTTCAAAAATTCTCAGGTTGAGAATCAGGTCATTTCAAATACCAATTTTCATAGGGCAAACAGGTCGTGTAGTCCACCTGTTCTGTATATTTCTCCCAGATAACTTTCAAAGCAGCTGACTGTCTAAACTATTATTCATTGCTAAAGGGTCCTCCTGATGTTTCTTTTCCAATGGCCTCCATTTATAAATAGCTTTTTCTTTTAAACCCAGAGAGAATTATTTGAAAAAAGGCTTTCAGACAGAAGTTTTGACAGTATCTAATAAATACTGTGTGTAACTATTCATGACCTTTGATCTAACATTGTCAGTATCAAGATATCCAGCTTCTTCCCATTTATAACTATATTAGCAACAATAAATAATTTTGTGGAAGTTTACATATGCTGGGGATTATGCAACACATTCATTTCTCCAAAGAACCCTGTGGGGGACATACTACTCACACACCCATTTCACAGATAAACAAATTAAAGTAACAAGAAGTTAACTAAATTGCTGGAGGTCAAATCTCTGGTAAATGGTACAGCTGGAACTTGACCCTAGGCACACTCCTTCTAGAGTCCATTCTCCTAACCTGCTGCGTGACCAGGCTGTCTTAAACAAATATATAAATATATATTATATTTATATAAATATATATATATATATACACACAGAGAATTGTGTTAGTGGAAAAGAACTGGGAAGATTTACATCCAAGGTAGAAGTCCATACTTAATTGTTTCCAATTGTGTGTGGTCAGCCCCAGCGACGAATTCTTATATCGATAACCAAAACACTAGATACAAGGGACACTTGTATCCCAAGAAAGGGGAGATTGTGAGAGATGAGGGGGGAAAACGTATCTATCGGGTATAATGAACAATATTCTGGTGAATATTGACCAGCTGCACTGAGAGCCCTAATTTAAGTATAGAAGTACAAGGTATCCATGTAACAAAAACACTTGGACTTCTCTAATAAATTAGAATTTATAAAAAAAGTAAACGAGCAACCTGATATGCAAGGTACAGTAACAATGGTCTCTCAAGGAAGCCAGAGTCATAGGTATTTTGCTTCCCTACAGAAACTAAAAGATAACATCTTAACATATGTTCTTGAGTTGTTTTTCAGAAACGCCTACCAGATGCCATAGACCTCAGATAAGGAGCAACTGAGGACTGAATGCTGACCACACTGCTTATTTCTAAATTTCTTCCTGAAGGACCTAGAGAGAGCTACAGCCAGAGGCCAACCGATGTAGAATTTCCATGTACTGATTTACACTTTGCTTACAACTTCTGCTTTCCTGGAATATACCCATCCCTCTAAAAATCCTCGCTCCTAAACCATGTGGGAGGTCAAGTTTTAAGAGTTAACGTAAGTTCTCTTTGCTTGGGGCAATAAAATGCCTTTGCTCTTGCTGCAAAACCCAAACAAACAAAAACAGTACACTGAAAAGCAGGAACCTGAGTCTAATTTTCTAATAACAGCTAATTAATTTTCTCTCACTGCTTCATTCAACTTGCTTAGGGGTGAAATTTCTTCTCTTTCCCCTTTGCCCCTGGATAAAAAATTGGGATTAGAGGTCAGTAGACAAAAGAGGCAAAAAGAACAAAAATCTCATCTACTTTGTAATGTCCTAAAAGAGCCCTCTGCTTCCTGGAACTGGGAGATCTTTAAAACGAGCTCATTTGTTCACAGTACTTTTCTGTAGGTATTTGGGGACCTCTCCTCACTTGCAGCGATGTTTCAAGCAGCTGATTGAAAAAACCCCCATTGCCCTTGGGGTCCAATGGTCTCTCTCCAGCTTCTGTCTGGTTAGTTTTCATTGCTTAGGATACAATCTAAATCAATCCCTTTCTCTCCCAATGCACCTCTTCTGCATATTCCAAATCTCGTCAGTGTAAACACATATGCACATGCACACTCCTCTCTAAGACGAAATCCAGAATCTAAGAAAAAACAGAGTTTAGCAGCCATGTTCCTTTGCCCATCTCTCTTTGTATATGCTGCAGACTTTACTGTGTCTCTCTTTGCCCTAGTAGACACAGAATGAGATCTCTGCTCCCCTGACAGGCTGACCAGAACAGGCAGGGAAATTAACCCACCTCCTGTCCTTGGCATTAGAATGAAGTAAATTCCAAGCAGTTTTTCCAAAGACATTCACTTCAAAAATACTTTCTACAGGAGGGAGGGCATGGGGAGAGACATGTGTACACATGTTAGGATATATAATGTGTACACATGTTAGGGTATATAATGTGCCCTGGGTGAGGGGCTCTTTTACAACTGGAATTTTAACCTGGATGTGAGAATAATGTAACCTAAAAATCTGTACCCGCATATTAATTTGAAATAAAAAGTATCCTTCTGTAACTAACAAAAAAAGTACTTTTATAACCCATGTGGGTATGGGTACCTGAAAGTAACCAGGTATAAAATAAGTGTTTTGAATTTGTAAATCTGCTTAACTTTCAATTACCAAACTTGCTAAAATCTTACTGCAATCAAGTCTAGAAATATTAACATTCAATTACTAGCCTGTGAAAACCTCATTCACACAATTTTTAAATTATATCTGGAAGTAAGGGAGATTCATATTTTGAGGCATTTTTAACTTCAAGCCATTCTTTAAGAAATGAAGAATGATTTTTATCCATTCATGTAAAACTCCACTTAAACACTATTTGCTACTAAAATAGAGACCAGTTGAACAAAACTTTAAGAAGACAATGGGTTTAGTACCTGTGATCGCACTTCAAAAGACATAGTTTCTAACTACTTCTCCTGGACAACCAAAAAATGGAATGAACGTTAATATCTCATTTGTATAATAAAAGAATGAGACTAGATAAATGTTTTAAGTTTTATTGGTTTGAGCATTGTATAATTTAAAATGCACATGTGTTCTGCTGAATGCTTGGGGTCTCTGGAGGGTTCTCCTAAAGATTCTGGGCTGGTTTCCAGGGCACCTGCCCTGTTTTAATCATCCCTGCTTTTATACTTTGTTTACAATGAAGTCTTGCATTAAACTGCACTTGAAGAAAAGGTTCTATATTTAGAATTTATTATTATTATTATTTTTTGAAACTACTACTCAAAGTGCATTGAAGGCCTCTATCCCTTTTGTTTTTTAAGTGGACAGAAGCATTCACATGTTGCCTTGTGTATCCTATGAAACACACTGTCCTTATGAGGTAATTGGCTCTATCCTTTCCCACAACTCACTAGCATTATGTACTTTTGCCATCGACAATTTACGTAAACAAGAGTACTTCACGACTTGAAAATCCAAGGGCCCTTATGAAATTATTTATAGAATACTTGTTTTAATCCAGAGTTTTTCTGACTGTTCACAAGCATCTCTAGTCAAAATTATATCCTGCTTTCTTTTTAATAAAAGCTTCCATTAGAGACAAAGACATTCGGAAATTGGGGTTATTTTAAACCATAACCAGGACAGAAATCTTTCAGTCTTCTGTCTTAAATAACCCCTTTAATTTTACAATATATTAATTTAAGAACTGTTATGGACACTAATTATACCATAATACCATTAACTGAACATGAACCATAATTATCTGTAAAATGTATTCTTTCTGATTTCCATACAGAGATGGAAATAATATCATTTCCATGTCCATTCTGAATATCTGAAAGTATTTATCAGCAGTGATACTGGCTATTAATATATGTTTAAAGAGGGGGCAGCGCCTATGGCTCAAGGAGTAGAGCACCGGTCCCATATGCTGGAGGTGGTGGGTTCAAACCCAGCCCCGGCCAAAAACCAAAAAAAAAAAAAAAAATATATATATATATATATATATATATATATATATGTTTAAAGAGTTATTTCATTTATACATTGCATTTTTTATTCATCACCCGTTTAATGATTGCTTTCCCAGCCTCTGTGCTTGTACTTCCTTATGGGTAATCTGCACGTATTGCTTCAAACACGGGATATGGACGTAATGAAAATAAAAGGGGGTGAGAAGGCTACTTAAATCACTTGTAACCAGGCTATGTAGGGTTATCATCATTTCACTTAATTCTATAAAATACTCAAAACTAGTCAAGAAAATCCTTCATTTTTGTAGACGTATTTTTCTCAATAATAGTGAAAATGACATGCATCACATTTGCTTTATGATAAGATTGTCTAGAAATACGTTTTATAAAGTTTTCAGCCTAAATTAGCAGTATTATGTATCTGAACCTTACTGACATAATTTCCCCTACAGGTTTCAAGTCTCTAGACATTCTGATGCGTTATCTCCCTAATATGTTCATTCAGTAGTGAGCCTGGTTTAATGAATACCCAAGGCATAACAATTATAAAACTCTTATGTGGTATTCCCAAGGAAGGGGTATTGTTTTAATAACCAGAACCACTTGAGTCATGACCTTTTATTTGCAGGGCTGATGTCATATAATGATTATATTTGGCTCAAGATACTTTATTTAACCTTTAATTTAAAATGACATCATTAAAATAGAGAGAATAAAGTAGGTTTTCTTCTTTGAAAGCCTTCCACGACCCCACAGCCTACATATCATTGAAATAGGGCAGAGTTTGGCAAAGTTCTGGGGATCTGCTGAGCTAAGGATTGGAAGTTGAAAGAGGTGAATAGTCCTAACAGCTCTAAAGGCCCAGACGTGCTGAAGTGTAACTGAATGGATGATATAGAATTTTCTTTCTTAGAATTTTTTAAATCAAATAAAAATCAATATGTGTAATTAAGATTAAAATAGTCTTCTCTTCTGCATTTCTACTTTTAGGAAGGAATTTTAAAGATAATTATGTTTCTCCTTTTTTCAATTTATTTTAGAAGATATAATAAATCATAAACTTTATTCTTAATCATCAGATAGCTACTCTTTTATATATGGAAAGATTAAAAATACAGAATATTATAAGTATAGCAGCTATTGAGGTAATCTAGATTTATTTCTAAATAAATATTTTCACATTATAATCTTTCCTAGAGATAAAGTTATATTTCAAATTTGTACAATATAATTTCTTGAATTTCACATATATTACTTGTTTGTATAGACTGTAAGCAGGATAAAATGAATTATTTTCAGTAATTAGTTTCTTATATAGCAGTATTAGTATGATCTTATGTGTGTTTCTAGATTTTATGAAAATAAAATTATTCTTGAAATTGCCAACATAATTAGATGCTACAGAATTCAGAAACATTTGAGCTTTTCTTTTATTTTGTTGAATAGAACTAATTTGAAACATAAACTTGAAATGTTTATTTAATAACTATCATATTTCATAGATTCCTGGTCAAATCTGGATAAGTTCCTTAAAGAAAAAGGGGAAAAAAGTAAAAGACACAATTTTTTGTTCTTAACTCAATAACTATTGAGGAAGGAGAAATAAATCTTACGTTTTTTAATGGTCCTGAGAGTGCAGCAGACAGCTGCAGAAGAACGCCAAAGATAAGAAAGAACTAAACAGAAGTAAGCTTGAAAGAGACTATGTAACAAATAATAGCACACTGGTTTCTTGAAAAATATAATCATAAACTCCTTGTGATTTTGTTTCCTGCTAAAAGCTAAAAACTTTTCCCTGGCCTAACATCTGAAACTGTAACTCTGTAACTGTAACTGAGGTAAGAATTGTATAAAGGAGCTTTGTGAGAACAACCCAGTAGAACTCAGTACTTTACACCTGCAGGCACCTGAGTCTCCAGGGCATAAAATCCCTTCCCCTGTGATCTTTCTTGAGAGTCATTTGGTTTCAATTTGCCAATCATGCAACACTCTTATCTTTATAACCTTTAAAAAGTCATTTAGACTAATCCTGTCATAATTTGCTTCTTTTCATAATAGAACTAATATCATTTAAAGGTACTAAGAGAAAAAAATGGTAAACTAGTGGCAAATTGAAAATTATTAAATGCATGCCATATGTTATTACTATTTACATAAATGCACTTTAAGGTACATAATTTGCAGATTTTTAAAAATAATCACTGTTAATACATACCCACAAAACACACGTTATGTAATGAAAGTTTAACCATGTCTAAAGAAATACTTCCACACTTTAAGAGCAATTACTAATAAACCATTTCCCTCCTACCCAAATCATACCTGGTTATTCAGCTTGATCTGTTCCAGAATAATAGGGCTAATATTTAGAAAATATGTTTCAAATATTATCCATATAGTTTTGTTAGCATAATAAAATCCGTTAATCTATTTAAAATAGTGAAGGCCTACAAATATTTTTCCTAAAGTTATAGTTCTTTCACAAAAAATATTCCATACAAAATGTAAGGTCTTGCAAATCATCTAAACAGCAAAGGAGAGAGTGAAAAAAAGCTAAATTAAAAGCAACTTGAGAAGAATGGATTGAGCTCAATTGTCTATCATCATAATAACCCAACAATTATCAAACTATTCATAAATATTTTGAATACATAGGTGTATTTATTTATTTATTATTATTATTTTTATTTTTTTTGTAGAGACAGTCTCACTCTGTCACCCTTGGTAGAATGCCGTGGTGTCACACAGCTCACAGCAACCGCTAACTCCTGGGCTTAGGTGATTCTCTTGCCTCAGCCTCCCAAGCAGGTGGGACTACAGGCGCCCACCCAAAGCCTGGCTATTTTTTTGTTGCAGTTTAGCCGGGGTCAAGTTCAAACACGATACCGTCAGTATATGGGACAGCACCCCACCCTTTGAGCCACAGGTGCTGCCCACATAGGTGTATCTTAACACACTCACACTCTTAAGAATGGCATGTTTCTAAATCCTGAAAACAGACTGGGATAATACAGGAACTATTATATATTTGAGACAAAAGAAACAGCTGAATTTCCAGGACTTTGAAACCAGAAGATTTTAATCATAATATTATTTCTGTGCTTAATTACCACACTTAAGAATAACTTCAGTTGTTTTCTTGTTCTTAAAAATTGTGTTAGATGATATTATGTTTTTAAAAAGCTGTCAGATGTCCCTTCAAAAAGACAATATAAAGGCTGGGCACAGTAGTTTATGCCTGCAACCCTAGAACTGTGGGAAGAAGAAGAGGGTGGATTGCTTGAGACCAGCAGTTTTTGACAGTCTGCACAACACAGAAAGACCCATCTCTGCAAAAGATTTTAAAAATTAGCCAATTTTTGTAGTTGCTTATAGTCCTAGCTACTCGGGAGTCTGAGACAACAGGATTGCTTGAGTCCAGGAAGATGAGCTTACAGGGAGCAATGATGAGGCGACCACACTCTACCATGATTGACAGAATGAGACCCCAGGGGGTCTCAAAAAGAAAAAATAAAATTGTTTTCCAAGGATTAGTTTATCTCTGAGAAATTCTGCTGACAAGATACATATATAAATTAGGCAATACTATAAAGCAGAAAAGCAAATCAAACTTCTACTGCTTTAATTGAATTAGCTATTTACCCCATCAAAGGGTAGGGATAAAGCAACATTAATCAGGAATAAATTTACTTTCCCTATTAATGATTTCTAAATTGTGGTAATCTTAATTTCCATTTACTAATTTTCATAAATTCTTGATTATTTAATATAAAACATATCTAAATGAGTTATTAAGTAAACATTGAAAGTGAAATATAGTAAGAACTAGAGTTTCCTTAAAGAAAACTTATTTTTCATAATTCCCAATAAGTTCAAAAAAAGTGTGTTTTCTTGTTTATCAATCACATTAAATCTCCCCTTTTATCCTTTTTTTAATTAATATTAAATCATAGCTGTGTACATTAATGTGATCATGGGCACCATACATTGGTTTTATAAACAGTTTGACACATTTTCATCACACTGGTTAACATAGCCTTCCTGGCATCTTCTTAGTTATTGTGTTAAGACATTTATATTCTACATTTACTAAGTTTCACATATACCCTTGTAAGATGCACCGCAGGTGTAATCCTACCTATCACCCTCTCTCCGCCCATGCTCCCCCCTCCTTCCCCTCCCTCTCCCAATTCCCCATATTCTTAGGTTATAACTGGGTTATAGCTTTCATATGAAAGCCAAAAATTAGTTTCATAGTAGGGTTGAGAACATTTTATACTTTTTCTTCCATTCTTGTGATACTTTACTAAGAAGAATATGTTCCAGCTCCATCCATGTAAACATGAACGAGGTAAAGTCTCCATCTTTCTTTAAGGCTGCATTATATTCCACGGTGTACATATACCATAGTTTATTAATCCATTAATGGATTGATGGGCACTTGGGCTTTTTCCATGACTTAGCAATTGTGAACTGGGCTGCAATAAACATTCTGGTGCAAATATCATTGTTGTAATGTGATTTTTGGTCTTCTGGGTATATGCCTAGTAGAGGAATTATAGGATTGAATGGCAGATCTATTTTTAGATCTTTAAGTGTTCTCCAAACATCTTTCCAAAAGGAATGTATTAATTTGCATTCCCACCAGCCGTGCAGTGTTCCCTTTTCTCCAAATCCACGCCAACATCTCTGGTCTTGGGATTTTGTGATATGGGCTAATCTTACTGGAGTTAGATGGTATCTCAAGGTAGTTTTGATATGCATTTCTCTGATAATTAAAGATGATGAACATTTTTTCATATGTCTGTAGGCCATGCGCCTGTCTTCTTCAGAGAAGTTTCTCTTCAAGTCCCTTGCCCAGCCTGCAATGGGATCAGTTGTTCTTCTCTTGTTTATACATTTGAGTTCTCTGTGGATTATGGTTAATAAACCTTTGTTGGAGACATAACCTGCAAATATCTTCTCCCATTCTGAGGGCTGTCTGCTTGCTTTACTTACTGTGATCTTGGCTGTGCAGAAGCTTTTTAGTTTGATCAAGTCCCAGTAGTGTATTTTTGAAGCTGCTTCAATTGCCCAGGGGGGTGGGTCCTCTTCATAAAATACTTGCCCAGTCCGATTTCTTCAAGGGTTTTCCCTGAACTCTCTTCTAGTATTTTTTTTTTTTTTTTTTTGAGACAGAGTTTCACTTTATTGCCCTCGGTAGAGTGCCGTGGCATCACACAGCTCACAGCAACCTCCAACTCCTGGGCTTAGGCGATTCTCCTGCCTCAGCCTCCCAAGTAGCTGGGACTACAGGCGCCTGCCACAACGCCCGGCTATTTTTTGGTTGCAGTTTGGCCAGGGCTGGGTTTGAACCGGCCACCCTCGGCATATGGGGCCGGCGCCCTGCTCACTGAGCCACAGGCGCCGCCCTCTTCTAGTATTTTTATAGTCTCACTATAAAAATAATCCAGTGAGAGTTTATCTTAGTTAATGGTGAAAGGTGTGGGTCCAGTTTCAGTCTTCTACAGGTTGCCAGCCAGTTCACCCAGCACCATTTGTTAAATAGGGAATCTTACCCACACTGAATGTTTTTAATTGGCTTGTCAAAGATCAGATAATGGTAAGTAGCTGGATTCATCTCTTGGTTCTCTATTCTGTTCCAGACATCTACTTCTCTGTTTTTGTGTCATTACCATGCTGTTTTGATCACTATCAATTTATAATATAGTCTGAAGTCTGGTAGCTTGATTCTTCCTGCTTTGTTTGTATTTCTGAGTAATGTCTTGGCTATTCGAGGTTTTTTTTTTTTTTTTTGATTCCATATAAAACTAAGTATTATTTTTTAAAGATCTTTAAAGTATGACAGTGGGGCTTTAATAGGAATTGCATGAAAATTGTATGTTGCTTTGGGCAGTATGGACATTTTAACAATGTTGATTCTTCCCAGCTAAGAGCATGGTATGTTTTTCCATTGGTTGACATTTTCAGCTATTTCTTTTCTTAGAGTTTCATAGTTCTCTTTATAGAGATCTTTCATGTCTGAAGGAAATTAATCAATACTTGGAAGCACATCATCTTCTAAGACTTAGCCAGAATCAAGTGGAAATGTTGAACATGCCAATATCAAATTCTGAAATAGCATCAACCATATGAGATCTCCCTAAAAAGAAAAGCCCGGGACCAGATGGCTTCACGTCAGAATTCTACAAAACCTTTAAAGAGGAACTAGTACCTATATTACTCAACCTGTTCCAAAATGTAGAAAAAGAAGGAAGACTACCCAACACGTTCTATGAAGCAAACATCACCTTGATCCCCAAATCAGGAAAAAACCCAACAAGAAAAGAAAATTATAGACCAATATCACTAATGAATATAGATGCAAAAATATTCAATAAGATCCTAACAAACAGAATCCAGCAACATATTAAACAAATTATACATCACGACCAAGTCGGTTTTATCCCAGTGTCTCAAGGCTGGTTTAATATACGTAAATCCATAAGTATAATTCATCACATAAACAAATTAAAAAACAGAGACCATATGATTCTCTCAATCGATGCAGAAAAAGCTTTTGATAATATCCATCATCCCTTCATGATCAGAACACTTAAGAAAATTGGTATAGAAGGGACATTTCTTAAACTGATAGAGTCCATCTACAGCAAACCCACAGCCAATATCGTATTGAATGGAGTTAAACTGAAATCATTTCCACTCAGATCAGGAACCAGACAAGGCTGCCCATTGTCTATACTGCTCTTTAACCTTGTGATGGAAGTTTTAGCCATTGCAATTAGGGAAGAAAAGGTGATCAAGGGTATCCATATAGGGTCAGAAGAGATCAAACTTTTGCTCTTTGCAGATGATATGATTGTATATCTGGAAAACACCAGGGATTCTACTACAAAACTTTTAGAAATGATCAAGGAATACAGCAGCGTCTCAGGTTACTAAATCAACATTCGTAAATCTGTAGCCTTTATATATACCAACAATAGTCAAGCTGAAAAAACATTTAAGGACTCTATTCCGTTCACAGTAGTGCTAAAGAAGATGAAATATTTGGGAGCTTACCCCCTTTTATCCTTTTAAAAACTATGTATTTTCCTCCTAAAACTTGCTTTAAATGTCCTTTAGTATGTACATAAGACTTATCATTTCAAACGTTTATGAAACCTACTGAATGGAAAAAGTAGGGTAATAACAGTTTAAGAATAAAACTTAGGTCTCCTGCAGGAACACATAAGTGACTAAAACTTCCACTAACTATTCAACTATTAGGTCAAATAGGTCAATATAAAAGTAAGGAAGTAATTAATATTTTACTTATGAAAATATTAATGCTTCAACATCTAGAATTATGTTTTGCTCCTTGAAGTAATTATAAATTCCATCTTTAATGAACACTCTAAGTTACTTTTAATAATGGCTGAAAAAACATATACATATAAATATATGTCTCCTTATATTTATTATGTTCAGCATTTCAGCTCAGATTCTGACAAATTTTTGAATATCCTTCACAACATTTTCTAAAAAATAATAGTATGAGATATGGAAAAAAGCATGCATGTATAAAGTTACCTCTCTCTGTATTTTCACAAACTGAATAACTAGAATCTATGTTAAGAAAGAGAAGTGCATCAGTGTTCTAGAAGCAACCCTTGTACGAGGTTATTATCAATGCAACCTGCTTCCTCACCCTTCCCTGGCTCCTGACTATCAATACCCTGTCCTCTAAAATAGTATATTGGTTTTGGCTATATATTATTTGAATATTAATAAAACTAAATATTTATGGTTTTTATTCCCATTGCTTTTCTTCAACATAATATATTGTAAATTATCCATCATTATGTGTATAAATGTAGTAATTAATTGTCATTACTCTATAGAGATGTGAATTACCATAATGTATTTATCTGTTTTATCCACTTTAATATTTCGGCAGTCATTTAGTTTCTAAGTTGATTTTAAATGAAACAGCGCTGCTATAAACTTTTTAAAATCTAAATTGTATATATATACACATACACAATTACATATATATAAAACATCCAGGTGATAGGACAAAACATGTAAAACTTTGGAGGTTTTGGTCAATTTTCCACAAAAGTTGTACTGCAAACTTTTAAAGTGAATAATTATTTGTCCATAATGACTAGGTGAACATAAAAGAAAGGGTAACTTTTACATATAATGTAGAAATGATTCAAGAAGAAGATTAAAAGTTTAGAATTCAAAGATATATGCTTGAAATTGATCATGATCAAGTGAGGCAAAGAAGAAATTGAGTAACCTGATAGAAAATGTCTCATAACCACAAGCCACTGAAGCATGAAGTCCCACCAACGTGGAGTCTTAGCTCACAGTCAGCTAAACTCAAAAGGTATAAAATAAAACTCATATCTAGAACACATTGGGCAGACATAAGTTTTAGATAGGCATTCTTATTGATTTAATGTGTAACCCAAAGAAAACTAGTAATATATATCCATACATGTCAGAGTGTGTTCGAATTCATGTCATAACTGTTGAAAATTAAACTGTCATTTAAACTTGCTTTGCGGTGCTATCAAATTACTGTAAAATGCATCATTATTTTTCATAAGCACACTATTTTCCTTACACTGAGTGTATGGTGCCACTTCCCCACATTGACAAAATCAATGGTGACTCCTCTATCACCTCTGACAAACTCATCTGTACGTGGAGTCTATTTGTCCCTCCCACTCCAAATCATAAATGTCCTTTGTAAAAATAGGCTCCGAAAGTGTTTAAATGGCAGTATTTGGTGAACAGTTTCTAAAATAATACATTTCATTTTCTCTTCCTAGAAACACCCTAAGGTTTTCAATTTTGAGTCATCTCTTTAGAGACTCATTGGGAACAAGAAGCAATTTCTTTCAATATTAACACTCTGGGTATTTACTGGCGTGGAGAGTGGACAAGAAACGCGGATGTGACAAAAGGACATTGTTGTTTGAATATTAACTCTTTTCAACTAACAACCATTCTCAATTTAATTTGTAGAGTCTGCTCTACAGACTTGGATTAGTTTTTATCAAGAGTGGCTGCACATTAAAATTGCCTGGGGAGCTTTAAAAAATATACTGGTGCTCAGGCCTGCCTGGCATCCTGTACCAATTAAATCTCAATATGCAGGGAGAGCCCAGGCATCAGAGTTTTAAGAATTTGTTGATCTGAGAAACAACCCATTTACAGACCAAGATAAGATGCTGTTAGCTTTTAAAGTGCCCAAATCTACTTCACAGTTAAAGCAGAGAATGTTCAAGTACTTGTTGAAGTAAGCATAGTAAGAAAAATTCTTTCCTTAGTCTTTCACAAATCCCAACTTTAAAGCATTCCCTTGGCATATGAAGTCATCAGCATTTCCCGTGTTCTCACAGAAACTGATTCCATGGACCTATTCTTTTTTTCCACAAAGTTCCCAACCTTAACTATCTGACCTCAATGAGTTAAATTACCTCTTAAAGGCATTTTATATGAAACAAACAAAAATTGCATGGTAATAATAACCCCCCACAAAGGCTAAACACATTCTCTCTATAATACTGGGTGGATATATATGCATTTATAATACATTTTTTCTCCTCTACCATATTTTAACATCTTAGCTAATGAACATTATGGTAAATTCTTATTATAATCATAAAGTAATTGCAGTGTAATGATCAACATTCAATTTCATCTCTTTACATATACCAAGTGGTACTACCTCTTTACAATCAAAAACGTGGGATTATGGAATTGGTGGGGTATATTTTTTATTTCATTATTTTGTTATTTTTCCCATTTAGTCTCAGTAAAATGGACTTTGACACCTAAGTCTTCCCAGTTATTAGGACTGCTGTGTTCTTTTATATACAGTATGTTAAAAATATAATATATTATAATATAATAAAAATATAATATAATATTATAAATATTATTATATAAATATAATAAAAATATAATAAGGCTTAGAACAACTCAGACCTACCTACATTTGAACCACATACATTTCTCAAGGAGAATTCTCAAGATTTCATAATTTGAAAATTTTTAAATTTTTCTAAGATTCCATACTTATTTTACCAATTCAACAGTATTTGTTCAGTGCATTCTCCTGCCAAATACTTCCATAGCCAGGTTGGGCGATCTGACTGAAAACGTAAGTCAAGTCTCTCTCTTCATTTCCTCATGTCTTTATCTCCCCAAGCTAGTCTAATTGGCCCCTCGAATGTGTAAGTAAGAGAAAGGACAGTCAGATATGTTTGTTTGTCTTCCTCACAGTCACTAACTGCAGTGGTTCTGTTACTCACAGTTTTGTGGGAGACACCAAAGCACTGAGATTAAGAGGCTGCCTTCTAAAGTCAAACCACAAGCGTTTTAACTCCGGCTTTATAACATATCAGCTGTGAGACCCTGGCAAAACTTTTAACCTTGCTGTCCCTGAGTTTCCTGTTCTGCAAAATGGAAATAATAAATTAATCCCTGCCACTGAAGACTGTAGCACCAACTATAAAAAGTAATTTATATGAAGTTCTTAGCACGGTGTCTAAGATTTAGTAACTTCTCCAGAAGGGCTACCAATACCCGTACCCTATTTTTAGCAGCAAGTGTATCATGGAATATATGTATAGGGAATGCTGGTTGAATGATTTATTATCGGTATTGCATTACTTAATACAGACGTTACCAAAGTACATTTTCAAACTTAGGTTTTAAAAATTATTATAAAATTATCTCACTTTTCTTAGACTACTTCTAATGTCTCACAGAAGAGCAAATGTTCCCTAGAACACTTCGAGCAACTTACTAAAATGACTTGGATGAGCCACACATACATATCAGTAGGAATAAAACTTCCCAACGTGTCAAGTTGCCAAGAGCTAATCTCTGTCAAAATCATAACTAAAGTATATTTTACAAAGATATTGGCTTTCCAGTGCACTGGGGTCTGATAGCAATTGTGTGTGAAGTAGCCTTCTAAATGGAACAGCTAAAATAAAATTGGTTTGGTGAAGATATGTATTATAAATTTTATCAGAGCCAATTCAACTAGAGCAAAACACTAATGAAAATGATAAAAGAGACATATGACCAAATTTATAGACATTATGGAGGACCATGAAACACATTCATAGCTGGCAAAATAGAGATGAATATCAGAGGGGAAGCTATTGTCTTTGTAACCAAAGACCAGAGTAAACCTAGAGGAATTAATTTCACCAGAAAATATGCATTCTGGACTTACTATGAAAATAATAACAACACTCAACCTTGACGGTTAAAGCATTTTTAGACTGTGTAGAGATTCCCTGTTAAACGTATTTGCTTTTGGCATTCAGGGGGATGTCTCCATGTAAAAACCGAGATATACTATTTCTTATTCCCGTTGAGGAATTGAACATTACCATAAAGTTGATAAATAATGTTTTATGAGAATTAACACGTGAAAGTGCATATCAGCACCAGTTAAAATGTATTTGTTAAATATATCATGACTACTAATGCTGAGTTATTCCCTCAATCATGATCCACTCATTAATTCAAAACTGTTGCTATTTGACTATTATGTATTATTAGCTATTCAAGGTAATGTCCAATATTAAACTAAAGGCTATTCTTTAAGGTCACAGATACTACATCTAAGGGGGCAGACAGACAGCAGACTGTTAATATAATGTGTCATCTATCTGATGATAAAAAATATCATGCAGGAAAAAATGATAAAAAGAGATTAAATAACACTGAAGGACTGAGGAGGCTGTCACAAGGACAGAAACACTTCAAAAAAGAGGTGTGGGATGAAGAAATCAGACCTGAAAGTGTCTGGGGAAAGGCATCCCAGCAGCCGTTTCAGAGAGTATAGAGGCCCTCAGGTGGGAAGGAGCCTAACTCATGAGTAGTAGCGCTGCAAAGAATGTATGGCAAATCAGTCAGTCACACACTAATCAAATGCATATTTAAAAAATATTTTATTTTTATGTATTGCTGTGCACTTAAGCACTCATGGGTTGATGACTTTAGTTACTGTTAATTACACAATTCTGCCTCCACACTGCTTATTCCACTTCTCATTCTAAGCAAAGCCAATCAGACGAGAACAGAGTAGGTTTTTTGCTTGCTGAGATTATTTGTACACCGCAATGTGGTAATTCTGTAAAGAGAACATTTCACGTAGTGCTTATTTACAGAAGAAACCATACACAGAAGTTTTGTCCCATTGAAGGTGGTATGAAATTAGAACCCAAATCAAAACTATTGTTCCTCCTATTAGCTCTTTTCATTATTTCAATGAAATTCAAGACAAGGGAAAGCTATCTAGGGAAAGGCATGCAAACCTGTGTTTGTGTTTTAGAAGTGTAATTTCAGCACACTCTTTTCTATGTGGAAATGTAGAGTTGTATGGGTCAGTTGGGTTTGAGACGGTAGCCTGTTCTCCACAAAACTGAAGGTGAAGTCCCTCTCAACAGAGACCCACACAAGAAAAGAGGACGATGCTTTCATACAGCTGGCGGGAATGTGGACTGTCCCAGGATTCTTTTTAAGCACATATTGATACACACTCCACAAAATTCTGAGAACTAGCACCTGGATAACTTCATACTAAAAGAACGTCGCTCCTGAAATTTCTGCAGCATTGGCACAGTTTGAGTTCTGAGATGAGACATCAGCACAACAGAAGCATTTCTCTGTGTGTTCCTCCCTTTTCCCCAGGATAACGACTTTCTGTTGGTATTGCTTTGCTTATTCATTGCTTCAAAGTGTTTTATCATACACCATGATAAATATGTTGATATTTTATAAGACAAGGCAAAGAATTAATGAGGAATGAATGTTTGAAAGAATAAAACTCATCGTTAAGTGCTCAACATCTAGGAAACCATCAACATGGCACGCAATTAACATTTGTTGAATACATAAAATTGTATTTATTAGTAGTCTAGGGGAAGTAAAATTGATTTAGCTATTGAACTATGATCTCATCTCACAAACTGTTTCAATTAGTTGGCTGTAGTAAGAGTGACAATTAACAAAGTGATGAGACAATTTATATAAAAGGAGAAAATATTTACAACCTATTAAACTGACAAGGGACTAATAATCAGAACATAGAAGGAGCTTGACTCAACCGCAAATAAGAAAAAAATAACTTGATTAAAAATGGTCCAAAGATTTGAATGCACATTTATTGTATGCACTCAATAAGTATATATAATAACTATTATGCACGTATACATTTTAAATTTAAAAAAATGTGACACAATGTAACATTGAGGTTGCATCTTAAGAGATGCACAACTTTTTTCATCACCTTTTGGAGCAGTCCCTGTTGGGAGGCAGCCATCACTCTGTGAGGAAGGCCAAATAGTGAAGAGAAGACGCCAATGTGAAGGGCAAATGATGTCCCTGCTCAAAAGTTTCACTACGACCTGGTTTATCAGATGGTAGCGGCACCAACAGTCGGTCATTTAAGTGAGGCTGTTTGAGACTGTCTGGCAGTATGATGTCCCAGTTGATAATAAAAGAATTTCTGACCAACCAATAGGATTAGGAACATAGAATTGTTCTTATTTTAAACTACTATGTAAGAAGTTTAGTCTGTTTTTTTTTTTTTATTTTCCATTTTTTTTTATTGTTGGGGATTCATTGAGGGTACAATAAGCCAGGTTACGCTGATTGCATTTGTTAGGTAAAGTCCCTCTTGCAATCATGTCTTGCCCCCAGAAGGTGTTATACACACCAAGGCCCCACCCCTCTGACGATGAATGCCCCCTCTGTGGTGATACAGCTTGGCTTCTTTGGGACAGATCTTGACATTGAGGTTTACAATGGACTCAATCCATGCTATCCTACATATGTCCGTGAAAAGCTGATCTTAAAACAATTATGCATTTCCCAAGAAAAGGATGTGTATCACAACCAGAGATATTTACTTCTACAAAGAAGTAAATACACTTTCTAATTTAAATAAAGTAGCCCAGATACACAATAATCAGCTAAGACAATGAAGATGGCTTTTTGACAAATGTCACACATAAAAGAAGACAACAGCTGTTGGGATTAATTATAGTTAACACTTATAGCATGTTGTGAGAATGTCATTTTAAGATGGACTACAATTTTGCTTAGTGTTTTGATGCCAAAAAAACAATAATTCCTTAAGGCAAATCAGTTCATGAGTGGAGGAAAAGAGGAATCTAGGTGAGAACTTCAGTCTGTTTCAGCTATATGTGATTTTTACCGCTTTCAAATATATCGTATAAAAAATATACTGAGTAAAGTATCGGGAAACATTAATTCAATGACACAATCAGCTAATGCGGCTCGTACACTTTTCCAAGTAGCCATGTAAAAATATCAAGTTAAAGCTGATAATGATTCTTTCCACTTAAGGAATAAAGGCTTATTACTTTGAGTTCATTAGGAGGAAAAGAAATGTCAAACCTTAATTTCTTAAAACTACTGTGTGCTAATTCATAAGTAGCTAGGAACGTTTTTACAATTTTCAATCAGATTGTGTACCTATGGCTTGAACAGTATTCAAATATTATAAGCCTTCCCCTTAAATCCGCCCTTACCAATTCTAGAACAAGGAGTAAATAGTTGTAAACTATGCACTACCTGTGTCATAAAATTTCACCCTGCACTAAGCAAATATCTGACATATAAGAATAGCCAAAATGTCTAGTTTCTTCAAATCTAAAACCCAAGTCTAAAAGGACCATTTCATCAGTAGTGATAACTAATTTTTAGAAAAGATATAAAATATTTTAAAATGTATGTCTTAAGACATCTGATTATAACACTAATACTTTAAGTGATTTCTACTGTCAATATAATACTAGAGTAAAATTTTACATGATCTAAAGCAGTAAAGTTAGGTTACTGATTGGCACATACTTTACAGATACAGATTTAGAAATCCTGGAGAATGGGGTTAGCAAATATCTCTAATTCCTCCTTCTCACTGCCTGAGTTTGGGCTCATAGCATAGACTCAATGCATATTATTGTCTTCTGTTAAATTATTATTATTTTTTGTTGTTGTTGCAGTTTGGCCAGGGCTGGGCTTGAATCTGCCACCCTCGGCATATGGGACCGGCACCATACTCACTGAGCCACAGGTGCCACCCTAAATTCTTTCTGTAGAATTTATCTATCAAAAACTCAGAAATTTAAAATTTCCCTAGTCTGAATGAATAGTTTGTATAAGAATTCAAGATAGTATAGGGGAATACAGAGCAAACAGAATTTGATTCAATAAATCTAAATCTTTAGATTAAAATGAAAAGCAAGCACTGCTGACTATATTTGCCACAAGCTGAACCAGCTTGTCCATTCTTTGCTTAAGCTTGTGTTCCCTCTCTCCCCCACTCTCTCAAAAGAAAAAAAAAAAAAATCAAAGGGTTATAACCAAATTCAAGGTTACAAGTGTTCTATCAGAAGTGAAAATAAAGATAAAATAAATCATCTCAACTTGTTGCTTTAGTAAAAAAAAAAAAAAATCGTGAATTGCTTATCATCGTAAGAACAAAACAGCAATAAATTATGTTTCATTATGTATCTGAGTGGCTAATACCCATACTTTTAAATTAATGACATACACAAAGCCAATTTCCAATTTATTAATTTTAAAGCAATGACAAGAAAAGAGTAATGGCTTAATTCCTCTTCCATCTAAAATCATATATAAAGTTATATAAAATATTTTCACAAGATATTTAAGAGACATGATCAGAAAAGATAGTTCTGTTCTTATTTTTTGAACTTACCTATCAGTAAGAGCAGTGACGGTCATTATAACCAGAAGATGGAGTGCCAATCATTCCATGGGAAGAAAACGTCCGGGTGATTAGAAGGAAGGGAACAGGAGGGAAGGGGAGAGAACCGGAGGGGAAGGAGGAGGGAGGGAAGGAAGGAGAAAGAGAGAAGAAAGAGACAAAGGGAAAGAAGTAGATGTTAACATTGCATTACTTTTTACAATTTTTTTATTAAAAATTAATGTCATATGTGGTTTCCCTTCACGTCATTGACTTAATATATGTAATATAGATGATAAAGATTTTGATAGAAGTATGTGAAATAAAAATAGCCACATAATTCATTATTATTTGTTGTTCTTCATGTGAAATGGTAATCATTTCAGGAGAGTCTGGTAATCCTATTTAATCTAAAATTGTTTATGATAACACAAGCATAGAAGTTTTAACAGTCTATAAACTCATTTGAAACATGGTTAATAAATATGGATTTTGAGTTGGAGATAAGGGAAACCTTAAAGCAGATATATAATTGATATTTACAAAAAAACAGATATATATCAAAAACATTAATCTTTATGTAGGATGTAAGTCACTAACCCTGGATTAGCAAACACAAGCTTGGCACATGATTTTCACCCAATGTTCTGCTGAATCCAAAGGTTATTTTTAAAAAGAAATTGTTTGAGAGATAACTTTCATAATAACTCCTACAATATATTATCTCTTTCTTTAAAGTAATGCTGGCATTGTCTTTCCAGAATACATTAAAGTTGATTAATCTAATAAAATAACTGGAAATGTGTCATGGAATTTATAGACTATAGGCTAGACATTTACATTTAGGTGTGTGTTTTAGTTATCTTAAATAATGCCATGGGGAAAGATTTTAATTTCTAGACTTTTTTGTATGTTTGTTTGTTTTCTTATTCTATCGACAAATTTCTATAACCCTAAGCCATGAGGAACTGGTGCAGTAATTACCTAGTACAGAAAAATGTTGATTACATAATGAAAAATATATCATATTATCTATTTTAACAAAACTGTGGCTCATGATCATATTCAAATTGTAAAATAAAATATATAATTTTTCCCTTTGCAAATAATTTATCACAGTGATAATAAATACTTATTTAATATATATAGTTTTGAAATATCTTCCTAGAAAGCAAAACTCTAAAAATGCATTTTAAAATATTCTAACACAAAACTGTCCTAAATATGCTACTATTTTCCTACTCTAAGCATTTTTAATTTACATATTGTTCATTTTTAATATTCTACGTTATGTTCTGATAAATGTAGTATCCACTTGTATTTTCATAGAAAAAGTCTAGAGTTAATATTTTTCTAAGGACTGAATTAATATCAGCAAAAATGTATTATAAAACCAAGTTAGCAAATATATGTGAAAGATGATTGATAATGAAATTCAATTTTAATTGAAATGAAATTTCAATTTTAGTAAATAGGGGGAAGGTATAGATAGTTATAACATGTACTTGAAACAAAAGCTCACACCTTGGAAGTTTTAATGTAAGTCATTTTTGTTTTTTTTTTCTTTTTTTTAGAGCTTTAAAAATAAATACATTAATATTCTGACTGTAAAAATAATAAAATAAAAGAAATTTAATTTTAATTATCTAACACCATTAAAAGAATATTTCATCTCTCTATATATATGATACATGTATTTGGAATGATACTCTTTTTGGTTATATAGCTTTGTTCTTTTTTTGAGACACAGTCTCACTGTGTACTCTGGGTAGAGTACCATAGTTACAGCAACCTCAATCTCTTGGTTTGCAGAGATTCTTGCTTCAGCCTCCCTAATAGCTGAGACTACAGAACAACACCCTGCTAATTTTTCTTTCTTTTCTTCTTTTTTTTTTTTTTTTGGTAGACACTGGTCTTGCTCTGGCTGAGGCTGGTTTCAAACTTCTGAGCTCTGACTATCCACCTGCCTCAGGATCCCACAGTGCTCGGATGACAGGCATGAGCCACCTTGCCTGGAATGGTTCCAAAGCACTTTTGGAAATACTCTAATGATAACTTTCAGCCCAATTAATTGGAAATGGCACTGATATGATCAATATAGTCTTATAATGGATGATTCATTTTATCATATCATATGATCATTCATACAAATGATTGAGAAAAGTTAATAGAATAATACAGGTAGCCTAGTTATTCAAAATCAAATAATTCACAGGTCATATGTCTTAACTGAAAGGATCCAATTTTTCATGATGATTTCACTGTTACCTAATGTTTTTTTTTAGAAACCTATGTACTACCTAAACATACTGGACATTTTGACAAGGAAATTTAAGGGAAAGTTACCTTTAGATATTTCTGTTTTATTCCAAGCTTTCTACAGAGAATTAGTTTTCTATAGGCAAAGAACAAAAACAAAATGGCAAACCAAAAATAAATAAATAAATAAATAAATAAATAAATAAATAAAAACATTGTAGTTTTGACTATCAGGTGGAAACGTTGGGCTACTCATTTTAGGAATCATCTGAGAAATAATACGGAAACCTAACATGGTATCTGTAATCTGTCACTGCTGATCACTAACATTGCGCTGTACTCCACACGCCTTTTCCCCACATGATTTCCTCCTCTACATAAACGCACTGGGGCTACGCCCGAGTCAGCTTTCCAGCCACAATGCTGAGTCACCTTTCATTCTCATTTTCTCTCAAACCCAACAACTAAATCCTCAGCAGTTCCTGCTTGACCTCATCAGTAATGCCAAAGCAAACTTTACATCCATCTTCTTCACACTGTCTTTAATGCCAACACCCTAGGTTTTGAAGTCCACGGTCACCAGCCCCCACCCCTGACCCTAGATTACCACATTTACATGTTAACTCGTTTCCCAGTTGGTGCTCTTGCTCTCCTACTATCTATTCTATGTTAACCGGGCTCACCTTCTAAAAATATGAATCAAATTTTGTTACTTTTCTGCTTTAAGTCATCCAATTGCTTTCCAATTAACAAAAGGTTAAATTGTTTGCATTTACAAAGTGAAGTCCAAGTTGCACTTGTTCCTTAACATCAAGTAAACAGTAAACACTTGCTGAAAGAATTAAATTTTGCAGATGAAATTTATACTTATTGTCATGCACATACTGGTCTGCCCCAAGATGGCTCAGAGTAGAGGATTAATTGAATTTTCAAGAAAAACTGATTGTTTTGCTGTTTCCTAAATACTACATGGAAAATATTTATGCTAAGCAATTACTCACTGTTTCCCTGAAATTTAAATTATGCCTCTTGTACTTTTATTTGCTAAATCTAGCAATCTTACTACAAACTATACTCTGCGCAGAGGGATGAATGGCTGATTAGAGGAAACATTTTTTTTTTAAGCCTCTAATTTTCAAAACAATGTGCCAACCCTTGCTCTTGTATTTCTTAAAGCCTATGGATATGCTACCTGTCAGCTACAGGGACTTTTTATGTTTTATGTTTAATTTTTATCAGAAGTCACATTGATAAAAAAGACATATATGGCAGACAGTTTTAAGGGAATACAAAATATTTATCTAAGCATAGTAATTATTATTCCAAAGATGCAGGACTATTTAGGATTTAATATACCAGGATATCGGTATATTTACATCAAACTGCCTAAGCTTTTCACAAAAGAGGTTTTTATGGCATTGCCTTCAGAGTTAGACGCACACATTTTATCATATGTCAAAGGGATACACTTACGGTCATTTTCTATTGTACCTCCCAAGGTTCACTAAATGAAGGCACACACAATATATTATGTCTGACCTCACTGCCATGATACGTTTCTAACTGAATACAAGCTTCCTTGCTGCTATTTTAGAAACTGAAAAAAAAAAAAAAAGTAAGTCATTACTATGTCCCCAAGAAAGTTTGTGTTACTCTGAAAAATAGCTATTCTGAAATCTGTCTCAGAAGGAGACAGATTGGTAACAAGCACTTCATCACATTACTTGTCAGACGTAATTCCATTGAACATTGTCCACTTTCTTTCCAATGAATAGAAAAGAATTAGAAACTAAGCACAAGTACTGTATTTCACTCAGATACGTTTCTACATTGGTAGAGAAATTTTCTTTTATGTTAAAAACATGTATCAAAAATACTATAATTTCCATAATTCATTTCAACAACATTTGGATATCCTCTCTGCTCCAGGCATTGTGTTATGTTAATTATTTACATCACTCTGTACTGTCAAATCCCCTGGCAAGGAGTGAGAATACATTTACACTGTCACCATTAGTCAAGTACACTATTATCTAGTCTCAGAAATAATGTGACAGCGTAAAAATTGAAAGCCGGAGAGGATCAAACAGGAAAAGTAAATTAAATAAATATATTTTCATTTTGTATTTATTTCTTCATTATTTCTTCCTAATAAAATATGCATTTGGAAAAGAAGGCATGTTATGTGATGTAGCAAGTACAATGCAAGAAAATTCAAATGTCTATAAATGTTAAGAAAAATCTCCGCCAATATCATGTTTGATGCAGTTATAAGTGTCTAATTTATACTTACATATTTTAAATATCATATATTCATCTGCTAAAGTATTAATGAATTGTCTGAAGCCCTTGATAAGACTGATACTGTCCTTTGGTAAGTGAGAGGAAACACTTTACCCCACTTTAACCTTGGAATGCTTTTAACCTAATGCATCTGTTGCTTCTATACAATTATGCTAAAGTTAATGAGTGGCAATCCAGTGACTGTATGTTTATATGTGTCTAACACAGTGCAATGTTTAATGTCTATATAAACAGTCTTAAGTATATAACTAAGAATGATTTATTTTAAGGTGTCTTTTTCACAGAACTTTATACACTTACAGATTGGACATGATTAGAATAAAAAGTTTAGGGAAAAAACATAATTCTTTATTTTTTAAGAAAACTTTCCTAATGATGAGAATTATTTTACATCAAAATGAATGTAATTGCCTAAAATAAAATGCTCTTATTATTGAATGATTTGTAAAACATCAGCAAATATTGAAATATACTTAAATAAAGGTGGTATTGCTATCTAAAGATTTATTCCAAGATAATAATACCAGTGTGAAGAAACCTATTATATTTTCATCCTAATTTACCCATCTATTCTGTAAGAAAATAACCAGAAGCAAATTCAAGCTTGCTGTTAAAAGTTTAAATAGGGCAATACAATTAAAAGAAAGAGATCATCTATATTTGGTGGAAAAAAATCACAATGAAGAAGAAAAGCATTCTATTTGTGTGTGCTGTGCTGATATCTTAAGGTTGTTTGGAAATAAAAGACATAATTAATTCATTTTTAAAAGTGATTTGGCTTTTTAGAGCATAAAGAACGGATACTCTTCCAATTTAGAAATATAAATAGTGTAAAAGCTACAACACTACTTAGTGAGCACAATTCCTTTCATTTATTACATACCTACCAGTGTGTGTGTGTATGGGGGGGGAAGATTCTGCTGATTTAATATTGACCTTTTATTCCATATACATTCGCATTCTCAGGTACAATAATTTATCGTGTGTTTTAATTCAATCCACTGTCCTCTATTATAGAAAATATTTCCAAAATATTCCTTGTTTCATTTCCCTTTGCCCGTTAGTCTTTTCAGACAGTAACTGACCTAGAATGGTAGCATCAAAGATTTTCTTCAACACAGTAAGGTCTGATATCGTGGCTAGTGTCAGTCAAGGATATTCAAGACGCACAAGAAAGGGAAGTGGGAAACTTCATGAGAAAATCACCACAAAGCAGGCTCCGGAGGCAAGACCATTTTTACAACACACGCCAACATTTTCTGTGAGACTTTGAGAAATGTATTTACCTCTTCAGTAGCTCACAGTTTTCTCGATACTAAAGAAAACAAGACAAAATCTACTCTACCAAACAGGAATAACTCAAGGGTAAAACAGGATTATTCAGTCTCCAGTGCACACACAAGCGCTCATTATCTGGCTTTAATAACAAATCATTTCTACATTCTCTATGCCCATCTCTAACTAAATCTTGCAATAGAGGCGTGTGAAATTGGGAATATTTCCTTCAGAAAACATGGTACAAGTCTTAGTCATTCTCAGCTTAGAAACTGTTTAAGTGGTAAGAACTCCAGGATCATTTCTAAGTGTGGGTTTCTCGGCCATGTTTAATGCTTGGTAATTAATCACACCAGTGGCTGAAAGTATCACATTATACGTGTTTCCACACCCTCGTCTAACTTACCATATGATTTATTACAGTATCAACATTTATATCTGAAAGATAGGTGTTTCCAAATAGTCTCCAGATGAAAAGTGGAAATTTGCAACTCATAAGATTTTATAAAAATCAATACATTTTTTAACAGCTGTTTTAGGTTCACAGCAAAACTGACCAGAAAATACAGTGTTCCCATATACCCACTGTTCCTACACAGACACAGTCTCCCCAACTAACAACTGAGGTACTTAACATGGAAAAGCATTATGATCCAAAATTCATGGTTTAGACTAGGGTTCACCTGTGGATGTTACCGGATTTGTATGAATACAGAATGGCACACATCCACCACTGTACTATCATGCAAAACTGTTTCACTGACATCAAAATCCTCTGTCACCTTTTCCTCCCCCCAAAATCCTGGCAAGCACTGACTATTTTACTGTCTCTATACTTTTGCCTTTTCCAGAGTCTAACATACTTAGAATCATAGGGTATGTAGCCTTTTCAGATTGGCTTATTTAACTTAACAGTATGCATTTAAGTTTCCATCATGTATTTTCTTTGCTGAACAGTTCATTTCTTTTTAGTGATGAATAATATTGTGTCTAGATGTACCACAGTGTATCCATCAATGGACTAAAAGAAATATCTTGGTTCCTTCCAAGTTTTGGCAATAATAAATAAAGCTGCTGTAAATAATTGTGTGCAGGTTTTGTATGCACATGAGTTTTCATTTCATTTAGATTAAGAACAAACAGTACAATTCCTTAGTTGTGTGTTAAGAGAGTGTTTAGTTTTGTAAGAGAGTGCTAAACCGTCTTCCTCAGTGTCTGTACTGCTTTGCGTTCTCACGAGGATGAATGAAAATTCAGGTTGTTCCACATTCTCAGCAGGATTTGTTGTCAGTGTGTTCGAGTTTGGCCATTCTAGCAAGTGTGTGATGGTCCCTCATTGTTTTAATTTTCAGTTTCCTAATGACAAATGACGTTGAGTGTGCTTTCATGTGATTCTATATCAACCCTATATATTGTAGGGTAAAGTCTCTCTTTAGGTGTTTTCATCATTTTTTAAAATCTGGTTATTAATTTTCTGACTGTTGATTTTTTAGAACTCTTTGTATATTTTGGATAACTGTCCTTTAGCTGATGTATCTTGAAAAAGTTTTTCACAATTTGTGGCTCATCTTTTCATTCAATTGATAGGAGTCTTTTAAGAGCAAGTGTTTTAATTGTAATGAAGTCCAGGTTATCAGTTATTTCTTTCATAGACTGTGTCTTTATGGCTGTATATAAAAAGTCATTATGACATGCAAGGCCATCTAAGTTTCTGCTAAGTTATATCCCAGGATTTTATACTTTTTTTTTTTTTTTTGCAGTTTTTGGCTGCGGCTGGGCTTACCCCACCACCTCCGGCATATGGGGCCGGCAGCCTACTTCTTTGAACCACAGGCGCTGCCATAGGATTTTATACTTTTGCATGTTACAGTTAGGACTGTGATACATTTAAATTGATTTTTATGGAAATGCTGAAGGATTTAAGGTCTATGTCTAGATTCACTTTTTATGCATGTGGATGTCTACATAGCCCCAGTGCCGTTTATTGAGGAAAAACACCTTCATTTCATTGTACTACCTTTGCTCTTTTAACACAGATCAGTTGGCTATGGTCATCTAAGTTTCTTTCTGAGATCTCTACTGTGTTGCATCAATCATTTGCCCATTTTTTCATCATACCACAGTATCTGTACTGCATATTTATAATAAACCTTGATGTTGAATAACACATTCTTTCAGCATTGTTCTTTGACTTTGCTATTGAGTTGGCCATTCTGGGTCTTTGACTCTCCATATAAACATTAGAATCAGTGGGCTGATAAACATGAAATAACTTGCTGGAATCTTATTAGGATTGTTGACCTAAAATCAACAGTTGGAAGAAACTGGCATCTGGACAATATTAAATTTTTCTGTGTATGAAGTAGAAATATCTTTCTGTTAATTTGGGGGGGGGGTTGGTATCTTTCATCATAGATTTTTTTTAGTTTTCTTCATATTGTTTAATACATATTTTATTAAATTTATACCTAAGAATTTCATTTTGGAGGATATCGATGCAAATGATAATTTTTTTAATTTAAAATTCCACTTGTTCATTTCAGACGTATAGGGAAGTGATTGATGCTTATGCATTAACCTTATATCTGTCAGCTTTGCTATACTTGCTTATTCATTCCAAGAGTTTTCATGTTGATTTTTTTTGACTTTCTACATAGAAAATCATGTCATCTGTGAAAAAAAGACATTTGATTCTGATGTTGAGTAAAGTGTGAGCAAAATAAAAAAGACATTTTAATATATTCCTTCCCAATCCGCAAAACTTTTACTTCCTTTTACCATTCTTTCTTTCTTTTTTCCTTTTTTTAAAATTGCATTAGCAAGGACATCTGGTACCATGATAATAAGCAGTGGTGAGAGGGGAATATCCTGATATTGTTTCTGAATCTTATTGGGGAAGCGCCTGATTTCAAACCGTCAGCTGCAGGTCAGCTGTAAGTTCTAGTAAATGTTCTTTGTCACGTTGAGGAAATGACCTTCTTTCTCTTATTTTCTGAGAGTTTTAATCTCTCATGGATACTGAATTTCATCACATACCTTTTCTGAGGGGGGTCCTGTGTTTTTCTTTCCTTAGCCTGTTGATGTGATGGGTTATATCCATTGATTTTTCAAATGGTAAACCGGCATTGAATACTGGGATAAATGCCACTTTATATATAATTATACACTTTACGTATAATTATTTTATCCATTGTTGGATTTGATTTGCTAATGTTTTGTTTAGGATTTTTGCTTCTATGTTTATCATGTATATTGAATTAAAGGCAGTTTTCTTTCCTAACAATATTTGCCTGGCTTTTGTATGATGGTAATTCCAGTCTCATAGAATGATTTATAAAGTATTCCCTCTTCTTTTATTTTCCTTTGAAGGAGATTACTATAGCATTTGGCAGAATTCACCTGGTGAATTCACGTGGGATTGGTGCTTACTATTTTGAAAGGGTATTATATCTGAGCCTATTCAAATTATCTTCTTTTGTGGGTTTTTTTTTTTTTTTTTTTTTTTTTTTTTTTTGGCCGGGGCTGGGTTTGAACCCGCCACCTCAGGCATATGGGACCGGCACCCTATCCCTTGAGCTACAGGTGCCGCCCTCTTTTGTGGGTTTTTGATGATTGTGTCTTTCAAGGAGTTGATCTATTTCATTCATGTTATCAAATTTGTAAGTATGGAGTTTTTAAAAATAATATTCTTCAAGGGCGGCGCCTATGGCTCAGTCGGTAAGGCACCGGCCCCATATACCAAGGGTGGCGGGTTCAAACCCGGCCCCGGCTGAACTGCAACAACAACAACAAAAAAAAATAGCCGGGCGTTGTGGCGGGCGCCTGTAGTCCCAGCTACTCGGGAGGCTGAGGCAAGAGAATCTCTTAAGCCCAGGAGTTGGAGGTTGCTGTGAGCTGTGTGACGCCACGGCACTCTACCAAGGGCGACAAAGTGAGACTGCCTCAAAAAAAAAAAAAAATATTCTTCATTAACCTATTTATGCTCATGAGGTACATAGTTATGTGTGCACTTTACCTTCTAATAGTAGTCAGTTGTATCTTCTAACAGTTACCTTAGAACCTGGTCAATCTTATTGCTCTTTACAAAGAACCTGTTTTGTGTCTTTTATCTACCAATTTCATATTTTCAGTTTCATTAATTAGTCTATTTTATTCTGTTTAATTTGGGTTAATTTGTTCTTCTTTGTTTTCTAAAGTTCAAGTTCATACAATTTTAAAATACAATATATTTTAAGTATGATATATTTCTTTGATGTTATTTAAACCAAAAACAAATACTAAATTGTTAGGTGAAATTAAATGCTATTTTCATAACTGGTTCCCCCATTAAACAAATTCCAATGATCCCTCTATAATCCTTTCCCTTAACTACTTGAACCTTTTTTGAGTTGTTTCATAGAAATGATGGATTGTCTGCAAGACACAAGAGTTGTGATGTCATAGGCCTGTCATCAAGATCTGATGCCAAGAATAACTATCCCCTGCCCTTTCCCAATGCATGTGATTTCACCAGTGCACACAGTTCCTGTTACTTATACCATGACTAGCCTCAAGGTATGTGGCCTCTCCTTTAAAACCCTATGATTTCCCTTAGTCAGATAGACAGAGACGGATTTGCTTCTCCCATTCTCCAGGCTATCCTATTAAAAAGTTCTGTCTTTCTAACCAGTGCGATGAAAATATTTCATATTGTATATAAAACCAGTGCACGGTACCCCATGATTGCATTAATGTACACAGCCATGATGTAAAAAACAAACAAACACAAAACTGTCTTCCTTGGAAATTCTCATTGTTTGAACAATGAGCAATCTTTGTGCAACAAGCCACTTGACCTAGACTAAAAATCCCTTGCAGACCTTTTTTCTTCTTTAAAATCTGTATCTAAGGCTGGGTGTGGTGCTCACACCTGTAATCCTAGCACTCCTGGAGGCCCAGGAGGGTGGGTTGCTTGAGCACACAGGTTTGAGACCAGCCTGAGCCAGAGCAAGACCTTGCCTCTAAAAATAGTCATGTGCTGTGGTGGGCACCTGTAGTTCCAGCTAGTTGGGAGGCTGAGGCAAGAGAATTACTTAAGCCCCAGAGTTTGAGATTGCTGTGAGTTGTGATGCCATGGCAACTCTACCCAGGGCGACTCTGGATAGAGACTTTGACTCAAAAAAAAAAAAAAATCTGTACCTAATTATGGCTAATTTTTATGTTATGATCATTAAGCACAAAAATTTCAAGGAGAGAGAGCAAAACAGTTGTTATAGGTAAAATTGGTTGTCCAGTAAAACTCCCATTTTATCCCACCAAACTAAACAAAAAACCTTGAAAACTATTCTGTAGAGGATAGTCACATAAAAGAAAGAGAAAGAAAGAGAGAAGAAAAAGAACAACAAAACCAAGATCATCATTTAGAGATGAGGCAGGGTAGTTAAGAGGCGATGGCAAAGTATTTACGTGTTTTTATACAGGTTATCAATACAACTTGATGAAATGAAATACAAATATGAATATTCCACTAAACAAGAATTTTAGGAGGACATGAACTACAATGAAGAATAAAAGAATGAGTGGAAATCCATGACACAGTAAGACAATGGTATCATTTGAACCTGACAATTTCAAATAAAACCCTACTAATTACAGTGGCATCCTTCTGGGTGATGATGTGGACAGAAAATGGGATAATGATGATGGGTTTAACTGCTGATGTTTGAGTAGAATTCACTAGTATCTTTTAACTCTTATTCTTCTGGTTAATTCTACCACAGAAGATACCATTTGGGAAGATATTTGTAAAAAGTACTCTCCACTGGGCCATCAGGCACTCAGGTGCTACACACCTTCTGGAACACTAACCCCTATGTAACTATAAACATGGATGACTAAATGCTCAGAGGAGTCCCTAGTTACAAGGGACATGCCCTAAATATCAAAGTGGGAACTGTACAAATACATGCCACCATTTTGGTCTTTGAAAATCTATTAAACAGAACTGAAAAAGGATAGTAGGTCTCCAAGGGAAATAAAGCAATAGGTGTCACAAAACATGTCCTGATTCCCTTGTAAATGGCCACATCCTAATATAAAGAAGGTTCCACACACTAAAACTAAATTATATCCAAATATGATCACAACTATCTCAGTCCAACACTGTGACCACGACAGAGTGACTTGCCTTTTCCCAAATTACACAGAACCCAGAAGTCACTGAATATTGCCAATTGTAAAGACGTGTACACATAGATAAATATGTACAAGGATGAATTTATGTTGGGAAGACATAGAAAATATATCTAGAATTTTTACTGTTTTGTTCTATGATGAAAATATAAATGATATTGTAAATGTAGATGCTCAGACAAATATGATTATTTTCCTGTAAGAGTCCAGTCAAGGGCCAGATAGGTATATTGAGAATTGAAAAGGTTATCTCACAAGCCTAGGCTGTTCCATCCTGGACTGGTTCTTAAGAAATAACCTCTACTCTACACTATGGAATATTGTGACCTAGAAGAGTGTTTTTTGTATTGCTTGAGGCCTTGGGCCCCACCATGTCTATGTTGAACACCAGCACAGTGGTCTGCCTGTGCCTGAAGATGTTGGACACAGATTGCCAGTTTGCTTGAACCATGTGGTTTATCATGAACATCTATTTTTGCCCTGGAAGGGGGCTGGTGTAAGAGTAGCTATGGTAGGTAAGTCAAGAGGGTATCAAATGCCTAAATAATGACCCTAATAAAATTCCCTACACACAAAGGCTTAGATCAGTGGTTCTCAACCTTCTCAATGCCATAGCTCTTTAATACAGTTTCAATAATTTTATGGTTGGGGGGGTCACCACAACATGAGGAACTGTATTAAAGTGTCACGGCATTAGGAAGTTGAGAACCACTGGCTTAGATGAACAAGCCCAGTTGACAGTGCTTCACATGTGCCATCAGACACTGATTTGGAGAAAATTAAGTGTGTCTTCTTTGGATTAGACCAGGAGGAGACACTCTGAAGTGTCTGTCCGGCTTCCCTGGTTTATCCATGTGCCTTTTCCTCTTGACAATTTTGCTCTGTATCTTTTCACTATAATGAACAGTATCAATAACATAACATTTTTTTAAACCCTCTTTTAGAGAATTATCAAAACTAAAGGTCATTTGAGAGTTCAACAAAGCTTTAATAAGGTTGTTATAAGAATTAAATAAAATGGTGCATGAAGAATACTTAAGACGGTGCCTGGCCCATGGTACGGACTCTAGAATTTCACCATCATTTTATTACCTTATGTCCTTATGAGCTGAATTCACAGAACTAACAATATCAATATTAAAAAATACTAATTTATGTGTGAAGTGTCCTCCCATTAGAGAGTAAACTCCATGATGCTAGGGTTTTTATCTGTTTGATTCACCATTTGACCTCTAACACCAAGAAAAGAGTAATCACTCAAGTAGTATTTCATTAAGAAACAAATTAAAAAATATGAATCAGAAGCAAAGGAATTATAATAAATGAGTTTGGATAGTAAGTGTAAAAACAATCTTAATAATTTTCTTAAAATATCTGAAATAAAAATTAAGTTGTAAAGGCATCATTGGCTTTTACAATATTTCTAAAATTACAACTAAGAACAAGAACAAAAAATATATGAATATATAGATTTTGGCACAAGTTAGCAATAAGTGTTTATTCTGTCATCTGACTAAAGATGGCACAGGTAGACCATTAGATTTGTCTGATTTACTATGTAAGTTCAGGCAATATACTAAATGTTATAATATTAATATTATGAATGGAATTCAATAAGTACATATATTACTTTTTAATTTCCTTACAAATTTCATATTCTATTTCAAAAGGCCAAACTTTTTTAGTTTCCCTTTAAAGTATTTGCAAAATCCATAAAATTTTAATATTCTCCTTTCTGGATTTTATTTTCAATTTAAAATAAAAATACAGAGAATTCCATACACAAGTTTATTGGAGTCCAGAATATTTAAATATGTAAATGACAGTATTGCACCAACACTATGGCTGAGTTTGCCTAGCTGAACACTCTCTGGGAGGTTGAGGCTTCCATTTTTAATTGTATTTGGCGCCACCTGGTGGCAGCTGTACAGTCCAGCTTAAATATAAATGGACATTTTCCCCAGTCCTGGAGTGTTGGCTGAGACTTCCCACACCCCTGCAGTGTTTCCAGGAATCATTGTTAGTTCCCATTCATTTCACTGGTGCAATACAGAGAGACTGGGCCAAGGGAAAACTGGGGCCCTCAGAACCCACTATGGTCCCACAATAATAATTAAGAGGTAGAATCCAAAACTCTGGGGGTAGAATGTGGGGTTCCTAGTTCATTGTCACCACTGACTAGATGTAAATCCTTTATATTAACCTGAGTTTTTCTGGCTTCAATTTGCTTATCTGTAAAACAGGAGTAATAACAGTAATTTTTTCTTAGGGTTTTGGTAATGATTAAATAGATAATGTATGTAAATCAGTAGGCATGAGCCTGACACTCAGTAAACAACAATAAATAAGCAAGCAAACAAAAAGCTATTAATTTATCATGTTCGTTAACCACACACAATGCTACTTTTAAAAAGCCTAAATGCATTAATGCCTAATGCATGTATATTACAGCAACCATCACAAGCATAGAAAAGACAAATAGAACATACCACGTCAATGGCTTGAATTAAGAGTAAATAATATCTTCAGTAGAGAGAAACAAAGCAAACTAAAATATGTGAAGAGTTTGGGCTGTGGAATGTAGATGTGTGTGTGTGTGTGTGTGTGTCTACTGTTTTCTGAGAATGGTGTGTATGGGTGAGGAAGGAACCAATCCCTTAAAATACACTTATCCAAAAAAATGTTTTTAAGAGGGAAGAGTGCTTATTAATCAAAAACATTTAGCATAGTAGAGAAGAGGGCCAGAGAGACTAGCTATACTCTGGACCAGGGGTCCTCAAACTGAGAGCCACATGAGGCGGTGTGATTGTACTTGTTCCCGTTTTGTTTTTTTATACTTCAAAATAAGATATGTGCAGTGTGCACAGGAATTTGTTCATAGCTTTTTTTTTTTTTCTTTTACTATAGTCCAGCCCGCCAATGGTCTGAGGAACAGTGAATTGGCCCCCTGTTTAAACAGTTTGAGGACGCCTGCTCTGGACAGTTAACTGAGCTTTGAATCTTGTCTCTGCCTTTCTGCAATCCTCTCAAGATTCTCTCCTTTAGTAAACTGCTCGGAAGTGCTGCCATCACGCTCCTTCCTACAATAATCACTGGCCTCCGTTTTGGCCGTCACCACTGAGGGGGATGCATTTACCTTTTTTGTGACTGTACTGCAAGCTTCTGCAGAGGCACGGCTGATTTTATTTCTTAGTCCGCATTTCTGACATCATTAATTCAATGCCCCATGGCAAGGACAGATATACCTAATTCTGTGAGTATCTCATTTTGCTTCCACATTGCTATTGAGAAAGAGGATGAAAGGATATGCTAATTGGACACTTCATTATTTTAAGCACAAGAACTGAATAAGCAATTGGGACTTCCCCTTTTTTATCTGTTCACAAAAGTAGTTTAATATCCTCACAGGAACTGCCAAATTTCTTTCAAGTGACAAACTTAAACTACCGTCCATGATATCTTTTGAGATTAAACATCAGCCCTGTTTGTTCACCAATAGCAGGTATATTTCAGATCAGTGTTGACGTCGGCAATATTTAGAAGTAACGAGCACTTGCTTCCTAAGGTTTGAGGGAATCTGACAGGTTTCTTACAAGCTTTTGTCTGTATCTTGGGACATGCCAATCTTACCAATAACTTTCTTCTTGTTCATGGCTGCAATCATGGAAGTACATGTGTTGTATGAAAGAGCAGAATAAAGTAATGCAAATTGTAACAATGTTCACTAAATGTGTAGAAACAAAGTGTATAAACTTGCCAGGAACTTTCTTTGTCATATAGAATTCTGCAGATCTAAATACATTCCAATTCTCTTAACAACCCACAGTCATACGTACATTGTTATATTTTATGCCCGCAATCGGACAAACAGGTATTTGAAGTTTTAAACACAATTGCTCATGAAAATTTACCATCTGGTGAATCAGCAAACATTCATCTTATACATATGTCTTACATATTTTTTTCAGACTCATGGCTGATCTTAGTTTTTTTTTATTTCATAGACAGAATATTGAGTTAACTTCCATGTGGAGTTGTCATTTACTCCATAACATGATTCTAAATCATGTCTTAGTATGTATTTTTGAAAATGTAATGATGTTCAAAATGTGTTACAAATATTTACATGAAGCCCATCATGTTCCAAGCTTCTATCTTCCATTGAATGTGGCATAGTAGAGGTTTTATAAAAGGGGCATAAGGAGCATATATGAATGTACAAATATGAACAATGTAGTAATTATCTCTACATATATTATAGGGTTCAGTAAAACTTGCAACAAGTTCTTAGTCATAGAATCCATTTTATGAAAATCCTCATTTTTTGAGAAAAATCATGCCAAGAGTCAATGAAAATCAAGTGAGATATGAAACATTTTAAACCCTTTTATGTTTCATTATTGTCTTGTGAACAAAATTATTCCAAAATTGTTCAAACTGTACTTAACAACATATTTGTAATTATCATAGACATGGTTTTGAATCCCACTATGATACAAATAGTGGATGTTGTGAAAAAAGAATTTGACTGGCCTTTGTCCCTTGCTCCTGGGAGCCCCTAAACCTTGAATGTACCAAGTGCTAGGGGTGTCTTTGTGATTCATGAGCTCCTTGAATTACATCTGATCATTTATGTTAGTGGAGTGGCTCACTGTGGACCCAGAGAGCTTCAAAGTGGGGCTGGTCAAGCCAGAAAGACCAGTCATGTGCTCAGAGGGTAGAACTTTGAACCAGCTCAAACATCAGGGAAGGGAGAGAGCTGACAATTGATTTCATCAACTGTATGTAGGAAATAGAACCCCAGTAATGACTCTGAACCTCTCTAGTCTGGTGAGGCTTTCCTGTTAGTGAAAAACTGACATTCCAGGAGGGTGAAGTGCCCTGACTTCACCAGGACAGGCATCCAAACTCTGTCTGTGGGTCTCTTCCTTGGTGCTCTTCATTATGTCCCTGAGTTGTGTTCTTGATCATAAAGGAGCAATCACAAGTACAGTGCCTTTCTGAGTTCTGTGAGGATTCTAGCAAATTACTGAATCTGAGGAGTTCAGGGAAAGCCCTTAATTTGTATCCGGTCACTCAGGAGTGTGGGTGATGCAGGACTCCACGTGCAGCCGCTGTCTGAAGGGAGGACAGGTTTCCAGAGCACCGAGCCTTTCACCTGTGGGGTTTGCACTAAGGTCAGGTGGTTAGTTTCTGAACTAAATTTCAGCACACCAATTTAAGTTGAAACAGAATAGGGGCCAATTACTTAAAATCATATGCCCTGCATATATATTTCAAAAAATATGTTTAAAGTTCTTTTTTCAAACTTGCAAAATTACCTACTAATCTTAAAGACAAAAAGATGTATTGTAACTTACCAGACATGGTAAACATCTCTTCAGTTTATTAACTGACTATAAAACACAAATTAATTAGAAAGCATTTTTAAGGAACCAAAGTAATATGATTAAACACACTATTGAAACAATTGCTTTTGTGTCTGTCCTGCAAGCCTATTATTATTATTCCTTGATTCTTTTTTTTTTCCTTTTTTCTTTTATTGTTGGGGATTCATTGAGGGTACAAGAAACCAGGTTACACTGATTGCATTTGTTAGGTAAAGTCCCTCTTGCAATCGTGTCTTGCCCCCCAAAGTGGGGCCTTGGTGTATTCCTTGGTTCTTATTACTATAAATTCTCTGCTGATTTTGCCCTTTCTTGGCTCACGTGCATCAATTATCAGTGAGTCACTGGGATCACCTCCTGCTCTCTAGCCCATTGGGCCTTACGGTAACACTAATATTGACATACATATACATATATCTCACTTATATAACTCATTCATGTGCATTATATATAATTCTTATAGGTCATCACAGACACACACACATAAATGAGAGGTTTGCAATCACTCTGATCACTTAACACTTCTCCGTTATGAGATGGTCCTTAAGTCTAGCAAGCACACTAAGTCTGAAGCATATAAAGAACAACCCTAACACTCAGTAAGTTACTCTGAAATTTTTTTGGCACATAGGAAGCACTTAATTCAGATTTGTCAAAGAAATACATAAAAACTACATAAATTAAAAAGTACCAAATACCTCATGGACATTGTATTTATAGCTTAATCCTTTTCTGTGTTAAGATTATTGGTCATTTTAAATATAACTATTAGCAAATAATATGCATGTGCTATCACTTTTTTTCAAGAATCTAGCCTTTCTGGTTTAAATTATTCCACAGGAAAATGTTTTCCCTTATTGCGTAATGAGAGTGTGCGAGACAGCAACAAAAACCTAAGTATACACTGATAGTTCACAGTTCTCAAACAGTATTTCTGAGATGTCTTCACTACAGTATGAAGTAATGGTAACATACTGAAATATTAAACTTAATTACCTAAACTGAATAAAAATCTCCCCCAAATTCTTTAGTGCTTCAGTGTGCATCAATTATAGTATGTAGCAAGAACAAATTGTTAAATTACTTTAGCATATAAATGTGCTGCTAAAACAAAGGCACAAATAATTAAATGAATACTTGAGGCAAAATATCATTGCATATCATCACCAAAATAACTGATTTGAGCCTTGTTTTCATACTTTAAGCGTATAAGAAACAAAGATTCCATTTAATGAAATTGCTTAGGCTATCTTCAAATTTTCTACGATGTCCTAGAAATTTCCACTTATGCAATACTGTCTTACAGACATCACATTACAATGCACAATTCTAATTTGCAAATGAGAAAAGTAAAAAAAAATTAGGAGTTATTTTTCATTTAAGATTTATTCAATTTTACTGATAACAACATTTCCATATAGTTCCTAAACTGTTTCACCCTCAAATTTTGTTCCATTAACTTCAACACCTTTTTCAACTTAAATATAAAGACTTTTATAATATATTTTAAGATTTTTAGGATAGTTTCCAAGAAATAATTCCCTTTAATAAAATAGCCACCATCATATTTAACTTTTATATAAAACACATACTCAATATGAATCTAAATTGGTAAAATTCCTGTCTGTGACAGCAGTATATTGAAAATAAATATTTTTGCAACAAGAATATTTATATTAATCTTGGCATCCCAGATGTACATGGATCAGTGATAATACTAAGCTCTGTATCTCTTTGCTTATTTCAGAATTCTATTCATTATCTTTTCTGCCTTTACATATTATAGGACAAAAATATTTACATCGCAAAAAGTAAATAAAATATGATAACAATTGAGTCTGCCAGAAAATTGACAGTGTGTATCTGTAGAGGACTTCCAAAAGAAACATGCTAAAGCAAAATCTCAGAATCTCACTGGAATCCACCAAGCCATAATTCACAGTAGAACAGAATTAGGCTCTTCTGAGTTGTTCCCTACTGTAGTAAATAATATTAAATGGCTACTTCTAGGGGCTATTTATTCCCCTCTGCATATCATTCATCCAGTCCAATGTCAGAAATCAATATAATTCATGTATACATACATTTACATTATAACAAAAATATCATTGAATATGTGTGTGTATATATCTATAGTCAAGTGTTGATTATCAATAGGGATATATTTTGAGAAACGTATCATCAGTGATTTCATGCTGGTGTATGCGTGAACATTACGGAGTGGACCTATATTCATGTGGCTGACACAGACTGCTACACATCCAGGCCTTCTGGGTAACATTGTAGCCTATTACTCGTAGGCTACAAACTTAAAGTACTGGAGGCGTCTGTAACAAAATGGTAAGTATTTGTATATCTAAGAACATCATAACATAAAATAGGTACATTAAACATATTGTATAAAAGATAAAAATCAGTTCACCTGTTTAGGGCAAATGCCATGAATGAAGCTTTCAGGATGGGACACTGTTCTAGATGAGTGAGTGAGAAATGAGAGAATAAGAAGGACCTAGAACACTGCACACTTAGGCTACAGTATTTACCTGTCTTCAATACTAAATTAACTTTAGCTTACTGTAATTTTTTACTTTATAAATTTATAAATGATTTTTAGTATTTTAATTCTTTTCTAATAACATCTAGCTTAAAACACAAACACATTATATGTATAGCTGCACAAAATCTTCCTTTACATCTTTATTCTGTAAGGTTTTTTCTTTCATTCTGTTTTTTTTTTTTCTTTTTTTAGTTTTTTTTGGCCAGGGCTGGGTTTGAACCCACCACCTCCGGTATACAGGGCTGGAACCCTACTCCATTGAGCCATAGGCGCCGCCCTCTATGAGATTTTCTTCTATTTACTTTTTAAAACATTTTGTTGGAAACTAAGACACAAAAACATATATCAGCTTAGGCCTAGTTGAAGTAGAGATTAAAAATATCATTTTCCTCCATCTCTACATCTTGTCCTACTAGAAGGTTTTCAAGTAACACACACAGAGCTATCATCATGATGACAATGCCTTCTTCTGGAATATCTTACAAAAGGCTGCCTGAGGATATTTTACAGTTATTTTTTTTCTCTTTTTCAGTAGAGGGGGTATACTCTAAAATAATGATAAAATGCATAATGCGGTAAGTAAATAAACCAGTAACACTGTGGTTAATTATCAAGTAATATCTACTATACATATATATGTTACACTTTTATATAATTGACAGTTATTTCAAATTTCCACTCATTTCTTGTCTTTACACATTACAGGAAAAATAGGCAGCACAGTACATTTGTATACACCAGCATTACCACAGACATGTGAGGAATGTTGTGCTATAATATCACAACAGCTGTGTAAGGACATTATCATCTTACAGGACCGCGTACACGTATCCCACTCTGACTGAAACATTTCTTTGTAGCATACAACCATATATACATGCACACACATTTGGGTGTATTTAAGTAAAACACTGGTGATGTGTTTTGAAATGTATTTTATTATAGATTAATATAGAAAAGAAGAAATCCTGAATTTTATTCAGCATAGTATATTCCATATATTTTGCTCATTGTTCTAATGAATTATCATGTTTAATTTTGATAAGTAGTTTGACTAGTACAGTTCAATAACTACTTCAGAGTGAACAAACTTATGAGAAAACACTGAAATAAAATTTCCCAAGATTACAAGGCTAATTCAGAAGTGTGATTCATACCCAGACTGGGCTGAGTTCAGAGTCCAGAACCTCGCACCTCTATGGCTCCTTGCTATTAGGTACGAGCCTCTTCTGTATCAGACAGAATTAGGAACATATTTAGGTTCTACATGTCTGTTATTGGAGAAAGAAGTTGTCAATAGGATGTTCCAACTGTCTAGAAATAAAAGAATCAGACCAATGGCAAAACTTTCCAGATCACCATTTTGCCTAAACACTTTACCTGCCCTGATACAAACAGGTAACGTGTACTAAAATAAATCTGCCTTGCAGCTACAAGTATAGCAGCTGTTATTTTCATGTTTTCTGAAGATCCTTTTTAAAACACAAATTATTCCATATAAAGGAAGTTCTTACAGTGGAGATTTCATAACAGGGACACATTATAAAGTATAATTCAATTAATTCCTCCCTTTCATTCACTTGACATTGTATAAAGAACGTGATCTATGTTGACTTTCTAGAATTTTAAATACGTGTGATGCTTTATGATCACAAGCCTATGTGGTATATTCAAGACTACCAACCATCCTGTCCAAAAAATTTTGCAAATGTACAAAAGTAGATTTTTACCAGTTCACAAAGCTACTGCAATCTGTAGCACTCTGTGCAAAATACAGTCACGGCTAAAACACAAAGTGTGCAGCTAAGGACACGTATTCAATGGTATCGTACAGGGCATAGCAAGGTGTTCACATTTCTCTGCAACATGGAAGCTAATTTTAGCCCGGAAATCAAGCAATGAATTATTTTTCCTTAACAATTCAAGGTAGGATATAACTCCTTTCAGTTATGCGGCAGTGAGTAATTTATCATTGAATGAAAGATACAGTCATGAGTCCACAAATGAATAGTGAAGTCCCTCTTGGGAATGAGTTACGTGAGGCAGAGATGTTACAGAGTCTATTAGAGAGAAGCAAAGATGAAAATCTATAGGAACAAAGTTGTTATCTGTGGTGAAAGGAAAGCCTGAAGGTGCAGGAACTTGGAAACTTTTACTACTGATAATTGGAGTTTTGATATAAACCATTAGTCCAGCATGGGAAAAAAGAGCAGTGGAACGTAGACAATGAATAAGAGACATTCGACTCTCACTAGAACACGTGTCATCATCTGAGTCATCCATCCAATCACTGGATTAGACAGTCTCCATTGCCTTTGTCAGGAGGTAAATTAAAACTATTTTATGTTCGTCCTTGCTGTTAAGAATGTGGTTTCTGGAAGAAATTTCTCATTCCTTGCCATAAATTCAGTTGCTCTTAACTCACATTTCTTTTTGTTACTAGAAAACATCAAGCAAAATACCATCCTGGGAATATACAATGTACCTGAAACTAGAGCCATACCTATAATTACACATGTATTTATACGTATCTATCATCTGTCTATATACACTTGACTTCCATAGCTATGACTTTGGTGTTTACTATATGCATACAAAAAACTAGCATAACTTTCATAGGATTATCAAGCAATTCTTTTTTTCTGCCTACGTATTGCAATACACTGGTATTGTAATATGTAATCCACACACTCAGACTAAATATGGAGACTCATGAAAGGTTTGACGTCACACTATTGTTGTTCTGTTGAATATATTACCATCTAATGAGTAGTGTTTAAATATGTCCAGAATAAAGTCACTCGATTAGAATTCAAACACTAGTAATTTAGAATTTACCTAAATTTTGTTTGTTTTTAATGTTTTTTTAAAAAACGAAAATATTTCATAGTTCATAATAAGAGACAGAAATATAGCCGATCAAGCATGGCACAGCAGTGCACCCATTTCTCCTAGTGACATTCTTATGTATGGGGGCCTGGGAATTGATGGGGACCGAATATGGGTTGCGATTATCTCTGGATTTTTTCAGATATTGATCCAAGGGCAAGAAGCACAGAGTACCGACTGCTACAAACTCGCCAGTAAGGAATTAATTAAAGCTAAAAGAATCTTCTACAGAAATGAAATTGACAGTTTATAATAATGGTTTCACATGTCAAATTTAATTAATTATTGATTAGCTGGTTTTGTGACAGTAGTTTCTGGAAGAAATTTCTTGGGGTTTCATGGGGTTTTTCCCAAGGTATTTCTTGGTACTTTATACATTTTTATATGCAATGAAAATATTTTGAAGAATCTTATTATGGACAAAAGCTTTGGTGATTGTGAAGAATATAAGGTTCCCTAAAGAATATAATCAATCTAAATTGTATGGCAGTTACATGACTTGTGCTTAAATTACCATGAAATTGCTCTGGATATTTTGTATATCACAATAGTTTCTATTAAATATTTATTAATTTAAAAATCTTTTTTTTTAGAAAAAGATCCCACACCACCTGTGAAAACCGATGTTAAGTCCAAGATTATATTATAATATTAAAGAGCCATTTATCTGACGAGAAGTTGAAAAATAAGAGTGCAGAGTGCACTGTGATGTGATGGACCATCGTGAGTAGCCGACATGAGACCAGCTGGCTCGCATTGCATTTAAACAAAAGGAAAAACAAAATGATCAAGTATCTGAAACACCTAGAAACAGATATTAAAGATTTTAATATTTTAATGAGCTGCCATTCAAAAGTGAAAATTTGCATACATACACTTTTAAACATATTTACTCCAACACATTTCACAGTGTCAATAACTATGACTCAAAAACTAGCGTATGAAGAGATAATGGGGTGTCCTCACCTTGGTAAGGGCTCGGGTGCAAACATTTTCTAAACTACCTTTTCTTTTATGCAGTATCTTAAAATTACACCACATGCCTCAAACCTTAATTTGTTGTGTATTACGTGTCACTGGTTATCATGTGCACACATAATTTTGGCTCAAATTTATAGGACTTTTTTTTTTTTTTTTGTAGAGACAGAGTCTCACTGTACCGCCCTCGGGTAGAGTGCTGTGGCGTCACACGGCTCACAGCAACCTCTAACTCTTGGGCTTACGCGATTCTCTTGCCTCAGCCTCCCGAGCAGCTGGGACTACAGGCGCCCGCCACAACGCCCGGCTATTTTTTGGTTGCAGTTTGGCCGGGGCCGGGTTTGAACCCGCCACCCTCGGCATATGGGGCCGGCGCCCTACTCACTGAGCCACAGGCGCCGCCCTTTTTTAGTGGCTGTGCGGTGCTGCCTCCTTCTCTCCTAAGAAGCACGAGGCACAGAGAGGCCCAGTGAGGAGAGCTCCAGAGCCAGCTCAGGTGGCAGGTGGCAGTGGCATGGAAGGCCTAAGTGTGGGAACTCCCCCAACTGTCCCCTCCCAGCCCACCCTTGTTCCGACATTCTCTCACTTCCTACTCCCAACCATGTCTGTCACTGAAGACATGGCCACAGCCACCCTGCTGGGAACCCTGGCAGGACAATTTCCTAGAAAGCTGGTGTAAGAGACCAGGGCCATCTGCCTCATCTCTGGTCTAGCTCTGGTATAGAAATATAGAAGAATAGACATCACAGAGTCCACATACACATGGCTGGCTGAACTAGGTCCTATGACTGCTAAATCTGGAAAGAAAGGCATCGGTAAATATGTTTCTAAATATTCCCATTAGAAAAAGAAATGAACCCATGTACATATTACCAGAAAAGTAAACAATTTTAGTAAATATTTACTGAACTAAACAGCTTCAAAATCATACTTTGTTTCTACTCTAAATATTATTTGCAGATTGAAAAATAAATTCAGGTCAATTTTTATATTTGAACATCAACTGAATATACTGGGAAATCCAAAAGAAAGTCTCAGAACTATTAATAACTATGTCAATTTAACTACTTACGAATAGTTCTCAATGCTGTTATTAAAAAAAAAAACAAAAAACACTTCCTATAAAGGAAACTTCAGGTCCAGAATTCTTTTTTTGAGACAGGGTTTCACCATGTTGCCCTCAGTAGAGTGCTGTGGCATCACAACTCACAGCAACTTCCTGTTCTTGGGCTTAAGTGATTCTCTTTCCTCAGCCTCCCAAGAAACTGGGACTACAGGCACTCGCTACAACACTGGCTATTTTTTTGTTGTAGTTATCTTTGTTTAGCAGGCCTGGGTTGGGTCCAAATCCGCCAGTCCCCGTGTATGTGGCTGGCGCCCTAACCACTGAACGATGGGCACTGAACCTTTTATGTTCATTTTTAAAATCCCCATTTTAACAGTGTCTTTTTTTTTCTCTAGAGAAGACATTAGTTTTTCCAGAAATCCTGCCTGATTTAAAAGCAACCAAAGAGAGGTGACTGTAATTGTAAAGCATCTTCCAGTGGTAGCTGTTTGGTAATCTGCTTTCTTGCTAACCATGATATACGCCATTGTTTATTCCACAACATTGACGTTGTAGAACGTTTTCATTTCTGCAGTCTTAATATTTAATCGCAGATTCTCTGTAATGCTTAATTTTACATGTCAACTTGACTGAACCTAAGATGCCCAGAAATCTGATCAAGCGTTACTTCTGTTTGTTTTAGCTCCTGTTAGTATCTATATTAGAGTATTTCTGGAAAGGATTAACATTTCAGTTGGTGTGATAAGTGCATGGGCCTCCCCAGTCTGACTGGGCATCGGACAATCCATTGGAGACTTAAATAGAAGACAATAGGAGGAAGGTAAGATCTGTCCTCTCTCTGCCTCCCTGCCTGAGCTAGGACATCACTTTCACGCTGTCCTCAGTGCTCCTGAGGTCCAGGTCTTCAGATTCGGGATGGAATTGACACCACCAGTTTTCCAACTCGCAGACCTTCTGAGTCTACCACCAGCATCACTTCATCCCCAGATTGCTCACAGTAGATCATGGAACTCTCAATGTCCATACCAATGTGAGCTAATATCTTATGATACATACCTTTTATAGTTCATATACATATATATATATTTAAGCTATACCATTGATATAATATTAACTATATACCCTATAAATATTATCATATATACATTTTTGCATACATATGTATACTTCCTAGAGATATAATCTCCTTTTATAAATACATATTTAATATATAATTATAACACATATTTACATATTATTATTTAATGATATATATTATAGTTATATATCTTTTAATTTTATATATTTTTGAATATATACAATATTATCTCTCTATATATAGTCCTATTGAGAAACATATATTGATATTGGTTCTGTTTCTCTAGGTAACCCTGATTAATATACCCTCCAGGTATAGTACAATCTCTGTAAATTGACAACCCAAGGGTCTGTAACAAACTGGCCAATGTACAGAGGTGGGCAGCATAAGGAGCTAGACCTACTCTCCTGATAAGTACGTACGGGGCATGTTCTATCTGTGAAAATTTGGTCAATTTACGGCGGTGATCAATGTGGGGTGCTCAACGATGGATGTTCTGTCATTTCCGTCCATACAGAGTATTAAAATATCAGAATAGAGGACCTTAACATGCATTAAAAAGAATCAAATCAAAATTCATGTCAGAAAGATAATTTTCCCTTTATAATACTTTATACTTAGTGCAAAAAGACATTGCATGCTAAATAAAGGCAAAGTAAGCCTGTGATAATACCTGTAACAATAATGTAACATATATTTCTTTTTTTTTTTTTTCAGTTATGGCCAGGGCTGAGTTGGACACCACCATCTCCGGCATATGGTGCCGGCACTCTACTCCTTTGAGCCACAGGTGCTGCCCTTGTAACATATATTTCTATGAACTATAACATTTAACAATATTATATTCTGTAAAAATAAATATTTAATATAATCACATGCTCTAAAAGTTTACAACTTTTACAGGAGCATTTTTGATAGAAATTATTCAATTCGTAGCCTCACTTTATTCATTGTTACCTTTGAAAATGTTAAAAAATGGGCTTCTCTATGGTGAAAGTTTCTAAGCAGAACTGTTTAAATATATTGCTGTCTTTGCTATCTGCATGCCAGCTCCTCTGTGAGAGTTGACTGGCCCTCCTAATTCCCTCAGGCAAATTTAATCACACTCTTCAATATTTTACAGAGTTCCTTAAGTACAGTGCTATTGTTAAATGTATCACACTCCACCTGAGTCACTGCCTCTCTCTCCTGAAGGCCTGTTAAATCCTTGGATTATCATAAAGCATCTTCTTTATTCATCTTTCTGTCCTCGGTGTTTTGAATTGTGCCGTGCATACTGGAGATCACAAACCTCCTCTGGGTACATCTTTAATTTATACATTCTCTTGTGTCGGCTGTATTTTATTACCTGTATTCTCCTTCTGTAATAATCTTCTATAACCCAATTCTACTTTGTTTTCATCTTATTGTTTGTGGCATGTTGATTTATAAAATACCTTAAAATTCTGCAGAACAATAAAAAACTAAATTTATGTTACATAAAAACACTATGTATATTCATCTGTTATAGTAACTAATGTTTTCATCAACACTTACATCTCTGTAAGATACACAGCTTAGGGTGGAGGAGGAAAAAATATGCACATTGTTTTCATAAGAGTGATTCAAATAAACTTCCGTAAGTTGTTATTAGTTTACATGCTTTCAAATTATTCAATTTAAAAACATCTAAGTAATGGTCACACTGATGAAAATATTGTACATCATCAAAAGCAAGTATGCATAATATAACTTTTTTTGTTTCTTTTGCTATATTGAATGAATCCATTGTTCAAATAATTTGCAATTCACATTAAGCTTCAAAGCCTTCCCTTCTGTTTTGCTTCCTCACTGTCAAAGGTTTCCTTGTTTTTAAATGATGAGTAATCATGATATATTTGGTGAAGTAATCATAAAATAAAATGACTTTGAAGTTGGAAACCGCACTGTCGATTTAAATCTCTATTAGGAATTCGTTCTTGTAAAGAGTAATATTGCTTCAAGGATGTTCATGTCAATGGCAATAAAGGTGTTCAATTCCCCATGATGATTTTTTTCTTTCACCACCATTCACTGGCTAAATTCTACTAATGTCAGTCTGATTTCTACCCTATGTTTCTGGGTAGAAATTTTCTAATCTTTAATTTACTGATTACACATTTCATCAAGTGAGATGACTCAGATTGCCTAGTGTTACCTCTTCGTCTATAATTAAATCTATGAAAGTATGAAAAAGGAAAAAGAGATGGGAGATGTGTCTTGGGAATTGGGAAGTAGATGTGGTTGGTCTAAACTGAGGAGTACTTTCCTTTTGTCATTTGTCAAAAGTGTCTCATGAACAAAAATCTTAAAAAGAGAAACAGAGAAAGAGAGAGATTGCAATTAAATAGGATTTATAAATCAATTTGAGAAGAATCGACACCTTGACATTGTTGGATCTCCCAGTCCACGACCCCTGTCTGTGTCTCTGTGTTTAGATTACATTTGCTCTCAGCAATGCTGTGGTTTGCCTTGGGTAGGTCTTTAATTCATTATTTAGCTATATCATTTTTAAAATATTATAATTTTTTTAAATTTTGATAATTTACAATTTTCACCTTTACTTGTATAATATTGGCATGTGATAAGACAATTGGACTTTGTAATAGTGTGCATCATGGAATAAAACACATGTCAATTTATTTCCAATATCATTTTAAGTTAGAAGAAAGGAGATCAACATGTAAGATGAATAGACTATGCAAAACTCCGTAAAGGCTGAATTTGAATGGTCAGATGAATTATTGATTTATTTCATTTATTTATTTATTCATCTACGCAGGTCTGTATGTATGTGTATATTTTTCCATCTATCCATCCAGCTATCTTTGTATCCACTTTGTCTAGGTGTTAATCTATGTACATATATGTGTATATACATATATTTATATTTTCATGTCTACCCCTCTCTCTATCATCTTCCACAAATATATTATTTCCATGCTTTTGCTCTCTGAGATGTCTAGAAATATAGATAAATCCAGTAGTAATTATCAAACCTAGCACTCATGTTACGGCATCTAGATACAGTTTTCCATTAAATGTAAACAGTTCACTTTGGAGCAATGTCTGATTACTGACCTAGACCAGGAGATTCGCAACTTATCCTGTAAGACCCTGTGCCATTAACAATATGCCGATTAAAGTGATTTAAAAACGGATCTCAATATCATTTTTCTCACTTTCCCAAAAGTACACTGATAACTTATTCTAGCCATAGAAAAATATTTTTGAAACAGAAATTCTGGATAAAACTTAGAAACGATCATTACTTTTTTTAGGTCCTACATTCTTTGAAACACTGTCATCCCCAGTAAACAAATCATATACTTATTCATGAGGAAAGTTTTATTATTACAGAAGTTACCAGTATATTTGCAACAAAGCAAATCATTGTAAAATATGAACTTGAAAATCATTTTAGATTTATTTATACTAGATAGGTAAATCTTATTAATTATGTTTAAAAAATAAGGGTCTTTAACATTTTTACACATAAAACTAAGTGTAAAACTAACTTGTTTATTCAAGCATTGGTTCTTTATATATTTTTCTATAAATACACATGCACACTCTATGTCCTTAACCACTTTTTGTATATTTATATGTAGACTTCTTTACACATACTTTTAAATTATTTTTAGCATCAAATATTCTAAAGCTAATAATTAAAAAAAATCTATATGAATATTTATCCCACATAAAATGTAAACAGACAGTAGTAAAATAAAACATTTATAGATTGTTGCAATTAGATTTTTTTATTATTATTATTATTTTTTTTTTTTGTAGAGACAGAGTCTCACTTTACTGCCCTCGGTAGAGTGCCGTGGCATCACACGGCTCACAGCAACCTCCAGCTCTTGGGCTTACGTGATTCTCTTGCCTCAGCCTCCCGAGCAGCTGGGACTACAGGCGCCCGCCACAATGCCTGGCTATTTTTTTTTGTTGCAGTTTGGCCAGGGCTGGGTTTGAACCCACCACCCTCGGTATATGGGGCCAGTACCCTACTCACTGAGCCACAGGCGCCGCCCGCAATTAGATTTTTTTTCTGCATAGTTGGTATATTAATTTCCTTCTTGTAGTCTACAAAGAAAACTACAAGTATCCATGTTTGTGAAAAATCATGCTAAATCTCCAGAAACAGGTGCTAAGAAATAGAGACATCAACACATCTGGATTAGTTTTCTGAAGCTTCCATGAAAAATTACCACAAACGTGGTGGCTTAAAACAACAGTAATGTGTTTTCTCACAGTTCTGGACTCTGTCAGAGCCATAGTCCCTCTTTGAGGTCCTGGGGTGGGATCTGTTCCTTGCCTTGCACTCAGCTCCTGGCAGCTCTCAGCATGCCTTCATTTGAGGCTATGTCACCACCGTTTTCTCTCTGGGGTGACAGTGCCTCTTCATAAACCTCTGCCTTTTCCTTATAGAGACATTTAAAGTGCTCCGTCAGCAGATGTATGTAAACATCCTGTAAAGATGTGAAAACTTCTGACCCCCTTCCAAATCTAAATTTTTCAATATATTTTGTCTCTTGAAAATGCTATGCTCCAAAATGTTAGATGAGAATAATTAGAGTAAGCTACAGAATTTCTATAGACAAGAGCTTGATTTTCAAAACAACTAATATTTAACCGGGAATATTAGGAAAAGCAACAAATTATCCCAGCATAAAACTTTTACACTGACACAAGCAACAAGAGCTCCCTCAAATCTCTTAATATATGTAGAACTATAGTAGAAAGGGAAATAATAGAACTTGAAGGAAAATATTCACCAATGGTTGAGCCAAAAACAGTCTATGACTGAATCTCGGATTGTCATCAGAGACCAAGCACCACGTCTGTCATGAATGGATTGTCACCATCCATTGTGAGTGGTAACAATAATTCTGAAAACTGTATATTTTTGGTAACTGTTTACCACTATTGTGTCTTTAGAAAAGAGAAACTGTCTTTTACCTTTTTTTTTGTAGAGACAGAGTCTTACTTTATTGGCCACAGTAGAGTGCTGTGACATCACAGCTCACAGCAACCTCCAACTCCTGTGCTCAGGCGATTCTCCTGCCTCAGCCTCCCAAATAGCTGGGACTACAGGCACCTGCCATAATGCCCGGCTATTTTTTTGTTACAATTTGGCCGGGGCCTGGCTTGAACCCACCACCCTCAGTATATGGAGCTGGCGCCCTACCCAGTGAGCCACAGGAACCGCCCCTATCTTTTACTTATTGACAGTCACAATTTGATTTCCGGCACAGCTGACTTTAATTTTGCTTTGCGTTGGTGTTTGTAAGAAGAAGAAGGAAGTCAATGTAAGTGTCCTTTTGGGAAAAGGGGATGATAAAGGGAGGAAATGAGAAAGATTCAATTCAGATTGTTAGTATAATGTATTTAGATAGAACTATCTGATTTTTAAAATTCTGTTACTATTTGTGGTATTTTATAGGATTGTCCACTGATGTTTTTCATTCTGAATACATGGTTGGATTGCATTCCCGTTTCCTGTAGCATTAGTGATGGATATATGACTTCATCCAGGTATTTACATGCAAAGGGTAGTGGCCTGTATCAGAATAAAATGATTAGAAACAGGGAGGATTTTTCACTTCCTTTATTTTTTCCTCCACGATAGGGACCTACAATGTCGCAGGGTCTGTTCGAAGAGTCTAGGTCCAGATTTTAAAAGAAAACAAAAGTCCTAGCCAAGATATGTAACGAGAGCATTAAATAACTATTGCTTGTTAAGTCTCTAGGACTTGACGATTGATTGTAGCTGCAGCATAACATAGTCTATCACGTCAGAAATTGGTACCGAGAAGTCAAATGTTACATGTGCCGTAACACATTTTTTAAATACATGGGACTCTGACACAGGTGCCGGTGGTGTGTAGGAAAGAAACGCACAGGAGAAGCTGGAAAGATGGAATCCATTGTGTATGTGGTGAACTATTTGGTACAACTGTCACCTGTAATAACTTGGAGGACAAATCTATTTAACTAATGAACTTTGAGTTCCAGTGGAAAAGACTGGAAAAAAAATAGCTTGGTTCCTATCAGTTTAATTTGACAAGATATCAAGAGAAAGGGACAAGACCAGAAAACATTTAATGAGTTATCATGAAGAAATAATAAGGAATAGCGAGGCTGTGAACATTACAAAGACTTGCATGTTTAGTAGAATAAATTGCTTATCAAAGCCACCTGCTACTACATCTATAAAACTGAGAAGGGCTTTGAGTGACAAAATCAATCAAAGTCAGCCTTGTGGTGAGGATGGAATGAAGGATAAGACTATCACGTCCACTGTCAGTAAGTGCAACTTTAGCAAGGAGTTCCAGAGGAAAACCACAAATAATACACTGTATTTGGCACCTACTTGATCCTTTGGAGAAAATGACGCAAGAGAAAATGGATTAACAATAAAAAAAAAAAGATAAAAAAAAAAAAAGAAAACTGTCATAATAAAATGTTTAAAGGAAAAGTGAAAAAGAAGTAGAAAATATAGAAATCTCAGAAATTTCAAAAAAATAAAACTCAAAGCACAATAACTGCCCAACAAAAACTTAAAAAAAATAAAATAAAATAAATAAAATTTTGGTTTTCTCTTTAAAGTGATAAAGGTGCATTTTACCAAATTTATTTGGCAAGAAGTGGAATGGAAGATAAAACCAAAGAAATATTTGTAGTAAAACCTCTATCTATAAGTTGACCACCTAAACAACTGAAACAAATTAGTCAACCCACCGAGGTGGTCAATATAAAGAACTTCCATTAAATACATTTGATACACATCTGGTCTGTGAAAATTAGGTCAACTAAAGGAAGTGGTCAACTATGGGGTTCTATTGCCTTTAATCTAAGGTTAATATATCACTTTCTATTAGTATACAAAAAATTGGAATATAAATGATTAAAAAAACTACTTAGAATTAAAATATTTTACATTATATTATAAAAGAAAGCATTCTCCAGGACTAAAGAGCCTGTAGATCTTCAAGGTTTAATAGCTCATTAGGCTCTTTAATGCCTACAGAGAAAACCAGTTTGACAAAGCTGTGCAGAACCCGTGGTCGCCAGTGTTTTCTTCAGATGTAGATAAGAAGCAAATATAAAAGAAAAGACCGGGCGGCGCCTGTGGCTCAAGGAGTAGGGCGCCGGTCCCATATGCCGGAGGTGGCGGGTTCAAACCTAGCCCGGGCCCAAAAAAAAGAAAAGAGTTAAAATAAGAACAACAAAAATCCTTTGGCAGGGAGAAAAATCACAGGAATTATAAATAACAGCTAATCTAGGAACATTTTCACCACTAATGTTGCAAATGTTCATGAAATTTACTCAGTGTTACTTCAGAATTAACGTGTTCAAATTGTGTATGGATACCAGTAAAATCCCAACTTCTTCCCCTTTCTGGTGGAGTGGTTTTCCCATGAATATCCTGTTCCTTTTCTGCCACTAAATGTTGGGTTAGGGACGTAGACAATTAGCATGTTTTCAAATACATACCTCTTCAGAGGAGGAGAGGGTCTGGATTGAAGTAGCAACAATCTTACATTATGTATCAATGATGAAAATATCCCATATCTTTCTAGTATCTTGGACTATGGGTATGATTCTATAATTAAAATTTTTTTGTTTGTTTTTGATTGGTTTCATCAGGGAAGGGTGCATATATTTGGTGGACACAAAGGATAGTGAATTGAATATTTGATGACTAATTAATGTTACAGTTTTTGAACTTATTAGTACAGTTCACATATGTTTGCAGGTCTTTTTCTTCCAGGTACACAGCGTGATTGTATTTCCCTGCCTCTGTGAAATCAGGTATGGGCATTTGACTTACCTTGGCTAATGAATTAGGAGTGGAAGTGAACTGTGTCAGTTCTGGGCAGAAATTTTGAGGCACAGAACAGAACTGACACTTGTACTCACTTCCTTTGCCAGAGACAGTATCAATACGCCTGAAATTGCCATTGCTTCAGACGGGCTTAAAACCCAGGTGAGGATGTGTAGTGAGACAGCCAAGGAGTTTACCATGTCATATCTGATCAGTTCTGAATAATTGCTTTATTGTTGCTGTTATAATTTTATCTTGTTATTTCAGCTTGTACTTCTTGATGTTAGAGTTTAAAACAACCGCATTATAAATTAAATCAGTGGAATACTAGTCAAAATTAAAGTATTAATAAATGAGAGTCACATACAAAAAGATGGATGGATCTTAAAGGTAAAACTGGAGCTGGGTGGTGCCCGTGGCTCAGTGAATGGGGTACTGGCCCCATATACCAAGGGTGGTGAGTTCGAGCCCAACCCTGGCCAAACTGCAACAATAAAAAAATAAAAATAATAATAATAAACTTGATTTAAAAAAAAAGATAAAACTTGAGCAAAAAAAAAAACAAAAAACAAGAATCATCAAAGTAAAAAGAATATAATTTGACCTGTATTATAAAACCAGATGTGAAAATATTGACTAAGAATGTATGTATAAATGGCAAAAGTTATTGAAGAAGTGATCAAAAGAAGCTAGGGTAGTGTCCATTCTAATGTTTTACCCTGGAAGATGCATTCCCGGGATTCCAGAGTACTGGCAGGGTTCCAATCTTGCTTTTCGTGGTGGTTAAATGAGTGTTCAATTTTAAAAGTTCATTATAGTGCAAATTTAAGTTTATGTGCTTATTCTTTATATTCCATAATAAAAATGTGTCTTCAAAACTGAGATTTATCTATGCTGATAATACAAAACCAAAATATGTGTTTATTTTTTAGAGTATGAAGTAATTTACTTTAAAGTCTTTAGTGAGATTTATGGAATTTAGGAGTAAGTGATTTTAATGTGTACAGGGATTACGTTGTAATCCAAAAATAGAATATTGAGGCACTTTTTCTTCCATTCAATACATACATGTGCATAATTAAAAAGATACTGTGGAGGGAGGGTAATTGGTGGGATCACACCTATGGTGCATCTTACAAGGGGTAAGATGTAAAATTCCCCATCTTACAAGGGGTAAATGTGAAATTTACTAAATGTAGAATATAAATGTGAAATACCCCATCTTACAAGGGGTAAATGTGAAATTTACTAAATGTAGAATATAAATGTCTTAACACAATAACTAAGAAAATGCCGTAAAGGCTAACAAGTTATATACAATTTGAAATATTTCAAATTGTATATAAAACCAGCACATTGTACCCCACGATTGCATTAATGTACACAGATATGATTTAATAATAAAAAAAAGATACTGCAACAGAAATGCAGGTATATAATCTGTGGCAGATGGAGTAACCTCCCCTCAACCCCAATCACCAAGATATTCACTTTATATTCTCTATAATCCTGGGAACCTGTGAATATGTTGATTTACATGAACAAAAGGACTTGGCAGATGTAATTAAGATAATGATCATAAGAGGAGGTGGGAAGATAATTCTGAATTATCAGCTCTATTGTGATCACAAGGGTCCTTATAAGGAAAAGAAGGTGTCAATGATGTCAGAGAAGGCCTTTGAACTGTGGAAACAGAGATCAGAGAGAAACAGAGTGAGAAAGCAAAAATGAGAGAGAAAGTGAGGGAAAGGGGAAGAAAATGGATTTCAAGATGCTGCACAGGGGGCCTGAAGATTAAGGGGCCATGAGCAAATGCATGCGGGAAACTCCTATAAGCTAGAAAATGCAAGGAAAAGGATTCTTCACCTCAGCTCTGAGAATACCATATGCCAACACCTTGATTTTAGCCCTGTGTCATTCATTTCAAATTTGTGACTCCCAGAGCCATAAGATAACAACTTTGTGTTATTTTAAGCCACTAATGGTGTGGTAATTTATTACAGTAATAGTAGGAAACTTAAATACTTACTTAGCTACTTATATAAATGCATACTTTATACCAGTCACTTTTCTAGATATAAAATTTTGTACAGTATTGTGGTCATAATTCAAGTCTATATGTATTGAGAAATAAATGGATGAAGGTTTAGAAATAAAATGCATAACCAATAATGAAAAAGAGGAGCAAATTATATTATTAAATGACCATAGCAAATATTATTAAATAATCCTGTGATAATATTTAAAGTTATGATTTGTATTAAATTCATTTAAGTTAAAAATCTTTTGATTAAATATAAACAAAACTAAATAAATGTACAATTTTTATACAGCACTGCTATGTAGATAGGATCAAATATGTAGCTATATACAGAATTGGAGAAATGTACATCTGTATAGAAAAATAAGGGATTATTCTATACACATATAAATAAATATATAATTTTGGGCGACACCTGTGGCTCAGTCGGTAAGGCGCCGGCCCCATATACCAAGGGTGACGGGTTCAAACCCGGCCCCAGCCAAACTGCAACAAAAAAATAGCCGGGCGTTGTGGCGGGTGCCTGTAGTCCCTGCTACTCGGGAGGCTGAGGCAAGAGAATCGCTTAAGCCCAGGAGTTGGAGGTTGCTGTGAGCTGTGTGAGGCCACGGCACTCTACCGAGGGCCATAAAGTGAGACTCTGTCTCTACAAAAAAAAATATAAATAAAATAAATAAATAAATAAATAAATAAATATATAATTTTTAAAAGAGTAAAGCCAGAAGTCTAATTTGGATATACAAATAACATTCTAACATAGTGTTGCTACACTGGCATTGTTTTTAGGCATTGTTGTTTAATAATAACTTTGCCTATACCACGAACCTCACACTTGACCCCAAGTACCAATTAGAAACGTTAATGTTAGCTACTATTTTTTATAGCTATTAACAGAATTTGATATTTTTAGATTGGGATTTTACACTTAATTAGATGAATTTTCTTTTAGTTTTAATTGTGACATAACTATGTTTAGGCATGTATGGAACATGGAAGCAACCCAGAAACATTTAAGGATTTTAAAAGGAAATTTTAAATGTCACTTTATGTTTTTGTTTAATATCAAGCATAATTAATGCACACCTGAAACACTCAGTTTAACTAACCATCATGAACTAAAATGTTATATTTCCAATGTATATTTTTGGGTATATGTGTTACCATTTTTATTATCCACCTAAAATATGTTTTCAATTGGTTTTTATTTAATAAGCTAATGTTTGTTTTAAAAATACCATAACGATGTTGTAATTTACATGGAGTCAGAAGTTATAGCAGAGAGTAAGCAAATAAAATCAAACCATTTTCTCAGAAAAATGTGGCATATGATGGTTAATGATATTTTAAAACGTGAAATTAAGTTAACATAAATGTTAACTCATCCCCACTGGCTATCTCCTATAGATTATCAGTAAACAGTTGGTTTATTAATAAACAAGTTAATATTATATGGACTTATTTCTAATATGTGAAGGCTTTTATATTACTGATACTGTTATTAGAGGCATAATTACACAGGCACATGAAATTATATATTATGAAACCCTTCGAGAACTTCCAATAGTGACTAAAAATATTTTTAAAAAATCTTTGAAGTGTTCCACAAAATATTTAATTAAGTATCTTTAACAAAATTCTATTGACAATAGCAATAGCCCAAGTAAAAAGGATAACTTTTGCATAATTTCCAGGTATATAAACCCTTCCATTATCATTGCTACATGACAGAAAATTATAATGATAACACTATTCCACAGGTCACAAAATTGTAACAAACTATACAACATTGTTATTTAAAAATATGTATGCACAATACCCTAATTAGTTTTTAATTTTTACACTTACTGCTTCTTCCTTATTTGAAGTTTATAAAGTGTGCATATCTTACAATATGATTTAAAGGAAGAAGCGAGGTCCATTATCTAGCGCAAGATAGCAGCAGTTCTGTGGACCTTGGTTCCACGCTCTTATTAAATGAAATGACACTCCGTCAAGTAAAATATTTCAGGCAAGAAGTCGTTAGTTCCTGTTCAATGGCTACATTTTCAAACTCTGCAATTCACCTTGAATTTCCCAACATCACTACCACTAGAAGCTGCATAAACAGGTTCTTGTAAACACGTACAGATAAATCATAACAATTACTTTACTGTACTTAAGAACATTTATGTATTTATTTTTAAGTATCAGTTACTTTAATCTTTTAAGTTTTGGCTGGGGCCTGGCTTGAACCCGCCACCCCTGGTGTATGGGGTTGGCACCCTACTCCTTGAGCCACAGGCGCTGCCCTTAAGAACCTTTATTATGCTGACCTTGTGTTATGGATGAGATGTTTGTGTTCCCCTAAAATTTACACGTTGAAATCTAATTCCCAATGTGATTGCAATGAAAGTGGAGCATTTGGAAGGTGATTAGCACACTAGTTGAATGGGATCAATGACTTTAGAAAAAAAGTTATAAGCTAGCTACTAGCAAAGAGAGAAGACACCATCTATGAATACGGGGAAGAGTCAGCCGTCACCAGATGCAGAATCAGCTCATGCCTTGGTCATGGATCCCCTGTCTCCAGAACAGTGGAGAGAAAATTCTGTTGATCATAAGTCGCTACTTGATGGCATTTTTGTTATAGCAGCCAGAGGGACTAAGACAACTTTCTCCTGCCAGCAGAATTACAGGCAAGTTAAAATCTAGAAAGACTAGTTGAATCATTATTTTAAGTTTCTTTTGGATTAAATAATTAATTAAATTAATTAGATGTTTGGATGTGTTCATTAAATTTATTGACGTAATCATTACACAATATGTAGGTATATAAAATCATCACATTTTATACCTTAAATATATACAAAGTTTACTGTGAAATAACTATATTTAAAAGCAAAAAAATATGATTTTTGGTAAAGAGAAATGTAAATATTATGTAGTAAATGACAAAATTATTTTTGGCCTGTTAATTTCAAACACTATTAAAATTTTGATAGTATAAAGACCAATATGGTCAATAAATTAGTCAGAATATGAATGTATAAATGCATGTACGTTTCAAAATGTGTTCTCCTGTAAAATTGATAAGGGCTAGTCAATAAGAAGTTTTACAATAATTCAAAATTTAATGGTATTTGTTGCATTTGGCTATTGCATTTGCTTGCATTTGTTTTAATTCATTTATACCCATTATTTTTTCTTTGGATAAGTTTGCATTGTTCTTTCAAAAGTATCTTCTAATAAATTGCATTTAATCCCTCTAAGATTTTCTTCTGGTATCTTGTGTTTAATAAAAATTTGATTTGATTTTGAACAGGAATAATTATGTTCCTTATGATTTTAAAGGTAGATTGTTCAAATATAATTAGTTTCATCCTGTTATGTCAAAATTATTTTTTATCTCTTTACATGTATTTCAACTCATTTTCTTGTTTTTTTAAACTTCAAATACTTTATATTATATATGTAAATTTAATTTTATGTTTCACTTAGAATCAAATCACATGACTTATAAAAAGATGAATAAGTCATTATTCAACACTACTTTTGCTTTTTTTTCAGGATTTATGAATTCCAACTTTTAGATACAGTAGTATTAAATAGGAAATTAATAGGAAATTAGTAGGAAATTTAGCATATAAATGTATATGTTTAGAGAGATAAACATAAAGAAATCTGGTATGTATGTATGTGTGTGTGTACATATATATATAAACTGGAATGTTGTAAAAATTGTTTGAAAAATTAATACAGCATTACTTTACTACAGAAGTAAAATGATTAACTTTTGTTTTTGCCCATTCTTTTTCATTTTTCTTAACTGTTAATTAGGAAGGTATCTTTTCTTTTTTCATTTAATGCTGCATCAGTCACTCTATTTATTTATTTGTATTCTCATCAAGTTCCCCTATTCAATGTTAAGTTAAAAGTCACAGTGACACATATGATCCTTAGACAAAGTTCTGATGAAAATCAGGCATCTGTTTTAATACCAAAACACAGAGACGCTTTAGCTTGCTTACTCTTGTGGTGCTCTCCTTAAACTATAAGAAAAAAATTTTCCTGCACAATCTGATTCACTCCATAATTTTTCTCTAACCAACAAACAGTTGTACACAATCTCTCATGTTACTAACCATAGCTTATCATCATGTATATTCTGCCTGATTTCAACTTTTTGCAATTCATATCCCAGATGTGATACATAGTATATCCTGCCTGGCATATAGTTCTTCTTTTCATTCATTCATTTTTTTATACTCAAAGTGAAAACTGTAGGTAGTCAAGTAACATGGGGTAGCAAATGCCCCATGTTGGCCATCACACCCTACAGATCTCATCAATGAGTTTGGTGCCAGCCCAGTCCCCAGTCATTAATGTCATAATTTGTTCTCTAAAGAGGTAGGGAAATTTAGCATATAAATGTATATGTTTAGAGAGATAAACATAAAGAAATCTGGTATGTGGGTGGCGTCTGTGGCTCAGTCGGTAAGGCACCGGCCCCATATACCGAGGGTGGCGGGTTCAAACCCGGCCCCGGCCAAACTGCAACCAAAAAATAGCTGGGCGTTGTGGCAGGCGCCTGTAGTCCCAGCTACTCGGGAGGCTGAGGCAAGAGAATCGCTTAAGCCCAGGAGTTGGAGGTTGCTGTGAGCTGTGTGAGGCCACGGCACTCTACCGAGGGCAATAAAGTGAGACTCTGTCTCTACAAAAAAAAAAAAAAAAAGAAATCTGGTATGTATGTATGTGTGTGTGTACATATATATAAACTGGAACATTGTAAAAATTGTTTGAAAAATAAATGACACCTGTCCCTCACAGCAACTTGAATGGAACCAGAGAATATTATGTTCAGTGAAATAAGCAATGCACAGAAAGACAAATGTAGCATGTTTTAAATCATATATGGAACAAAAACAACAAAAATAGATGTAATAAAGGGAGAGAGTAGACTGTTATTCACCAGGAAGGGTAAAGAAGCAACCAGGGGTGAAGAAAGGCTGTTTAACAGGTACAAAGATAGACTTAGAATAAATAAGTTCTAGGTTGATAGCACAGTAGGGTGACTATAGTTAACAGGAATATGTAGTGGATTTCACAAAGGTAAAAGGAGAACATGTATAGTGTTGCCAACAGATGGAAATGATAAAGGTATGAGATGATGGATACCCAATCACCCTGATTTGATCTATATATATAGTATGCATGTATCAAAATATCAATGCCCCCATAAATACGAACAACTATAATGTATCAATAACACAATTAAAAATATAAAGAAATAAAAATATATAAAATGTAATAAATTTTTTGACTATACTTGCAAAGGTTTAATTTTGGTATTTCTCATCCATTTGCAAATATATTTCCTGACATTTACTTTTTAAATATATGTTGAAGTATATATTCAAATATATACTTCAAGTATATATTCGAAAAACTACTATAAAATTTTACAATGTCATTTGATCATATTTCTCCATTATTAAAAGATAGTAACAATCTGTCATAATTAACACAGATGTGTTGAATCTTTAATATTTACATGACATTGTTATACTTACAAGTGTCATTTATCTTTTAAATTTAAATTTAGAAGCAGCTTTGTTTTATTTCTTTCTTTTTCTCTACAGGGCAATGGCCCCACCTTAGCTGTGTAGTTTTTGTATTTCGCTTTTATATTTTTCTCTTATAAAAAATGGCAATGTCTGCTCCCCTTCTAAAGTATATTACTTAAACATTAATTTTTAACTCAACATGTTAATATGTTGTTTAGGATATTGCATCCTCATTTATAAGTGACATGTTTGTAATTTCTCCTGTATAATAATATATTTTCTCCAACTTTAATATCAGGGGTACCCAGATCAAGTAGAATGAATTTGATGTATTTTTTCTTTTTCTATTGTCTACAAGATTTGGCATGATCTGTTTTTTTTTTAAATTATCTTTTACTTTTATTTATAAATATTAGTTGTCTATTTTTTGATACTTAAAAAAATAAGAAGTTAACTGATGACTTATACTGAATCTCAGAGTCAAAGCATTCTATCATAGACATACTCTCTTATTTGACAATGTGAATGTTACTTTCTTTGCATTATTATTATTATTGCTTAATATTTTGATGTAGCAATTGTCTGATTCCTTTTCTGAATGTATTTATGTTCATTTGTCCTTTGCAAGGTTTTCGTTTCTAATAAAAAAATGACAATGACCTTTGAAAAAGTACACGTGACAGTTAATAATATTATGTATGGGAAAATATTTTATGTTTTTCAATATTACTGCTAACCAAACTGATATTTTATTTGTTTCTTAATATGTTTGATATGTGGTCATTACATGTCATGAAAGCATCTAACATGTGCATTTGTTTTTTGTGTGTCAAGATTATCTCCTCTTTCCACAGGAGCTTCTGTTGAAATTTCAACTCTTTTATAAGATTATGTTAAGTGTATTTCAAAAAATATATCCAATACATGATTTCCCACAAAATTTAACCACATACAAGAACAACATATACAAACACAACCAGAATAAATATGAGGCTTACACTGAAGATGTTTAATAATAACTTGATATATTAACTGTTTTGTTACTATTATAGGAATACAAACAAATTAATCAAACGTTTAATAACATTCCCTGTTTTATCTAAACTATACATATACACCTATGTACATATATATGTGTGTGTGTATATATATATATAATTTGTGCATATGTATGTAGTATGTTTTCTTTGCGTTGCCAAACAAGCAAATCTATTGGGATGTGTTTCATCATTTTATGTAATAGGGAAATATACCCTATTATTTTCAATAATTGACATTGTAATTCAAATAAAAGCTATCTCTATTTTTGTAATGTTCTTTGATAGTATCAGAAGTAGAAGACAAATCCAACTTCATCTCACTAAACGTTCCCTCACTAAACGCTGTCAAATGCAATTGTGTCCTTACATTTTGCTAAGAAAAAGAAACTTCATAAATGAGATTAGTAGAGCATCTTTACTAGGAACGTTAGTAGATACAGCCAATTTTTGAAACCATGTTAGAGAAACATTAAGACATTAGGACAAGCTTAGGCATTCTCTGGTTTAAGCAGAAAAAAATACTAACTCTGCATAGAATTTTCATTGGTTACATTTAATATGCTGGTGAAGAAAAGAATGAGATATTTGCTTAACTTTCTTTCCACGATTGCTCTCCATCAAATTTGAAAATGAATGGAAGATAAATTAATTCATTTTCAATTTAGAGATGATTGTGCTGTGCTGTTTTCACTCCAGTTCAACAATTCTTGAAAAATAGGTTTGTTTGATAAAAAGAACGTATAGTTCTACTTTGCCAAAAAATCTTCAGTCTTTTTATGAAATATGACATTATCTCCATGCAGAAATTTCTAGATAGGTTTCTAAGAAGGAGTTAGACACACTGAATCTAATATCAAGGGTGTGATAACAGTCAAAGAAATATTCTTTGCAGAGAATTGAGAATTCATTACAGGGAAAAAAAAAACTGCATGATAGTTCCCCACAAAATTGGCAAGTACCAACAATGTGACATTACCGAATGTGGCATTGAAAAGAGATGGGAAGTAGTACGGAATTATGTGTTCTTTCAACCATACCTCTACACATACAATACACATAAATAAGGTAAAGAGCATAGTCATAATATTTAATAAAAGACATAGAAAGCAAAGAATTTTGAGATGTATTATTGTTGCTGTTAATATAAAGTACATATTTGTGGTTTACATAATTTAATTCTAAGGGCTGTGTTTATCCGCTTTTAAATGTCTTGGGAATTTTTTTTTTTTTTTTTTGCGGTTTCTGGCCAGGGCTGGGTTTGAACCTGGCACCTCTGGCATATGGGGCCGGTGCACTACTCCTCTGAGCCACAGCCGGTGCCCAAATGTCCTGGGAATTTTAAAGTCAGTTTTCCTACATTGGTACAACCAGGCTATAGGACATCCCTGCCTCCTAGTTTAACGTACATCGTCTGTCATTTTCCTAAAGGTGATATTGAGGACAAAATGTCCCATGAGACTCTTCGCAGGAGAAGCAAGGGCTAGTTTTAGTTGTTTCAGCATGGAAAATACGCCAGTGTGGGGATGGGCGGCCACTGGGAAAGAGGAGCCTAACTAAAGGAAAACTGTCATTCAAGTTACTATCATGTGACTCAAGCTTTAGATAATTTCTTAGACTTGAAATTCAACACAATGTGTTCTGTTTAAGTTTCAAAATTTTCCTGAGCATAAGTATTTGCCCCAAATGTATGCCCAACATTTTCCCATTCTAATTGTTGTTTGTTCAGTTACCTAATGTAGCCCTCAAAGAACTGATGTCAGTTACTGTTTTAGAAGCCTATGTTAGCTATTCAAAGTCCTAACACATATCAAGTGACTAAAAAATGCTATTTTCAATTGCTTTCTAAGGTGAAGCAGACAAAATTCAAGTTGTCTGATCACTGGATTACACTTGGATACCTGTAGACACTGTTACATTCTGAGTACTTACTAAAATGTAGAATATAAATGTCTTAACAAAATAACTAAGAGAATGCCATGAAGGCTATGTTAACCAGTTTGATGAAAATATTTCAAATTGTATTAAAACCAGCACATTGTACCCCATGATGGCATTAAGGTACATAGTTGTGATTTAATAAAAAAGGAAAATTGCACTTTAATTTCACTGCAAATAATTACGAAACATTGTAGAAAATAGTAAGAGTTTATTAAACATTACGTGATATGCCACCGAGTTGATTAATCGATGCAATGGCTCTTATGTTTGCTAAAGCTAGTCAACTTGAATGTCATTAGAAAGCAATCGATCATAAATTCAAATGTGAGCTATTTTTCTGTACCTTCATTTTATCATCCATAAAATGTGGACAACAATAACACCTAAATTATAAAAGAATAGGTTATTGATATCAATACATAATCTATATTAGCTCTTCTAATTTACCTATTTCACCAAATATCACAGCAAAACACATTAAGAGAAATGCCTATTATAGATACTTATTAAAGAAATAAAGCAAGACAAGGAAAATATGCCAAGACATTTCTGGCATCTCACAACAGCATCGCAGGTTGACTTCAGTAACCAGGGTGCTACAATCCCAGATTGGGGAAGTAGGATTCAAACTGAAGAAAGATAGAAGATAGTATTATATTCAAAGAGTGTTAAAAAAGAACGATGGTAAGTGCAATGTATGGTTTCTTTTAAAATTTATTCCTTCCTGCACATCACAAAAATGTTCAAATAATATGTGCTCAATAAATATTTTTAAATTTAATTATATATATGTATTCTAATTGGCAAGGACAATACATAGCCTACATAATGATGTGTTTGCTTGAAGTTGATTTTCTGCTAAACTAAGAAAGAAGTAAGCTGAGGAAAACTCATTCAGGGTAGTTACTTTGTTCCACTTGCTTTTTACAAGTGTACAGAAGATGGCAGTATATGGTTTTCAATTCAGTTCTGCCAGTCTGTAATCAAGAATCATAGCTTATTTATCTCCTTAACTCTTCACTAGCCTTTAACTTGCCTGTGATACTAGATTGCACCCTAAATCACAGTCTGTCCGTTCTTGCATTCTTCCAGAACTCTTTGACCTCTGCTTCTGATATAAGAGCACAGGGATACCTTGATGGAAGATATGGGACATAGGTAGGAGAACGGACCCAACCATGGCCCCAGCCGCTTTCAAGCAACCCACTGACTGACTACAGATGCTTGAGAAAACCCACCCAGGTTAGCAAATATGCACTCAGATCAAAAGAATCACCCAGGGATGGGGAGGGCTGTTCATGCCCGTAGTCTTGGCACTTTGGAAGGCCAAGGTGGGAGGATCACTGTGTTCAGGAGTCCCAGACCAGCATGAACAATAGAAAGACTCAATCTCTACAACAATAACAAAAATAAGAAAGAAAAGAAAAATTAGCCTGGCATGGTGGTGGGTGCCTGTAGCACCAGCAAGGGAAAGGTGGAGCAGGGGTCTTGTTGAGAGCAGTGAGCTTTCATGGCACCCCTGCACTCTAGCCTTCTAGTGTAGGGAAGCAATGTGAGAGCCTGTTTCAAAAAACAAATAAAGGAATTAAAAAACAAACAAACAAACAAAAAAACCACCCAACTCACAGAACTTGGATTTGTAAGAAATAACAAATAGTTGCTGTTGTAATCACTGGCAGAGCTTTTTGCAAAGTGCCATCGTGGGCATTCACAACTAATAGTATAAGGGGTCTGCATCATGAGAAGTCCTCATAACTATATTTCATCTACCTGTTACTAAAACTAAGCATCTAGCATTTTACGAAACTCAGGCTTTGTACAGTATGTGAAGGAGCCAGGGCATTTTGCCATATTGAACCATGTGTCAGTCCATGTAATCACTTTACTAGACTACATTAAGAGCGTAAATAAATTAACGATAAGAAGTAACATCCTACATGATAATATTAAATTATACACAGACAACTGCAGAACAAAATTTCTCTGGCTAAAAGGTTAACTTCAGTTTCTTTTCCTAACCTAACAGCATTTGCTGCTTTAATATCCAACTTCATAATTTCTAAACAATACCAGACCTCCACTAATAGCATTTATTTTAGTTCCCTTTAAAATCCAGGCAGGACAAATCCTTATGAGAAGGTACTGCCCATTCTAAATCTCCTACTCCCACATTTCACAGTTGTTCTTGGAAACACGCAGAATAACTCTTGGATCCAGCTCATTGAATTGTCCTTCTCACTTCAACCTGTCTCATCATTTCTGAAGAAATGTGGCATTGGCTTCCTGATTTATCATATACTCAATCGTGGGACAAGCAGCAGATCCTTCCCAGTACCACTTGAACAGCACTATTCTGGCAGCAGTTCCCAGATGGTCAGCCTTTACCATCAGACTTCCAAACATCTGAGGGAGCAAGCTGTAATTCATGACATGTCCTTTCCTGCTTATCCTGGCTAGAAGGCACTCTCTTATCTTTAAATAAGGACTCTGCATTTGAAGGATCATGAATACTTTGTATCCTTGATCAAGTCTAGACATACATTAATATTAATTGCTTAATAAAAACAGAATCATAAATAAACTGTCAATTTTACCATTTATTATCTGAGCTCAATTCAGAGTTGTTCAGATTTTGGGCTATGATATGTATCCAAATGCAAATTTGTGACAAAAAGAATTGTTCCATTATTTGGACTCTATATCAAATAAAGTAAGATTACTGATTTCATCCACTCTAAACTTGACATTAATTAATGCCCTTAGGATATTATAGCTCTATCTTAGATAAATATTAAAGAATAATTAATAATAAAGCATTTAAGTATAAAAAGGAATGAAAACAAAGAAAGGGACAAATCTACGATGTACATTTTACTTATAAAGAGCTGTTGTATTAACATGTCAGAGAGTAATCATTCAAGCTGTTATGTGAATAAAATTCTGAGATGTTGGATAGAAAAATCCGCAACACTAGAAAACATTATAAATAACGATCGCATGAAATACCAGTGAACTACACAGAAACCCAACAAGGATATAAAGAATAAATATAAATTCAGTAAAATCCTTCAAATTGTAAAATAAACATCAATTTCTTTTAAAACTTTCATTGCCTTTAAAAATGTCACAACATTTTCTCTATGTTGGACTAAGCAGGACTTATCCTCATTCGGAAAAACACAACCTCCATTTTCACTGCAGCTTCTCTGAATCAGCGGCTTCCACGGCCAATATATTATCACCCTCTACCAGCTACCCACGCTCACCTCATGCTTCTAATGTCATTCAGAATTACTCCCTTGGGGACACACACACGCACACATACGCACACTTCTTCAAAGCCATGACATCATGACATCGATTCATTTTCCATCCCCAATTTAATGTTATTTCCTTCCTCATTGAATCACTTGAATTTTCAGTCATTGTATATGTGAGTCCTTACAAGTGTTTCTTAGAAGTGAAATAATGGACCTGTCTCAAATGGTTCAGAGTCACCTATGGAATAACTGCCAACCATCACAGGACATATTTTCTTTGCCAATTTTTCATTTTAAATAAAATTTGGGGATTTTGTGAATTTTGTCATTGTTCTTACAAATAATTGAAAATGCTGTTAATTTCAACAATTTTACATATTTTAGTAAATCTATTACCTTTCTAATTCTCAGACTAGTGACACCTTCCAAATAAATAAGGCAGCAGATTAAAGCAATTATCAAACAATGATGGAGCTTTAATATAATCATTACTAAGCAGGCAGCAAGTTGAGACTGAGACAGTGGATAAATGTCAGTGCTCAGGGACTAACTCAGGTTAAAATCTTAATGGGATTTTTATAGAAATTTAAAACAATGGAGAAAGGCTATACTTGAACACAGACAATGGAGTTTAACATCCACCTATCCACTAATGTTTTAAGATCCAAAATTCTCAGTGGAATAAACGTAAGAAACACTTATTTCTATATTTATAAGATAAATTTGTCATCACCTCTTTTTTTCCCTAAAAGTTTGGCTGTAGTATTAATAGATATATGCAGATCATTTATTTTTCTTTTGTTCCAGGATAACATTATCAAGAGAAAGAGAGTTTATAAATCGGTATCTTTAAGGCGCCTAAGAAATACTTGCATTATTTTCTATATTAATTTATTAAATGGGAAAATAATGAAAAAAAGTTATGTGAAGAAATAACTGATAAGTTTTTATACATTTTCTGCCATTTTAGACTGTAGGAATGATTCTAGTAATAATAAAAATATATTAGCTTCAGAGTGACTATTGCTTAATATGCAATTTAAGGCCAAGAAACAAAAAAACAATTCTTTTAAAATAAAATACCTTATAGAATAGAAAAAAATAAAAATCCTTCATTAAAACATGAATTTAGTCTTATGGATGGGAACATGGAAAGCTGTATGACTATTGTAACCACCAGACATCTGAGCTTATAGTCAGCTAATTTAAGAAAGAAGATACGAAATTAGTACCCTGGGGCTGAAAACAAGCACTTAGAATTGAGATGTGACATTAATTAAAGTAAGGAAAGGACTATAATATTACTGTGAAGTAATCATTACGCTAAGAACATATAAAAGAGAATTAGCGCTGAAAGAAAACGCCCAATTATCTAGACTCTGAATGAAGTTCCGATGCAATATCAGTCTCCCAAATGAAACATTACCATTGAACTTTTAAAAAATAACATATAGTGAGATCAAACATAAAACATAAAACAAACAACAAAAGATAACCATGAAACTAAAAAAAAAGAATGAGGTGATAGGGATGAACGCAGTTACTGTTTATTAGCATTATCTACTCAGAAAAGCTGAAATATTAAGAACATTAGTATCCTTAAGAATAGATGTAAAATTAAGAACATTAGTATTAAACATAATTTTGCTCTTCTGTTTTTACCAACACAGTCATATGACAAATGGAAACATTGGGGAGAGAGAGGGTTATATTTTATATCAGAAAGTAAGGAGTGTGGAGAGAGAGCAAGTGAGCTATCAAACACCCTAAGCCTTCTTGTCTGAAAGAATGTGTTAACTTGGGATGCAGATAGGGAAGGGATATTGGTAAGTAGATATGTTGTGAAGGAAAAGAATAAGACACAGAAGGGAAAAGGAAGAAGAAAAATGAGTAAGGGAGGGAAAGTGAAAGAAGGAAAAGGAAAAGAAATAAATGAAGCAGTAGGCTTTGTGGGAGGGCTACTCTAATAAACATAGCTACTGATCAGTTCCAATAATACAGTAATTGAACGTGGAGCATTCTTCCTTATCAATTTATCTTCACCTACAATGTCATTCACCACTTCCTGTTAGTTTGTCTGAATTGGCTAAGTCTTCAGGGTCCAGTTTGCTTCACCTATCTAGCAGGATTACAGAATGATCTCTCCTATTCCTAATCTACTAAGGGGCTTATTCTTCCACGTATTTTGAGATTTAATCACATTCTGCCTCTTTTATGTCTTAGTGATTGCTTGTGATAAATAATTTGTTACAACAGATGGTTAGGCATGAATAATGATGATTTGAACTCTTATCCCTACTTCACAACCAATCAAGGATAGTAAGCAAGTCAAAAGAAGATGATGGATACTCATTTCGAAGAGCACCCAAGGTTACAAAAAACCCAATCACAACAACATATTCTCTGTTTGATACTGGTGCCTTGGTAGGCAGTTGAACAGGCAAACATTTTAACAGGGAAAAATTGTATATTTTTCTTCAATTTGGCATTCACCAAGAGATATTTCCATTAGGATTTGAAAAATTATTTCTAACTAGACACGAATCCTTTTCTAGGTTTATTAATATGTTTAAAATCCATGAATACCAGGCAACTAACTTTAATATAGGTTTATTAATACGTTTCAAATCCATGAATACCAGGCAACTAACTTTAATAAATCTATTAGTACAATCCTGTTTTTAACATGTGCATAATTCTGAGGTGTGTCCTTAAGTTCATGATCAAATAAAACAAGGCTCTGTCTTCTAAGAACTCAAAATCAAATGAAAGACCATGATTAATCAACAAAACACATAGGTAGTTACAGAATCACACACAGTGATACATGGTGTGAAGAAAAAGGACTATGTCCAGTAATCCTCAATCAGACTTCAGGGGCTGAGTGAAACGGTGAAAGAACACAGCCTGTAATGTCAAAGAGTAGAGTTGGCTTATTGCACTTAGCATCATGTGCTTGAAGTTCATTCACATTACAAATGGCAGAATTTGATACTCTTTATGACTAAATAATATCCCTATATTTGTTTATCTGTTCATCTGTTAATGGGCACTTGAGTGGATTTCATATCTTGGCTATGGTGCATATTGCTTTACTGAACATGGGGGTACAAAAATCCATACAATTTATTGACTTCTTTTTTTTTTTTGTCCTTTGGGTATGTATCCATAAGTGGAACTTCTGGGTTGTGTTATTGTTCCTTTTTTTTTAGGAATGTCCACACTTTTTCTCATAATGGCTGTACAAAATACTGTATGATCTCACGTACTATTTAATCTAAAAATGTCAAACTTACAGTAACAGAGCATAAGAGGGATTTCCAGATGCTGAGAGGTAGGGGTGGGTGAAGGATACTGATCAAAAAGTACAAATTTCAAGTATAAGATTATTATATCCTGGAGATTTCATATATGGCCTATGAAGTCATAGATGTGTTAATTTGATTGTGACAATTATAACACAATATATAAATATATAAAGTCATCAAGTCGTATACCATGAATATACATTTAAAAGGTAAAGAGTAATATCAACAGTATTCTGCATTTCTCCAAAAACTACTGCTGTAAAATTATTTTTGAGATTTATTCATTTATTCTTTATTAGTCAAGTTAGTCGATAAATACCTCTTGATCCTTTACTATACTAAATTGGCCAAGCAGGTGATAAGGAAGTGAGTATTACTGATATGTCCATAAACTAATAGATAATCCAATCAATGGGGAAGATACTTCCCCAACACCATCGACTTCCTGTACATCTATTATATTTATATGTGTGTCTGTGTTTGTATGCATAACTCTCAATCAACAATACAGTACTCAAGGGTTTTCTAATTATATTTATTTTACATCATCTCCCACAGGGTTTACCAGTGTGCTAGTAAACACATATTTTCCTCTCAACAAAATGGTCAAAGTGGTGATCTTAACCAAACAATCATAAAAATCCATTCACACAAAGCATGTAATTCACTTCGCATCAAATAGATGTCTGCTGGGAGCATCTAAAAAATAATCAATTGATCCTAAACTAAGGAATGCAAAAATAATACAGCCTTGTATCTTCCTCTAGACAACATGGTGCCCGCACCTGCCTGGAATTACTCTTCTGCACGAAACAGGTGGACTCAGAAAAAACCCAAATCATGAAGAGAAAAAAGAGAATCTCGGAAAAGTGGAACTGAAATTCCAAACTACATCTCTATTCACGCACTGCTTGTTACTTCAGAAAACGCATTTTAATATTTTGGAGTCAATTTTAATTGACTGAATTTTTTCAAATACAAAACACTACAAATTTTACATACTGCCACATATACACAAACTATTTCCCATGGTTTCAAACTTGTAAGTCATTTTATTTAAAAACATAATGCCAAAAGCTGCAAAAAAAAAAAAAAGAAACAAAACAATGCATAATTTCTGGGAAGGATGTTTTTAAAATTATGAGTACTCAAAGCAAGAAGACAATGAAAGCAGATTACAGAAGTATGGAAAATAGGTATCAGAAAAACTCATCTCAGAAGAAATTATTTTTCTTAAAAACCCTGTAACCAGGAACAAAAATAATTAATGCATGGACATTTCACAAACGTCTCCATGGAAACTGAGAACAGGACTTAATAATCTGCGAGACCTGCACTTCTAACATTGACCTGGCCTTTAGGACCAGGATAGATCTAATATTCTAAATGCCAAGAAGAAATGTGGGGAAGAATTAAGTGGGTAGAGAAATTTAAAATAAATCTGAAGATTTTAATATTTCATATGACTTAATTAATTCTTGTAGAATTTGTACCTCGAATCTCCATTTTATGGTAATTAAATGATAAGGATGTTAAATAATGACTAAGTATTCGGGGTTGAGGCAGACACTAAAGGGCAATGCCTCAGCAGGTCTGGCATGTTTATTGAAAGGATTTGTTCTGTAAAAGTCTAAAGGCCAAACTCAAGGATCCAGAAGGCCACACGTGGCCCCAAGGCTGCAGGTTCCCCACTCTTGAGTTAGATAAAGCTTTACTAAACTCCTTTCTTTCATACTAACTTAATTAATAGCAGAAGATATGGTTCCAAGCAAATAACATTTGCCCTAGAGGGCTCATTATTGGAACTTCCTTACATCTTTTCCACATGTTTTTCCAGATTAACATGTAGGTACAGACAACTAAGGTACATTGTTTGCATTTGTTGGTGAAGTCCAAGTTTCAGTCAAGCCTTTCGCCCAGAAGGTGTGCCCTGTACCTCTACAATGTCCGATTAGGTGGGAGATTCCCAATCCCCCTGCCTCCTTCCCTCTGCTCCCTCTCTCCTTTCCCTCCCCTAAACTATGGCATATGTATCCCATAGAATACTTTTCTACATGTTTGCAGAAATATTGTGTTTTCAAATAAAGTAAGAGACAAAATGAGTGAATGGGGTTTCAAAGAAAATAAAAAAGAGCAGAGTTCCTTAGGTTCAATGCATGGGAAGTCCTGACATCTTTGCTGTGTGCCAATCAGCTCCCCGTATCACCCCCGAAAGCATTGACCAATGGTCCATTCTAATAGCGGTTGATAGAAAACTTTTGTAGTATTCTTTAGCGTCATCAAAATGGTCTAAGTTATTATCTTCTGCCAAGCTCTTTAGATTTAAGAAACAGTTTTTGGCACAGATGACAGCTCCACCCTTGTTACTAAGCTGTTCCTATGGTAGAGCATTAACATCGACCCTTGTAAACAAAAGGTTACATCCCAGGAGGTCCATTACTACATAATTGCACGAGTATTCCCAAATAATTTTAGGAACACATTCATGCAAGACCAAATGCAATTTATAAATGATATTTTAAACAGACCTAGGAAAATAAAACATTACTTATAATAAGCCACATTCCTGTTTAAAGAACAGGATTTTAGTATTGAACAAAGAACTTTGAAGAAATAGTATCCGAAGTAAAATAAGATACCAGATGTTTTAACTTACTTTCAAGTGTGTACATGCCAGGAGATTCTCAAGGGAAGCTTTTCAAACTCTCTGGCAAAACCTGTGGGATATATCAGGATCTCGGAGAGTTAGGTGTAATGTAAAAGCCATACTCAAAATGTTTATCAGTATTCTAATAAGTACTACAGAAAATAAATCAGAAGGCTTTTAGTTTTTTTTCACAAGTATTCATAGACTAATAAGAATATTAAGACTAAAACAGGGAAAGAGATGTTGGCTAAAGTTTTGGACCATACTAAACCTCAAATAAACCAATTAGTAGGAAATTAAGGCCATAAAAAGAAATGAAGAATATTTAACAATATCATTATCCATAGTAAAAACCGGGACTGCTATTAAATCACCACAAGGCCAATGGAATTCAAAAGAAGCATTAATTTAAACCCTAAAATATTAGACAAATGAGAAAAAATACACATTAAATATTCACAATGCCAAGATAGTTCTATTTAGAATCAATTGATTAAAGCACAAATTTTATCAATGTCACCAAATACTGCCAGTATTTATCTGAAGTGACAGATCTGTTTTGTGTATTTTTGAAGAGAAAAATCGCTAACTATGCGAATAAGAACAATTGTAGTCTGTCAGTCATTTGTTCCTCCAATAAGAATCCTGGTCCACTAGTGAGCCACAGGCCAACCTCACTGCTCACAGAACCCACACTGGCTTCTTCCGCAAGGTAGTTGATGATGTCTCAATAGAAATGCTTTATCTCTAGTTTCAATTTTGCCACAACAGATATTTCAGAGGAGTGGCTAAATGTTGACATGACATTAATACATTTTACTGCTTCTTGTAGGGCATTCTTAAAATTGCCATTGCTCCTCAGTGATTGCCCAATAATGAAATGAGCACCTCTGTGCCACCGTCCGATTCTAAGGAGCAGCACGCCTGCCCACCGTTGCTTCACACCCCTCGGGCTAAAGTCAGCACACTGAAAAATTTCAATTACTGTCTTAATATTATTATGAAAGCAGTTTGGTTTTCACCCTCACAAACCCTCTGAAAGCCATATATTCCATGGACTTGGGGGATGTTGTCACTTTGAGAAACACTGGCATGTGTCTTAAATTCCAAAAGCCCTGATAACTCTAACCCAGAGATAACGTCAGCTACTACCTGGTAACAATGACGTTCTACGGAAAGAATTACCAGGTGGGGAAAAGCAACCTATGTACTTCAGGTGCAGGATCACCTGGCAGGAAAGCAGAAGAATACGATCCGTTCTTCCCAAGCCTAGGAGGCCAATTCTAAACATGAGTAGTTGAAGGAGGCCCCGAGATGTACTTTCAGTAATACCTGATATTGATTCAAGAGTGAAAAGCTGAACCCAGTGCAACTTGCTCAATCTTGCTGACCAATCTCCTACAATAATCTGCTTTGGAGAATTCCTTATGATCTATACTTTCCTTTAGCTTGACCACTTGCTTGAGGGTGATAAGACCTGATGGTGACAAGTTTTCTCTTTATGCCTTTCTTAAGGGGAGTTATCGGGCTGATGCCATCAGACAATCCAGTGTGTCATAAAACCACTGCCCGAGAGCAGTATCTGCAGCCCTTGAAGTGTGAGAAGGGACTGAGACATTTTGATTCATTTTGAGGAGTATTTAAAGTACACTGGGGCCACCAGACATAGCTCACCTCTATTACAAATAGGAAATCAATATGGTTGATACAAGTTGTGATAGAAACATGTAAGAGGAAATAAAGTGAAAAGGTGAAGTTTTTAGAAAAATAGTTTTTTCCTTCTATTCTCCTCAAATTAAAAAAAAATATTCAATGTAAAACTCAAAATTCTAACCATAACAAAAAATGAAAAATATTTTTGGGAAAAAGAGAGTAAGAAAGAGACAGAGAGAGAGAGATGAGAACAGGGGCAAGGTTAAAACAAACACAATAAATCCTCATAAGAAGGAAGAGGTAAGACGCAGCCTGTAACCCCAGCAATTTTGGAGGCAAAGGCTGAAGGACTGATTGATGCCAGGAGTTTGTAATAGAGACTAGCCTGGGCTACACAGCAAGATCCAGTCTCTACAAACAAAATAAGCTAAAATTATCCAGGCCTAGTAGCACCTTCCTATGGTCCAAAGTACTTGAGAGGTTGAGGCAGAAGGATCGCTTAAGCCCAGGAGTTGGAGGCAGCATGAGATGCGATCACGTGGGAGAGAGAGTGAGACCCTGTCCCACCAGAAAAAGCAAAATAAAATAAAAGCAAGAAATAAAATTAGAAAGGAAAAGAAACCAAAAGCAACTACAAATCTTAAAATTGCAATATTTTACTTTCACATTGAAGAGAAGAGGAAAATAATATATTATTTGTAAGACAGTTACATGAACAGCGTAGTGAGTCAAATTGTACAACTATTTAAAATATTAAGAAGACATTAAATGAACGGCTCAATTATTTACACACTGAATATTAATCTACTATGTCAGAGACCAGGCATTGCACTTTATATCCAATGAACACGAGACTCAGATTTTGCTTTGAAACACACACAATGAGAGGACAGAATACCTTTCTATTCAATCTAAACTCCTAGTCTTCTAGTGGAGTGGAGTATCCCAAGCCCTTCCCACGTTCCTCCCACCTCAAACATCTACCATACCCTCCCATTCAGCAGAGTGGGTCTCAAATTTGCTGAAAAAGGAAATAGCAAAATCTAAAGAGAATTTCGATCTTTTCCCTTCCACCAAGTTCACAAAGCATCTTGCTTCTGTTACCATCTATTTTGCTTTCTTCTGGCTCCAGCACATACATTATCCTTGCTCTGAATCAGATCTTCCTAACCTGTGGCATGGGACACAGTGGGGTTCTCTCGCCTTACACAGAGTGGTCATAATGTTCACGTGCGATTTAAAATGCTATGCTATTGTACACGCACTTATGGACTCCCTGTGTTACCTGCACTTGGCTTCTGGAGCTCTTCTTCCTTTCTTCTTCTCCATCTCAGTCTTTAAACTTCTTGTGAGAATAACCTCCTCCTCCAGATATCCCATGGTGGATGTCCCAGAGCGTAGCCTGGTGTCACTTAATACCATCTACTTTCCCTCCTTCAAAGATCAAAGATCAGATCCAGGATCTAACCCACAGCATCAAATGACATCTCTGTCCTTTCATTTTACAATATCAAACTCTAGTCTTGATCTGTTTACTAAATTATGGACTTATAGTAGCAGCAGTAAATAACTTTGATAAAGATATCAAACTTGAAATATATGACGACTTGCAATGCATTATTTGAGTTTGGCAGAAATGTAGAAACATTCCTTAGCGAAGAATAAAATGAATTTCATAATTTGTTTTTTCAGATACAAGTAAATGTACTCTTTGCTATATTCTGTGAAGGCATAATTTTGTTGCCTCATAAATGACAACACACAACTATTATGTGTTTTCTGAAATAAGTGTCTGATGGTTTATCTTTATGTACATAGTATTTTGATGTGTCCCTTTATTCAAATGTTTATTGATCATATTTTCTTAACTTTTTGATACTCTCACTAATTCTGTGACTATTATCCGTATTTCATTAAATAAAAAATAAATAAGCTACTAGTTTAAAAAACCAAGTTTGCTCTATTTGTACCTGGCAGAGCCATTATTCAGTCACATGTCCTTTGCCCTCTCATAAAGGACAAAATCTAATGATGGTTTTGTCTTAGAGAAAGATGCAATCTCCAAATAAAAGTTTTAATAATAACTTAAGATACAATATTCAAAAAATAACCCATACAAGGTATTCCCTGGTATTTTCGTGGAAATATCTAGATTCATAATATTTTATTTTACTAATCCAACATATCCTAGATTCTATTAAGCATAGAAGAATTATTTTTTCATTATGTAGGATTCACAATTTCCTTTATTTTAATTCTTTGTCCCAGCATAGAAAATCAGAGTTCCTCAAGGGCTCTGGTGACTGGCCAACTAAATCTTCTCTTGTGCAGGCTTGAACCCACCAAGAAGCAATTCAGAGGCCCAGATAAAGTTATTTAGGATGTTTCCCCAAACCCTGTAAGATCAAGCATGTTGCCAAATACACAGAAACTAACCCTGGTTGAGCCACATTCCTGAGTCCCTCATCTAAACTTCATAGCATGACATCCTCATTGAGAACATACTTGGGTAGAACATCCTTTCCCATTACCTGTCATGAGGAAGCAGAAGGTGTCTGTATATAAGTTCCCCAATACTGTAAGTGATTTGAACTGATCATCCTGCATTGAACGGTTCTCTCTTTTGAATCCCATGTGGTCCCATCTAGGGATGCTCTGGAGTCGTCCCAAGTAAGAACCCCTCTTCCATGGCTTTGGGGGCAAATCCAGCCATGGGTTAAGGCAGATAATACATATTATATGCCTGAATTTAGAGAATGACTGGAAACATGAGAATTGTAATTTTAATCATGGACAGAAAATATATACCCTGTGTCTCCTTTACATAATTTAACTGGCATTTTGTGTTGAAGGTTGCTCTCTTAAAATAGCGAGTTATCACTGCATGCCAAATGTCTTACCAGTTGAAGAATAAAGAGATGGAGAAAACAGTGTTCCTATCTTCAAAAAGTTCATAGTTAAAATAATTTAATCCACAGTTTGGCGATGCATTTACAAGAAAGGAAGTTTCACAAATATTTAATTAGTTCAACCCATTCTTGAAGTCTTACAACAATGTAAAAAGAGAGATGAAAGAACTAATCAAAGGGAAAGATATTTTCACTGAACTTTAAGGAACATTTTTTAATTTCAGTTAACAATTAAATGTAATGAGGAAAACAAGAAATAGAACGCTAGGAATAGTGATAGGAAGTAGAGTTATTGTAATTTTGTACAAAAAAGGAAAAATGTTTAGTTTTTTTTATAATCCTATCTGTGCAAGCTAATTGATAACAGTTACTAAATTTTTATATTAAATATATCTATCATGCTTTTATAAAACAATGTAATCCAAATACTTTAATTGCATCTTCCTATTGTTTCCAGTCAGTCAGAAACATACTAATCTTAAACAACAGAATCATGCCTAATGTAACAACAGGCTTATATTAGAAAGGAATTTATAGGGACGATGTTTATGTCCCATGAAATCTAAAAGTATATTTCAATTTCTACAAAAAATCTTATTGAACTTTTCATAGTAACAGTGACTCTAGCAACTGAACAACTTTTACATATGTATATGCTATTTTCACAATTACTTGCACAGCAGAAAAAATGTATATGTACACAACTAGAAATCATTCTCATGACTATAGTTGAATAAAATATGGACTCTTCTCCCACAACCTTTAGTGATACCTGTGAGTAAATAGGAAGGTTGCTTTACCCTTTATTTTTTAGACATATGATCTGATGTAGAAACAAATGTATATGATTTAAAACTTTGATTGAAAATTCCTGAAATTCCAATAATTTGTTTACTGGATGGTTATGCCAATGAAACAATGGGCAGGGAGGAGATTCATGAGCTATTCCAGTGAGAAATTTTGGATACAAGTAGAAATGTCCTTATTCCAAATTCCTAAGAAAATAATACAAAAAAAATTAAAAACAAACATGCAGTCTCATTTCTTCTGGGCGTTACCATTCTTAGGAAATTAGAAATTTAAAAATCCATCTGCTGTAGAATTTTCAAATGATGGCTTGCTCTTACAATTTGATAAATTCAATTCACCTTAAAATCCATGTTTTATATAGAGTTCTTATCTATGCTTGATAAAATCACAACACTTAATTTCATAGCCAGAGATTTTCAATTAGCAAACTCATTTTTGACAGCAATTTGGATAGTAGTGTGACAGCCTCAGTATAGATACAAAATTGAAAGTGCCATCAATGGCCAAATGTATTTTAGAGTGCTATTTTTCAACTTGTACAACAAAAATTAAGCTTTAAATGAAATTCAGTTGTACAAAAATCTGGCTTCACTCTGCAGAATTCTTGGGTGAGACTTAGGGTTGGGAAATAGTACATTTTAATAAGTGTTTATTGAAAATAATCAAGGGTGCATGATCCAAATTATCTTTTTAAAATATTTTATTATGATTGAGTTGAAAATTTGGCTTTTCAAATGTAAGAATTTTTTCTGTCATAATACACAAAAATGCATGAAATTACACTATGAAATTTGAATAAATAAACTACGTGATTATTCATATACTGCAGCTGCTTTTAATTTAGAGGAAATGTATTTCAGCGTACCATGTGAAATTTAGGTATTCTATGCCCTACAACGTATACTAAGAACATTCCAGAGCTTATTAAATGTAAACATATTAATAAACTATGGAACAAAACTAGATAATATCCAAGTCATAAATTATGAATAAGATTCCAAAGTAATCAGGATTAAAGAAGAAAAATATATAATGCTTCTTCCACTAAGTATGTTTTATATCTTAGCAATGGCATCAAGATTGAAGCACATTCAGTTTATATCATTATCTACTGGATAGTGATGAAGAGGTAAGATTCAAATGGTCAATAATAATGCACTTGGTTATCCATTACTCTACTTTACTGTTCAACATTATTCATAAAATGTTCCATATCCTGAATCACCTTAGTAAACACCTCGAAGACTATAGGCTTGCCTCAAGGGCTATGTTCAGTAAGTACAATATATTAGAAGATTTTAAACTTATTTTTTGATGGAACTAACAGTGCAATTATACTCATATCAAAAATTAAATAGGAAATAAGAAACTGACATAATTTGCAGGGAGAAAATGTAGGCTGGAAACTGTAGTGGAATGAATGACGTGTATCAGAAAAAATGTCCTGTCCCTGTCCAATAGTGAAAGCAAAGGGGACATTCAGGAAGCTGTGTGAATGTCTACAAACCTTGCATTAGAAAAAATACCTGATTTTGTTTTTGAACGCATAATTTCATTGTGGGCAGCAGAATTATTGGTTTCCTCTAGCACTTATTAGATTTATGGTGTGGCCAAGTCCTTTAACCTTTCTGAGCCTCAGTTGTCTTAACTCTCAAGAGGAGGCCATTACCAAAGCCACCCCATACAGAGGTAAGAGTAAAATGAGTAATACCTGTGAAACATAAATAAGACAAATAATTACATCAGTTACTCACTATCATTCTGGCCATTATTTCCAGATGTTTTAAGGCCTCCAATAAACCCTACCCAAGATAGATCAGTATCAAATAAATAAGGAAAGCAAACATTTCTTACTGATTTTAGAATTGATCTTTGGTCACTCTTTTTTTTTTTGTAATTTTTTTTGTAGAGACGGAGTCTCACTTTATGGCCCTCGGTAGAGTGCCATGGCCTCACACAGCTCACAGCAACCTCCAACTCCTGGGCTTAAGCGATTCTCCTGCCTCAGCCTCCCAAGCAGCTGGGACTACAGGCACTCACCACAATGCCCGGCTATTTTTTGGTTGCAGTTTGGCTGGGGCCGTAGTTTGAACCTGCCACCCTCGGTACATGGGGCCGGTGCCTTACCGACTGAGCCACAGGCGCCACCCCGATCTTTGGTCACTCTTTAAAGCAGTGACTCTAAAGCAGTATTTTACTGGGTATTAATTTCTGGTCACTACTACTTCAGATGTTAAATAAAATAAAATTCAATAGGAGAATAATTTTTGAGTAATAATTTTTATGCCTACTGGACTTTTTTCAAAGGTTGATTCAGAACAGAAGCTTCATTTTATGAGTCATTTTATGAGTCTAGTGTTTGTGATTAGCTTCTGATTTAGTCAAAAACCAAGAAATTCGATATTGCTATAAATCTGTAATGGATATGTTCATTTTATAATATGTCCTAATGTTTTGTATCATTACTGATCAATCAATTCTGTTTTATCTTTTCTAATCATTCATATGATTTTATCTTCTGTTCTAATTAAAAACAATGTATGAAAAGAAAGTTTTCTAAAAATTTAAAATTTCAAGCAAAAAATAGACTACTAAGAATCTACCATGAAGAAAATACTTGGATAGAGACAATGACAAATGAAAGAAAGCTATTTTCTTAATTATATCTTATAATAGAAAATCATGACATAGGTAAAGTTTTTTAAATGTCTTCATAAGTTTGCTTATTTATGTTTTACATTTTCGTGAATAGCTTTGGATTATCATTATTTTTTTTTAGAGACAGAGTTTCACTTTGTTGCCCTCAGTAGAGTATCATGGCATCACAGCTCACAGTAACCTCCACCTCTGGGGCTTAGGTGATTCTCTTGCTCAGCCTCATGAGTAGCTACAGGGCACCCGCCACAATGCCCAGCTCTTTTTCTGTTGCAGTTTGGCCCGGGCTGGGTTTGAACCCGCAACCCTCGGTATATGGGGCCGGAACCCTCCTCACTGAGCCACAGGGACTGCCTGCTTTGGATTATTTTTATTAGTAAAAATAATGTTGACAAAAGGAACCTCTAAATAGAGAAAAATACAACTAAGAATTAAAAGTTATTCCTAAATCTAACATCCAGAATTGATCATATTTGGTGAACTTTTCTTATAGACTGCCTTTTTTCATACATTGCACAAATATACCATGAAATGTAGTATAGATGGGCACAGTTTTACACTTAACATAGATGGATTCATGATAAACATACCATCTTGAAACATTTATTTTATTCAGTATTATGCCATAAGCAACATTTGTTACATACAACATGACGAGTTTAAAAATCTCTCCCAAATTTTCACCAATATCAACTGTCTTTCAGTGAACAAGGAGCATGCATTAACACAGCAAATATTTCTTTGGACTAAATGTTTAGTGGTGGAATTACTAGAAAACATATGAACTTTATGGAGTAGCTTTAGAGCATTTGTATCAACTTTGACTCATACCTGCAATAAATGAGAGTGAATAAGTTTCCAGTCCTGTCAATAAAAGATTTTATTAGTCTTTTTAATTATTCAGGATGAAAAAATGTCATTATTATTGATGTTTTTGCCAATACCAATGAGATTAAGCATCTTCTGAAACATATTTTGGGCATTTGCAAATTAACGATTTGCCTTTTATTTCTCTTGTTAAGTTCTCAAGTATATTGGAGGTACTCTTGCCAGATCTATCTCCAGTCGTATCCCTGAAGTCTCCACTTGTCTTTATTTTGGCTGTTCTACTCTAATCAATGTCTCACACACACATGGATTACTCTTGGTTACTCTTACTCACTTGACACATGATTCATTCTACTGCCCTTCAAAGTACTGTGTATGCAATGATAAAATCCTTTTTATTTAAAACAAAGTAAAAACATGTTACATAGATTTTTTTAAATATAATTTTAAATTCCTACTGGATAACTTAAAGAAAATCCAAATCTTACTATAGTCTATGAAGCCCTTTGTCACATCACTCCAACACCACACGTCTTTATTTATTTATTTTTTATTAAATCATAGCTGTGTGTATTAATGCAATCATGGGGTACCATGCACTGGTATTATATGCAATTTGAAATATTTTCATCACACTGGTTAACATAGCCTTCCTGGTATTTTCTTAGTTATTGTGTAAGACATTTATATTCTACAGTTAGTAAGTTTCGCATGTGCCCTTGTCAGTTGCATCATAGATAACAGCACATGTCTTTTATATTCATTATCTATTGGGGCATAAAATTATCACAAAATGTAGGAGCTTAATGTAGTAAAAATTTATTATTCCACACATTTTCTGAGGATTATAAATCTAGGGGAAATTTGAGCTAAGCATTTGTGGCTCAAGATCTTTAATGAAGTTGCAGTCACGTTGTTTGCTAAAGTTCCATTTTTGAAGATTTTTTGGGCTGGGGGATTTGCTCTAAGCTCACTACCATGTTTATGGGCAGGAGACTAGTTCCTCTCCCTGTGAACCACTGGGCTGCTCACAATAGGATATCCCCAAGAGCAAGATCCACGAGAAAGAAAAAAAGTGACCAAGAAAGAAGCCAGAATCTCTCTCGCAACTTTATCTCAGAAGCAACATCTATTCTGCCTTATTAATCACACAAACCAATCTGTACAATGTAACAACAGACTCTTTCAGTGGCTGTGATCACACCTTGCTAACTAGACTACAGCCATAGAACCTTTCGATTTTATCCATTATTTCTCTCTTTGCAAACTTTATAGTAACTGTTCTATTTGTCTGTAACAATTTTTCCCAGATCGCAGCTTGACTGATTCTAATACAGTATTCAGGTCTCAGTTCAAATGCACCCTCCCTGAAGAAAATTTTAATCTATTTGTGTTTGCTGATTTCCTCATTCTGTCTTCTTACATGTTAATGAGAACAAGGACCATGTATCTGCCGGGTTCACTCCCATGCATAAAATAAATGCCTGGCAAATGATATGTATCTCTGTGAAAGTTATTTATTTGTTAGCATCTACATGAAAACAAAACAATGTATATACCAGAAATCTTTTTATACACCATGAATGGAAAATATTTTGCATTTTTCTTTTTCATCTTAAATATTTTGCATTTAACATGAAGAGCATAGTACTAGCACACTAATGTGTACATGTATATGTATTATAATCATTCATATATTATAACTAGTTCATAAAAAATCAGTGACTCAAGTTTCTATAGTAACAGTAGGGGAAGGGAAGTCAACATTTACTGAAAATATATGAAAATGTGTAGTTAAAAACAGAAACTTTTCTAAACCATTCTAAACATATATATTTTTCACATTAAGCAATTTAGCTTCAGAGAAGATAATTACTTCTCCAAAGTCACAGAATTAATGCTGAAAAAGCAACATTTTACTTAGATCTGCAGGATGTCGAAGACATCCCTCTCTGTCATTCTACTCTATAGTGGGAAGTTTGAGTAGCATGATGAAAATTCGAAATCGTATTTATTGTTGTTTACTTTTGTCAGTGAAATGATACTCATACACTTCTTTCATTTGTTAAGCTAACATGTTTCTAATCAAGATCCATTGATAATAAAGGAGTCACTAACACATACGAATAAAATGACTAAGGTTAGTAAATGTTCACCTAATTACAAAAACTCCGTTTTCCTGTTACAGCAAAATACATTTTCCAAAGTGGCATGACAGTATAAAACACGTATCTATCTTTCTAAAAACTAGATTCCATTATTCAGCTCTTACCAAACAAAAGAAAATATACCCAACAAACCGAATATGCTACCTAGTTCCAAGAAAGTATAGAAGCATCACAGATTTTTTTCCCCTCACAATAGCAATTTTGAAGCTAATTTAGTGCGAGCTTTCGACTTCAATGAGAGAAACTGGCTATTTCATGTATTATTCACATTTTATATTTTCGAATACATATTTCTCTATTATGCGTGGTTCCGTGTATATCTGTATATACGTATTTGTATTGCCTTATTTATTATTCTGTTTGTGTTTTCTGGATATGTTTTTTTTTTCAGTGTTTATTTGATGACCATTCCCTTCAAATAATCAGCCTTTTGTTAAGTTTCCTGAGTTCAACTGCAGTTCCACACAGATCCAGAAATGGAAAGTGTCCAGGTCTGAGTTTTATTCATTTTGTTTTCTGCTGGTGACAAATGACTAACCATAGATACTGTTAGAGAATTTCTTAGACTACATTTAAAAATAAGTTGAGATTTCAGGGACTACTTCCTTGGAAGATTTCACCCCCAATATTAGCTGTTTGGTAAACTTGGATTTTCTACAGCTGCTGAATTTTTGAGTTTCCTAGGAGACAGTAAGCTAGCGTCACTTTCTTAAAAAACGATGAAAGCTCTCTTAGTCTGGGTCTATGCCTTGTTGATTCACAAGAATGAATCCTTTGATAAAAAAGACTAGACAAGAAGGCATGCATTAGATGATGAGATTTAAAACTATTTATGACAGATTTTGTATAGAATTATAAAGCCAGAAAACTATGATAAAAGATTAGAAGATATTTCATAATAATATAAGAGTTTTTTTTTTCTTTTTGCATTAATCCACATCTTTTAGAAAAATAAAACACAGAAAGAAGTATGCTTGCCTGGTCCTTCCTTCCTTCTTTCCTTTTTTCCTTCTTTCCTTCCCTCCTTCCTTCCTTTCTTCCTTTCTCTTTCTCCCCTTTCCTCATTCTTTCTCTTTCTCCCTCTCTCCATAAATACATAAATAAATTAATTCCAAAACAAAGACAAGTTGATTCACAGAAAGTCCTTTTCAAACTCATTAAAAATACCATTGTGATCTTTCCACCTTTTCATAATGAGCAAAGTTAGAAAATCAATATAGATGAGTATCTCCTCTCGAGATTTTTTATCTCCTTTTTTTCTCACCAACTGATTACAGCACTTCACAGATAGTTACACTTGAAAAATGTTCCTGCCTTTCTTTTCCTTTCCTGCAATTGTTTGCTTTACCTCTATGATTTGTCAGTTAGTGAAATGCCTAAAAATGGTGTTAAGTGTCCAATTTCCCTCTGTGAAACATACTGCTATGCTTAATAGCTTTCTGTGTGGTCCCCGAAACGTAATAAAAAGGTATACCATATATAGCTATGCCATATATAGAATCTTTCATTCTTGAAGAATTAAAGATTAAATTGTTAAATTCTCAAAACCCCTTTAAACTGAGAATTATAGGTAGTGATTCTAGTAGAAATGTATGCAGTTATAATTTAACAATTTTAAAAGTAGAAAAAAAGATAAAAATTATTTTTAATCTAAATTAATGTTACTATATAGTTAGGATTATTAAGCCTCTGCTACAGTTACCTTAACCCTATGTTTTAATACAAATGTGTTTTGCTCTTTCTTCATCTCTGGCTGAGGGCAGCAGGGGGCACTCTCATCCTGGCTGTCAGCCTCAGGATGGCACAAGGGGCTTCAGCCAAGGGTGACACATTCCACTCTGCTCACTCTTCATTGGCCAAAGCTTGTCACGTATCAGGCCCAACTTCAGAGACAAGTGTTTTACAAACTTTGCACATAGACAGAAGCCCTGTTAGAGAATTGTAGCCTAAACTACCTATAGTTTAGTAAATGCACTTTGTAAATAGGGAAGGATATGATTTTGAGTAGTAGCTTTGAGTGAAGACAAAAAAAGTGAACAAACAATTGTCAGACAAATGATTTTAAGTTAATTTTATTTATTTTATTCATTTGATATTTTTGGGTAAGGGCCTAAATGCATTTTGTTTCCTTTCATATTTGTTTTTCTGGTTATCTCAAAAATCAGAAAGAAATCAACTATTGTGACTTTTTGAAAAATGTTTATGTTTGTTCTTTCATCAAATGTTCACATTTATTTTAAAGGTTCTACTTAAAGTTAAGCAGTTTTCAGACATTTAATCCGTTCTCTATGGATATCAGCTAGTGAGTCACAGATGCGTTGCTGATTTTGCTTGTCCAAGCACTATGTCACGTCTCCCAAATCAGAATTACAGGTTGGAATAAGAGAAACCTTAGGCTACAAGGATGATCTATAATAAAAATAATAAAAGACCTATAATTTTTAGTTATTACTAGGTGCTTCGCATTATTCTGTTTAAGTTTTACAACACCTTAAATAAGATGATTTTATCATCATGTACTTAAAGAGAAAACAGGTATAAAGATGTTCGGTGACTTGTCCAGAGTCAGAAAGCTAGTAAATAGTGAAGATGAAGTTCACATTTGGGTAGAAAACCAGCTAATTATTTTGAATTTACCTTGATTCTCAAGAGGGTATGCACGTGCCTGTTGTAGTATGTATTGCTGTATTTCCAAAGCTAAAATGCTAAGAAATGATAATTACAGAATGAAAGCCACAAAGGAAATGTGATATATTTTCTGTTTCATAATTAGCAATGATTATGTGTTGCTTTATTTTGCATACATCTTTTCCTTTTTCTATCAATATTATTTATTATGTATTATTTATATAGGTTTTTGGTATGCTACCCTTGCATATTATATTTTAAGGGTACCTAAAAGATGTCATTGGGTATGTAGTATTTATTTACATAATTCTAAGATTAAAATTAGGTAACGTGTGGGAAAACACTTCCTAAAGAGTAAATCCCATAGACTCATATAATTAACAATTATTATTCTCTTTGCAATGTCTTAGAAAATGGGCACTATGACATATTATATACACGGTGTGTCCTCAAATACCACCATATTCTTTAGTTTTCCTTGGGGGATAGTGTGGGGAAGAGTTAAGATATAAGCAGTATATCAACATAACAGTCAAATTCATTAGAATCTGAGGGATTAGGAAAATAGATCCCAGGAAAATAGATCTATTTGTTGCAGTAAGACAGGTGAAATTAGGCAGAGACTCCTGAAAGAAGTGTAGTCCCCCCAAAGTAACTACGTATCTGTGTGGGCAGATCCTGCATAGGGAAAGTAGAGGACACTAGCAGGGTTCCTGGGAGAAGTCGCAAGCCAGAGAAGCTAATAGAGGCCCAAATAATAAAAGGCCTAATAGAGGCATTAGAAGAATGAAAAGCCAACTAAATCAAAAGGCAGCATTCAGTGAAACTAGACTCAGGTGTAAGGAACGCAACAATATTTTTACTACTAAACTGAATAGTTTGTCAGATATTTTCCTGCCTGATAACAAGAAATGTAATACAGGGAAACCCAAGAAAACCTAGTTAATTTCAGGTCCCTGTATTCATATCAAAATTGTCCCCTCTCCCTGTTTCTACACAGCACCATGTGGGTTTGGGTAACCGCCTGACTTTGAGATTTAATCCTGGCGTCCACTTATACACGTCCCTCCTGGCGGGGGTGGTCACAGACTTCTCTCTTTCTTTGCCTACAGTTTTACCAACATGCCTACAGTTTCATTACTGTTTCTGATTCTCAGTGACCATATCCCACAAATCCTTGATTCTTCTTGATATTATCTCATAAACTTTATGCGTACATTTCTTTGGGGATTTGTCTTTTGTTTATCAAATATGGAATGTACAATCTTTTCTTCTCTATGAAGCACAGCTTTACAATGCAAAAAATCTTTAAAAGTATGATTTCTGCCATAGATTAAAAAAATTATTTTAGACATTAAAGCTAAGAAATATGTATTTTGTTCTCTGTATCTAACTTTCTAGGCTCATCTTCTGGAGGCAAAACTACAGTCCATTTTGATGCTGAAAAGGTGGAAGGGTAAAAAGTGAAGGAAGGGAGGAAAACAATGAAAGGATGAGTGGGAGGAGGGAGAGCTAAAGATAAGAAAAAAAGAAGGAATGGGAGAAGAAGGGAAGAAACTAAAACTTTGATAGCACATGACTTAATTTCCTAATCTGCTGCTGATCAACAGAAAGCCAAAAGAACACACACAAACAAAATAAAAACAAAAAAACACAAAGTAATTGACTTGTGATGGGCAAGAATTTAAATCTAAGACATGAAATAATAAAATCTCTATAAGAAAGCATGGGGAAAACTCTTGATAATATTGGCACAAGGAAAGTACTGGGAATCACACAAACACAAAAAATAAATAAAAGGGACTCAATCAGGCTAAAAAGCTTCTGTACAGCTAAGGACACAACAATTAAAGCAAACAAACAACCTTCATAGTGGGAAAAGGCATTTACGTGTTACAGATCTGACAAAGAGCTAAGAACTAGAATCTACAGAAAACTCTAACAACAAAAAAGAGCAAACAATGCCATTTGTCACTGGGCAAGAGACATCAACAGAACATTCTCTGAAGAAGACAGGTGAATTGCCCACAAATACATGCAAAAATACTCATCTTCCACAAATATCAGAGAAATGCAAATAAAAATGACCTTGAGATATCACTTAACCCCAGAAAGAACAGCACATATCACCAAGTCCCAAAGCTGCAGTCGCATTTGTTGTGGAGAGATGGGAACACTTTGACATAGCAGGATGGAAGCTAGTGCAGCCCCTTTGGGAAGAGTTATAGAGAGTTCTCAAAGAACCAAAAGTAGACCTTCCATTCTATCCTGCTATATCATTACTAGGTATTTATCCAGAAAAAAAATACCACCAGTACATTTCCATCAGAATGTTTATCTCAGCTCAATTCACAATCGCCAATATACACAATCAACCAAGTGCCCATCAATCCATGAATATACAAATAAACTGTGGTATATGTATACCATGTGGTATATGTATACTATTCAGCCATGAAAAAGTGGAGACTTTACATCTAGTGTACTTCTCTGGGTAGATTTGGAGAACATCCTCCTAAGTATCACAAGGATGGAAAAGAAAGTATGCAATGTACTCAATACTAATATGAAACCAATAGATGAACAACTATACTCCCACATGAAAGAAAAACACAACTACATCCAAATGGGAGGTGGGGGGGGGTTGGAAGGGGAGGAAGGATGGAGAGGGGTGGAGGGAGGGAGCTTGGTGTGCCACCACCTAACTGGCACAGTGTAAGAGTACACGGCACACCTCCTGGGTGAAGGACTCAACTGCAATTTGAACTCTGGCTAACAAATATAAACAATGTAACCTAATTATTTGTACCCTTATATCAATCTGAAATTTAACAAAAAAGAAACACAAAGTCCAAAACATTAGCAAGATTATCAAAGTTTCATGATCAAGTGTGGTCCATAATATAGAAACAGAGATGAGATAGAAGGATGGATTCGGTGAATGGAACAGCTATTATAACATTCAGATTATTGAAAAAAGGGGAATGGAAGTAAACTGCCAAAACTGCTTCTGGCACTTGAAAACCAGCTAAAACTAGAAACCTTCATCCTTTACTAATAATAACCCCCCATTACCTACACTCACGGGGTCTAGGGATAAAGTGTCTCTTCCTGTGATTGATTATGATACTTCATCATTTGGATAAATGTTACAACAGAGACTGTCATTTATTTCATTCTTTAGCAGCCATTAAATGACCTTCATTTTTTTAAGTAATTAAAAATGAAGATAAAATTGATAAGAAAGGTAAAATGGTCTTTCAACCCTTGAAAAATACTGTATTTCACAATAATAACTTCTCTTATATCTGTTAATTATAATGATTTTGAATTTACAGATACAGTGTAGAGTAAATCTTTCTGGGCATAAGTAGTAACTTCAACTGGAATAAATAATGTATTCTACTATTTATGGAACATTATTAGTTCATTAAATGGATACTTAAGACACAGAATGTGCTATAAAATGAACAATAGAAGAATCAAAAGTGGCAAAGGTTAACATCTACTGGAGAATTAGACTCATGGAAACATATTTAGGGAGCATGGAAAATGCACACCTGGTGATGCGTGATTTGATTAATTACAGCCAGCACACATTCAGGCAGGGAGGTCATGCTTAACAAAGCTATTACAATACTTTGAAGTTATTACTGCCAAAATAATTCAAATTCAATTCATAAAGTCTACTCAGACTTTAGGAAAGCTCTGGATGAGGATTATTATACAGTCTTAATAGATTAATTAAACACCATGTAATGGGAAGTAAAATTAATTATGATAGGAGAGTAGTATTTAGTATTTCCATCCTAATAACATCAACATGGAAATATTTCTAACTAAAAAATAAAAATGGAGATGAAAACTGTTAAAATCTTGTGTTCTCATTGACAAGAAAGATCACCAAGGTTAACTACAAAATAATATATTGTTATAACTAGAAGTCCTGACATTAAGCAAAAAATAAGGATATAGAAACACCAGAGTGATACCGTTAGAAGCCTATGGGGAAACAGTCATTTTAGATTACATTTCCTTCTAGTTATAGAAAAAATGCATATTAAATAAGGCCCAAGGATAAAATATGGATATCAGTTCATAACTGAGGTTGAGGAAATGCAAGATTACTTATATATATATAAATTACATAGATATATAATATATATACATTATATATATAAATGTTTTCACAAGATGCTTAAATAACAGAGAGGTAATAACATAAAGAAGAAATTAAGATAATTTATTCACAGAATTCTAGTTAACCCAACTAGTTACAAGTCATTTCCTACACTTAAACTTTATTTCGAAAAATATATATAAAAGTCAAGACCTTCAGTTAATTACATAATTTTCGTTTATATAGCATATGTAATATACTTGGGACTTCAATAGAAAGTGTAGAATCAAATATTTCTTTAAAACTTATTTTCCATAAATAAAATTCCATTTAGTATTGATGTGTGAATTAACATTAAATTAAATGCAAAATCTACATTATAATTTTTGATACTAGATGCCAAAATGTTTTCATAATTTCCAGTTGGCTAAAGAAAATATTTTCCTTGATTTGGCCATGGTCCAAATATCCACCCTTTGATCGTGAAAGTAATAATTATAAGGTGTATGCATGCTTACAGAGACATCAGCACACTCATAAACTAGTGAATAAGAGTAGCCATTCATAGAAGGAAACCAAAAATAATGTGCGTAAACTTGTTCACAATGAAGTATAAACAAGTTGGTGATGAAATTGGGCTGTGTTTCAACACTTTGTCAACAGTCCTGTGTGTATTCCTAGGAAAACATGACTTGATTTGGCTGATGTAAAGAAAGTGTAATCTGACCCAATTATACCACCTTATATCTAGAAAAAGCAAATGATGCCCAATATAAAAAAAAATACAAACAGAACAGTTTACGAGGGAGAATTTGTTCAGTGCATTTCCTGTATTGATCAAACTCAACAATAACTAATAGGCAGTGCTCAATCGTCGACACAAAGCTAAGTACTTAGTACTTACTGTTAGTTCATTTAATTAAACTACCATTTTCTACATTTAAAAGATAAGGGAACCGAGGAACAAAAAGGTTAAAATACAAGATCCATTGTCATATACTAAGTAAATTGTGAATTTAGGATTTGAACCAAGGCATTATGGTTGTAGAAATTGATTTTAATAATACGTTTAAATCCATATATCAAAATAGCACAATTTCAACATAAGATCAAGGCAAAAAATATTGAGATTTTTAGATTAAAACTAAGCAATTAGATCTTAATTTGGACTAGTCACATTAAAGTGCTCTGTAGCTTATATATGTCCAATGGCTTTCATATTGGGATGTTATTACTTTAGATTATATGCTTCAAAGTATTAGGTATATTACCTCCCAGGAGGCCTGTTCAATGGGAACATGTTTTTGTTCTTGGTCCCACTAAGATCAACAAGGGCTCAACTGAAGGTAGGATTGAGTTTCCTATATGGGAAAATAGGTACTATAAATCCACCATAAAAGTTTTGTTCAATTTGTAGTTATATTTGTCATTGTCAATTCAAAAATTTCACTTGGTTATCAGCTGCTTCCTTGCTTATTTGGTTTACAACTAAGGAATTACACAGGGTCTAGTGAACAAGGAGTTGTCTGATTTGTCTCGGACTGACAATAGTTCTGGACATGCAAAGCAGCAGTTTCCTTGCACACACGACCTTGGCAGTCCTAAAACAATACGATGGCATTATTTTTCTGTTCTCTCAGGAGGTATTTATTACATAGCCCCGTTGGTGTAACATAAATAGGATTATCCAGTGAAATCTACATGCAATTACAAAATACATAAAGACTATATTTAAAATAATAAACCCATGAGAGGTTGTAACTGACATCTCACTGTAAAAAAAAAAAAAAAAAAAAGATAATTTTACCCGTCCACTTATAATAAAATGTTCAGTATCCATAGCCTATAATAAGAACTCAGTGATCCTCAACTTTAGACAGCTCCGAAAATGCCTAAATCTTGGTTACCACACACAGTGTAGTGAAATAATACAGCCTCTCATACTCATTTAAAAATGTTGTTACTTTGGTATACTGATAGTAACTGCGTAAAGCACAGACTGTGCTTCAGTACACGGATTGCTATGGAAAAACTAATGCTTAGCATACCAGTGACCGTCCATACCATTTAACAGTCTGCGGGCGACCGGCCACTGGGCGTGTATTCAGTTCTCTCACAGAAGGGCAAAGCCTGTAGCTGCATTGCCTCTTTGCTGTTTTCCAGTCATAAATCCATGTGGCTTTTAACAAAAATATGTAATTAAAGTAGGAAGAACTAACAAAAGTGAAAGTTCAAGGAAGAAAGTAAAAGTGATTAGCACTGCAAGTGAAACTCAAATCAAATGTAATGGAGTATTGGAAGAAATAACTGACTTGGGAATTTTGACACTGAGTCTGTTGAAGAGCCTTTCCGTAGGAAGCCAGAAGAAACTTAATTAAGGCAGATACCAGTGTAAACAAGGGAATTGGTTGTAATGAAACAGATAAAGATGTTCCAGAGAAAGTGACACCAAACAACATAAACTAAAGGGGAACTCTTGGATATTTTTTTCATATAGAACAAGTAAAGAATAAAATACTGAAAGATGTTCTAAATTTAGGAAAAAGGTGACAATTGAACAAGCCATAGAAGAATTCTTGTTTATGATAATGTAATAAATTATACAGAAGAGAAGCATGGTTTAAACTCTTCTTTTTCTTTTGTATTTTTTCTTTTTGTTTTTTTTTGGCCAGGGCTAGGTTTGAACCCGCCACCTCCGGCATATGGGACCGGCGCCCTACTCCTTGAGCCACAGGCGCCGCCCGGTTTAAACTCTTCTTGATAACCATTTTACAAAGAAAGAACATGTTTTAATTCTTAATACATCTAATGTTCTAAACTGTTGGATGCTAAGTAAATATTAGTTTACTATTTCTTCATTATACACATTTTTATCAATGAAAGAAAGGTTTTAGTAATTTGATTAAAAAATTGTAAAGGTCAGACAACAATCATAATTTTTTTGTTGACTTTTTCACCCAGTTTCAATTTGCACTATCATTTTAAGGATCCTCTGCTCCCATGCAAAGTGAGGCCTGTCTCAGCACACTTTAATGATCCTCTTAGTGACTTTAAGAGATCACGAAGAGTAAATCCAGTAAAAATACGAAAAAGAAATTGACATTAAGATCTTTGGAATTTATTTTAATGAATTAAAACATCTATAGTCAACATCTTATATATTCAGAGCGAAATAAAATTGGAACAGCCTGGAAAGGCTACCCTTGTTGATAAGGACTTTTGGCATTATCTAATGTAATGACTTAAATTAACAGTAATAGTTAAGAGGTTTTCTGTAAAACAAAGACAAAATGTGAGGGAAATGGAGACTCTCTGTGATGCTCCCATTGGATAATTAAGGACTTCTCTTTCTCACAGACAGATGTTCTGCTCTTATTCCCTTTGATACATAGAGGCCTCATTAGTTTCTTCTCACTTGTCTCTTTCTGTTCATTTTAAATGGTACATCTGAGAATTTCTGATGGGAAAGTGTAATATTCGACAGCCAGCCCTTAATGAGTTCCATGGTGTGGCAGGTACTGGACTAGTTTAGAAACATAAAGGAAGGATAAATAAAATCACCGCTCTCTGAAGGATACTTTATGAAAGCTGAAAATTAAACCTTAACATGCAATTTTTTCTATAATAGGTGATTCTCTGATTCACCGATTTTTTTTTAACTCTGTACAATTGCTTTAATTGTTTTTTCAGAGGTATTCATCATCTTCTTCCTTGTAGAAATGTGTATATTCTTAAAGGTTCTTATTATCTTTGGTCCTTTAAAAAACTTACTTAGCTTCACTTATTTTTCTTCTATATGTGGTTTTGGACATGTACTTCTTGTATACATCTTTCATGTTTTATTTTATTTTTTCAAGGTAAAGACAGCTGTCTTCAGATAGATAATATGTGAAGATGTGACTTTAAACAGTTTTAGAAAATTTATACATTTATCATAATTAATTATCAATTACACCAGCACTTTAGTTTTATTATAAGCAGTCCTTTGTGTGTGTGTGTGTATACACACATATACACTATATATACACATATATTTACATATATCTGAGTGATTTTTCCCTATGATTAATGTCATCCATTATGTGGCCTCAAATAAAAGATTAAACTGGAGCACATGGGCATTGAAGGATCAATTTGGTGGTTCTCCTTCTTAAAAATTAAGCCAAATTGGGCAGAGCCTGTGGCTCAAGGAATATGGGTGCGGGCCCATATACCAGGGTGGTAGATTCAAGGAATATGGGTGCGGGCCCATATACCAGGGTGGTGGATTCAAGTCTGGCCCCGGGCAAAACTGCAAAAAAAAAATTAATCAAAAATTAAGCCAAATTCTCATTTTAGAACTAATGTGCAAGTTACTAGTTAAAAAATGACATGGCACTACTTGACATCCCATTTCTCAAAAGACATTGCAAAGCAATAAATTTACTTTAGTAAAATGATTGTATGACTAAAAATGATTCATTAATTAACGTATGTGTAGTAAGGTCATAAAATAATTCCTTTTTAGGGGTGAGTATCAATGTTCACAGATATATAAAATTCTTTTAAAAGTCAACATTATGCCTCCAATGTGTACCAATATTTTTTCATTGTGCATTGATTTTGATTAAAATACCCAGGATATTTTTTCAATTCAAAGTGTTTAATTCAAATTTACTTAAATCTCCACAGGTAATCTACCTTTTTGAGAATTAAGTCTTTAGGGCGGCACCTGTGGCTCAAAGGGCTAGGGCGCTGGCCCCATATGCCAGAGGTGGTGGGTTCAAACCCAGCCCTGGCCAGAAACTGCAAAAAAAAAAAAAAAGAGAGAGAATTAAGTCTTTAGATGTGAGCTGTCAGCATGGGGTGGTGCCTGTGGCTCAAGTAGTAGGGCGCCAGCCCCATATACTGGGGTGGCAGGTTCAAACCCGGCCCTGGCCAAAAACTGCCAAAAAAAACAAAAAGTCTGTCAGCATGAGTTATAGGTGGACTACATACTCACATAATAAAATCATCTTCATCTGTGTACTACTAAAAACAAACAAAGTGAAAGCCCATACAGAAGTTAGTCATGTCAAGTAAATTTTAGGCTAAGATATAAGTTCTTAAAACCCTGTTTTTATGCACCAATAACTGAACTCAGATTGGGTATACAGTGATTGGGTATACAATATGAACAAAAACCAAAAAAGTTTGTTCTTTCACAGGACTAACATTCGAGTGGTAAAAGATGTGGAATAAGTGAAACACCCCCCCCCCAGGCATATAATGGTCGTGGATACTGTGGAGAAGATCTCTGACCATGGGGACGTTGACACTGGGCGCCTATCAATTTATGGATTTCAACAGGGTAGCCCTGAGTATAAAAATGACATTTGTGATATGTACAGCAGTTACATGAGAAAGCACGTCACATGCACACCTGGGGACAGAACACCGAGGCAGAGTCTGCCTAGCAAGCTGAAGAAATCAATGAGCTTGCTAGGGAGGTTGGACATAAATTTTGAAAAAAGAAAAAATTACTGGAGCGAGGTACATTCAACAAGCTTACAAGCTGCTAGCTTTTTCATTCCTGAGTAAGACAGAGCCATTGAAGGAACCAATAGTTTCAACTTAAGTTTTAAAGGGGTCACTGGGTAGGGACAAGGGGATCTGGGGGGGCAGCTGCAATACAGATAAAACAGACTAGCAACATTTATTAAAAACTTACTAAGGCTTGATGTATCCTCTGCAAACTACTGGCCCCAGAACCTAAACACATTTGTGATATATGTTATGGTTCCCAGAAAACGTACAACAAAAGTGGTAAGAATAACAGAAATTGAATCAGAAAATAAATCTCTAAAATCAAGAATCTTCTCGTTAAAAACCATGTAGAATGTAAAAATAAGCCAGCATATCTGACAACACTAGATAGGAAGTTATAAAGAAAAAAGAAAAAGGAAAGGTAAAGCCCTGTTTCTTAGCCTTTAACTTGCATGTTTATCACTTGGGAAAATTGTAAAAGACAGATTCCAAATTAGTTATTCTTGGGTGGGGCCTGGGATTCTACACTTTGAGCAACACTCCAGTTGCCTCTGCAACAGGGTTTGGGGCCTGCTTGGGTAGGATGGGCAGCAGCAGTTCACGACAACGCCCCATCCTCACGTCTCTACCTGTCTGTCATTGTTTTTGCTGGTGGTAGTGCATTGATGTTTGCTGGCTTTTGAATCTGTATTCCCTGTTTCAGAATATGATTTCTTGGATAAAATAAATAGACAGGTTGGCCACTTTTTAAACCAGGGATTGCTATCTCATGCATACAAGTTATATACTTGGAAACAGAAAAGAAATAATATTAGCACATTTTACCATTCAAATATAGGTAGTTGACTTGCAGAAACTCAAGCCCTGGAAAATTTCAGCAATGGATACGATAGAGAGGATGGGCAGCTGGCGCAATAACTCAGCAAGGGAAACATAAGAAAATGGACAAGAAACAGAGAAGGGATGCTTTCGATGTCAGGCGCATCCAGACACAAATCCCAGTCTCAGACCAAGTAATTCGGGCATAGGAATTACTTTCAGTGTGAAACGGATGTTCAGAAATATATGCAGCCTGGCTAATTCAATATTTTCAGTGAGAGAAGCTTAAAGAACTGAGGGGGGGGAAAGTTTTTTTGTTTTTATTTTTTTTAATTCAATTCTTTATTGTGGGTTTGGACTGATAGATGGGATAGATAACAGTAGGGAGAGAAAATGTTCACAGAACTTGTCTGGCCAAAATAAGCAGTTATATCCTAAATTACATCATCACTTGGAGAATAACAATTCCCTTGGATGAATTTTTACAAAAAATAACATGATTGTTTAAAAAATAGTCTTCTTTGTTAACAGTAATTATTTCAAATACTTCTATTGCAGTAATTCTTAAATTGTGTTTTGAAAAAAAGATTCTATTTTCTTGCAAAGTATAACGTCTAGTTCTAAAATTCTTGCATTGAGTGGGAGCCAACACAATAGCTTGTTCCTGCAATAAACAAACAAACAAAAATACTCAAAAAGAACTTCCATAATACAGCCAATCATCAAAAAGGCAAATACGGGCTCTTCGAAGACTAAAAACTAATATGTAAGAACATCCTCTATGTGACCCTCTGTTTTTAACTCATTTTTACAAGATGTAAAGAATTCCGATGCAAAACATTTTTTGGAAACTTATAGTATGTAAGGGCAATCATATGTAATTAAAATATTATTAAATTTTGTTGATTTTATAGACAGTAGTACATTAAACAATTCCCTTTGAATTATAGTTGTGATGTAATCTAATATCTATTATTCTTGCTTTATATTATTTAAACATTTATTAACACATGTTAATTATAAAAGATATAATGCTCCTTCTAAAGTGATCTAGGTGATGTACTTTCTTCGTATTTGTATCCATTTTTAATTTGGATTAAATTCTAATTATTTGGAAGCTATTCATTATATACATAAAATAAAGGAATTATAATTCAATATATCATATATAGCCATTTGCAATTACAGTTCTACATTACTTTATAGAATTTCAACATATATAACACATGAGGAAATATTTATTTCAAATATTACTCTTACACTGATTCCTTATATTGGTCAAACAATTATTGATCATCAGACTATCAGACTGGCTGGAGATGATGTAGAGCAGACCTTCATCAATTTGGCCTCCAAAGTTAAGACCAAGGTCAACAGACAATTCTGGGTCTGAATCACACGGTCAGGGCCCAGATAAATGCACTGCATCCCTAGTAACTTATGCAATAATCTCAGCCTCCTTTCTCACTGCATGCCCCGTCCTGTCATTGCCCAGAATGCTTTATCTGTCTATGGTCCCAACAGGAAACAGTTGGCACAGTCAAATTAAGATAACATCTTATTTACAAAGGGACTAATTACAAAGTTGTGAGTGAGGTGTAGGGGAGTCATAAGGGAGAGGTCAGAAACCAAGCAGAGCAGCAGACAAGCTGATGTCACTCTTTGGTCCAAAAGACCAAGAAGAGAAGAGGCTATGAGAAACCAGGAAGAGAAGCAATTGTGAGACTGGGCTATAGAAAGCTGGTGGTGGTGGTGGCATTAGGTGAGGACAAAGTATCCGTCAGGAAATCAGGAGAACAAAAACTCAAACTTCCTTCTTCTCTTCAGTCTCTTGATGTGGCTCATCATTTGCTAATTTCAATTTGCTAAAATACAAGTCACTTTCCTAGAACGAGAGTAGGGTACAAAAGACAGAAGAGGATTGGTCGGCACCCATAGCACAGTGGTTACAGCTCCAGCCACATACATCAAGGCTGGGGGGTTTGAACCCGGCCTGGGCCAGCTAAACAACAATGACAACTTCAACACAAAAAACAGCTGGGTGTTGTGGTGGGCACTGTAGTCCCAGCTACTCAGGGACTACTCAGGAGGCTGAGGCAAGAGAATCACCTAAGCCCAAGAGTTTGAGCTGGGCTGTGAGCTGTGACACCACAGCACTCAACGAAGGGTGACAGCTTGAGACTCTGTCTCAAAAAGAAAAAAAAAAAAAAAAAAAAAAAGACCAAAGAAGAAACCCAAAGGGCAAATCAATGATAAAAAGTATAAGTCTTCAGCAGCATACGGGAATTACCTTTCATTGTTCTCACAAACTGACACAGTGATTATCAAGAAAGAACTGAAGAGAAACACACACCACACACACACACACACACACAGATACATACACACATGCACACACACCGCACACACACACACACCCATACACACACACACACCCCACACACAGGTATACCCAATCTTAAAGACAATGTAAATTCTCATATAAAACTTTCTACCCTTCTAAAGACATAATACAATTTTAGATATGTCCACAAAATGATAAAAATGACAAACTTATTTTTGTGTATAAATAATAGATAAAATCAAACCGCGTCAATCTGAAAAAAAAAAAAAAATCAGCACAACATAAGTGGCCTGAATAACACTGTAAAGCCTATCAGTCGGAGGAAACACACACACAGGATCATGGGTTTCAGCCGGAAGCGTCCTGAAACACACGCTGGGGGTTTCAACACAATTAAAACTGTTTGCTCTGCCATACACGCTCTGTTTATGGTGACTGCCCATTTTATTTGGATTCATATTTCAGCACTACCACAAACATCATTGATTAAAATTCTTTCAAAATGTCTAATTGAAGTTTCTGATGTTGTTACCTTTTGATACCCTGAAGTACCCTTCATTTCTCTTGATGGTTCTGATCCCTAGAGCACCTCAAAATCAAAACCATATGTAATCTAAGCATTGTACTACACAAATTAAATGATGTGGGAAAACAAGATAAACTTGCCCTGACCATGTGAGATGTAAATTATATTTTTTGAACAACTGTCCACAGTATGAATATAATTCTGCCGATTACATACTCTCTTCCAGACAGAATGTAAAATGGGCTTGTGGCTTATGAACAGACCCACTTCCACTGCTGTCTGCAGTATAAAATGTTGAATCACAGGCTGACAAATGCCTCTGCTAAGTTGTCTCTGTGGCACCAAAGTCCTCTTCTATTCTGTTCTGAGATTCTCCTTTATATTCCATGGTCATAGAAAACTTTCTGAGATCTCAGCATCACTAATATTATATGTTTCTTCAGCCTCTATACTTTCATTAACTTTTTATCTCTTTTATAGTCCATATGTTAATTAATTAGAAATATTACTCTCTTTTAAAGAATATTTCCTCCCATGTCACACATCAGTCATATGAAAACACCTTCAATGTATTCCTATAATGAGGTTATTCTCCAAATGAAATATTAAAACATCCTTAATAGTTTCCTTTAAATAAATCTAAGTACATTCGATTAAATCTCAAGCGCTTACATGGTTTCCATACAATGTATAATAAATTCATTTCCATATATGATTTTCTACAATAAACTGTATATACAGAATAACAGATTTACTCCTAGATGGAAAAAAATTAAGTTACATAACTTTCAAGAAAATAGCAATAAACAAATGGAAGCTAACCTTTATTCATTATATAAGTCTCCAGAGAGGCTTTCATGTGGCTGGAATCTTACCTCCAGGCAGTTTTTCTCATCCAGACCTAGCAGACAGGGCACACTGGTGCTGGCTCATAGGACCCCAGGTCTCTAGTCCTGATAGCTGGGCTAGGGGTGAACATTTGACAACTACAGAGCCCATCCAGTGGTTGGCCATCAGCCCGTAGCTTAGTAGCCCAGCTGGAAGTAGAAGAACTGTAGTAAAATGGACACGAGATCGAGACTGGGCTGGAGCAGGCACGGTAAAGGCCAAAGTAAGCAGCGGAACCCAGCCAGTGGAAAGATAACCACCACAGACGGGCAGAGGGAGAGGTTTCAGGAGAGGGAGGCTGCAAAGGAGAGTGTGCCCAGTTCGGAAAGTTCCTATGCTGTTCTCTCCTAGTCAGGTTCCTGAATGTGTTCATCCTGTTCCGAAACGTTTGTTTGTTTTTTTGTTTTTTTTTAGCACGAAATTAAGAGACTCTCCATTCTTTGTAAACAGAAGTCCCCCACTGGAACATACCTAATAGATAATTAAAACAACAAGAATAATGATGATAATAATGATGAAAGATCTTTTTACATGCTTTAGCTTAGCCACGTATTTTTCCTTAATAAAAAGATTAAAGTTTAGGCTTTAATAATCTCATTTTAATGAAAGAACTTCCATCACCGATTGAAGGTAGCAGCTATAGTGTAGAAGTGGGGGTAGTAGGTAAGTGCATAATTTTATCCAGTGACTAAAATCACACCAGCACGATGACCAACTATGGAAACTCAATATAAAATATTTCATTTATATTTTATTTACATGAGTAATGATTATCAAATACAAAAGGCACTATTTTTAATAACAGTCCGAATACAAAGTGGTATAATTTTCACTACTAAAATTCATTAATGTAGACTAATATTTGTTACATTTAATTATATTACCTGTGACATACAAGACCACAGGAAAACAGAAGAACTAAGGCAAAAATAATAGTCCCTACGGCTATGGCATAGACAGGAAGTATCCAAGTACGTCAGACCCTTGAGGGACAACATCTATGAATGCAAAATTAAACTAAATGATTATTCATGTTATTTTTACTTTATTAATTACCATAATATTCCAATACTAACTGGGATAAACTTAAAAGATTTTATGCTATATGATTCCGCTTTTAAAGATTTTTTTTTAATTACCAAACTTTAGAAACGGTGAGAAGATCAGAGGTTTCAAGTATTTAGAGGTTGAAACCATCAGTAGGACAAAAGTGAGTGTGATTACAAAAGACCAATATTAAGAATGTGATGGGCCTTCAAACTGTTCAGTCTCTTCACAGTGGTAATTTGTAGAAAACTAAACCATTGATATAATTGAGAACTTCTCACCAGTAGTGCTCTATTTATGCCCCCTTAAAATCTGTATGTTGAAATCCTAAGCCCCAAGGGCATGGCATTAGGAGATGTGGATTTGGGGAGGTGATTAGGTTATAAGAACTCTCATGAATGGAGTAAGGACCCTCATGAAACACACACCAGATAATTTTCACTCCCCTTCATATAAGGACACAGCAAAAAGATGGCCTTCTATAACCCTGTGAGTAAATCCTCATCAGTCACAGAATCTGCTGGCTCCCTGATATGTCAGAGGTCTTCCTTCGAAGTTTTGATAAAAACGTTTCTGTTGTTTAAGCCACATAGTCTATAATATTTTGTTATGACAGCTTAGTGGACTAAGACATCACCTACCCTGCCCAACACACACACAAATGGGTGCAAATAAAGCTGGGAAGAATTTGAGTATGATAGGAATAATGTATCAAAATCAATATCCTATTTGTGATGTCATATTATAGTTTTGTAAAATGTTATCATTGGGGCAACTGGGCAAAGTGGATAAGGAAAATATCTGTGTAATTTCTAACAGCTACATGGAATTCTACAATTATATCAACAAAATATATACAAAAGGTGTGGATTATAAAGCTCAACAGGGATCTGGAGTCCAAGTTCAGCTTGTATGTCTGTGAATAAATAATTTCAACCACATGACCTTCAGTTTTTCCCTTCTTCATGGAGATAATAATTACCACCAAAGTAATAAATGGAGCAATAATTACCACCAAGTACCAAAGGTACTATATTGTTCACTGATTCATTCATTTTTCCATCCAAAAATCAGACATGCAATTTGTTATAATTATTACAGAACCCCTTATAATATGTTTGCTAACAAACTATGAATATGAACATTGCTACGTTAATTTTGCTACTACTGGTACTATTATTACTAAGATTCCTGCTATTGTTTTTTTATTACTACTAATAATTATAATAGAGATTCCTGACCTCAAGGAATGCATGAGCCAGTAAGAGAACCAAATTTACAGGTGGTCCGTTTTAACAAATAAATGCCTTAGTAGAAGTAAAGGCTGTTCAAGGAGCAAACAGCAGAAATACAGATTTCTATTATAAAAGGAGGGACCACGAAGCTTTCTACAGTACAGCATGTGTAGCTGTTTGACCTAAGCCCTCAAAGTTGCATAAAAGTCCAGCAGGGTGGAAGAGCTTCTAGGCAGAGGAAACAGAAGTTTAAAGGCTCAGAGACCTAAGAGAGATGGGGAATTTGTGAAAATCTAAGGCAGCCTATACAACAGAACAAAGGGTAGGAGAGGGAAACACTGCAGTTCTACTGTGAGAAAACACGCAAGGATGACCATGATAAATCAGTGCAGTAAAACTTTCAGGTGGCATCAAACACTCAGATCAGATCTAAAGTACCCTCCCTCTGCAGTATAAAATTCTGCAGCCATCAGAAGTAGTGGTATCAGGAAGCACAGCAGCAGTGGGAAAAAAACATAGGTGGTAATGATACGAAGTATTACTTTAAGAAGCCTTTACCTGAAACCTAGTTTTTATTGAGATGGCTTTTTTGAAGTTACATTTAATTATCATATCATATCAGTTTTGAAGTTAAATTTAATTATCAAATTTAAATATCATATTTAATTATCACAGAAAAATGTAAATATTCTTTCAACAAGACTCTTAAGACAAATGTCACCTATGGAAATAGTCGGATAATGACCAAAACATGTTTTAAAAATTAGAAATTTCTGAGCAATAAATCATTTCAATACTTATTATAATTAATACGACTTTTTAGAACTCTGCTAGGTATTATGTGAAGCATGAGAGAATTTATAATAAACAATATACTGTCTTCTGAGTTTTAGGAACTCACAAATGATGAGAAAAACATAAATGTACCTAAGAAATTTTAAAAGTAATAACGACGTGGTTATACATAATGGCACTTTAATGATACTATGAATTCTGATTTAAGTTTAACATTCCATCAGTGAAATTTTAGGGGCATTTTTTGACATTTGATTTATCTTTTTATTTATTTATAACAGCTTCATTGTTATAATTATTATATAAACTCTGCGATGATTTAATGTATATAATTTAATAGGTGTTAAACAAATGCGTATACCCTGAATCCATCACCAAAAAGTAATGAACATATCCATCTTTTTTTTTTGCAGTTTTTGGCCAGGGCTGGGTTTAAACCCACCACCTCCAGCACATGGGGCCGGCACCCTACTCCTTTGAGCCACAGGCGCCACCCCACAACCATCTTTGTTTGTTTGTTTGTTTTATTCTGTAATGTTTGCATATGTGGTAAGAACAGTTAACTTGAGATCTACTCTTTTAACAAAATTTAACTATAGGAATTATGTTTTATATCATTAACATCTTTGAAGATAAACATTATTTTTCCAAGCAGGAGTGTTCTAAGCCTAGGAACAGAAAATGGATACAGTTAGAAAATGGATGTTTTATGTGAAGGAACAGTTATAGCAATGGACATCTAAAAAAAAAGACAGGTGATGTACACCCTGATGGTGAGGGGACTCTTGTGGTCAGCCAGGAGCCTGGACTTAAATGTCACAGCAATGGAGAGCCATCTGTATTTTTAAGCAGATGTATCTTTGAAAAAAATGGTCTAGTGACAACGGAGAAGAGAGAACAGGTGCTTAGGGGGCAGAAACAAAGAAGAAGCAAAGGAATTTATAACACTGAAGTAGGAGAGAGGGGTTGACAGCATGAATAAGAAAAGAAGGAAATGGGGAAAGACATAGGGCAGAAGAGTTTCAACCAAAGCAAAACTGAGAAAACATACTAATTTCTTCAGCATTTTATTTATCCTCTTAAAAATATTTAATTGTAAGTAATCTTTTCAGCGTTATTTTTAGTGCATCAGGCTTATTTTTCCTCTGAATATAAATTTCCTGAGGTCAAAGATGTATTTTCATCTTTGACATATTCATATGTTCTGTCACAGCTTCTCACTCACGGATGGGGCTTACTAAAAGCCTATTTAATGAAGGAAATTCCCTATTAATAAAGAGAAAAGTGAAAGTCATCTCTAAGACGAAACAGGAATTCAGAGTAACAAGTTCATATGCAATTGAATTCAAAAGAAATACCATGTTTTACATGTCTGAATTAATATAGAGGTTTGTTTCTTTCTACAACCAAAGGAAAATCAGCAATGCACACTGAGTAATTTGTGAATATCACATAGTTCATCACTGTTGCTGACATCCAGCCAAAGCAGGATGATAAAATAATTAATACAACACACTCATTTATCTACTTAACCTTTTTAATACTACATGATTAAAACACACATATATCCAAGCACTCAACTACACACACAAGGTCTCAAACACATAATCTTTCTGTATTTTCCCTAATAGGAATATTTGCAATAAACAAGAAGTATTAATACATGTGTCTATTTTGTTTTATGTTAGCATGAAACAAAATCAAATCAAATACACTGTCTTTGTAAGTCAGATGAAATCTTTTACTTAATAGTAAGCCATATTCATAGTGTGTCGGAATTAGAATTTTACCAGTTTCAATTTTACTATCAAACAAGATAATTATGCCACTATTTCTGTTATCCAAAAACAACTTGTGGAATTCTGTAAATGAAACAACCTCAAAATACACTGTTGTACTTCACAAAAACTTATTTTAAAAAGGTTAGATGAGACTTGGCAGGTGAAAGTCACATGTCTATTTTTTCCCTAAGAAATTAATGAGCAAATGAGTAAAACAGTGCACTGATAAGTATAAAAAGAAAAAAAAATCACGTACCATAAAATATTTACCTATAAATACAAATAGTCTACTAGTCTACTTTTTAAAAATAGGTAAAATACACTTGAAACCGTTTGCAATAGAGTCAGTGGAAGTTAATCTCAAATTCATCTTAACATTTTGAGTTAAACAATCTTCTATTTATTTAAACTATGTTATTTGCTCTTCTAAGAGAAACATAATATTTATTTTGTTCTTGTCTTTAGTTTTTACTTACAAAATTTGCATTGTAAACATGAAAGCAAAGGTGCTGGGTTGCTTTATAGAGCATATAAATTTGGTTACAGATGGGCATTCTTTACAAGTATTACACTCTGAGCCTCTTTCATCTGAAATTGAGAAAAAAGATGGAGAAGGAAGGGTCTATTATTTTTAATTTTGTACAATTACTAGTAGATGACTCTCGATAATCTTTCAATTATCTTTTAAAGTCTATTGAGGATGTAGCCTACCCGTAAAATGAAAATTCAAACCTAAAATCTATAATAAAAGAATGCTTCTCTTATAGGTTCAAATCATATTATATGAATATTTGGGGATTAAGTAAAATGGTAAATAAATTCCAAAGCTATATATAATTTACATTAAATAATCATCAGATCAGGCTCAAATTGTTGAATAAATAATCCATGACGTGAATTTTACCTAAAATATTTTGTCATAAAGTTTCCTTGAAAAATAGGAAAAAGTTTTCAAAATGAAAATCTAAGACTAAAAGAAATTGAGAGACAGCTTGGAGTCACAGATCTCATATGTGGGAGAAAATGATTCAAAATCTCATTTTTTGACCCGTCTACTCCAAACCCTTCGTCCTTTTCTCTTATAAACAGACTTATAATGGAAAGAAATGAGCCTCGGCAATTTCGCCAAGGTTGCAGTCACCTCAGACTCCATGTCACTATACTCATTGGACAATGGAGGCATCTCCTTCAAGTCTACAACCCTTGCTGGTTTAACGAAAGAAGAAAATTGAGAGTTTTGTACACAAATGGCTTAGGAGATTCTTCCCATTTTGCTACAGAAAAAAGAAGAGGACAATTTGAGCAGAATTGTGTTGTTTATATAGGTCATAAAATATAGCCAATTATGAACCTGTACAGTTTAATATCTTCATACGTTCACTTGTGAGTGTTCTAAAACCTGTACTTTGTGAATCACATCTAAGGCTGAACATAGGAAGCTTCTTCGCTTTGGAATCAATTGCCTCGGGAATGGAAGGAAAAGGACATCAAAGTAGAGTGACCCAGTTTTAAAACAAATGATGGTTAGAGAAGAAACAAAGGGAATGACATGTTTCAAATTCAACTGACAGAGCTATAAAGATCTGTAAAGAGAAAACTAGACAAAGAAAATACACAAAAGAAGATGGTTAAAAAAATGAAGTGGCTCTAATTTTCTAACAAATGTTTGCAAGTATAAGCCTGAAATAATTACTGAGCAAAGCATTCAAGGAGATCACAACAGAAACTAAAGACATGCTTTCAGTTTATTTTTTATTAAATTATAAGGGAACAAGTTTCATTATGTGCTGCATTAAATGCGTAGTCAGCTTTAACAAACCCCATAAAAGTACTAGAGAAGGAAGTTTTCAGTTCATTTGCCTTCTAGCACCAATTACCCTTTTATCAAACTTCTTTTGAAAATGTTGAATGTTGTATTCATATTCTTAAACTACATTTTTATAAACAATAAAACTTTTTTAAACATAAGTTTCTCAGTTTATCTTTAAGGAAGATTCGATTTAAAAATCAGTTTATTCAGTTTTATATGGGTACATTCGATCACAATGCATAAAGGTTTGTTTCTTACCATATGTTGAAATCCTAGTCCCCAGTGTGATTGGTGGCTTGAGGTGGGACCTTTGAGAGTTGATTAGCTGGGGTCCCCAAGAATAGGATGAGCCCTTATAGAAAGATATGAGAAAGGCTCCTTTCTCTCCCTGCCCTCGCCATGTGAGGGTGTGACAAGAAGACAGTCAACTCTAAAGGACGGCGGCCTTCACCAAGAACCTAACCGAACGGCACCCTGATCTTAGACTCCCAAACTCTAGAACTGTGGAAATTAATTTCTGTGATTTAAGCCACTCAGTCCACGGTATTTTGTGATAGCAATCCTAAACAGGACAATATTCAAATGGGATTTAAAGATTGAATACTCCAAAAGAAAGTATTTAATTCATGGGCAATTACTCCAGGTCTTTTTTTTTTTTTTTTTTTGTAGAGACAGAGTCTCACTTTATGGCCCTCAGGTAGAGTGCCGTGGCCTCACACAGCTCACAGCAACCTCCAACTCCTGGGCTTAGGCGATTCTCCTGCCTCAGCCTCCCGAGTGGCTGGGACTACAGGCGCCCACCACAACGCCCGGCTATTTTTTGGTTGCAGTTTGGCCGGGGCTGGGTTTGAACCCGCCACCCTCGGTATACGGGGCCAGCGCCTTACTGACTGAGCCACAGGCGCCACCCAATTACTCCAGGTCTTATGTCTTTGGAATTAAGTAGGAGTTTACTTTAATACTATCCCGAAGATTCATAAAACTGTCATGTAGATGTGCCCAAACCTCTCTTGCCTGCAGCAAAATCAGGCTTATGTGGACGCCTCTCATATCATTTAGGCCTTGGCAAAAACAGATGAATCCAAAACTGTGACAGGTTAAAAGAAGCTGTCCTTTAATCAGCTGGTTTCACCTTTACCAGCATGTTTACTATGTCTCCTAGGCAGGGAAGATACCCATTCACCATTCATTCCCACCAACGCCTACCTATGTCAACTGGATGCTACTGTCCACTGCTGCTTCCACCAATAGTTATTGCTTCTATCCACCTCAGAAAACATTTGCAGGATTAATTTCTTGGTTATCTATCAGAAAGCATATCAGAATATAATGAATATAACCCCAGTATTAGTGCTAAAGTATGACGGGAGTAGGAGAATGTGGTTCTCCTAGCAATTGTTAAAAAAAAAAAAAAACAGAGACTGACATAGGCACTCTTCCCACACAAAATTATCACCACCATCATCAACAGAGACATGACCTGTATGCAATTTTCCTACATCAATTCTGCCACAAAAATCTCTCTAATTTGACTTTATGATCATCAAGATGGGTAGGAAGAAAAAAGAGAGGAAGTGAAAAAGAGTAAGTAGTAGTGAGACCCCATCTAGTCTTACAGATGGTTACAGGTTCTCCAAAAGCAGAATAGTAACTCATTTTTTTTTTTTTTTTTTTTGCAGTTTTCGACTGGGGCTGGGTTTGAACCCGCCCACCACCTGTGGCATATGGGGCTGGTGCCCTACTCCTTTGAGCTACTCATCTTTTATACCTTCTCCACCCACCAGACCCCACTCTCCTGAAGAATTCCAGTTTCTGATCCGCCTGAAATTATCCAGCACTTCAACCTGCATTTAATGATTAAGTCAGATGAGACTGCTTTCCACCTGACACTGAATATTAAACTAAATCTTCATAGTATCTTTATGTTTACCATTTATCATACAAATTCATTGCATTAAACTTATTTACTTTAGATTTATTAAAATAGATTATAGTATGTATTACATTTTCCTGATATGAAATGATAGCCATTAAATACATGTCATCATATATGTACAAACTATAAGAAATATGACATGCTTGGACATTTTCTAAAGAGATAAGATATTAAATTTGATCTTCATAGAGACAGTTTCAATACACCATTATTGAAGTATAATTTTCAATATATCAAACCAAGGTTAAGTGAACAAATTTATAATAAAAATCATAAAATATTAGAAACTACCAAAAATACTATATTGTGGAAGGGCTACTGCAAGTCATCCAGAGATCTTTTTTTTTTTTTTTTTTTGGCCGGGGCTGGGTTTGAACCCGCCACCTCTGGCATATGGGACCGGCGCCCTACTCCTTGAGCCACAGGCGCCACCCAGAGATCATTTTTTTAATTTCAGAATATCACAGTGGTACAAATATTTTGGTTATACAACTTGCCTTTGTACACTTTGAGCCAAAGTTCGTGTGTCCAATGCACACCCAGATAGTGTACATTGTACTGGTTAGGTGTGACCTTACCAGGCAATCTTAATTTTATTCCCAGCTCTGACAAAAGTTTTTCATCCTCAGCTAATCACTCAAATCCTCAGAAGAGTCTCAGTTCCTTTCCTGTACAATATGAGAAATAAACTTGTCCATTGTATATCATGATCATAAAGACTGCAAACATGAATAAATTGTATTTCTGGTCATATAACATGACCTATGTATGCCCATGTTTCACAAGCTAGAAAAAGGTTGTTTCGATTATTTCCTCAGAATCGTGTACCACCATATTATACACACCTGGGGAGGGAATTGTTGGATGACAGTTTCTAAAATGAATTGAATAGTGTGGTGGTAGGGAGTAGGTTGCGAACTTTCTGATATGATGCCTCTTAATTCCTCCATATGGGGCATATTAAATATGCTGTGAAAAAAAGAGATGCATCTCCTCTGTAGCACATGATTTAGCACAATTAGGGTCTTATGTTGTAATGTAATTTCAATAAATTTTAAAACCCTTTAGTCACTTTGTAACTATGACATGGCCATCTCTAGGTAATATGCTAAAAAATACTTAAGTAAATATTGTGATTTATACCTGATATTTGCAATTCTTTCTTGGATACGGATTTATACTAGTATAAAATCAAGTATAAAAACCTAATTACCTGAAAATATTCACACAGTGTTTCTAGAAATAAAACAATAATCTTTATAGAATTTTAAAAGGGATGTTTTATTTATAAATGTGTACACTGGTAGATGAATGAGCAAACAGAATATTATATGTACCTACAGTGGATCATAATTCAGACTTACAAAGAAAATTTTGGCATCATCTATGACATTGATGAAGCTTGAAGACACTGCTAAGTAAAATAATTCAACAAGAAAGGACAAATTACACATGATACTGGTTTTTTCAGGTCTTGGAATAGTCAACTTTATAAAGACAAAGTATAGTGATGATTTCCAGAAACTTGGATCAGGAGAGAATTGAAATTATTATAAAATGAATATAGAGTTTACTTTGGGAAACTGAAGAAGTTGTGTAGCTGCATGGTGGTGATGATCACACAAGATAAAGGTATTTACTGCCATTGAACTGAACATTGGAAAGGGTTAAAATGACAAATTTTATGTGATGTAAATTTTACCATAATAAAGGGTTAAAAATTTTAAAACATATTCTTAGATTTATTAAAATCAAAATTCTAAGTCAATAGGAGAATAATAAATCTTATGCAACTTAAACTAAGTACTCAAAATTTTTCTGTTATTCTCATAATACAAATAGGATTCCATGGTAACATCCATACTAACTGAAAATCTTATGTATTGGTCTAGCCCTTTATATTTTAATGATATTTTCTATAATCACATATTGTCTCTGAACCTTCATCCTTCTATTCCTCTGTTACATCAAGAAACATAAAGTATGATTTTAACTGTATAGGATTTGTAAGTCCTCGGTAAGTATTTATTGTTTTTTTATTTATTTTATTTGTTTCTTGAATAAGACCTTTAGATTTGTACACGAGACCTTGTCAATTTTTTGCTACAAGAAAAATTTTATAGGCATCCAGGATTGACACGCCCGCTATGTCCATTACAATGAATCACAGTGAATGAAGTCAGTATGGGTTATGTGGTTTCTGATGATTCCACTTCCATTTAAATCTGTCCTATTAGGAATCATCAAATTTTCAGTTTCCAAATTATAACAAATAATTGGGTAGTATACTTACTCTCCATTGTGTAGCTTACATTTGCTAATCAAAATGCTATTATAATCACTCTATGTTAGAATAATTATATTTTGTCAATCTCCTCAACATTTTGAAAAGACAGGAGTAAAGTGAAATATCAAATGCAACTTAATAATATGACTGGTGGCTAGAAGGTATTTTCACTTCTAAATTATGGTGTCCTTCAATATCCTATAGCTTCAGAGACCTATTTCAATGCAACTTCTTCAACTCCACCTCAAAGACATGAAAACATCTTCACACAGAATCCAATGCTTTTCTCAGTTATCTTGAGCTCTACACAACAATATTAGTTTCCTAGTTTGTTTGGCTGAATATTTTAACTGAAATATTCCCAATTTACAAAGCATTGGTCATCAGTACTTTCACGAGAGTCACTAAATTTTGCCAATTTGTTTTACTTGCACTCAAATGATAGCATGTTCCTCTTCGTTCCTCACATGCCTTCCTTTCCTTTTAAATATGTGTCGCCTACAGTGGAACACTGTGCTTTGCCTTCTTCACTTTTTAGATCCTCTTTCTTGAAGATCTCACTTATTCACATATGTCAGCTTTTGGTGAAAATGTTGAAACCTCTATCCTCTCAATCAGAACTGCTCAGAAGCTTTGATTACGTATTTTTAATCAGCATGCTCCCATTTCCTCTTTGATAATCTTCAATTCAGGAAGTTGAGAAATGTACTCTCAAAACTTTACTTCTGATTTGCCTTTCTTCCCCTGCTTTTCAGTGATACCATCATTGTCCCAGTTTTCCAGGCTCATCGGAAGCAATTCAGATTCTCTAGGTGTTCTCCAAAATTAATAAATAATTATATACTTCTCTCTTGTGCTCTCACATATTCTTATCTGGATTCACTGTGATGACCTGGTGTAGGTTCTTGGTAATTCACCAACAGACGTGGGAAGTGCTGTAGAGAAATCAACTTCCCCACAGTCTACCCTCTGTTAGTTCTGGCGCTCTGCTCTAACCAATTCTCCCAGTAACTCCATCATGACCATACAATCCCTCTATCACTTTGCTAATGGATTCTTTACCTAAGCATGAGCAGTGACGTTATTACCAAAACATTTTAGACCCAAATTTGTCCTCACTTTCCTTCTCAGTCTCTGAGTACTCACTGAACGTAACTAATCATATTTTCACACACTCTCACTGCCTTATCTCTGACCTCTTAACACTGCTGACTACAACTCTTTCATCTGTCTTACCATCTGCTCTTCAAACAGCCGTTCAATTGTACAACATTTTGACAGTTATTGGAAAGCTTTTGGTACTGCCACTTAGCAAGTTTTTGTGTATATCTTTTATCTTCATCCGGATTTTCCTTAAATTGATGATATATACTTAGACCTACAAAGGGTATCTATACAGTATGTGTGCAATTGAAAATAGCTTAAAATTTTTAATTGTACATAAATTTTACGGACACCCTCTATATGTCCTTGTATATGGTTACATGTATTTTGCATGTATATTAGATTATGTATATCCACACTCATAGCTTTTAGTACAGGATGTTTTATGTATCAATTGGTCAATATTATCACTGATATTAATTACCAATATGGTGCCTATTTTTAAAGATAGTTCAAACCCTGAAATTGGGAAAATGGTACTTAAATGAACAATGACTAACAAGTTTAAAAGAGTAAATCAAATTCAAGCTTATTAAGAGTTAAATAATTCTCATGTTTTTGCAATGGTAACTAAAGTTCCAAAAGGCCATTTTCCTAGTTCACTAGTTTTACCATCAGTTAGAGAAACAAGTGTCTTTTTTTTGTGTGTGTGTGTGTATATTCTTTCTTTGTGCTTGTTTGTCTCAGGTTCATTGAGGATACAAACATTTAGGCTACCATGATTGCATTTGTTAGGTAAAGTCCTTCTTATAATTGTGTCATGCCCCCAAGAGCTGTGTCACACACCACAGCTCCCCATTCTGCTCTCTCCTCTCATCTCCCAGATCCCTCGTCCCCCCACCCCTTGAATTGATTTGAGTTTTTCTCTTGTGTGGGTATGTATTAGATTGTCTAGTGGCTTCACATTAGAATTGAGTATATTCAATTCTTGCTTCTCCTTTCTTGTTATACTTTACTAAGAAGAATGTTTTCCAGCTCTATCTAGGCTAATACAAAAGATGTAAAGTCTCCATCTTTTTATGGCGGCATAGTATTCCATGGTGCACATATACCACAGCTTATTAATCCTGGGTTGGTGGGCATTTAGGATGTTTCCTGGGTTGATAGGCGTTCAGGTTGTTTCCATATTTTGGTGATTGTAAATTGAGCTACAATAAACAATCTAGTGCAAATGTCCTTATGATAAAATGATTTTTTTTTTTCTTCTGGGTAGATGCCTAGTAATAGGATTGTAGGATCAAATGGGAGGTCTAAGTTGAGATCTTCAAGGAGTCTCCATACTTCTTTCGAAAAGGTTGTATTAGTTTGCAGTCCTGCTAGCAGTGTAAATGTGTTCTCTTCTCTCCACATCCACGCCAGCATCTGCAGCTTTAAGACTTTGTGATGTGGACTATTCTCACTGGAGGAAAGTGATATCTCAGGATGGTTTTAACACTTGGCTTTCATACGAATGTGTTTGGGGTTTGATTTTTATAGGCTCTCTGAGGCGATAGGTTATCTGTGAACCCTGTCTCACCATATTTTATGCACAAAACAATTACTGTACCACTAACTTTGCCTGCTGTAAATATTTTTATTATGCAAAGCATACATTTAGTATGTATGTGCATGCATCTGCACACACACACACACACAAGAACCCACTTTAAATTGTCAGAGTTCACAGTATATATGAAGTTAATTGCAAGAAGATGTATTTTAAGAACAAAAAGATAATAATGGCACAAGTCACATAAAAAGAGGTTTGTGAAATCTATCTTGAAATGTCCCTGAGGGTTCCTTCCCAGAGAATATGTCACTGCAGTTGGAATTTTAAAGAATGCAACATTTTCCAGATCGACAAAGAGAGGGTGTGGAAATGAGGAAAGTAGGATTCCATCTGGGTTTTCTTTTTTAGCTTTGTTTCTCTGTCACTAGAGAATTTTGTTATTTTTACGTCCTATCACCTTCCTGCCTTCAACAATGGCAGCATCATACTATTTACCAAGGCCCATAATTTCTTTCTTACAGAATTTTCTGGAATTCCTGAGAACACATTTGAAAACAAGGATAGGGAGAGAAGTGTTTGGGTTAATGCACAGTTGGAGAATTATCACCAAGTATTAGAACTTACCCACATCAAAGAGGTACTATTACATTATGCTAAGTTATGAAAGGAAACATTTTTTTTGTTAAAAGAAAATAAAACCCTCTTTTGGGGTTTGCAGTTACTAATCTAGGGAAATATTCATGGTAACAAGGGAGCTGATTACAGATCAAGCTCTTATTTAACCTAAACCTAAACCTAAATTTCAAAGTTGAATGGACATGCGTATAAAATCTCCATTGTTTCTGCTCCTAGAAAGTGATCTGACATAGGACTCAATAAAAACACATCAGTATTGATGAAGTAATATTAACAAATTACCCAAATTTCTTCTTAGATATGAATTAACAAACTCAACTTGTTTCAGTCTGAAATATGCACTTGAGGACATAATATGCAAAGTATGAAAAATGCTCCTAAATTTCAATGAGTTTTTTTCAATATTCTTCATAGTAAACATAAATACAATCATACTCAATTCATTTAGAGTATATTTAATCTGATAAAATCAATTTTTTGAAGTCAGATAAGATTGCATCCCTTTTGCAATTGTAAAGAACCAATTTAGTGGAGTGATTACTGGATGGCATTCCATCATGAAAATATGATAGTCCTTTTATATTTTTAACGAGGCACAAAGTTGAATAAGCAGTGAAAAAAATGATGAATCTTATAAGAATGAAATGTTTTAGAAATATAAAGAGTTATTTCACAAAATTGAGTATTCACAACTTCAGAGAGAAAATCTGTAGTTCCCATTACCCGGATAATGACACAAAAGAGGAGGGCAATAAAAACAATAATAATAAAAAGTGCTTGGTCATTGCTAAAAATGCAATACCAGGAATATCACAGGACACTTTCAGTTGTTTGTTATCTGTTTGTGTATGTCGTGTCTTTATGATATGAATTATGTGCTATTCCTCTTTGCACCTCCATCTTGGAGGACGAAGCAGGTACACGTGTAATGTCAGTATTAGTACATGCATACCAAGCAATAAATAAGTATCCACTGTATCAAAGTGAATGTCTCACATATAAACGTTCAAAAGTAAATCTACTCAATCTCTTTTTCCATTTCCAAAATCTTTAGTTTTAGGATTAATCCACCCACCAATTTTATCTATGTTAAAATTTAGATTAGGTATCAAATACCCATTACAATCCTTTTTAATTCTATAGTTTTATAGAATTCTATTGTGTCATACAAATATTTTAGAAGTATTAAGCATAGTGCTTTTGTGTGCTTTTGTGAAATGCAATGTTTTGATCAGTTGCTTTTATTGATTGGCATATATTGGTCATCCTGATTATCTTAATAAAAGTCCAATGTAAAACCCATTATAAAAATTGAAATAAAAATAAATTATATTTTGGTATAACCAAACATTTTTTTCTTATTTTTCAAAAAGAATGTGCTTTGTAACTAGAAATCAGAAATCCAGAATCTTATTTCCTAAGAAGATAAAGTCTTATCTTATAAATTTTAAACCCCCTCCTTTAATGGGCTCCCCAAATACTTTCATCCAAAATTGTAGTAGTTCTTGGTTCAAACCAAGGCTGTGATGATTTATAATTCTCAGTGTTTTTATTCATCAAAATAGTCTTGATTGGTGCCAAGAAAATCAAATTCCCTAAAAATCAGAATATATTACAAATGTGATTAAAAGCTAAATAGAAAAGGTTTTATTATAGTCTTTAAAATGTGTGAACAGTCTCTGTTACACATTGTCTTCATCGTGGTAGTGACTTAGAGTAAATCACTACTTGTTCATGTGGTCATATAGCTTGTCTAGGTATTAATAGCTACCATTACAATTATTGATAAGATACCTCACACTTCAATTAATAATCCTTATCCCGCGAAGTACAAGTACTTCTGCCAATAAAATAGGTTACCTAGAGAGGTAGCACTGTTTCATTTATATTGACCTCTTTTATGCTTGTAAAAAGAGAAATGAAATAATGACTTTGGGAGAGGTCTTCTTACCTCAGTACTATGCAAACTCCTGCTAACAAATCCCTACTCCACCTTAGTCTTCTAGAAAAAGAAACACAGTTAGTATGTGTATAATGAAAATATACATCTTCACATTGCTATAATTTATTCAAAATATTTATATTGGCTTCTTTTTTTTTTTTTTTTTTTACCATGATTGCAGTGATGATGTTGGGAGGTGAAGTGTTGTTAATATATGTAGACAGTGTTTAAGAACCTTATTATATCCTGGAAAGTTAAAGGAATACATTATATATATGCAAATATATATATATATTTGTTTCTATATACACACATATATGCCAATTTCCAAAATTAAAAAGTTATTTCCTACATCAAGAAAGTGAGCTTCACAAAGATAGCACTTTTTCCAAGATAAGATATTAATATTTTCCTTATGTATCTTGGACCCATTTCCTCATTTTCTACCTCAGTTACATAATCCTGCCTCTCCATTATAACCAATGTTAACTAATCAATGGGATATATTCCATAATTCCCTTAATTATGCAAATATATACTGATTTTATGTTACAAAAAGGGAAATTCTTTATATATACAAGCCTTCCACTTTATCTTTTTCTCTCATGTATTATAATTGTATTCTCAGAATAATTTATGCAAGTCTACTTTTTTCTCTGCACATAGTAATTTGAGATAATTTTACATAATTAATGTAAATAAAGAAATTATGTTACAGTTATAGAAAGAAGATTTGACCAGTGTAAGAGTAGCCTGTAGAAAAGAAGTACGATGCAAAGAAGCATACATAATGGTGCTGTAGGTCACAAGCATATTATAAAATTGAATAATGCAAGGGCGGCGCCTGTGGCTCAGTGGGTAAGGCGCCGGCCCCATATACCGAGGGTGGCAGGTTCAAACCCGGCCCCGGCCAAACTGCAACCAAAAAATAGCCAGGCGTTGTGGCGGGCGCCTGTAGTCCCAGCTACTCGGGAGGCTGAGGCAAGAGAATCGCTTAAGCCCAGGAGTTGGAGGTTGCTGTGAGCTGTGTGATGCCACGGCACTCTACCGAGGGCCATAAAGTGAGACTCTGTCTCTACAAAAAAAAAAAAAAAAAAAAAAAAATTGAATAATGCAATATTCATTAGCAGAGTATTCATGTTTTATATTTAAACATGGTACACATTCCTTTCTTCATACTAGTTTATATTTATTTTTCTATGAAATATTAATTTTTGGTAATTCATTTTTAATGAAATTAATATTCTTTCATGCCAGCTTTAAAGATAATTAATTACCTATAAGGATTAAGTTCTGCAATTAACATGTATTGCATAGTAAATTCGACATTTAAATAATGTTAAATATATTGAAATAATTCTACATATATTTAAATAAATATATGTGAATATAAATTGAAATAAAACTTTAAATGGAAATTTAAATAAAAGTCTAAATTTAAATTTAAATAAAAATTTAAATATGTTATCAATCTAATAATTTATATAGATGGATCCTTTTTTAATAATGTATGCCCCACCTGTGCATAAACCTACTTAACTAGATGCACATAATTTTTCAAAGATTTTCAGTAACAAGGTAATGTTAAGGTAACTTTAACATCACAATAGATTTAGCCTGTATAAAACATGCCACGGTCATGCTGTGGTCCTTTCAAATTGGTAAGATAAAATCAGAACTTTCAATCAATAACGGTAATTTGGAATTCCCAGGGAAAACCGACTTCAGACCAGCTGAAAAGGGTCTGCATAGATTAAACACCTGTCAACAAATTTCAGTTTCATTTTTGTACATTTGCTATAGCTTTAAATTTAAAGACACTTATTTTAAAAAATATATTTATGTTACTTTTAAAACGTAAACCTGGTTTTAAAGATCATTCTAATTTTTCTTTGGGTTTTAAAAAGTCAAAAACCTAAAATATATCATTTTAATATTTCGTTTATAATTTTACTTTATGTATTTTATATATATTGAATTTCCCTGCACACAGAAGCACCATCGGTAGTATGGCAAAAGATCAAGCCTTGTTTTAACAGCTACGTTATAATTTATCCAACTTCATTATAAAATAGAAAGATAGCAAAGCAACAGTAACAGTAAAATAGACAGATAATTGTCTGAATTAAGTGCCTTAAAAGTGTATACGTATGTGTGCATATCAGTCTATACATATATGTTACACAAAAGCAATGCATTCATAGTTATGCCTATTCCATATCGAATAATTCAAACTAGGTGTCATTTTTAAATGTGCTAGTACTTAACAAACATTAACTTAAGGAGCAATCTACTTTGGCAAAGGTATGCTAATGAAAACTATGGTGTTCAAAGACTAAATTCTAATCATGTATTGAGTTGGAAAGAATATAAGTTCCTCAGCAAAAGATGAACCTTGTTTAACATTTCAAATTCTGCCAACTGCGTAGCGAACTGCAGACACAAGTATCCCATGAGGAAGTACTGTCCTTGTGCCGCTAATTTGAATTTCATTCCCTGATCATAGGGACACTAAAACAAGGACACTCCCGCTCAGTAAATCTGGAGACAGGTCACAGAGGCATCTGTTCTCCATATACCTATTTAATGAGGTCATTTGGTACACATTCCATGCATTGGGGAGTGCTTAATTTTGAGTAGGATCATTAATCTAGCTAAGAGTGAGTGAATTAAAATTATCTTTGCACTGAAATAGAACACTCCTTTGTCTAATTTGCTCAAATTTATTGACATAAAACATATGTATAAACCATATTACAAATGGCTAATAATAAATGCAGTGTATAGTAGTTGTAGTATACCACAAAATAAGCTAGTGCTTTCATGACCTTGGAAAATAATTAGAACTCAACACATTTTAAATAATGAATAGTAAATGTATTAAAAGTGCCTAGTAATCTCTGCCCTCCACGACTGGGGACTCTGGAAACTGTGCTGTATACTGATTATAAGAATAACCTTTCAGGCCATCACTGTTAATAAAAAGTGATATCTATGTGAGCAGAAATACTTGTGAAGAAGGTTCACCTAATCAAAAATAGGGAAAATTAAGTGTCCATGCAATGTTATGTAACATTATATTTTATGCTATTTTATGATATTTAAAATATGTGTTGTTTTTATTTTTGTCATTGTTTTACATAGGTTGTGTTAGCCACAAATCAGATGCAGGTGAAGAAAAATAAAGCTTCAGTTCTCAATGTTCATCAAAAAACAAAAGGCCATGCAACTTATGGTTTTCAAGATAATTTCCTCTTAAATGGAACTCAAGGAAGAGAAGTAGAGTTCGTCTGTAATTTCTATAATTTTCTATTACTTAGAAGTGAGACTCTTGACCCTAGAAAAGAGTAATCAAGTCTCCCAGTGACCAATTTCTCATCTGATTTACAGCTAGGTTTACGTACAGGAGCAATAAGCTAAAGTTACTATAAGCTAAAAACCATTTTCTGAGACCTGAAAGGAATGTTTCTCAGTTTTCAGAAGCATGATGCAAAACGTTATTACCAGAAACCATCGCTGTGAATTTCTGAGAAAAGAAGCAATTGATGTGACAGAACCACTGCACTTTTCAGAGAGCGCTGCCCCCTTAGGGACATGGAAACACTTGGTCCTACCACAATTCTTGGAATGTCTAGTGGCTGATAACCACTCACAGCTGGAAGGCAGAATGCTTTTGGTGTAGAAAAAGGAAAATAAATGACAGGAAATCATACCAGGGACTGCATCATGACATCAGCAACAGAAAATAGTGAAAATTCAATAATGCTATGACTGAAAATCTTGGAGAAAATATATCTAAGAAGCTTTCTGAATAGTTTATTCTTTGAAAGTCCCAGGCCAGCCCTTTTAGGAACACCAGGAATGAAGATTAACATGGCCCTTCAGACAGCTAGATTGCATCTCTCTTTATTATACTCTACATTTAGATGATGTCCTCAGGGGCTTGGGTAATCTTGCCCCATCTCTCTCTCCAACCTCTCTGCCTCTACTTTTAATGCCACATTCACTTCATTTTGTTACAAACATGCACTAAAATCTCACAACTCAGGGCCTTCACACACCCTGCTCCTTCTACTGAGATTTGTGACCCTCCCCTTTTTTTTTACAAGAATACTTTATTGTCCCTCATGTCACAGACAATAGGTCATGTCCTGAATGTTCAAACACAAACAATTGCCCTATAATTATTTCTCCTTATATCCTTTAATGTTCATTCTCCTTTGGCTGTTACTAAAATATAATTGTGTGTGCAAATACCCCATGCCTGCCGCCAGAGCAGAAACTCCACTTACGCAAAAAACTTTATACTTTTTATCATTTTACCCCCATAGCTTAGAAATGTGCCTAATAAATAATGAACTCTTAATAAGCCTACAGAAGAAATTCAAGCATAAAATATTAGATAAGTAATATCAAGAATAAACACTATAAAAAGCATTCATACTTGTGCACTAAAAATGTATTTACTTTATTGCATCATTTTTTATTTTTTTTTGTTTTCGTTCATTTATGTTTGTATTTTTTAAGTACCACACACATTCTGAGTATTCTATTTACTAGTGAATTTACTTTCTTTTGACACTTAAAATTATATATGCACTTTTAAATGTCCAAATTATACATATAATTGACATTAAGACTATAAAGATAAGCAGCATTCTGAATCCAGGGGCAGGTGTAAGATTCAGTACTACTTTACAAAGATTTTCAACCTACTTACTTGTACTACAGAACTGGTTTTGCCAGCAGTCGGTAAAAGAAAACAAAAAGGTAAGGTGGACTTTGGACTAGAGAAAACCATTCAGGACTTTTGTTTTGTGTTAATAATGTCCATATTCTCTTTTAGAGGTTTTGCCCAGTTTGGCTTTCATTATGGTAAAATATAAACCTAACACACAGTGCAAAGATACTTGGAATGCAAGTGCTTTATATTTTGAGAACCCCAATTAAGAGTTTTAATTACTTCATATGTATTTTATGATCATCTTTCTCACTGTGGACCACAAAGTAGATAAACTTAAGAAAATCGTGTTTTCTAAAAATTATTAATTATTTGATTTTTTCCATCACAAAATGCAGTATAACTGACCTCTTTATCAGTACAAAATTAAAAACAAACAATGCTGTTTTCTATTTCAAAACACTTAACTTTCCAGTGAACGCATTAGATCTATAGGGCTGCCCTCACTGCGTACCACACACCGGGTGGCTTAAACAAAAAAATTGGGTGGCTCCTGTGGCTCAAGGAGTGGGGCGCCAGTCCCATATGCCGGAGGTGGTAGGTTCAAACTTAGCCCCGGCCAAAAAAAAAAAAATTCTGTCTCAGTTCTGCAAACTGGAAGTCTGAGATTAAGATATAAGTACGGTTAGTCTTTTTTTTTTTTTTTCTGAGAGCAAGTCCCAAAGCTTGTTGACTGCTCACACATGTACTGATTCGATGCTGAAAACCTATTGGATGTCTACTTCACCGGGATACATGAAAATGTGTATGCTATGATTTATAATTCAAATGTCAGTTTGTGATTTTATTATGGTGATTACAATGAAGTTTCTGTGCTTACAAAATTATTGTTAATATGATAATTTCATATAATTAAGCAAAAAAAAAGACTTTCAAAAATGACAAAACTCCCCTTTGAAATATTGCCCTTAGTAATCTTTTACAGATGGAAGTAATTTTATGTCTAACAAAATACTATTTTTCACCTTTATTTGTATACATATATATGTATGTATATATACTTAAATACATACACATATTTAAAAATAAAACACAACTCTCCAGCACATTTTCCTCCCTTAAAACAAAATTCCCTTCCTTCCAAATTAAATGTTTAAATTTGACATTAAACCAGTTTTAAACAACTAAGAAATATGTGAGTGATACTTCAGCTTACCACTTAAGTGAGGAAAGCTGAAAAATATGAACTAAAAGTGGCTAGAAGAAAATCTATATTTGGTGAAGCCAGTTCTACCCTACCTTGTCTATTTGACCACTTTACAATATGGAAAACAAGGTGATGGCAACCACTGTTACATTGAAATACCAGTAATATCCCTGTCACATTTTAGTGATTGCAAATCAGAACACTGTAAAAAAATATTTAAAGCTACCATGACTATCTAATAGCAAATTAACAGAATTGAATAAAATAGAAATATACATTCATATAAAGGATTATAAACACTCAAGACCATTAAGACATATCACTTTGTCACACCAGATTTATGTTTTTAATTTCAACAACTATTTTATTTCTATTGTTTTGTCATAGAACTTATTTCAAAAGTAGGAAAGGTCCAAAGGAAAGAGATTGTGTAATTCAAATTTAAGTAGTTTCTTCTGTTTAACTCATCATCGAAAGAATTAATTAAAAGTTTCCATTCACAATTGCAATCAGTGTAACTGGCTTATTGTACCCTCAATGAATCCCCAACAATAAAAAAAAAAAAAAAAGTTTCCATTCAGTGGGTGGCACCTTTGGCTCAAAGAAATAGGGCGCTGGCCCCATATACCCAAGGTGGCTGGTTCAAATCCAGCCCAGGCCAAAAAACTGAGTTTCCATTCAGATGATTAATTGACAGTTCCACCTTTTAATATGGAAAATTTTATCATCTCAAAGCCACAAGAGAAAGGGGCGATCTGATGTTTGATGACACAAATAAGGATACTTGGGGTATCCATCACATCAGGAGTCTACCTTTTTTTGTGCTAGAGCATTTTAATTCCACTCTTTTAGCTATTTCAAAGTATCCCCTAACATTATTGATTCTACTCACTTTACCTTATAAATATATATTACTACTACATACCTATAATCATATTTTTTTTAATTAACAAAGAAAGAAATCATGAAGGCTTGTCAAGGTTAATAATATAAAATGCACCTAAATCTAAATAGCTTGATTCTTTATTTTTAAAACAGGACCAAAGAATAGCAGAACACCCAGCAACAGAAAAAAAAAAAAAAAAGAAAAAGTATTTAACTGTGGTTGTCCGCAGCAGCCAGCTGGTGATGAAGCCATGGCAAAACAACACCTTGGGATGACGGGAATACTATTTTCAAGAACACTCTGAAAGAGCGTATTTAATATTTAATATAATCTTCAACACGCTTTTAGAATAGAAATACACCAAAGCGGCAGATGAAGTAGATTGGTCCTATTCAGTTAAACTCCTCCGAGTCCTTGCTAATGTGATGGCTTCTTTTCTATGAATAGCTGCTCGGAAGCTTCCTTTCCAAGGTTCCTTCAGACCTTCCACTGTCCTTACAGCCTTTCCACTCAGCACATTTTTATCTTAGAGAGAGAAAGAAACTCCTGTAGGACAAACTTAATTGTAGGCCCCTCTTTCCCTGGCTTCTGCCTTTCCTCTTACCATTTTTAGTTGCCTGTCTATCGTCTAAGAATAATGTCTGTACCCACGCCCTGGATGATTTCACTTCAATTCACAGGCATTTCCCCATCAACCAAGCTTCTCCATTTTACATCTTCCATTTCTTCCCGCTATTTGCTCTAATGTTCATTAAAATTTGCCAAGAAACAGGAAAAAAAAAAACTTCCTGTTCCAAATAAGACTATAAGCGTGTGCATGTGCGCGCACACGTGCATTCTGCTAACACTCCCACTAAGCTATGCTCTTTGAAAAAGAAACATCTCAGATTACCAATTTTGTCACGTTTACACCTATAATAGGGTATAATAAACACTCTATCATAACATAACATTTTAATTTTCACTCAGTATTATTAATGTCTCACTATGTCTTGAAAACTTGTTTCAAATAATGGTTTGATGTCTAAAATTGTCTGCTTAAAAGAAAATTTTTAGTATGTGCACATAAAATAATAAATAAAAAATAATTCAACACACAACAACTAACATTGTTCTTCAGATATTTTGTAAAGTACCCAAATCTAGAGGATTTGGACTAAAAAATACATAAGCACACATATACAGATGTGCTTATACATAAAAAGCATAATATATTTACATATCACTGAACCCCAGAATTGAAATTAATATGGTTTTTGTATTGGTAACTATTTTCACAGATGGTACAATCAGTGATGCAGTACATTAAAATGCATCAAAATATTACTTTTTAAACTGGACATTGTGCATAAGAAATGCAATTAAATTCCTAAGCAGTGGAGTAAATGCACTGTTATTAGTATAGCTACAATAGCTACTAATTTACAAATATATGTCAAGCATGAGAAAACCTAATTCTTACCTTTTTTCAAATTAGTCAGACATGTGAATGGTATATTTCACATAATTGATTATAATTATAATAAGTCTGTAGAGTTGTGCATGTTCACATCTGAACAAACATATTGCCATGTTCTGACATTACAACCTTGTACAGGGCAGAATTTCTCTCCCTCACACTGCTGAGACTTCCCACTGGACAGCTCTCTGTGGGGAGTGAGGATGTTGTGCATTGGGGACATTTAGCAGCTCCCTTGGACTCTATCCACGTGATACTAGTAGCACTCCAGACACCAATGCGCAGTGTGGCAACCTAAAATGTTTCCAGAAACTGCCTAACACATTCTGGGGAAGAAAACATCCCGATTTAGAGCCACTATTTTAGAGAATGGGAATGACTGTTAATCCAAAATCAAAGACAGCACTGTGCAAAGCTATTTTTAACTTGTCGATAAAATGTGTCTTGTAACAGAAATGCTGTGTAAAAGATAAAGGTCTAGGTTAATACCTACAATAAGCTATTATTTCCGAACACAAAAAGGTTGTTATGTTAAAACATTCCCTGAACAGTATGGTCATTTGGTCCATGGTTCCTATTTATAAAACAAGTCTTGGTATATATAGCTCAGAAGCCACAAAGTCAGAGTGAAATATTTAATCATTTAGATTCAGCTAACCGACATTGCATCATTTGAAGTGAAACGCTCTATTTCTGTTGCACTATTTCCATCCAATACTCTAACTCATCAATGTCCCCAAAGTCTTTGTCACATTGAGCTTCAAAATTTGACTTTTTGTATGTCCTTCTGGATGACGTGACAGAAGACAATTTCCTTGGCCTTGATCTAGCCTTCTCCCTGTCTTTATACATATATCTCTGATATTTCAACTATTGATGTTGAATCAAAAATAAAGAAATGCAAAGAAATTCACATCATAAGACACATAAGATAAAATAGGTACACTATGTTAAAAAAAGTCTAACGTGACATGGGTAGAAGAAAGAGCTAATAAAAACTGTAGTTGCCCCACCAAAAAAAAAAAAAAAAAAGTTTACTTCATATCAAATAAGAGACATATACTCACCCACGATCAAGAAATATCAGGTATGTTAAATTCATTTTCGAGTGACGTATTTTAAGCAACTGTTGGAAACCAATGACCATAGACAGTCCTTCAAAGAAATCACTAGAGAGTTTAATACAAATTAATAAATATTCATATTGGCTAACTCTACAATGCAATGATGAATGGAAAATCAAAAAAGCAACGATGAATGAAAAATCGGTTTAATGTTTGTTGCTCCATGTAGGAAAACATGACCCAGTGGATCGATGTAGAAATGAGATGAAGAAAAAAAATCTATGTGAATTCAAATGTAAGGCCACTTCCACAAGTATCAGAATAATGGCTGATAAAACAACAGCATTCCAAAGTACTTTAAATAGGCTTCTATAGATACATCATATACTTAGGACAACATAGTTCTGTAGCCAATACAGCCACTTGTTTCTTCTTTTCTCCTTGATTGTACTGACATGTGCTTGGGGCTATCTTTAATACATATGAATGTACATCTAATACATAATTAAAATAAAATATAATTTGCTTTATTTTTAAATAAATACATATTAAAAGTGCCACCAACATATTAAACATAAATTTGATTCTCGGTATGCAATGAAGTAATATCATACATGTGTGCGCACACACACGTACAGACCAAGTGGATCCTGGTATTTCCGAATTTCAAACAATTGAAAATGAAAAAAAAAAAAAAACTTGCTTTTTTTTTTTTTTTTTTTTTTTTACAAATTTTTAGTTTTCTTTCCCCTTTGCCTGTAAGTATGGAAGCTAGATTTACTTTTTATTTATTTTTTTAATTTGGGAAGATAGTTGGGGACCACTTCTTTCTGACAGGCATGTATGATCCATCTGCCTAGAGCTCCTGGGCAGTACTCATCAAGGGAGGCAATGGCTCTGGATGAAGTGGAAGGCATGGTGTTCAATGACGTAGAAGTCATTGTGATTGCAAGCAGAAAATTCTTAGCAGAAATTATTACTTTGTGTTTCTCAATTCTCAGTGGCTGAAGCCTGAAGAATACAGGTGTTGGCATCTTCATAAGGTGTAGGTAAGGGAACATGTGAGGAGTGTCATACAAAAGGCCAGAGGTTGTGGGAATACCTGTTATAGACACACACAGCAAGGGAAGGGAACTGAAGAATTTAAAAGCAGAGTTGATTAATACCTGGTTTTAGCTAGTCAATGCTGTCATTAATTTATACATCTTCAGGTCTTAGCAAAGTCTTGTATTTGGGGAGGTTTTTTTTGCTTGTTTGTTTTTTGATTTTTTTTTTTTGTTTTGACACAAACTCATACTATGTCACCCACAGTAGAGTGCCACAGCATCACAGCTCACAGCAGCCTCAAACTCTTGGGTTTAAGTGATTCTCTTGCCTCAACTCCCAAGTAGCTGGGACTACAGGTTCAAAGTCTTGTTTTTTAATGATAACTTAAAAAAAAAAAAAGGTTTAAAAAGTTTGCGTTAAATATAAGAATGACGACTGCATAGAGAAGGTCCAAGAAGACCTTGTGATCCGGGAGAAGTTACAAGCAGAGGTCAAATGATAGACGGCAAGTAACAAAAATAATTTTGAAATGTGCACAGTATAAGCACTTGATCCCCGCAGGGATCACTTACACTTGGACAATATAGATGCTGTGACATTGTACAATAAAATAAGGATTACTCCTTAGAAGTCTGGAAACTTGAAAATATTGAGGTTATGTACACAATATCTTCAAATTGGAATTCTCCTATCTGGTAAACTATTTCAAATTAAAGATGATCTCCCTCTATAGAGGAGAATACATAACTCATTGACCCACTCACAGATCATTGCATCTCGTCATTATATCTCACTAATTTCTTTGTACTTGATATGATTACTATCCTTCTTCCTAGTAATCTTTTTCTATCTTCACATAGCTTTATGATAAAGGTATATCTTTATCATATACGTTTATAATATTTTCATCAATGTTTAAAGGTGAAGTTTAAAGTGCTTACAAGGGAAACATTTTAACTCATTTAGCTCCCATTTTAAATCTGCTTTAGATACTTTGGGCCATGCTTTCAATAGTATATTGATTTAGTCCCTTTAAGATTTTTATGGAACCTGTAGTCCCAGCCACTTGGGAGATTGAGGCAAGAGAATCTCTTAAGTCCAGGAGTTTGAAGTTGCTGTGAGATGTGACGTCACAGCACTCTACCGAGGGTGACACAGTGAGACTTTGTCTCAAAAAAAAAAAAAAAAGGATTTTTATGGGAAAAAAAATATATGAAATGCTCTTTCAGAGACCATTTTATAGAAGTGTAGGACTGGTTATGCTAAAACAAATTTTCAATCGAGTCTAATATTAAAGAGCCTACATAATATCAGAGAACTAGATGAGTAAGGGGGAAAAAAAGTACAAATAGTCAAGAATGTGGTTTCTCTGCTGTTAACTAATTCCTGCTCTGATTATGAAAGAATATCCTACCCAAATCTATAGGTTACCCTTCACCTTCTTATCAAAATATTATCTTCTCTCTCTATTTACCTTCAGTTTTAAAATGTTTCAATCAAACCTATACCAGGACATTCTACGAACAGAAACAGTTTCATGGTGTAATTCCAAGGTGAAAGGTTTTGCCCCTTCCTGCCTTTCTAATCAGTTTATGATTTCTAGAAACCCTATACACTTACGTTTGTTCGTTAAGAGAAGTACCAGGAAGTCTTTTGTGATTAAAAAATATATATGTCCTTGTCATATTTTCTCCATTTGCAATTATTTAATTTAGTGCATCTCTGGAAGTATTTTTGCAACTTTACAAATGAGCCAGATGAATGGGCAAACAATCCTACAAATTTAAAATAAAATCACACCATCGCAAAAAAGAAAAAGAAAGTCAAGTAACATCTATTTCATCATTAACTCCGATTGCAATTCTACTATGTTTCTGCCACCATCCCTCAAAATTACATTCAACACCTGTTATTGATGAAAGAATAACCTACGTGAAAGTTTCATGAATAAATATGACTTCCTGACTCCATGTTTAGATCTAAAATAAATCATGTCCAAACACTGTAGCATTGCTAATATGTAAATACACAGAGATCTTTGCTCTCTAATTATTTTGTTACTGTGCATTACAACAGAAGTTAATTCCCTGCAAATAAAGATGTTTAAGCTGGGCTTTCACCTTCCATAAATGAAACAATTTATTAACTATAAAGATATTGCTAAAATGAGATACTTTAAAAACAGCTATACTATTTTATCTTTTATGGGATATTTTACTAGATATTTTTCCTGGCATTAGTCTAAAGCAACGTTTTTCATCCTTTTTTTATCTCACGGCACACTTGAACCTACAAACTTCTTCGGCACACTAAAATTATGTTGATCAAAAAGAAAAGAGAGGGAGAGAAAGAAAAGAATACACTTATCATGCTTTGAAATGCTTTCAAAAATAATTTAAATAATTATCTTTGAAATATTTTGTAGCATGCCAGATCCTCTCATGGCATATTGGTGGAAAATCACTGGTCTAAAGGACTAATAAATGGATTTTCAGTCGTATACAAACGTGTAATGAATATTTAGGGGTGTATGAGTGTAATAATAATGGTGTGGAGAGCTATTAATTACTGGACATGGACTGTGCCAGCATTGTATTTAACATGAATATTTCTCTTTCAATTCTCACGCCAAATATGTGAGTTAGCCACCATTATTATTATAATTGTAATCATGAGGAAAGTAAGGTTTAGGAAGTTTAAATAACTACTAAGACTTGAGGCAACTGGTCAAATCCCAAATCCCAAATGCACTGCCCTCTGAGCCTTCTCTGAACTGCCAACCTCTGCCACCAGGTCACAGTGTTCTCCACTCTGTGCTCAGATGTGCATTTATTATTAAATATTATTAAGGAACTGTTTGTCCTCCTTCAAGTTCATCATACTTTAAACCAATAAATAAGCCTGACTGAGAAGACAGTGGTCTAGCAAGATTGCTCTCAAAGCTACCCGGGTTCCCCCATCATTGTCGTCTAACCAAGAGTTTCGGTACATTAAAACTCTCATTATTTTAGTAAAGGAAATGGTTTCTGTCTACACCCCACTGGACAGTATCTTGTTAGATAAAGAGAGATAATAAAAGTTATCTTCAAATTATCCTTCCAAGGTGCCCATTAGGCATAATCACATACACAAAAAATGTATGAATAGTCTTATCGCTTCTCGGCCTTTTGGCTAAGATCAAGTGTAAAAAATGTATGAATAGTCTCACAGGATGGTCACCTAGCCAGTGTGTTCATGATGTGGATATGATTTAGGTGGCATTAATGCTATTCACTTTCAATCCCCTGACTCAATTTATCTATCAATAATCAAATATATCCCCGTACCTAATAAAGTTTGGTTGTCTAAAAATTAAAAGACCTTAGATATTTCTCTTTTGTAGATCACATTTTAAAATTTCATTTCCCTTTAAGATGTTTGTGGAATACATTTTCCGGGGGGCCTTAAAATAAAAGAAAATGGTCCCAAATTGGGGACCACAACTAACTTCTTTATTTCTATATTTAAAAAATTTCATTCTGAAAAAAAAGTGTTCAAGTGCAAAAATTCTTAAGGCAGAAAATGTATCATAAATTATTTCTTCAGGGATAGGAGACAAAGATTAATTATTTCTTCAGGAATGGAGAGAAGACAGGGCTAATTCTAAGTATTCTACCGTTCATGTTTTTTCATATTTCCCCACACACATAGTTCTCAAGACAAATATTCACAATATACATTTAACAGGCAGACAAATTAATTTTATCAAAAAGCATACTGCTCAAGTCAAATTTTCAATTCCTTCATCTTATAATAATTTAAAGCAGAGCATGATATCATGTCTTCTGGAATCAATTTACTTATTTTATAAATCACCAGTATATAGTTGCTAACCACAGAATTACCTGGCATCATCACTTTCCCTCATATTTTAAGACTCAGTTTTGATTTAGGCTAATATATTTATTTAGGCTAACATATATATATACTTGTAGATGGAATTTTCAAATCTCTTTAATAATTAATTGTCTCAAAATTATTAATCATGAAAATTTAATATAATCATACATATTTATATTCTTCTGTGTTAATATTTAGGTGATTACTCTTTGGCGATACATCTTAATAAACCTTACCCAGTCTATAAGTATAAACCATGCCTTTAAATTTTGTTCTTGATCATCATGGGCTAGACAACAAGTGTAAGAGTAGGATATATTCACATACCGAATCATAATTACACATGCTTCACAGGTGCATTTCATCAAAATTAGTAATTAATAATTCCTCTGTAATTTAAAAAAATTATATAAACTAATATGCCATATTCACTTAAGAAGGCATGTGTAAATTTTTTAAATAAAATATTGTTGGAAATCTAAGAGATCAAGGAAAGATTTTTAATCATAGTGATGCCCCACCCCACAAATATTTCTTATGCAAACTCATTTGCCCTTTCAACATTTAAATGCATGATCATCATATGAATATTTACTGAGAAGCAAAATGTAAATGCTAATGACGTCTGTTAACACAAGGTTTAATTCTATAAAATTACAATATCAATATCATCCGAATGGAATACCAGCAATCACAATTCTTCTGCAACTATTTAGTAAATGGGTTCTCTGATCTAAGTAAAATAAATTTATATCCACACTGCTAAAGCATAAATAAATCAGAATGATGACGCAAAGGGAAATATAAAAATAAAATAAAATAAACCCTTAGAAATGACTATGCAAAGATTATGAACACTTTATTGTCTCTAAACTTTGTTAAGAGGCCACATGTTTTATGTGGAGTGGTCTAATATTACCTATTTTTATTTTTACTTTTGGAGAAGAGTAAATAGGAAGCTACACATTCAATTTCTAAATATAATGGAAAACCCAAATGGTGCCTCCATTGGGTCCATAAGAGTGTTTGTTGCTTTTTTGTCTAAATGTTGGTTGTAAGGATTACAGGCCTTACAACCTAGGAAACCTGAGTCACAGAGATCTATTTGCCTAAGAGCTAAGATGCTTCTGAGGAAAAAATTAATTCCGTGGAAGACTAAGTCTTTGGGTCTGAGAAAAGGGATGATGTTGAATGCTCCCAATTATGAACAAGTTCTCATATTCTTGATCAGCTTAAGCCCTGGAGAATCTTTACGACATGCCACAGAGAGATGCTACAAGTCAGAATTGAAATAAAAGGTGTACTAAAGTCTCTAGAAAACATTGACAAAAGGGG